>NW_022631040.1:9114662-9714662 GCF_010015895.1 Lontra canadensis
GACATCAATGTCCACATGCCCTAACTTACTTAACAACAGCACGCAAGCATTTTTACAAGTCTGATAAGCTAAGTTTCAAATGCCTGTCACCCCTCTGCTGGAAAACAAGGGGACTCGATTGACACAGGACATAACTGCATCTTCTAACATCAGAAATGATGTTTAATGGAACTGGAGTGGGAAAAGGCATACTTAATTTCTCCAGAGAATGTAGAGCCTAGATGCACCTGCTTATCAAAGAAGCTGCTGGTGATGCGGAAGGTTCCTTTATCAACATATTCACCTGTAATTTAGTCAAGGTAATAAATCCTGCTATTCATTACGGCACACTCAAAAGCAGCCCTACTATTTAACTTGAATGAAAAAAGGCACAGAGTGTCTAAAACATTTACTTTTGCTAATGTAAAAGTGTTGGCATTTTACTTCGTTCCCGATAAGCTGGTGCCAGTAGCAGAGTGATTATTCTTTTCTTATTCAAAGCCTATCAGCATTTCGAAAGCTCTCTCCATCTTATCAGGTGTATGAACAGCACAGTTACTGAAAACAGTTTGTACTGCTCCTCTCTCTTTCTGCCAAGCTATCTGATAAACCCCCAACTAACTAACTGTATTTACACACAATCACACAGAAGTTGTATCCTCCACGCCCTGTAGCCAGACTCCAGGCTGCCAAGGATTTTTGCGCTGGGACATTAACTTAACAAAAATGTCAGCAGTGAGTACCCCAAACTGACAACAATCAAGAAAACACCATAAAAGCGCTCAACTAGAATGGACAACAAACAGAAACAAAGGAAAACAAATATGAAAAGTTGAAGGCAAGCCCTTTGGAATTGGAGAGGGGGGTTAGAATATACTGTGTATGCAAATACGGATGAATCTCACGTACTTACCTTTAATCAAAGTAAATGATCCCTTAGCAAAACAGATGAATAGAAAGAGACATTTTCAAAGAAAATATCGCTGCCATGGAGGGGGTTGAGGAAGTTTCTTAGAGCGGAGCAGGGATTTCCCCCACCTTTCAGATTATCTCAGTGTGGACGAAGAGAGGTTCATTACATTAGCAAAGTAAGACAATAGACAATATCACCGAACTTACCCCATAAACTGAAGACAAGATAGAAAGCAAGGCTGTCACATATGGTGACCACATTCTCAGGACAGATTTTCCAATCATTACAACCCTCATAAATGCTCTAGACATTAAAGTTTTGTTCACTATAAGGAAATTTAAAAAATTAAAAAAAAATACAATTTGAGTGTATAACCTCTTCGTGTTTTTCTCATTCTTCAGACTTAACCAACTGAACAGTTCCATATAAAGGTATGAGGAACAAATCATCACCCAGGCCAACCTGAGCAGGTAATCTGCTCTCCATTTCTATCTATTAAAAAATCCTTAGACCAGTTCATGGTTCGTACGAATTGAGAGACACACCTAATCATTTATGGGAAGTTCTTTGGAGCATGAAAGATAACAATGACATTTATAGAACATAAGAGAAATCTAAAATGTACTTGAACAACTGAATAATAAATTTCTTACCCTGGGAAAGAATCTCTGCTCGGGCTCCTGTGCATAAATTAGCCATTTGTTCCTCACCTCCTTGTGCTGAATGGCTAGGAGAGGACAGAAAAAGGCGGGCACATGCTCCCACCTGAGCCCAACTCCTGATTCTGTCTAGATTCCAAGACCAGAACGAGCCTCTCCTTAGATGTGTAGAGCAGTAAGAGGAATAAGCCAAGTGTGGAGTTCAGTATAATTCAGCTGATGGTTGCTTTTCCAGCTGTGACACTATGATCCCATAACTGATGAGGCAGGTCTCATGTAAGTCTATGGACAAAGGGATGCTTCTGTCACTTACTGGACCCAGCACCAACTGTATACAGTTACTTCCTCATAGAAAAAAAGACGCAAGTCTCATCAACCATATGTACCTTTCCCTTTCCTGGGTCATGAACAATGGGTTGCAAACATAATATTCCTCCTTAAAATATCTGATCTGTTTTATTAGATTAGTGATGCTGAAGAAAGCATTGTTAGAGGATTCCTTCGTTTATGGGAAAATGAACCTAATTCAACACAGCCAGCTTACATTTTTGGGGAAGTTCAAGTTCTATGATAATTTGGAATTACGGAGGGCAAAGGGCAATTGATTAAAGAACCTCATATCTGAATACTTGTCTCTAAACAAGTACCTTGGTCTCTATAATTTTTCATATTACTTGCTACTTTTGCTAACTATGGATATAATTTTAGACACTTTTCAAAGTAAAATAAATTCTTACAACTATAAAATGTAAATATAATAACTACCTTGAAAAGAACACCTTTTAAAGCATTTCAGTTCACATTGTAAGCATTAAAAGTGAGCATTTATTTAACGTGCCTTTTGTTTAAATACTCAAAAGCCATTATAAATAAGCAAAATCTTCCTAGGATCGATGAAAAATTCAATTTTTCATGTGCGAGGGAACCATCCTGACCATGGAAGGGAAAAAAGTTAATATGCATCTGCCTATTTTCTGTGCACAAGTTCTTTTTCAAATTTCATTTTTCTTTTTGCATTTTGAATAAGCCATACAAAAAGAACGCCCAAGACTTTTATCTTCCTCAGAAAATGTATGCAAAATGCAACAAAAAGAGATGTCCCTTGTTAAAGATGGATTGCCCATGCTCCTTCCGATTCTCCACTTCTTAAAGTCTTTATTTACTTCACACTCAGGAGCAACAGAGGCTCACCACTTCAGAGACTTTTAAAACAATAAATCCCTTTGTTACTTCCAAGAGAGTAGAAAGATTTGACCATGTTTAAGTTATCCTCCCCCACCCTGTTTTTTTTTTTTTTTTTTTTTTTTTCCTGGTACAAAACTCATTATTGTCTATGCTGTCTGTATTCCCACAGAGTTTTAAAGAGAAGTAGGCGAGCAGGCTGGTTTTCATTACACTTCTCCTAGCCATCAATCTCTGATATGATAGGAGAATTTATCGGTAGCTTCCCTTTTATTTAGTACCATCTTAACCAATTGTTTGTGGAGAAGGTGTATGATGAAGCGAAGTTAAATTGACACATCTGTGATATGCCTGACAGCCTTCAGTATGCCTAGTATTAATTTGTTTTCTTTGGCTAGGTAAGTACTGCCAAGGCATATTACACATAATGTGTACTTCCAATCAAAATGATGAAAAGTATATATGCAATTCTGTGTCACTCTCAGCAGTATGAGAAAGCACAGAAGAACGTATAGGACAAAGACTGCCTTTTATAATTAAAATATAAATTTACTTTGAAGTTCATTTTTTTTTTTTTTTTAACAACGTAATCTAATCTTAGGTAGGCTCTCCATGAGTTTCACACTTGAAGCAGTAAAGAGATTTTAAGTGCCAAAGCTACAGCCATAGGTTGCATTTCTGACGGCCAGGGCTGGGTGTTGCCTATCTCCATTCAAAGGCACACACAGGTCCATGCCAGTATACTCAAGTGCACTCTGATGGACCAGTGAGAAGTCATTTTATTTAAAACTGCACCTTTTCTTTGAATGCTTTGCCTTAGTGAGTTCTCTTCCAAATATACATTTGTTGCCATAAACTAAGATGGCATGGCATCTGAAGAAATCAAAACATAAAAAGCAAGTTTCCTCCAAACATTTAAAAAAATTTTTTCAATAAAAAGGGGACTGATACATGCATGGGCACACATGTGCCTACGAACACATACACGCACACACACCACCACTACCGCAAAATCTAAATCCTCTCAATTTGATGGTTTTGTATAACTGACTAGAAAATACATTTGGAAAATAATGAGAAATAGTGTCCAAATCAGAGAAAAAGAAACACCTGGCACTTCTGTCAAGAAAAAAAGTAGAGAGGAAAGATGTGTTTGCTGAAAAACTCTGAATGGAAATTATTTTTAGTAGCTGAGGTTTCCTAGATCTTAGAATATAGAAGTCTGAAATGAACTTGAGACAAGAATGAGATGCCAGGTAAATCCTTCAAAAGGCAAAGGCTGTCACTTATCACCCTCAGATAATAAAGAAGCTAGCTCTGATGTGATGCACTGGCAAAAAGAAACAGTAGGATTTAAAAGAAGAGAGAGAGAAACATTAAATTTGTTTAAGTGCTATACATACAAGTAAAGATAGGAAATGAATCCAGGAATTTAAACCAGAATATAAATAAGAACAAGAAGTACAACACAAAGAGCAGCTGGCTGAGTGTTCTTTCTCAACACTCATTCAGATTTACTAAGCAAAATCACAGATATCTAAACTTACCCCTTCGAGTAAAATTCAAAAATTCTGAAATCTGTGATGTATTTTAGAGAAACAGAACACTTACTAGCCTTCTATATTTGCTTTCAGGGGAAAAAAAAAAAAGGAAGAAAAATGAGGAAACGACATATTTATGTAATACAGATTAATAAAATTCCTATTTATGCATTTCTCTGAGAGCTATCATGTTTACATTCAGATATATTTGTCAGGCCCTTGAATTGAAAAAAAAAAAAAAAAGAATGTAGCCAAGAGCTGATTCAAAACTATTTCTTGGACATGGGCCCAAACCATTAAATTATGCATTTAATATTAGTAGCTTATTTCCTATTTTACAAATCATTTATGATTACCAGCTTTTAAATTTAGGAAGGATAGCAGTTAAAAATTCAAAAAATCAGAAACAAATCGAGTTATTAGGTTACCTGTTAACCTGTCTTTCTGTATAGTTAAACCCATTCAGTTTAAAATCAACCTGGCAAATACCCGAAACATGACTTCCAGGTTAAAACCATGCCTGGCAAATTGAACTGGCAACTGACCGATCTGAAAAATACCTGAGATTCACTTTATTATATAAATGTAATGAGCACTGTTAGCAGCCTACCTCTTCCCATAGAGGTACATATTTCACGTGCATCTATACACGCAAACACACACGTGTGTGTATTCTACGGACTGCTCTGGATTTTAAAGTACGATGTGTGTACTGACGTATGTGTAATAGTCCAAACCGTGCATATCCATATACACATGGCGGTGAAAATAATCAACAGCAAAGCATACGAAATGCAGTGAGGAGAATGAGAAGCGGCAGAGACGCCTGGTGTCATCCCTGCACTATCAAATATACACATAAGTATGATTGGAGAAAGAGAACCTAAATATTTCACTGTCAGAGAACGTCGCAAACTGCAATTCATTTCTATCTCATGTGCTTTAGGACAATGACAATTTAATACAAGGCCAGTGGATGTAAAAGAGATAAAAACTGAACAAACTGGGCCAGTGTAATCAAAGATTTTCTCCAGAGAGCTGGCGAGGGCCGGAGCTCATATGCACTTAGAACAGATCAACGTTGTATTGTTTCTCTCTTCCATGAATTTGCTATGAAGCAAAATTCCAAGCCAAGCTTAGCTACTGCAATGACTTTAAAGTTCTATTGAAATACCTCCGATGCTCTTCTCTATTTCCAAATGCTTCAGAGGTAGTTCTAAAAAGTTTATTTGATATTAACTGGTTTCACAGAAATCATTGCCATTAATTGCCACTTGTCTGACCAAGTATCAACCATGGGCACAGATCTGAATTTGTTTTATGAAATCCTATAAGCCAAACCTTCCGTGCTGCACAGCACTTTGAAAGTAAAACAAAGAAATCTTTTTTTTTTTTTTTGTTTAGTCACTAGGCTAAAACAAATGTTGAGGAATTTTTCACAAGTGATACGGACTTGAGACTGGCCATTATGCCTACCTCCCAAAAGAAAGGTCTCTTCTTTGTCTGTAGATCTTCCAGGAGTAAGGTATTGTGAAAGTATTGTTAAATAGACTCATAGAGAAGTTACCTGCCCTCCTTGATGAATAGCACCATGTATCTAAAATTAATTGCAAAAGTATGGCCCAGCTAATGAGATGGTCCTTATCTTTTCTCAGCACAGGAAGCACAAGTATTTTTCTGCTGGCTCAATATTTTATAAAAAATGCCTAAAGGGTTATTAACTAAGTAAAAATCTGATTCAAAGACCTCAAAGACCCAAATTATCGTAAATTCTAAAACCTGGAAAACCTGGAGTTAAACCTGATTTCCTATATTATTTCCTTTTTAAACCTTAATTTCTTTTCTTTTTGACTTTGAAAAGAAAACCAAAGGGGGGGGGGAATCTTTTCTCCAGCTTCTATGAGCATTTTTAAAAACAGAATTACAATACCCTTTTTAAAAAGATGGTCAATATATATTACAAGTCAGATTAAATCAAAGAAATATATCAAAGGCCATCAATTTAGAATTAAAAAAAGAAGAAGAACAATGATACCTTATTGGGGGGAAAACACTGGAAAAACGATCATCCATGCAAGAGAATTAATGGATATCCACAAGGGCTTTGCTAATAACATGGGTTAATTACCGCTGTAACACACAAGGCTCAGTAAATAAAGCAGCAGTGCCATAAACACATTAAGATGAGAAACCATCACTATAAGAACCAGCCAACACCATCACCCTTGCCTCTGCCCAGGAAAGGGAAAGCTGTTTTCCGGCCCTTTCTGTCAAAAGGAGGATTTCTAAACTTAACCACCAAATGTTTATAAGGTAATCCATAAATATACTGACACAAAGGGCTGGTGAAACATGGGGTGCCCATCATTTACTCACCACTCCCATCCCACATTTATTCCATTAACTCAGGAACACTTATTTTTGCTTACTCGAAGGAGAAAATCACACGTTACGTAATACACACTGTCTGGCTATCTTGACTCTCTATAGTTTGGGATATGTACAATGGCTATTAAATTTTCAGAAAAATAGAATTAATCTGTTCGCTTTAGTGCAGGGATGGGCAAGGCTACTAGATTCTGCCGCTCAGGAACACTCACCCCTAAGTGCAGCTAGTTGTCACTTCCAGCAATTTACAAAGAAATCATCTGAAAACCCCACCTACACCACCTACCTTTAAGGCTGCAGGTGTTTTCAACAGATTGACAGAGAAGAAACAGGAGGAAAAGTAATATGAGCTCTAAGTCTGGAGTTTAGGTGTTCTTTCTTAGAAAAATAAACTTAAAGTGTCTGTTCATAGTTTTCAAATAAGATCACATCTTAAAGTGATTTAGGCAAGCTCCTTTTTCTAAAAAAAAAACGTATCCACTCGGAGTTAGGCTTGCTGTTGTTGTTACTGTACACATTTTTTCTTCCTGCCTATTTTCATCTCATACATTTTGACATTACAGTATTACTTTTGGATAGTTGTGTTTCCATTTACATTTTGCTGTTAATAAGGAGAGACGAGGCCGAGGGAAACAACAACAACAACAACAACAACAAACCCAGACACAGAAAGAGTGGACCGTACAAAATAAAACTTGCATAGCTCCGAAGAGGAATTTTAAAACACAAATCTGTTTCGTTTGCAATGCTGGGATTTCAATGATCAGGCTGAATTTACTAAACTGTTCCCTCCTCGGCTTGCCTGTTTTGGAGCGTTTCAATTGCCTTTCCTTCTTCCAACAGCTGTGACAACTGTTAAAACAGTCAGTAAAATTAAGTCCGCTCTATAATCCTGTAGTCAATGTTACATTTTAATCAGAGGTTGAAAGGGATTCATGTGATGAGCACACTCATTTAGAATGATTAGACGGACACATATGTCAAAATGAGCAGATATATTATTTTCATCTATTTATGCTATCAGTTATTACTGCTATTAAATGTGAAACAAGCTCTCAAGTATTATGTCCTTTAATGTGCTGGCACATTTCCTAAAATAAAAAACACATAGTTATAGGTTAACATTTTAGGCTCTCCTAATGGTGGTCAATAAATTGTACGCATCTTTTTAACAGCCTCCAAAACAGAAATTGGCTAGTATTTTCCTCTGAAACTGCATAACTCTGGTTTCATTTCTATGTATACACACACGTGATAGGGTTTAACCCAGTACAATTACTATGAATATGAATAGCATGTATAAATTCTGTGGTTTATTAATTGAGACAGAGAGGCAGATGCGTTGCTTAGCATTAGATCTTTCTGTCTGTCCAGTGAACCACGTAACCATCAGAACTGCATCCAGACAATAAATCTGTATTTTTTTAAAGATGACTTTTAATTGAGCCAAAAAGAAAGCTAGTTTGAATCTTGCGCCAAAGCCAAAAGGACATGTGCCCTGATTTCATTTCAATGCATCTGCTTTAAGAGGCTTATCTAAACTAATTATTCAAATTAGCTATAAGAAGTTAAATTCAAGAAAACTACTTTAAAAAGAAGCCTCTGGGGGATTTTTAAAGTTTGTTTTCTTTATTTATTTACAGAAGAAAGTTCAGAATCTGGGTGAGCGTGGAGAACGCCTTCTCCCTGACAGGAAGACATTTACACCCTCCAGTTCCACGACCCCCGGTGCACTAACCTTCAAGCCCCACTTGAGTGGGCAGTCCTACCTTTGTTTATTTCTCATTTTTATTTTCACACAATTTAAGGTTGTTTCTGGCCGTGAGTCTGTCGAACTGGATGCAGCCTGGCCAGCTTTCGGTCCCTCCTACGCCCATCTCTTGGAGAATAGCCCTTGCGTGAGTGTGTATGCGAGTGTGAGAGAGCGTGCGTGTGAGGGCACGTGCAAGCGTGCAGAGGCCGATCCACACACACTTGCACCCCTACACACACGAGCAGCCACTGACAGTGCGAGTCACTTTTCATCTCTTACTTAATTACAAAGCAACGCGATACGCAGTCACAAAGGACAGCTAGTGGACATCTACCTATAATGCACTACCTCCTCGTCGAGAGTTTCAGATTTTCTTCACAATCTGTAGAGAGATGTTTGCCAAGAGCACTCTTTTCAGAATTATAACAGTTGGTATTACTGTAATGTGAAAGCAGAGCGGTATAACTGACTCAACAGAAAGATGATCCAGGGACAGGTCTCAGGGTAGTCTAATACGTTATCTTAACAGTGGGCTGAAATTAAGTTTATGACCTACTCATCTACACAAGAATGCCTAATTGACTTGTCCTACCCCATCCACTTCTCCCCCACCTTTAGTGTTCCAAAGATATAGATACCGATATATATACACATATACACACAAATCCATGTGCATAAAGATATTCATGAATCCGAATTAAACTGCACCTAAGAACAAAAGTACTTTTCCCTATTTTCTGGACGTGATACACGACACAAATCCACAATCTCAATGTTGTCTGTTCAAGGGGAAATTTTAAAAGTCACTACTGTTTCTTCTTTAGTTTTTTTTTTTTTCCCCCCCTTAAATATTTATAATGTGTGAAAATCTCATGTTACTTAATGGACTGATTTGTCAGTTAAGTGCTGACTTAACGCTAACCATGCAAATAACATTATTCTAGCCCTGAATTGCACAGGGCTAGTTTTTAAATTGTTCTCTGAAGGAGAATTAGTAAATGTGCAATTTTGCCTCTAACTCTGCGCGGTAAGAAATGACAGGGAGCTGAAAATATCTGTCAAACTGCAAATACATAAGAGGCACTCAATAGTATAAATCATTTTGAATATCGTATTTTAAAACATCTTTCCTTGGGAAAATGGGTCCTAGTAAAAGATGCATTTTAACAGTTCACTAAGCATTTGTGCCAAGTGCCTATTCTTAGCACCTGAATAAGAAGTGACTGTCACACAGCTGTTTTACTGACAGTCACTGAGCTTTGCCTCAAAGGTAACATTGTAGTCAGAGAACAATTCTCGACTTACTGAATTAGGAGATCACCCTCAACACAAAAGGCACAAGACAGACACAAACAAGCACTCGTGCACACATCGTACCCAGGGCATTACCTGAATCCGTGTGCAAAGACACACTCTGCCCACCCCCGCACACGCACCCCCACGGCGAGTTTTAAAAAGGAAAGGAAAAGGTACCTACTCTTCCTCGTAGTGCAGGGAAAAAGATTCAGGCAGGCAAAGTTCTACCGAATCCATGTGCGACCGGCAACCATTATTCGTGCTCCCCAGCTATAAATCAAAGTTTCCTTGACAGAGCACAGCGCAATTAACACAAATGTTCTCCTAGTGACAAGCCTATAGGCACAGCCAGTTGGGACCAACGCTCTCACACTCTCCTAATCAAGGACTTAAAGCCCCGATTGGAGCTTATTAATATGAAGTAGGGCTTTACATATGCAGTCCCACCGGCCCAGCCGCGCAGCCGATTGGGGGGCGTCTGCCCAATCAGGAGGGAGGCGACGGGAGGCTGCGGGCGCCGAGCGGAGCCGGGCAGGTAGGCAGGGTGCGGAGAGCCGCGGGGACCCGGCTCCGCGCGCGGCGAGGGAGAGGGAGCGGGGCCCGCAGCCGCGATCGAAACGCTCCCGGGAGGCACCGTGCCTTTCCTTCTCTGTCTGTCTTTCTCTCTTTTTCTGGGAAGCTACAAAAGAAACCTAACTAACTGAACTCTCTAGGCACTGGAGGGATTTGTCTCGGGTGTCCAAGCCGAGACCCATTTGGCCTTGAGAAGCAGAACGCACGCACACTCTCGGTTCATTTGGGAGAGGATTCTGCGGAAGGTAGAGAATTAAGTTTGTGCTGCCCTGGTCTGTGTTTCACAGCCCCGGGGGGCTGCTGCTTCGGCAGTGCCGTACTCCCCCCACCCCCCCCCACCCCCCGTTTATTCGTAATCGCATCTTTTCCTGGTTCCCTGCTCCATGCTGGGCATTGGAAAAATCAAAGACGGTCTTCTAAATTGTTCGGGCGTGTGAGCCCCTGGGATGGTCCTCCCGGAGGTGGAATGCAGTTTTGCACAACTACAGAAGAGGAAATAGTAGTGCTCAGTCCAAACTGAGAGGATGCCTATGCAAATTATATGTGTAAACATTTCTTTACCTGCTGTCTCCCTACATACAGATACACAAGGCATAGCTTTCTCAAAGCAAAGGTAAACAACTCTAGGACAAATTGGCTTCTCCAGTGACAGGGGTGGGGGTCTGAGGGCTGTAGGGGAAATAGTACATTAAATCCATCTCAGTGCATTTTGACAAAATACAGACTGCGTTTCCTTTTTTTTTTTCTCCCCCCCCCCCCACCACCCTTGCCTGGAGAGCATTACTACACCACGCACTAAGTGTTCTTAATCACATACTTATTTCAATACAAGCTTCCAAACTGGAAGGCATATACAAATGTATAGAATTTTACCCAAAACATCAGTTTCCAAATGAAACGCAGTGTACATACTTGTTTCTATACATAACACACCCTGAATGCTTAAAAAAAAAAAAAAAAATCAACCCAGAAACATTTTGTAAATCATCACACAGTCTGGCCATTATAAGGAATAGTTTCAAAGAGATAACAATTTAGGCAAACTAAGAATTTTCAATCAAAAACAATTTTTTTAAGGATATAAGAAGAGAAGGTTATTTTCCCTTCAATAATGTGGAATGTGTTCTTAGTTTTCATATAACAAAGAGTTTTCTTAGGTCCTACTTGGAACTACAGGCTCTTTTATACTAGCAAATATATTGGAATAGATGCCAGCTATTGATGGCAAATTGCTCCCTTATGGAGAGGGGAAGACCCACAATTTTGATGTAATTCAGCTCTACTGCTACCAACCTTTTGCATCTTAAGTGTTCCACGATATAAATAGTATAATCTTTGAGATCAAAATAAATTAGTTCAGATATTCAGTGTGTGTTGAAGTCACTAAATCAGAACTCAACTCTCTCAACCCTTTCAGATTTTCTAGGTCTTTAAAAAAACAAAACACTAAAATAGAGCATCCACATTAAAATTCAGAATGTAAAAATGACAGACCTGATTTGTCCCCCCACAGAAGAAAGCCATTTTCCTGCCATGTATTTGACCATATCTAAGATATGGGCCTGATTCCTTTTATTTGTGGTCTAAATTCTTACAAGTTTTTAGATGAGAACTCACATAGCAAAAACTGTGCCTGAGAATAGTGTATAAAAGCAGGTAGTAAAAGCTTAATTACCAGTAGCATTATGCTGTCTATATTGTTAAATGTGAACTCTGCAATTAAGATGTAAATTTGGTTGTGAGCAGTGAATTAAAAGAGCTTTGAGATGTAGAAGAAAATCCAAGCATTCTGCAGATACCACCTCCCAAAAAAAGGATTGTCTATTCAACCAAAAATGAGACATGTAATCATTTTATAATTTAAAAAAAATAAATAAAGAGGCATTTGGAATAGAAACATGATTTTTTCCAAAACAGAATTAAAGAAATATGGAAGCTAATATAGCATCAGAATGAAAGAAAAACATCTTGGGTTCAAAGATTATTATCTACATTTCTGAACAAACGAAAATTCCCAGGATAATTAATAGATCCAGTTGTATACATTTTTAAACAATGTCCCCCAAATAGAGTTCCTTTTTAATTTTTTTCTAAAGACACTTTAAAAAAATAATGATTTTATGTACTCGACCCACCTTAAAGCACTCAATACCTTCAGATTTTGCACCTGTGCAGAATCCCGTACTGTATTCAGTTTCTTTGCATTATCATGCTGTGACAGAACCTGTTTATTACTCCTTTGAAATGGCCTTTTAAAGACAAGATTTGTAGTCAATTATTTCCCGATGGACCTTAAATCACCACATTTCATAGGAGTCATCGTTTACTTCCCAGAATTTTCTTATTTCCTTTTGGGTACTGATCTGCCCCATTAGGAACCGCTGGATCTCATTGGTATATATTTTAGACATGTTTAGACTCTTCCATGTGTCAGTCTCTTCTGTGCTCACAGAGACACAGGTACAACAGACAGCGCATCGTCCCCACTGATCTCTCACTAACCATATTTCATCAGTGCAAGGTACAGTGTCCACTGAGCTAGCTGCTTTCTGAATGGCCAGACATATACCAGTGTATATACATACACGGATCTGTATGTTCCCTTTGGGGTCAAAGTGTCACCTTTGCAAGTCAAGGACCTAAGATTACACAGACTGTCTTGAATCCAGTTTAACCAATTTGAAATTTAAAATAACATCTACTGCACTAAACCTGCAAGACAGCTTCCAGAATATTTTATAAACACGCAGCTTAGTCATCTCCAGAATCTTCCCTAGCCACAGTTTTCTCACCTTGAAGGAGGAAACAGTGGATAAGCACGGGAAATACCCACATCATGGGCAATACTGAGCATACATCTTTTAGAATCTCAACAACAAAGGATATTGGGGAAAAAATGAAACAAACAAATTAAACAGCCTCGACTAAACACATATTGCTAAACAGTCAATACACTTCACAATCTTACCACAAGGAGTCTACCCAAAGCAGGAAAAAAAAAATGGGACTAAATGAAAGAACCTCTTAGGACTATTTCACACGGAATATTAATCAATTAGTTAATATCCATCTATTATGCACCAGGCCGTGGGTCCATGCATAGTTTCAATCTCTTTTTCCTTAAACAATGCAGTCACAAATACCCAGACAACTTCATCCTCAGGCCCTAACTCCTGCACAGACACCAGCAGAAAATATACTTCATTTCCATTTGAAAGAACAGAATGGCAACAAGCAAAACTCAAGTGCAAACAACACGTAGCTTCCTGTTTACTGTACTGGAAATTTTACTGTATTTTAGTCAGAATCCTTTCCTAAAACAGTGAATTCTTATGCTGCTAAGAGATGATGAGAAATGTTTCAGCTTGCCATTATTGCATATTAAGAGCTACTTTTAGTTCCCAACTTCCTTTTGTGAAAATTAACAGGACTAATCTGTCTTAAAATGCTTCTAGTTGTCACACTATTTTTGAAGCAAATTTTATTTTATATTGCACATCTGTCATTTGTTAACTATTTAAAACTCAACAAGGCATAACAAATTTAGATTTTCCAATCGCTTTCTAACTTACCTTTGTGGATCTTTCCTCAAGACCAGAAACCCTTAAAAAAGTTCTTTAACTCTTTGAACCATCTTCCCTGCTGTCTTTGATAGCTTGCGTATAGTATAATGTACCGTAATGCTAAAAGCAAGTCAAGACTATTAGAAACTATTATCTTTAACTCTAAAAGAAAAGCCACAAATGAACATCTCTGCAAAAAATATCCTGCTGGGCAAACAGGAGGCTTAGACACCAGGATTCCTTTTGCATCCTCTGATGACCTGGGTGGCCCCTAGCAGGTCACCTCATGTACCTACCCCCTCTTTTCCTCATCTGTGCATTGGGACTGCTTTTATGCTTTAAACCTGCTTAAGAACACACCTTTCCCAGTGGGAACGTGAAGACTACTTTCGGAGTCAGTATGACTGCTTTCCTCTCTATCACCACCAAACCTCCATCAATTCATCATACCTCATCTTCTGCTGCCTTTCATTTCTAGGGCACAGGCTTTGATATTTAAATTATTGTCTCGATTGGCAAGAAGCAATCATTTCGACTGAAAGTGATCACTTCCACAGAAACACTAATAAAAACCTCGCCTTTTGACAAACCTCTTGTCCTATAAATCCATCCCATTCCCAAATTACCAAGTCCATGTAAAAAGCCCATTCTCTGGGGAGCAATTACCTCACCTCTATAACACACCAAAAACTCTTTTCTCAGGGTTTGTGAAAGTGGGGGTGGAGGGAGTGGGAATCAAAGGAAGACAGAGAAAGTAACAGAGACAATTCGGTTTCTGTTTAATTAATTTAGGATTATTTCACTTTCATTTCATCAAGCTAATAAGATACATGGTAAAATATCAGGCAAGATTAAGTTATAAACTATAGTAGCTCCAATGGGAAAAGCAACTTTAGTTACACTGTATTTCCAACATATGTACCCTGGTGAATGACTAGATGCATTTTCTAGTATCCTATGAACTTTCTATAACCTGTATGGCATATATTTACAGAGCAATAGTTAACATTTTGAGATTATACGTTAATAAGTGAGTTGCAGTTATATTCTTTCCTGAATGTTAAGCACCATGAGCTAAATGCAGAAAACATTCAAGGTCAATGTCCCATTTTAGACCTTTTCAGGCAGCTGTAATATTATGATAATCAAGCTTAAAATATTCCTATAGAAAGAGTAAATTAGCCTTTTCACTTGAAAGATGATTATGATAAACAATAAACCTAAGAGAGGACAAAATCCCTATTTTTAAAGGCCATAAATTGTTGACTCAATCATGTGTGTGATAGTGTTGTCCAAAATAAAGGGTAGCTTAACTCTGAGAGGAAGGGGGAGGGGTGGGGGGGAGAGTAGTGGAGACAGAGCGGGAGGGGGAAGTGGAACAAATATGACAGATTTTAGAATAAGCAATACTTGCTTTGATACTAGCAAAATGATCAAATTATCCATCTTAAACACCCCATTCAACATCTATTCAAAGTTAAAAATGCATCGGGCCAAGAAACATCAAAACACACAAAGTATGTTTTTTCTTGACTTAGAGGACTCTTGGACTCTATTTGAAAGTTCTCTTTTCCTATTGTTCCCTTTAACCCTTTCATCCAAATTTTCAAACGACCATTGGGGGGGGTATATGTTAAGTGAGCCCTGCAGCATCTGGTGTCCATATAAACAGACTTAGAGCCTATTACTTTTTTTTTTTTTTAATGTTAGAACTGTCTGACACACTCTTCTAAGCTTCCCTTTTATAAATGAGCACATTTGATAAAAATCTGCTTTCCCCAAGCAAGGCAAATTAATGAGGGGTGCGTATCTGTCATGCCTGGCCAAAGTCAGAAGATGGTGGAAGGTGTCTGTCACTGGGAAGGTCTCATAGGCAGCTCCACAGTCAACCTTGGGCTCCTGTTCCAATTACAAAGGATGAGGCTTTGGCCTAGGGTCACGCCACAGATCTAACTCTCAGTTTCCTTTGCTATTAAATGGGAATAACAATAAGAACAATCTTGTAAAACTGTTATGGGGATTAACTCCATTTAAAGTAATGTAGCACCCGAGTCTGGTCCTAGTTGGGGGTGGGGAGGATAGACCCCTGACTCAGTGGGCCAAGACCTTCTGACTTGTGCCAGCTGTCCTAGCTTAATAATTTACAGTCTCCCTCCTTACACTCTCCAGAGTACCTCAGTTTGGATAATAAATTTTACTGTCATTGTTCACATAGTGAGCCTCGCATAAATGTTAGCCATGCTGTTTTTAAATCTCACTAAATGAAAGAAAAAATGTAAAGAAATGGCATTATCCATTCATTTGGTCTTCATCTTTGGCAAGGAGTTCAAGGTGCTTCATGCAGAAAAGGAAACAAAGTGTTAAAGTATTCCCCCCATGAACACAGTGGGACTGTTTGCCCTAAGAGGATACGGACTGCTCGCTAGAATACTGCCACGCACATATGGGCTCAGGATAATGAGAGGGGACGAAAGATGTCCCCCGTGCAGCCAACCATTGTGTTCATGCATGAGTGTGAAGAAGACAGATTTGGGAACGTTCGATGATTCTGCTGACTCTCCAGACCATTCCATTGTCCACTGTTTACCAAAAAGAAGGGGACAGAGACATTGCTCCTGGTCCTTTTCTCTTCCTTTAAGGCTTTCTTCCACAACCCTCTACTCCAGCAGTTCAGTCAATAATGCTGTTGATTTTATTACTATTCCAAGCACAAGCTCATTCACCCAGGAGCGACTTTGATCAGATATCTCAGTAACTCAACTTCTTCACAAGGCTTTGCTCTTGTTACACTGAATGGCCACTAATCTAGGGCAGAACACAAAGTCTGGGCAACGGGGAATGATGGACAGGGAGGGACCACAGGCATGATGAGTCCAACCTGGCTACCTTACAGGTGAGGAAAATGAGGCCCAGAGTGGCTAAGAGTCTTAACCCAAGTTTCATACTCAGGTAGTAGAAAAGCTCATATTAGAAAAGATTACACGTCTCCTCTTCCCAGAGCTTACATAGTAACAAGCTACTCACGTTAATCTCCTAGTTGTTGATAATATACCAGGGCATGGTACTCCAGCAGAGGGATGAGCGCTCTGGGGGCAAAAGACCCAGGTAATAAGAGCCAAGGGACATCACATCCCAAGAGATAAATACCCAAGAGTATATACCAAACTGTCCTTTACTTTCTCCAAAAGCCTAGAAAGATAAAAAGAGTCACATATTTAAAAAGAAGTCGATTTGAATTGATAGACAGGAATTCTCTCTCTCTCTCTCCTCCCCAGGGAATTAGGTGTACCTTTTTTTTTTTTTCTTAAGATTTTATTTATGTGAGAGAGAGAATGACAGAATGACAGAGGAGAAGGTCAGAGGGAGAAGCAGACTCCCTGCTGAGCAGGGAGCTGGATATGGGGCTGTGGGACTCCATTCTGGGACCCCAGGATCATGACCTGAGCTGAAGGCAGTCGCTTAACCCACTGAGCCACCCAAGCACCCAAGGTGTCCTTTCATAAACACATTTGACAATCATTTCATTTAGGGATCTGGTTTTTATGAAGTGACCCCTCCCTTCCCCACCTTAACCTCTCCCTCACTGTCATCTGTGAAACTGAGGGGTTCCCCAGAGCCAGCAAGGGCCCTCAGTAAGTAGTCCTGTCAATGTTACAGAAACACAGGAAGAGTCTTGAATGAATGAGGTGATGACTGATGTTAATATTCGGTGTCTTGCTGCCATATTTAAAGATTATAATTTGGTTCAATTATTAGAGCACTATAGGGAATTTTAAGAGATACAATTTTATATAAATATATAAAATATATTTATATGTGTATGTGCATATATCTATATATATTTATATCTATCGATATATAAAAGAAGTCAGTGGAAAGGAAGGAGCTAATAGAAAAAGACAAAAAAGAAGAAAAAAATGAGAGGACAAGGTTCACCATTCTCAGCTGCTCTGGCCCTTCTAGACCAGTTAGTTTTCTGAGAGATCGCTTTCTTCCTCCTCTTTCTATTTTTGTTTTCCAAATATTCATAGTGACTAAGTGTGAGATAATGAAAAATAATACTTATTATTAAAACAATGCTGCCATGTCAGTACCTAAATCTATACCACTCACCCAGGTAACATGAAAACGTTTTCCCATTTAACCTGACAGCTTTTAAAAATCACCATATCCCAGATATGTCCTGAAAATAAATACTTTCCTTATAAAAGCATTCAAAGATGGCTCTTGTATACAACATAAAAATTTCTATATTAAGGATTCCGGGGTTTCCTTGCTTAAATGTTGACAAAGCTCCCATGAAGAATGGCCACAGAGTTCCATTTCTTCATGCCATTATGCTGGAACGGCACTGAATACTGAAACACTTTCAGAAAGGAGGTGGATTTCTCTTCTTATGGGAGAGGAAGAAGGGACTTAATTAATCAGCAGAAAAAGACAAAGGTCTTGCCTTTAGGCCACTCTCTTCCTCTCTTAATGCCTGTAATTCTTTAACCAAGTCCTGCATCTTCTGTTTGTGGTTTCATTCCAAGACCAAGACACTGATGAGAACACATCACATCAGGGAGAGACCAAAAAATAATATATATAGATAAAAAAACCAGACTTTGGATGCAAAAGAGAGTACAACAAAGAATTCCTTCCTCATTTTCCTGGTAGATTAAAATAACAGGAATGGGGAAAAAAATAAAATAAAAAATAAAATAACAATTATGATGATGCAGTAGGGGATCTGAGGACAATAGTCACTCTGAAGCCCTAGAGTCTCATCTCACCTGTGGTTTGTCACTAAATGCACGGCTACTTGTGTCGGCAGCTTTATCCAATCAAACTGTGTTACAGAAAAGCAAATAACATAATTAAAGATCTCACTTTTTTTTTTTAATAGTTCAGTTACCACTTGAATTAGAACATTAAATAAATCAAAGCCAATTTTCATCAGTGAGAAAAGAAAAGAAACAGATTAATTCACCCTTGGATGAACGGCAACTCTAAACGAAGTAAAATTTAACAAAGGAAGAAGATTTTTTGAACTTTATATTTTTAAAGTATAACCAGCTAGAGAAGTTAAGCTGTTTAGGAAAATTTTTAACTATAATGAATAACTAGAATATCTAGTATTTTTTGGTTATAATTTAACATTAACAATGCAGTTTCACACATGCATCTTTTGTTCCTCAAAACAACACTGTGGAGCAGTTAGAAACTACATTATTATTATCCCCATTGTACTGATGACAGAACTGAGGTCCAATAGTTTATTTGCTTGTCCAAAGACATTTCCATTGTTAGGTTGCAAAGTCAGGACCTAAATTTCTTGTTTTTTTTTTTTTTTTAATTCCACTTGTCTTGCCCTCCTAATCTGAAGCAGTTTCCCAAAAGTCTTGTGACATCCTCTTAAAAAAGACACACAGGAATACAGAAAGCACTCACCAGTACACATTTTTGCTCCCCAAAATAGTTTTGTTTTAGGAAAGTGAAATAAAGCTGCTCCGACCAATTGTACACCTTATCCCTTCCTTTCTTACTGAAAAAAACACACATTTTAGAAGCACCATCTGTACCAGGCCCTGTGTAAATTTCCTGGGATAAACATATACCTTAGTAATGAGAATGTAAAATACAAAAAAGGGAACCTGAGGTCTCAGTCTCCCCTCTCCATCACTGATTTCACAGAAAGGTTTGGTATATCCCTCTGTTCATTAGTTTCTCTTCCCCAAGTTTCAAAGTAATGTAACTATAGTCTAATTCTAGAATATCTAAGCCAAAGAACAAAGACGTCTAAGGAGGGACAAAACAGTAGCAGCAGCATTTTTTAAAATTAAATTAAAATTAAAAATCAACCTATTTGTCTGGAAATTTTCCAAGATTTCATCATTAATAAAAAGGAACTATAATCACTCATATAACGTAACAGGTCTATAAACATTTGGTGTTCTCTTCATGATTATTCTATTTCATCTTTCCAGTCTTTCCAGAAGTCTGTAGAAGGAACATGCACGGCATACTGCCAGGTGTCTCAGTCCTGGCTCTATGACAGCTAGGAAGATCTTGAAGGAAACATGGCCACATTTTGTTTTCTCTATTAGCGAAGATGATTAAATGAGACAGTATGAGCTTTAATGGGTTCTTTCTGTGGTCAGAGTCTCCCAGTTTGGCCCCACCATTGGTTTCACTCCCATCGATTGAGCAGTTAGTCCTATTCAATTATTCAATCCCAATCAATACTTTGAGATGTACAGTATGTAAATGTAAACATTTTGTTTACTTCTACCAGACTTAATTCATGCACTCTTACTGAGTGAGAAAGTTAACATATTTATAAATAAACCAGGTGGTATTGCAAAGAAAGTATTCCCTTCTTTGTAATCTTGTCTGTCACTTAGCTACAATGCTTAGCAACAGGATTTACAGAGTACACAGAACACCCTTCCGATCCTTGGAGGCCAGCGAAAATGTCTCCTATTTCCAGGGGTCCCCAGACTGAATCAGTGGCTCCCTCCTGTGTCCCATAATGCTTTGCACTATCGACATCCTCTAACTGGCTCGTATCAAGGTACGTTGGGCTGTACTCCCTGTGTGTTCTCCATTTAGAAAACTTCTTGATAGCTTTTAATAATATATGCAGTACTTAGCACTGTAATCTGGACATTTTAGACTCAATAAATATTTGCCCAAGAAATTGCTGATTTTGGCCAAAATCATCACATTCATGCTGCTTGGGTTTTTTGTAATTGAGTTTCCGCCAGTCAGTATTTTAATGGCTCCGATATATTTAGTCTTTCAGAATCAACTACTCACTAATGAAACTGTATTTAAACTCATTGAGTAAAGAAGTATTGCTATTTTTTAATTACTCTCCCTCCCTTGCCCTGTAGATAAAGAGAAAATGGTGACTGTGTTTCTCAGTATTTGCTTCACTCTTTTTTTTTTTTTTTAAAGATTTTATTTATTTATTTACTTGAGAGGGAGAGGGAGCGTGTGAGCCGTGGAAGGACCAGCGGGGGAAGGAGAGAGAGAATCTTTTTTTTTTTTTTTAAAGATTTTATTTGTTTATTTGACAGACAGATCACAAGTAGGCAGAGAGGCAGGCAGAGAGAGAGGAGGAAGCAGGCTCCCCGCTGAGCAGAGAGCCCGATGCAGGGTTCGATCCCAGGACCCTGAGATCATGACCTGAGCCGAAGGCAGAGGCTTTAACCCACTGAGCCACCCAGGTACCCCAGGAGATAGAGAATCTTAAGCAGACTCCCTGCTGAGTGTGGAGCCTCATACAGGGCTCCATCTAAGGACCCTGAGATCATGACCTGAGCAGAAATCAAGAGTTGGACGCCTAACTGACTGAGCCACCCAGGAGCCCCAGTATTTGTTTTATCCTTAAAAAGGGGTTGCACAGTCATGACAAAACCCTGCCCTGTCCCCAACCCACCACAGAAGAGAGGCTATAGAACAAATATTTTCTAGTTCTGAATCATATTTAAAATCATATTCATAAATAAATCTACATCCTCATGTAGCCCTGCCTGGTCTCAGGTAACTGAATGATTTACTTAAGAGCTTGATTCTCTGGGTCACTATACTAATCTCTTCTTGAGAAGGACAGTAAGAAGGAAAATTCCAAAGTGGCAGTTTCTAGCATTTAATGAGTAGCCTTTCTAGACTCTATCATTCATCCAAATCTGGTGATTCTAAAGAGTTAAACAGTACTTTAACACAAATATCTATCCCCTCAAATTAATACCTGGCTGCTTTATAGGGTAAGAGTTAAAAAAAAAAAATCTCTGAAGTTCCCCAGTGTTGCCCAGAGAAGTGACATGTGGTGGAAAGAACGCTTAAGAAACAATGATTCTGGGGCGCCTGGGTGGCTCAGTGGGTTAAAGCCTCTGCCTTCAGCTCAGGTCATGATCTCAGGGTCCTGGGATCCAGCCCCACATCCAGCTCTCTGCTCAGCAGGGAGCCTGCTTCCCCATCTCTCTGCCTGCCTCTCTGCCTCTCTGCCTATTTTATGAATATGACATCTCTCTTGCTGTCAAATAAATAAAATCTTAAAAAAAAAAAAAAAAGAAAAAGAAAAGAAAAGAAAAAGAAAAGAAAAACAATGATTCTTCTCAGTCATCTGTAACCTTGGCCATAGCATTTCATCTCATGGTGCTTCAATGAAGAATGTGATTGGACTAGTGTAGTAGTAGAATTGTGGGTCCCAGACTAGCAGAATGTACATCAACTGGAAGCTGGTTAGCATTGCAAATTCTCAGACCCCACAGGCTGTAAGTTAGAGGTTGGAACCAGCAATCTCTTTTATTAACCCCTGGAAGAGATTCTGATATTTGCCAAAGTGTGAGAAACACTGGGCTAGAGGATCACTATTTTTCTTTTCCCCTAAAATTCTTTAGCAGCAGTCTTAGGAACACAGAGCTTCTATTATAACAGATTGTTCAGAATTCACTTTGTTATTCACTTACTGCTGACCAGGTTTTTCAAAGTTCATGTGTCAACGCATTGAGTGTTATGAATCAAGTCCTACAACGACAAAAGCCAAAATAAGCAATAATAAACAAACAAACAAACAAATAAATGACTGCCTCTGACTGCTATGGCTAATTCAAAGACAGGAATATGGTTCTTGAATATTTAGAAAATCCTAAATTCAGTGTTTTGTTTTTTTCCTTCGTGTACGTTCACTGGTTTTACTCAGCTCTTCCTGATTCAAGAACTGAAGGAAAAACCTGAAAATCCTGAGGGACAGATATGGTGACTGGACAAGCTATAGACACTGTTTCCCTCCTTGGTTCAAGTCTGGCTTCTACCAGGCTTTCGCTGGTGGGCTCCTGGGCTGGTGGGTTGACCTCCTCTTTTTTTAACATGGTGGTGATTCTCACCACAGGTTGTTAAGAGGATTAAATGAAAAGGTCTATAGAGCAGTGGTTTCAACCCTTGAAAAAGTGTGATCCCCAGGCTGCACCTCAGCCAATTAATTTATAATCTCTAGCATCAGGAGTTTTTAAATCTCTCCAGGCGCATTCAATATGCTGCCGAAGTTGAGACGGGAGCACCAGCAGTAAATTCCTCTGCACAGGATCCGGCATTATTACGTCATCATGACTGGACCATATGAAGGAAGTAAAAGAAAAAGCACGAATATGGTTACTGGACCACCTAGTTGCAATCCTGGCTTTTTGGCTTGTTGGCTTAGTGATCTTGGGCAAGTACCTGAAGGTTTTGTCTCTATGCTCCCATCCATTAAGAATAGCAACCAAACTGCTCTAACACCATAGGTTAAGCATACTGGAATTAGAGTTAAAAAAAAAAAAAAAAAAGGAAGAAAGAAAGAAAGAACAACAATCAACAAGAAGGAAGAGAGGAGAAAAAAAATACTTGTCCCACTTACTTCATCAGGTATTAACATAAACAAATGAGATCATGTAAACCCAAGCTCCCTGTGAATTATGCAACTATAAGGAAAGATTACTCTTATATATAGTGTATAAAAACTATTTCTAACCTGCAGAAGTGTCGGTGGCCCCCGTTACGAGTCCGGTCACTAAATTTTAGTGACTTCTAGACCTTCTCTAGTCCTGCGGATGAAGCATCGCGTTCTGGTTCCCGAGGCCATGCTAACGTCCTCGAGCCCAACAGTAATCACAGAATGATATCATCCAGCTCCGGGCTGGAATCACAGGGAGACTTTGTGAAATGACAGAAGCCTCCGTCTCGCCTAAACTCACTGGGTCGGAATATCTGAGGGCAGAATCCCAGCCGTGGTGTTTGGGGGAAAAAGTCCACTGGTGATTTCAAACTCTGCAACCCACGTTGAGAAAGAGAGGGAAAAAAAAGGTGAAGCTGAGCATTACCTCCAGGGGCTCAAGTCCACCTGAAAAGCATTCTGGGCCTCAGCTTTCGTGTGACGTCATGCTGAGGAGCCAGATTTTCATGGATCTATCGTTCTTTAAAATTTAACTAAAATTAAGTCTATTACATTCAAGCACCTCAGAGAAAAAAAGGGACCTACGCAGTGTTAATGACTGAGATGTTGAGCATCATTTAAAAGTATATTCTAACACTGTGCTTCAGAATAAAAACAGATGTGATATGCTTAAACGGACTCTTATTATGGTATCATAAACAATGAGATTTAGTTGCTTTTCATTTTCTTCTCTATATTCTTATTCATTGTTTTCAAGGTTTTACAATGAATGTGGATTAGGACTCTAACAGATAATCACAAATGGAATTGAGAACTGGGGTGGGGGGCAGTGCTAAATGTGTAAAGGAGACGCCAGACCCAAGAGGGGGGGGGGGAATCTGCTCATTTATAAGTAACACATTCTAGAACTTTCAAACTGCTGGCAGACTCCTGAAGATGCGTGCCCACATTTCACTTTTCTCTGCTTTTCCCTGTTCCTTCTGCTTAGCAAAATCCTACTTATCCTTCATACTTAGTTCACCCTGGGGGGTCAGGGAGGCCTCTTGTAGGACAGAGACCCCAGCATCTTCTATCAGCTCCACTAACCAAATGCTATTGACATTTTTCCTCCTCATCGTCTGATTCTCCGAGGACTGTAAGCTTCTTGAGAATAAAACTGTGTCCTGTTCATCTTTATAAATAATCCCAGCTCTTAGGACAAGTGCACAAAAAGTGATCTCCAAAGACTCATTAAACTGAACTAAAAACCTGCCTGGCTGTGGGAAATAGAAAGGAATTAATTCCTAAAGAGGCAAGAGTAAGATGTCATGCAATTATAGCTTTATTTTTTTAATAACACTTAGCGAGGAAGAGTCCTATACATAAACTGTCTTCCATGTTCTTGCTGACCAGCTACTTGAGGTTTAGCCGCAGAGCCACCAAGGACCCTTGCCCAGTGGATTTCCTGGTAGGTGCTTTGAAATGCTAATGTCTGATTCTCTAGGGGCTGACTCGGGGAGAGTCTACAGGGCTGGTTCTCAAAGTCAAGCATCAAGATTACCTGGAAACTGTTCGTGTAAATTCTCAGGCCCCACCCAGAACCGCCCCCCCTCCCAACCCCTCTCCCCCCTCCATGGGCCCAGCGATCTGTGTTTCATCAAATCTTCCAGGTGATTTCAATGCATGCTCAAGTTTGAGACCCACTGGTCCAAACCAAAGGATTTAGAAGAAAAACGAAAACACAGTCGCCGCGTTCACCCTCTTTTCAAAGCCTACGAAGCCTCTTTTATATCCATGGAAACCCCAAATCCTGACTAAGAGTCTCAGAACAGACAAAGACACAGCTAAACCTACAATTCCCACCTCTGGCCCCTCCAGAGAATGAGGCTAAATGCAAATGGTAAACCTGTCTCTTTTCTGTAGTCTATGCAGACGGAAGCCTTCATTCTTCACTTCTTTCCCAGCAGATTGTCTTGTAAATGTGGCCACCGCCACGTCTTCAGTCCTGAGTCTGACTCCTGACCTCGGGAATGTTCGCCCCTTCCCTGCTGAAGAACCACCCCTCGGATCACTGACTTGCTATTATTTTATGCTTAATAGGCCTGACCTGTGCAATATTTTTTATCAGGCTACAGTCCTATCTCTAAATTCTCTATTTTGAATGAATACCGATTTTGTGACATGAAGTCTGCTATATAATGAAATGCAAACAAGGAAAAGGCTAAATCAGTTTACAAAAAATCTATTTGTCAAACAGTGTGGAGATGTTCCCGATTTCATCTGGGCCGTTCATGCAGCTCTTGATAAGGGAGTTAAAATGTAGCCGTTCCCCGAATGAAAATAAAGGCATCGGCACCACAGATACATTTTCCTTTCAAAATCTTTGTTGTGACTTGTGGCTAATTAAATGCCCTTACACAGGAGACGTACATGCAAAGAAAAATCAGAGATTTTGCAAAATTCTTTACAAGGGAGCCAGGGTTAAGAGAAGGGAGCAGCCCTAGCTTCCCACATACCGTTTCTTATATTACATTTACATTTCTATACAGCTTCATCAGCCTGACAAAAAAATCACAAGGGGAGGCCTTTTTTGTTCAATTTTGGATTTAGAGAGATTTCTAAGGCCTGCAAAGGAATGTACTTAACATCATAAAAAAGAAGAAGGAGGAAAGGTAACCCTGTCTTTGTTGTTGTGGAAAAAATAATGCTTCCCACACACCTTTCTCTAAAACCAACACAGTCACTAAAAAATTATCAAGAACTTAAAGGGTTCAAATGTTTATTTGTAACTATCTGCCTCACCCCGAGAAATTATTTGCAGGCAAAGATGTTCTGTATCAAACATGACATTTATTGGAATGGCTTTGAATTTACCATGTCCCATTTATCAACATGAGATTTTATATATATTGACATTCCTCAATTTTTCCACCTTCTTAGTTAACTTTCCATTGGACAGATTTTAAAGTGTTAATTTTCAGTAGGAATTTTTTTAATCATATAAGAAACTGATTCTCCACACCCCCACCCCGCCCTGTAACTGGCACTGACTTTATCACAGCCCCTATCCTGTATCTTTTCTCTTCTTTCACAATCTTGTCCCCAACAGGGGAAGACTGTACAACGTAACAAAACCGTATTGGGGAAAAAACCAGAACGTTGTGTAAAGAGAGAGTCGTTCCTAGAGAACTTGAAGCTCTCTCTGGGGTCAGCGTAATCTAGAACAACCTCTTTATACCTGTTCACAATCCTGTGTGACCACACATGTGGATTTCCACAACCCTGTCCCAACATGCCCGTAACACATCCTCCCCCTATCTTTTGTCACCCGGAAACTCAGAAAGATCTTCTCCCTGGAGGCACAGCTTATCTTGTTTTCCCTCTGTATTGTCATTTCTATATGTACCTAATTTTATTTCTCCCATTCAACTGTAAGCTCCTTGAAGGCAGGAACCCTGTCTTGCTCATCTGTGCATGTCTGGAACACAGTTCAGGACCAGACAGAAGATGTTCAACAGCTGTTTTCCAAATGAATGAATGCAAGTACAGTAGGGCGCACACCTACTGAGCGCTGAATTATCACTGTCATGACAAAGAGTAGGTTTTACAACTCTTTAGTCATCAAAAAAATACCACACGTTTGCATGTAAGTGATGAGAATAAATACGTCAGTTTTTCTAAGACCTGCTGGTTTTATCATGAAATCATCTCTATATTCTCAACATTAAATTCCAAATAGCCGAACCTCCTAATGAGTGGTTTAACTGGTCTCTCCATTTTTCTGCTGCTTTTTCAACTCCTACACTGTTCTCAAGCACTCTGTCCCATGTTTTCTGTTGCTACGGAACAAAATCACCATTCTTGTAACCCAAAATTCAAGTCTGTTCACAATCTGACATAATCCTCTTTCCTGGCATATTTCTCATAATTCTGCATCAAAAAACCGAGGTATACCAACCTCCGTTTCACCTAAACATACTGAAAGCACTTCTACCTCTGGGATTTTTGCTCCAGCCGCTCCCAACGCCCCCGTGTAACACTCTTATTTGGACACAGTCAATTCTACCTGGGAGACAGGAGGAAGGAGACAGGTTTTCTGAGCTAAGCCTTGAAAGATGGTAGGAAAGATTCAGGGTAGGTGAAAGTCTTTTTTTCTTTTTCTTTCTTTCTTTCCTTTTTTTTTTTTCTAAGATTTTGTTTGTTTATTTGAGAAACAGATAGTGACAGAGATAGCAAGAGAGAGCACAAGCAGGGAGGAGAGGGAGAAACAGGCTTCCACTAAGCAGGGAGCCCTATGTGGGCTTGACCCCAGGAGAGGATCAAGACCTGAGCCAAAGGCAGGTGCTTAACCACCTGAGCCACTCAGATGCCCCACTGGAAGAGTCGGTCTTTAATGACAGAAGAGAAGCATAGAATCACCCTTTTTCAATGGACTGTAAGTTCCTTGAGGACAGGAGCTTCCTGATTCATTTTAAGAGCCTCTGTCAGAATGGCTTGTATTTGCCAGTTGACTGATAAATATTTATTTAATGAGCCTTTACGCATTCCTGCACTGACCCTCTCTAAACCTTTAATATGCTATCTTGCCTATCTTGCATATAGTAGGTACTCAATAAATACCAGTTAAAGGAATGACTGATTTCTTAATCTTTCAGTTGTTTGAAAAATGAAAAAAATGAGAAGAGTGAATAAAATTTCAGTTACTAAGAAAAAAAAACTTACAAAGAAAAATTAATGGTTGGGAACACACAATATGCTTATTTTGTTGACACGCCAACAATAAACTCCATTTAAAAAGTAGTTAAAATGTTGTGTTCACATCGCCCTCTGGTGTTGGACTCGCCCAGACAACAAAAAAAACCTCAAACTTCAAGTTTTGGGAGATTTTTTACCTCAAGAAAAGGGAGAGTTCTCCCTTTCCTGATGAATGCAAAATGTAGCACTGAATGAGAAGGGTAGCGTGTCTCTACTTCACTTCAGTTATTAAGGATGGAATTCTTAACTCCCACTGGAGCCTCCAGTGGACCTGCTTCATGGTGCGAGTTCCTCCTCTGGTCAAAGTGACAGCCTTGCGGGAAGAATCATTAGAAACCCAGGCACTGAGGCTGCTAGTTATACTACCGCTAGCTGTAAAAGGTGTGCTTTCAAACTGCAGACACGAATTTGCCCCTGTGGCGTACAGCACAAGTTTCTCTCTTTGCCAGATTTGCTAAGTATGAGAAAAGAAGTCGATCCCAGAACAAAAGTTAGAACATGGATGGGGTGCCTGGGTGGCTCAGTGGGTTAAGCCTCTGCCTTCGGCTCAGGTCATGATCTCAGGGTCCTGGGATCAAGCCCCGCATCGGGCTCTCTGCTCAGCGGGGAGCCTGCTTCCCTCTCTCTCTCTGCCTGCTTCTCTGCCTACTTGTGATCTCTGTCAAAAAAAAAAAAAAAAAAAAGCTACAACCTGGGCACAATCTAGACATTTGCTCTGAGTGGTAGGAATGTGGGCCAAGGTGGCAAAAATAATACACCATCCTCAAAGTGACCCTATTGTGGGGAGAACCCTGGGATAAACAGCTCAGTCATAAAACCGTGTCTCTGGCTATGCCATACAATTTAGTAAATCCTTCATATTAAAAACACAAAGTTACTGGTCTTCAGGGTAATTTAATTTAGAGGGTTGGCTTAAATTTTTCCAAGAACAGAGAGGATATCTGAAGGAAGTCTTGGACCCAGAAACATAAACCAGAAGCAGATCTTGGCATGATTCCTTTCAAGAGTTTGCCCAGCAGGCTGTGCGTCACAAAGTGCTCTCCCATCGCCAGCATCATCCCCATCATCCTCATGGGCATCGGGATCATGGTCAGTGTCGCTACGTGTCACAAGCTGATAGTGTGCTAGGGCTGCGCTCAGCATTTCCCAGAGCATAGCCCACCTCAACTTGACAATAATCCTCATAATATTCCAGTTTTACTGATTAGGAAACTGAGGCCTCATCCCACTCCTGGGACACCTGACCATGCTCTAGCCATTCTATTTCCAGCTGCGAGGTTCCAGACCTTCCTCTACTTGTGATTGCTCTGAACTTGGTGCCACATGGAGCGTGGGTCTGTTCCTTTATTCTGGATCCCTCTTTTCATCTAAGGTGCTGATAGGGAGCTGTGAAAGGGTTAAGTGCTTTAAGAGAACAAAGCTAAAGGGATCAATCCAAGGAACCATGGGAGAGTAAGAAATGCATGATCTGCTAGAGTCTCTTTTACTTTGTGTCTAAATGAATGGCAAGGAAATAAGGAATACCACCAAACTTCAAGGCATCAGATCAATTTATTTATTTATACTATGCCTGGCAAGCATTTATCACATTGTTGTTAGCACTGTACTAGGTGCTAAGCAAAATATTTACACACAAGAGAGATGTAAGCCTACATCTCTTCCTTAGAGAGTAAACATCAACTGTACAATATTCAGAGAGTAACTCATTTGATGTTTCAATCAAACCTCTTACCTCACCAGAGTCTAGCCCTGCGTGCTTGCGTCGCACACGCAGACACAGACACGCCCCTCCGAACACACTCCCGAGAGCAAAGGCTCAACACCGCTAGGAATCCACAGACTGTCGCCAAAGAGTTTCAAAATACAGGCAACAATTAAAAAGTAAGTTTGAGAAATGCACACAACATAGGACTTATAGAGGTTATTTCCGCGTCTCACCATCTTTATTCCTGGCAACACATGCTGTGTTACCTATGAGTAGACTCTTTTTGGCTACAAATGTGTCCCATCTTCCATCTGTTCTTCTAGCAATATTGCTGGCCTCCTGCCACCGGAGCTTCATCAGCCTTCATGATGTCATTTGACTAGATTTTCCCTAGTGCCCATTTGTTTCACTCTCCAGGTGAGATCAGGCAAGTACATTTTTCTGTAGTTCCCTGAGCAGGTTTTAATTTTGGTTCCATATTAGCAAATGCCTCTGTTTCTGCTCTATTTACCAAAGTTTGCAGCCTACTTTGCTAGGGTCAAAAAGAGAGTCTTAAGTTCCTCCAGAAATTGCTGGCTGGACCGTGCAAGGACTCAGCACGGGACCATCATTTCCCTTTTTATAACCAGACGTCATTTAGAGCTGGGTCTCCAAAAGATACCACTCCCTGACTTTTCTCATCTGCTCTCGAATTTGGCTTTTCCTTCTTTCATTCATTTCATAAACACTGACCCAGTACTTGCTCTGTTCCAGTCACTGCGCTAGGGAAAGGAATCTTTATCCTCTTGCAGTGAAAGGCTGCGGTGACCCCCTTTGCCCATGCTCTAGGCCCCTACATCGAGCCATGCAAGCTGCTTGGGCTACTGGTTGGAAGGTGGCACGACCTTCCAGTCAGCGTTTGTCGTTACGAGCAATTTGTCCTTGGCTGAGTTACTTAACCTCGCTGTACTCAGCTTCCTCATCTTTGCAAGACAGACTCAACAGTGTGGCTATTATTTTTTAATCTGTGACGGTGACTTATAGTTATGTGTCAGTCTTCGTTATAGGGCAGTTATTTGGGTACGAAACTCATTCTGCAAACTGTAAAGAAATATATAAATATCAAGTGGTATTATTATTCAATAGAGGATTCAGTAAGTTTTACAGCAGAGTTTTTGTCAAAGAAAAACAGAAATCGTTTGTCAAGCGCTTCCTATGTCCCCAGCACTACGCCATGCACTTCACATACATGATTCTGTTCCACCTCCAAGAGGTTTGGTGAGATAAAAATAACAATAGCCTTCTTTTACTGTGTAAAAAATCTAATTTAATGTTAATCATATATATATAAATAGATAGTATCATGATTCCATTTTGGGAAGAAATGAAAAAAAGGAAATGAAACTCAGACATTAACTGACCCAAGAAAACCCAGCCACTAAGTGACAGAACCAAGATGTGACCCCGGGACCGTCTGTCACTGGCGGCTGTGCTTTTTCTGCTGTGACACATGCTTTGCATGGATGGGAGGAAGGTAAGGTAGGCCCCAGGGAGGCTGATTAAAAGAAAAAGAAGACTGAACCGATAAAGCATTAATACTTATAGGCAAAATCACCTCATGGGCAAAATACTAATTTCATGCATATCATGTTCTACATTCCACTTTGGTATCCACAGAAGTGTAAGTTGAAGAGATGTCGAAGCCAACTTTTTAAAAGAATTCTTTGCTTAAAGTTCTTCATTTTCATAGCATTTTTTTTCTCATATGATAACAGAACATGAATTGGATCAAATTGGAAAATGCAGAGAGTTTTATTAATTTTTAAAGGAATCACTTGTAAGAGTATATCATTCATTTATACTCTGTAGCTGACAATTTGTCTGTGTAAATAGACGGGCCTGGGGTGAACCTCTGAAGAAAGACTAAAAGTACCCACTTTGGAGTACTTAGAGAGAGATCTTAGAGAGCCATCACACTAAGGCAACCAGAATCCATTCCCGAAGCCAGAAACTGCCCACTCATCAAATGCACGAACTGCGTGTGCACTATGCCCCCCATACCACACACACACACACACACACACACACACACACCATTCGTCTTCGCTTTGTCATCCTTATTTGCGTAAAATTCCAAACATTTCCCTTAAAACAGCTTAATTTCACTTAAAATTTTTTTTTCTTCAACATATTCAAAAGGCCTGGGATTAATATCAGTAACGATCAGTAGGACTTAGCAAAGGAAACCTCATCTAAGAACCCATGAAACTGGCCCTAATGGGATTGACACATTTTATAGGCCTACCTGTTTTATTTTGTTCATTTCTAGCACAAACATAGCGCTTTAAAGCTTCCAAAATCCTCGTACATGCATAATCTCCTTTAGCCCCTTTACCTATTTGTGAAATAAATAGTATTAGTTTTTCCGGCCCCATGGATTCTGAAACAAACACCCTGAGAGGTTATTTAAACTGCCTTGGAACAAGTCAACTCATCAGGGGCAGAGACAAACTCCAAAGTCATGGCCCCAGTTCTACCAGCCTTCCTCTTTCTGTTCCAGCACTTTCTTCAATCCCCCAGCCCATTTGGTTGGCAAGACCACAGATAAAATAAGGGGAGTGCTCGCATACCTTTGTCCCAGTGCTGGGTCCTCAGGAGATAATCTGCACAGCTCTGTCCCTTGGTAAGGCTCCTTTACATCATCAAAATGCTGTGTAATGAAAGGGCTGAAACCCTGTCCCCTCCCCCCACCCTGCCCCCACCAGCAGTTTCTCTCTGATTTCTCCAGATATCCCTGATACAGGAATGTGGAAGAACTGAACATACAGGCAACAACCACTGCATTTCCTTCTAAACTAGGTATCACGCTCCTATCAAACACTTTATAGACGCTTAATACCAAACTATCTATCTTTCTCTTTCAAACTATCTATCTTTGTTCTTTCTCTCCAATCTGGGCTCTACTATGAACTTTGGACAGTCATTCAATATCTTTAAGCCTCAGTTTACTGATATTTACAGTGAGAGAAGTGAACCAACTTAAACAAAGAGTATATTCAAATAGGAAAACATGATAAATCTATGAAAATGGTGTTTTGGTATAATTCAAGGAACACCAGTGTTCAGGAGGCAAACAAACAAAAACCCCACAAACAAACAAACCCACATGATTCTTGAGTGCTGTCCCACCAAATTTCACCCTTATTTTGTATACAGTGTTGTTTATAATGTTGCTTATTCCATCAACTCCATTTGGCTTTGGTTTCCCGCAAATGAACTAAAAGGAGATTTTATAAAGATTAAATCTATGATGTTGGTCATGTGCACCTTGAATAATAAATACTCCTGAAATAGGGTCCTTATTCTAAAAACAAAAAACTGGGGGCACCTGGGTGGCTCACTGAGTAAAAGCCTCTGCTTTTGGCTCAGGTCATGATCTCAGGGTCCTGGGATCGAGGCCTGCATCGGGCTCTCTGCTCAGCAGGGAGTCTGCTTCCTCCTCTCTCTCTGCCTGCCTCTGCCTACTTGTGAACTCTCTCTCTGTCAAATAAAAAATTAAAATCTTTAAAACAAAACAAAACAAAAAAACTTAAATGTGCGTGTGTTCTAATAATACCATATTGGGGTATAATCATTGATTTTCAAATATAGTTTAGAAAAGAAAAGGCTTTTTGAAGCAGAAAGTAAAGCTGGAATTTATCATCAAGAGGAGACTTAATTCACCTGCAAATGTACACCTTTGATCAAGGCCTCCTCAGAACAGTTAAAAGTATCACATTTTTTAATCCACATTACCCAGACAGGAAAGAAATGGACATTTTGTGATACCAAATGTTGAACTACTCTAATTTGGCGCCGACCTCATTTTTTATCCCGAACGAGAAGAATAAGGAAAACATACAAAATAGTCAAATGTTTTCCCAACTGCAGAAGCGAACATTTCCCCCTGTAATTTCAAAGAACGTAAAAGGCAGCCTCGCTTCTCTCTCTCTCTTCTTTTACTATCAGTACCAAACCAAGAGCCTGAATATTAATAGAACTATTATGTAGGCTGTTTTCTACCTTAATGCAGGTTTTTCAAGTTTCTTCTGCAGTTTGCTCTATCTAAACACCCAGGATCCTCTAAGGTTTTCCTCTGGCACTGGCTCAGAGCACGCATGGAGGTTCATGAACTTTTTGTCAATTCCCCAATTTCCTCTTCCTTAGGGGGAATATAAGTCATCCCTGTGTCTAAACAGTGATAGGATTTGGAAGGATACTGTAGTTTCTGCCACTTTTTTCAAACTCACTTTAATCAAGTGTTGTTATGGAGAACAGCGAGCCAGAGTGTGGCCAGGAGAGCAAATCTACCACCAACCCAAGCGGACTTCACAACCTAGAAATCATCAGGAGATGTGGCACCCAGGCGTGGTCCGCTGGAGTGCGGCTATCTTAGCAGACAAGGACAGTGACCCCTCCGACCATATCTACCCTTATGTGGCGGCATTCCTCCGTTGATTATTTTCAAAATAGGAAGGCACCTGCTTCCATCAGATCTTCCATCCATTCCTTTTAATTCTGAGCAGGTACGCTCTCTTTACCCCACTGCGTTCTGTTCCTGGCACTCTACGGAGGAGGGGGAGCAGACGAGAGACATCTAACAGCGATCTGTTTGCAGGGGACTTGCACAGCTAAAGTGTCTAAATATTTATTATTATTATTATTATCTTTTGCACTGTTATGCCATCACCTAAGGATCAATTAACCGGCCTCTGTGGCAAACTGCCGTTCAATGACCGGTGCAACACGGCCCATTGTTTGTCGTGTCTCTCAGGTTCCCTAAAACCTCACCAACGGCACCTGTTAAAGCTGCTTGTGCTAAGCTCTTCTGCATTTGTCTGCTGGATTTGGACTTCCTGGATCCCTGACTGGATACAAAGTGATTAGAAAGCCCGGTGTTTGGCAACAAGCAGGCTGGGGAGTAACCGCTTGTGGGTCGAAAGGAGCACAATGTGTTCTGTACAGCGCCCTGCCCTGTCCCCGGGCTGTGCAGAGCAAAATGGTCTCTGTGGTCCTCAGCTGTTTAACGGCAGCTGGTTAATGTAATTCCAGATGATCTGCTTGAATGAAGTTGTCATTTTTGGAGTGATCTTCAATTTAGTAAAACACATAACGGAGCAACGTTCATTTTAATGTCACGTTAGTGTCTCGGAAAAGTTTCCACTGCCTTTTCCGCTGTGCTTTCCACGTTGACAACAGAGAAGCAGCCTCTCTGAGGAATGAATATACATTGGGCCAAGGACAGCACGGGATCAGTGTTTCTCCATCCAAGTTGAATGCTGATGTGTAAAAAGAGGTTTGCCAAAACAAAAAACAGAAACAACCAAAAAAGAGGAATCGCGATGAAGTTACCAGAACTTTCCCATCACGAACCCGGTCTTCATCATTCCTAAATTTACATCACAGCTTCCCCTCTATGTGAAGAAACTCAAAGAGCTAGGCCAGAAAAAACAACATATTTAATACATTTCATGTTTTAAACATTCGGACAGTAGTGCTCCAATAATGCAAAGGTGACCACAGATCAATCAGTTTCTGCCTCCCGTCCTCCCTCCCTCCGTCCCTTGTTCTTTCCTTCCTTTCCTGACTGATGACCATCAATCACAGTTTGTAGAGAGGTCTGTGTACAAGGCAAAATCGCCTGGTTTGTTCATGTAGTTCTGCAGTTCTCTTGCTAACAACAGAGGGCACTGATGCTTCTAATCTGGGAGACCTATCCCCGCGGAGAGAACAAAATAGCTCCTCTACTCGGGGCTTGCCTTCCCGCGCGCCTACCTCTCAGGACCACATTCCATTTGCTGGAGACATTCTCTCTCTCCAAAGAAAGCCGTCTTTATTCTTCGTCTATTAGTCTATACTCTACTTCTAGTTTTCAAAGCACCGCTTTAAAAAGCTGTTATTCTGTAATAGCCTGTGATCTTTTTTTAATATCTCTTGGCTTTTCTGATTATGAATAGCCGTTCTCAAAGCATTTCTTCTTACCTTATTGCTCTTCTTCCTAACCCCATTTAAATGCAATTCATTCAGAGATTACGCTACCGCTAGCATCTTGGCTTAAAAAAATGAAAACTCCATAGGCTGTGACCCCTTCCTATATGTGCCAGCAGCCTACTGTCCAGTGAGATAGTGACGACCCAATGTCAGAAATTGACAAGCCGATAGGGGCCTGGCCACCACCTGTGGGAGAACATACTATAGGTATAATTCTTTACTGTAGAAGCTATTTACCTTCTTTTTTTTAGACTCAAAGCCATGACAGTTTAAACTGTTTCGACTTAAGCAAATGAGATGCACCATCCACTTCCCTGATGTGCTTTCAGTAAAGAAGCAAAGCATTCACATACCTTAAATACCTTAAGAGAGTGCTCTACGTTTAACCGTTTTCTCGCCATAAACGCTAGCATTGCCTAATCAGGCAGGATTCCTCATTTTGCACTGAATGGTTCATAGGAACATAAAATTCCATTTAGCGCCACTACCCGCCCTCATCACCCACCCCTGTAACATGCTTACCCATCATTCTTGTTGCTATTCAAAGAAACAGATTTATTTCTCACCCTGGAGTTGGGAATTTTGGCATGCCAGATTGAAAATGTACCCAACACCAAGTAGAGAGGATGGGTTATTCTTAGTCTCCTTACACGCTCAAGAGAAAATGGGGCAGTGCACGCCTCTAAATCAAGCAAAGTTCTTTGGAAACTGTGACTTCAGCTATCGCCAGATCCTCAAGGCCTTTGTCATATCATAAAAAGAACTGGGGTCACGGACGGTGGGAACTGTAGCTCCAGTGCAAGAGACGAAGGGGCAAGACCTTAGAGACTGTGAGAAGGGGTTCCAGAATTATCACCGTATTTATTGTATGTCTGATTTTTTTTTTTTTTTTTTTTAAGTTTTGGTTACGGAGATCAGAGAAATTCCTCCGCTGTCTTTTGGATGTCTATGATTTATAGGGCAAAACGCAGCTACTGACATTTGGTAAGAGTCTTTTGCCTCATCCCAGCTGTGCAAACCCCTAAACCTCTTTCATTGTTTCTGTCCTGTTCCTTCCATCCACCCTTCATGCTCCCCCCACCCCCCACCCCCAGGCCTGGGCATCAGGGCTCGGGAGACACACGGGCTATAAAGACACAACCTACAAGTGCAGCTACGACGGTCGCTGCCCCTTCCTTCAGAAAGTTAAGGGGAAAGGTCTCCCTGACTAACCTATCCCTATCTTCTTTCCTCAAAGATTATGAAATAAAAATAAGAATTTTCTCTGATAATCTTCCGCTTTAGACTGTTTATCATATTAGGTGGAAGAATATTAGGTTGATGTGCTTTTTTCTTTTTGTTTTCCTTCCTTCCTGGAAGAAGCCGTTTCCATGCTGTGGCAGAGTTCTCAGGCAGCCAATAGCGCCTCTGATTAGAAGGCTACTTCATAAATTACAAACCACCAGAGTGAGAGTCATTATATAGAATGGGCTCTGCCATCTGGTCATCCACTCTCTACATGATAAAGGCCATCGTCTTTGTTCTGTGGCTTGGTGACTTCAAGGAACCCTCAGCCACAGCAAAAGAAGAGAGAGATATTCTCATTCCAAACTCACTTGATCTTTTAACCCTAAACTATCCAGGCCCTGGGAAAGGTGACTGTTCCCATTTAACAGATGAGGAGACTGAGAAACAAGAGGTCAGTGTTTTATTTACAAGGAGCTTTTAAAAACCAAGTGGAAAAAAAAAGAAAGAAAGAAAGAAAGCAAGCAAGCAAGCCAGATTTGCTCTCTGTTTCAAAAGCAAGAGAGCAAAACATCTCTTTTTTTCTGCCTTCTCTCTGTATAAGAAATTTCACACACACTCCATTTCCATTTTCTGAAAAGTTCTATCAAGGGAAGTTGCGGGTGCCTGTGACAGGCGGGAATAGATTTCTTATCGAACAGGTAGGCACTTTGCAACAATCCATCCCAGCTGCCTCTAGAGAAAAAAAAAAAAAGTTTTTCTGAAGTTGGTAAAATGCCAGACAGGAACTAATTCTTTACTTTTATGTATGTTTCTTTCCTGAAGCAAACAGGAGAAACACACCTCTCTTTACCCCTGGCAAGCACTGCCAGAGGTCCTCCTGTCCTCGGAAAGAGCGGCTGAGCAGGAACACTACAAACAGCCACACCAAGGAACAGGTGAGCCAAGCACGCGTTCAGTAGGATGGGAATTCCTAACCACCCCAGTCTCTCACAATTCTTCCTTTACAGACACCTTTCCTATATTGTAGTATTGTAGAAGAACAGCCCAGTGTGGGACAGCGTGAATTCTGGAACCCGTGTCTGGGTCCATTGAGGCCTCTTATTAGCCGTCCAGCCTGGAGCAAGTCATTTTTTTTTTTTTTTGAAAATTTCATTTATTTATTTGACAGACAGAGATCACAAATAGGCAGAGAGGCAGGCAGAGGTTGGGGGGTGGGAGCAGGCTCCCTGCTGAGCAGAGAGCCCAACACGGGGCTCGATCCCGGGACCCTGAGATCATGACCTGAGCTGAAGGCAGAGAGGCTCAACCCACTGAGCCACCCAGGCACCCCTGGGGCAAGTTATCTAACGCTGCTGGGCTTCCGTTTCTTGCCTGATAAGCTGGGTTTTCAGCGGTGGTACTTCACTGGGGAGAGAACTAAAGAGTAAAAGGGGAGAACTAAAGAGTAAAATGATTACGGTGCTTAAAGATTTATTTGTTTATTTCACAGAGTTGCTGCACGCTTGAGCTGGGGGTGTGGGGGGTGATGTGAGTAGGGAGACACGAAAGGAGAATCCCAAGCTGAACCTTCGCCAAGCCCAGAGCCCACCGGGTGGCTTTATCTCGGGACCACGAGATCATAATCTCGGCTAAAGCCAAGACTCAGACACGTGACAGACGGAGCCACCCAGGTGCCCCTGTTGTGCTGCTCAGAAGAAAATTGTTCAATGAGAATCCTCGGCCATCTTCTCAATTGTAGTCTCATGAAAAGACTGAAAATTCAAGAAAGGAAAGATTAGGAACTAGAGGTAAACTTGTACCAAGACGGTGTCTCACTTCTATCAGGGGACATACTACAGCGGACTCTGCTGTCTTCGTAACTTACAGCCCTTACCGGTTGGCATGGGCAGTCGAAACCAAAGGCAAAAGATGCGTGTGCACACATGCACGCACACACACGCGCGCGCACGCACACACACCTGCACACGTGCACGCACGCACACGGCCTCACACACGCGGTATCCTCAGAAGCTCCTGTGCATAAATAAACATGTTTCTTGTGTTAAGAGTTTAAAACCACACACTAGTGCTTATGGATACGCTAACTCCTTTGCAAAGATATGCCAACTCAGTTGGACACTTTCGATGAATACTCAGAGACGTTGGCTTGGTGTGTGATACCAGACTCGTCCATGATTAAAGAAGGTTGGTATTCATGAGGCATGGCAGAAGAAAACCATCAAAGAATATGTTTTAAAGTCCATAGTAACTACTACTACTACCCTCCTTCAAAAAAAAAAAAAAAAAGTCTAAGAAAATATCAGTAAAGGAGTTCAATAAACTAATACTACTTCTTCTTATGGGTCTCCTTTTATCTCGAAGTCTATGTTCCATTCAAAAAACTCAGAGAAAAAGAGAACAAAAATCTTAGAGGTACATCTGGGCTTTCTGCATATTTTCTAATAGGCGTGCAAATACATTACAGTGTATATATCCTTACATTCACACATTGTAGTCCTTTAACGAAGTCCATAGGTACAGTCTGAATAAACTTAAGGCATAAAGGGGGCCTGAGGGGCTCAGTTAGTTAAGCTTCTGACTTGATCACAGCTCAGGTCACCATAGGGTTGTGAGATCGAGTGATGTTGTGCCGGACCTGGGCATTGAACCTGCTTAAGCTTTTCTCTCTCTCTCTCTCCTACCCCTCCTCCCATCTTTCTCTCAAAAAGAAAAAAAAATAATTAAGCATACATAATTTCCTAACTGAAAAACAAACCCTATTTGGGGATATTAAATATGTATTGTGACTTCATATCTGTGTGTAAGAAACCCTGGTTTCAAATATCCAAGGCAGGGGTGGGGGGCGGTATGAAGAAAAACTAGGTATGCACACATTGTCTACATGTTCTGAACTGGAACAGAATCCGTCACCAGGACCAGGCACGCCACACAGAGCGGGCAGTCCTGGGTGTGTGCTGCTCAGTCACGGCCCCGCTGGTGTAGTCGGCTCTGCCTGGCATGAGGTCATCCTACCTACTCTACTTGCTCACAGGTCTTAAGTCAGAACCCCTGCTGATTTTACTGCCACCTTTTTCTTCCCAAACCCTAAGAGCTTTCTAAAATAACTTAATGGGAAGCAGCTAGACATTTTTGAAGAGAAGGAAAAAAAAATTCCTTCCTTCCAAATATTCTGAAACACAAGACCAAGAATGTATGTGACCTTGACAAAGTCCATTCATTTCTCCAAGGGGTCCAGGCCCAGGGAAACCCGTCTTTTCTCCAGACCACATACACACACATACACACACACACACACACTCTCTCTCTCTCTCTCTCTCTCACACACACACACAGGCAGTCATATGTCAGGATTTGCTTTTTCAAAAGGACAGAAATATCTCACACGTGTACTCCAGAGTCTTGTATCTGAAAGTACTTCCTAGATCATTGAAATTGTGTTCTCCCTTCTCTATCGCCTTACAAAAGGGACTGCTGACTCTCTTTGTTTAACGTCCTTTAGGGGGCATCTTTCCTCCTTCTCTCTTAGTTTACCAACTACTGTAAAAAATAAAATCTTTTAAACTCTAGGCAGGAAGAACGAATTTGGCCTAACCTATATCCCTGTGCTCACCCAGAGGCAGTCATTCGGCATCTAGGCTCTATCTCGGTATTTGTTTCAATCCCTAAATCAGAATCGTATCCCTTAGTATTTAAGTCAGAGCCAGAACACTGGAAGGAACTCGTGTGAGGCCATTTTTATTTTTATTTTTATTTTTGGGGGGGGGCATGTTTTCATCATGTTGGGTAACAGATTTGTTGGGAAGCTTTGAAAGTAGTGGCTCCCATGAACTTTCTCAGTGATTTGTGGATTTCACTCTCATATGCTCCTTTCCTATTTCAACTCCATTATAATGGATAATTGAGAACTGACGACACAGATGGGAAGGCATCCATCCATTCATTCAACGAATATTTCAAGACGATGACAGGGACATCAAATTTGCTAACATGTAACAAGGCCTCTTTAAAAGAGGCAGATGATGACAGAACGTGGAAGAAGGATAGTATATCTTTTTTTGTTTATATATTTCAGGTATCCCATGCACACATTTGCAAAGAACAATAAAGAGAAGGGGCTACACAAAGGATAGTTAATGGGTTCCCAAGCAGTCCATATCTTTAACTCTTCCACTGTTTTCTGAATGAAATAAGATACTCTTCACATTTGACTTTACTTTCTGGAAAGCAATAAACTGGTAAATTGTTGATGTTCTATAATTTCTTAAATCATGTTTTTATATTAAATTTTAGCACAGTAGCTAACGACACGACTTGTCTTCAAAGCAGAAATCAATTTGGGAATTTCAAGTCATGGTTTGTCTTTGTTCCATGCAGACTAGAAGCTTGGATCTCAGAGCCCCTGTGATTCAGCTACCGTTACGAAAAGGGAGCATTTGGTTAAATAAATACTGAATGAATTGTCAAAGTAACTGCATCATTCATCTTTTATACAGAATTTCTTATCCTGAATTATTAATTTTACATATATATATATTTATCATATAGAACAGCACATTATATTGTTGTTGGGGGAAATGAAGTTCACCGTTAGCCATAGTTACTTGTATTTACCTCACAGGGTCCTCACAGAGGAGGGAAGAATGACCTTGAACTCGGGGGCTGCAGTCCACTCCCCCCACCCAGTCTCCCAGTGCAGTGGATTCTCAGGGGGCCCTATCAGAGCACACACTCATGAGATGTTTATGAAATGGAATCTTCTCTCTTTAGTTTAAGTGATCAATGGCCTGAGACACGGAGAAGCAGTATGCAATTTTATGCCAAGGATTTACTTCGCAACATATAATGTTAAAAAGTCTTTCAACTTCTTACATGCCAGCGGCTATTTGCCTCTGCCAACTTCAAGGACTCTGGTTAAACAAGGAACACTTCCCCCTGGATGACAGGCCCCTGTGAGCTGCCATCCAGAGACGCTGCCCGACCCTGCCCGGTATACTGAGGGTTACAGGGAGTCTAAGGAGATGAACTTGTACCAGAAACCGGAAGTGGTTTGGATAAGGTGCATTCCCAACTCTGATACTTCCAGCTTCTTGCTGCCAGGTCTTAAGGAACCCTGTGCACTTTAATTTCCTCACCTGAAAAATGGAGATAGCATCTGCTCTAACTTACAGGCTTGGGTGGGAACAGATGCAGTAAAATGGAGATCTGTGGCAGTCAATATAATCCATTCCCCCCACAAACCCCACTGACATCAAGCTACAGAAAAAAAAAAAAAAACTATATGTAAGAAGGTCTTCCCCCTTTTCTCCTCTATGTTGTATAAAGGGATAACAGAATGTACGCCTGATAGCAGAATGGGCACTATGGCAGACAGGTTCAAAGAGCCCTGGGAACGAGGCCACTGATTGGCCCTGGAATCAAAAAGAGAATGATCTAGAGCAGAGGAATTGAGGAGATGATTTGACCCAGCAAAGCAGTTCCGGTCATTTCTCTGCACATTGCCACAACTTGGACACAGCCGCACCTTCAAGAGGAATCTGGACTTATCAGAATCAAGAAAATCAGGTTCCTCCTCCCTGACAGATAGGGCTCTCAGAATGGGTCCTGATAAAAGCTCCCCCCACCCTAGGATTGAAAGGCAGCTCCTTTTAGGGGTTTAGAAGAGGACAAGGCAAGACAAGTTTCCAAAGCTAAGGAATCTGCAAATATCTAAAACAGCCAGTATTTCCGTCAGATAATTAAAGAGAAAAGTAATGCCAACTGAAATAGCATAAAGTGAGAAAAAGGAGCCTCGGTCTACTCAATCATCACCTTAAATGTGTATAACAAACTTCTATACCAAAAAAAATTGTCGCCAGCATTCACTTTGAAAGTATCTGCCAGGTGCAGGAGGAAGGGATGTATTAAGTAGAGACTGAAAAAGATTATCCTGAACTCATATCCGGTAACCAGTAGGTTTGTAGGGTACTACCCGCACCTCCCTGAGAGCAAAGGGAAGGAGGCAGGTATCCCAGAGCCCTCCCCCTCCTCATGAAGCCACTGTCACTGCGGCCTGAACTCCCATCTAAAGGTTGTCATTGCAAGTTTGTGCAATGCTTTGCTCCAAACAATTCGCTAATTCAAACTGTAAATCTTTATTATAAAGATTTCCTTCTTCTAAGCAGTAATTCTCTCTGCTCTGGTGGGGAGAGGAATGATTTGTTTTTTCGTTGCTGGTTATTTATAAGATATCTACTCTAGATTAGTCCTGCTTGAGTGACATCCTAAATGGCTCCATTCCCCAGCAGTACTCTACTTCTGATGGGGGACTGACAACCTCTACTTAGAATGTCTTTCATGGGACACAATGAAGTGTAAAACTGCTGGGAAAAAGCCCATGTTTCAAAACAAACCATCTCTATAATAAGCACTTAAAACACTTTTCATTAATATATTTCTCTGTGTATAAAACAAAAGCTTAATGCTGCAACATGGCCTTTGACAATTTTTTTTTTAAATAAACACTATTTCAATTTTGAGCTGGACCAAAATAATGAAAACACAAGTGAGGCTTTTTTTGAGATGTTCCCCACACCCATTCTCTTAATGCTGCTGCAATTGTGTTGTTTTCGCCCCAAACAATGAAAGTTGAATAAAAAATCCAAAGGCGGAAGCCTGAATTAGTAAGCCCAGAATCTAACAACCTTTCTGTTGCCGGTATTAGCAAATACCTTTGGTCTAGAGAGAGACAGCCCTGTCTAATCCTTATCAGAATTTGCAATTAAGACTTTGGAGCTGCAGATAACTGTACACAGTCTGTACACAGATCGGCTCTCTTAATTTTAAATGGCTGGACCTAAATCAAATAGGACTTCAAATACATTGAAAAGTAAATGTCTAATGTTTAATTGAACTAATAGATACCACTCTTTTTAATACAGCTAATGCTTAGTGCCGGTTGTCAGGGGCTGTAGAGGAAGGAGAAATGAACAAATGAAGGGAGGGAGGGAGGGAAGGAAGGAAGGAAGGAAGGGAAAGACGGATGGAGGAAGGGAGGAGGGAGGGAGGGAGGAAGGGAGGAAGGGAGGGAGGGAAGGAGAGAGGAAGGGAGGAAGAGGAGAAAGGAAAGAAGGGGCAAAATCCTCCTTGGAAAACTTGTCATGAAATTATGATTACTCAATTCCTTAATATAAATATAAAAGCGAGCAAAGTCACATTGATTCTTCGCTGACTTACCCCCCCCCTACCTAAATGTGCTCTGAATTAGATTCCCATTCACTTCCGTTAATTGTCAGCTCCCATAGAATTCCGTAAGAGCCTCGAAATGAAGCACTTATGAGTTTTCCTTTTCAATCTCTTGTGGGCTTCTCTCAGTTTATCGCAAATGAACAATCATGTTGGAAGGGGCTCCGTCTGTTTAATGTCATTAGCGATTGTTTCATAAAACAAACAGCCTTCCACCATCCGGCTGCAGTTAATCTTAAATCTAAATGTGGCGGCACTCGGGGAGCGCCTCCAACGGGGTTTGTTCTCACCAACGTGGGTCTCTTAATCTACTACAAGTCAAGGCGCTTATCTCTCTGCTCAGTGCAGGGATTTCTTTGTCCAAATACGAGACCAAACCCAGTTAACATTGTACGTCCAAAATTTTTTTTCTTTTTTTTATTAACCCCCTGGATAATTTTTTTAAAAGCAACTCAAAGTCTACAGTATATTTATTTATTGACTGTACTATTTTACAAATATTTTCCCAATACTGACAAAGTCAAATTCTTTTTCAGGCTGGCGCCTAAGAGCCAGCCTAATCAGTGAGTTTGGGGATCCTGATAAAGGCTCAACTGAGAACAAAAACACATTTACAGACCTGAGAATGATGGGTCCTGGGAAAGTCAAAGACTTCAAGGGGTTATATACTCCTGGAAGGGTCTGGGCTCTGCATACATTAGGCTTATTATTATTATTATCTTAAATAACAATAATATTATTCAGTACGTATTTTGTCACAAGCATAGTCCTAAGAGCCACTGGATGTTAATATTTTGCATTGTCTGGGTCAATAGCCCTTAAGAAAGTATCATTACCCCGTTTTCAGATAAACTAACTGAGGCTTGCACAGGTGAAGAAATCTGCCAAAGTTCAGACTGCTGGTGCCAGGCAGACCCATCATTTAAAAGAAGGTCTGGGGTCAGGGCGCCTGGGTGGCTCAGTCGGTGAAGCGTCTGCTTTCGGCTCAGGACATGATCCCAGGGTCCTGGGATGGAGCCCCACACTGGTTTCCCTGTTCCATAGGGGAGTCTGTTTCTCCCTCTGCTATCCCCTGCCCCTGCTCATTCTCTCTCTCTCTCAAATAAATAAATCTTTTTTAAGAAAGAGACCCTTTAGGGGAGCCTCGGTGGCTCACTGGGTTAAAGCCTCTGCCTTTGGCTCAGGTCATGATCTCAGGGTTCTGGCATCAAGTCCCGTATCGGGCTCTCTGCTCGGCAGGGAGCCTGCTTCCCTCTTTCTCTCTGCCTGCCTCTCTGCCTACTTGTGATCTGTCTGTCAAATAAATAAATAAAATCTTAAAAAAAAGAAAAAAGAAAAAAGAAAGAGACCCTTTAAAAAAATAAGGTCTAGGGGCACCTGGGTGGCTCAGTGGATTAAAGCCTCTGCCTTCGGCTCAGGTCATGATCCCAGGCTCCTGGGATCAAGCCTCGCATCGGGCTCTCTGCCCAGCAGGGAGCCTGCTTCCTTTCCTCTCTCTCTTCCTTTCCTCTCTCTCTGCCTGCCTCTCAGCCTACTTGTGATCTCTGTCTGTCAAATAAATAAATAAAATATTAAAAAAAAATAAGGTCTAGGGACACCTGGGTGATACAGTCAGTTAAGTGTCCAATGCTTGGTTTCAGCTCAGGTTGTGATCTTGGGGTCCTGAGATCAAGACCCGGGTCAGGGTCTGAGCTCAGCATGGAGTTTGCTTGTCCCTCTCTCTCTGCTCCTCCCCACAATCTCTCTCTCTCATAAATAAATAAAATCTTTAAAAAATAAAATAAAATAAAATAAAATAAAATAAAAGGCCTAATTGGCTTTAAGCATATGTTCCTAACCATAAGGTCCTATTAAACTGGTCATCACATCAATATGAAAATTCAGGTCTATAATGGTCATATACTTTGGAGTTCCTGGGAGGGTCTGTATTTACAGATTCTTGTACCTCTGCCAGAAAATGCACCCCAAAACATTAGTGGAAAATATTAACCGTGATTCTAGGCTAGAGGTTCCAGAAGCTGAAGGCTGCCTGTTGCTTCAGCTCCAGATGGTGAAGGTCATTTCCGAGTTAAAACAAATTAATGACCCAATTTCCCCACCAGAGCTTAACGGAGGGGCTCTGGCCCAGGTGACTCGGTGTCCATAGGTGGAAACCTTCAAGTACCACGTACAGCTCTGTGAACTTCCCCCACCCAGTATCTCCTCCACACACCACCTGGCCACCCACCCACCCACTCATTAGGCCTTTAAACCCTGCCTACTCTTTTGTTGACTTCTTGCTTGATTATAAAAATCATGTTGTTGGGTTTAGATTGTTGCCAGTTCCATAATAAAATGAAAAAAATACTGAAAGGCAGAACTCAAAGTATTAAGCTCATTTCATAGCATTGCAGTCATTCAATCAGCCAATCAGCCAGAAAATATCTACAATTTTTATTCAGTACCATTTGTCTTCCAAATACTAGGCTAGGCACCAGGTACGCTCATAGAATATTCGTTTCCCAGTATACCTGATACACTAATATGACAATCTTCTCTTGTTCTAATAATTTGTGAAGGAGAATCTGAAGGTCATACCTAATTCATATCTCTCTTCTAGAGCCTTTTGGAATTACTTTTAGCTCCTCTGAAGGAAGAAATACTTTTGCCTCCAAGCATTAATACATATGGTTCCCTCACCTAATTTTATCATCTCTCTTCTCACTCAGCTAATTCCTGCTCAACTTTCAGAACTTAGATCAGATGTCCCTTCTTTAGGGGTATGTCCCTACTCATTGCAGGGTTTTCACATGGCCATTGCACTGATAGCTAGTACTGATACCCCGCCAGCCTGTGAACATCATGAGAGATGTGGGCTGGCCCAGCTTGTTCTGTGTTGCCTCCCCAACAGGAGAGATAATGCCTGGTACAGACATGAGACTCAGTGTGTATTGTCTGCGTGGATGGATGAACAAATGGATGGTTGGGAGGAAGGGTGTCTGTCTCAAGTTATTTTATTCTCTTAACAGTCAAAATGGCTCAAATCCTTTTAAAATGGAAACAGGAGAATATATATACATACATACACACACGTGCGTGCGCATATATACATATATATGACATATACACATACACATATATCCTATCAGGTATATGTCAAGTGAAGAACAGCAGTTAATTGATAGCCATGGTCTGGGATTTTGTTGCTTTAAAACTTGAATTAAGAATAAAGAAAGAACATTCTAGATGGAGTCTGAAACTTGCCAGAGCGGGTAAGGGTAGACTTCAACAGAGGGAGAGAGAGGTCAGAAGACAGAGAATCTCTACATATTTCCCATTTTGCAAATGTGACCAAGGAAATTGATATTATATCAAGATGTGTCAATTCAACCTAACAAGTGGTCACCGAGCCTCAGCTGATAGGACAGGCTCACTGGTAAGCTCTACGAGGTGGTCAAGGATGATTAAAACACTAATTCTAAGAATACATGAGCAGAGGAGCTGAGGGCTAGGCAAAGAAAGTAAAGGCACTTGGATCTTCCTTTGAAGGGCTCAGTTGCTCAGTCTCCTTTGTTCACACAGACCCGTTCTAGCAGCTCCATCCCAGTATCCCCTTCCACGTCCACCTCACCTCCTGCTGGGAAGAGACTTTTAGGTCCAGGAGAGGGAGGGGAAAAAACAAAAAAAAACAAAAAAAGATCTAGAAAGTGTGTTCCACCACTGTATGCACTCTTTTCTAACAATACCCGACATTTCCTTTTGCAAACTCTAGATCTTTCAGCATCAGTTGTGAGTAAAATGATTAATTTATGCAATTAATTAAAAGAGTACACTGATCTTCAGAATCAAACAAAATTTTAAAGTGGCAAACTTCATTAATAGCAACTAGGAAAAAAATTAAAATCTTACTTGTCTTAGTTCCTGACTTAGAGTAAATGTTTGTTGAGCGAATAAATGACCCATGATCTCAAATTCACCGCAAATATTTATCCCAGCAAATCTTTAAAGCAAAGGCCACAAATAACCAAATGGGCTGACTTGGATTCACAGTGTCCTCCCTGCCCTTGCTCCCTGCCTATGCCTTCTATCAAAAACAAAACAAAACAAAACATTTAAACAAGAATAGCAGTAACAAGAAAATACTTTGAGAAGAAGCAAAATGAATTTTTACCTGTATTTTCAATTGCTTTGTGCTGTGGGACCACAATTTGCAATACCATAACATTAGTTAAGTAAATGAAAAAAAGCATGGAGCTCATTTACAAATCCTTTCTTCCTTTGATCTGGTATGCAAACTGGTTACTGCCTTGAGGTCTACAACTTGGAGCTGTCCAGCTCTTGAAGGCAATGCTTAGTTTTCAGGGCATCAGTTTTGAGTGTTACAGCCCAAGGGTAAACCAGTTGTCTGACTCTCAAGTGCTGTGATAATGGCACTTAGCAGTGGCTGTGAACAATAACAATAATAATACTGTCACTCTGCCAAATGTTTTAGACCCAGTATTTCATTAATTCTTATCAATTACACTCTAAGATGGATATTATGTTATTCAATGCCCGTTTTTCCTACAGATAAGGAAAATGAAGCACAGAGAACTATGCCATTGCTTAGGGCCATGAGCTAGTAAGAAGGAATACACAATAGAGATTAATCAGGCCAGGAAGCACTGTTTCTACGACAATCTTCATCCTACAAACTTGACATTAATTCTTGAGCTCAAGATACTTTCCCAAAGGTAGATACTCAGTGACAATATGTAGTATAGAAGTACCTTAAACAAAGGATCCATGGACTAGCAGTTGAGTGGAATTCCCAAGATTGTAAATTTTTTGAAAGCATATGCAGTAAGCATTTAATAAGTGCTTTTGGATTAAACTCACAAGCTACTGTACCTAAAGGCACTAGTTCTTACAGCAATTTTTTTCCTGGTCTGTTCTCATTATTTATAGGCTAAAGAAAGCAATTAAAATGGATTAGCAGAGGCAATAAAGGGGGGGGGCAAGTATACTGGTGACCATTTACACTGGGACACGGCATTTAGGTGACCAAATCAGTTGAGTCATTTTTCTCACTTCATTTCACTCATCTTCATTTTGGTTTCCTTCCTAAATGAAATGAATATACTTTCATATGATAACTTCATGAAAAATTTGCCAGTGTGAATATTTTTAGGCCATAACACGTTCATTATTGGTCATGAAGCCTCTTGGAGAAATACTACAATTTTCAATAAATCACTTTTAATAAAAACCCCAGAATCTTTATTTTTTGAGAAAAATTATCTTGCTCTCTCAGTTGCAGTGATTACGCTAATTTTGAAGACATTCTTTTTACAAATCACATTTCGGTTCACACTGTTGACGAGGAAGGCGGAGTGGAATGTAAGGAGGAGAAAGGAAGAGTGAAGGCAAGAAATAAGAGAGGAACCTGAAGGGGCGCCTGGTGGCTCAGTTGGTCAAGCATCTGACTCTTGGTTTTGGCTTAGGTCATGATCTCAGGGTTGTGAGATCGAACCCTGGGCTGAGCCCTGAGCTCAGCGCGAGTCTACTTGAGGATTCTCTCTCCCTTGTCTCTCCCACTACTTGCGTACATACTCTCTCTTGCTCTTTCTCAAATAAAGAAATAAATAAAACTTTCTTTTTTTTTTCAAAGAGAGTAATGTGAAAATAAATCATCAAAGAGAAAACTGGTAATAAAATTAATGTACACTTAGCATTTTTGACTAGTTAACATCAATTGCTCTTTCCCCTGGTATTCTGAGGCTACTATGTTCAATTCTCATTCTAATTCTAATTATTATTATTATTATTACTATTATTATTGGTTTCTGGAGTTCACTGACGTACAACACCTAGTGCTCATCACAAGTGTCCTCCCCAACCCCCATCACCCATCTAGTACATCCCTCACCCACCTCCCTCCATCAACCCTGTTTGTTCTCTATCATTAAAATGATTCTATTTTTTGATTTGCAATTGTGCTTATATTTGTTCCAATATTAAGTTGTTATAGCTTCCGTCATGCGCGGGTAGTAATACGTGATGAGAAGAGCAAAGGTTCTGGACCCCAGGAAATGCAGAGGTGGACTGACCTCAGACAAGGACCAGCTCTGAGTATACTATTCAAAGTGACTTTGGTTTTGCCATTTATAAAACAAGAATGATACTGTCTTACATAGGTGGGTGATTATTAACTGCAATAAAGGTAAAAACTAACACATAGGAGGCATTCCCTGTGCTGCAGTCTTATAGAGAAGACAAATCTGGAAAAAATGGAATAAAATTCAGAACAGAGTGAAATAAATATGAGGACAGTTAAAAGCAATGTCTTACAAGCCATGGTACTTCTTAGCTATCAGAATCCCCCTGAGGCTCTTGTTAATCATGTGAATTTCTGGGTTCCAAGTCAGACCTACAGAGCAGTCTCCAGGGTTCAGATTCAAGAATCTGCAAATTTGCATTTTCAACAAACTCACTAATTGATTCATATGTTCACTAAAGTTTGAGAATCTTGACCAGGAAGAATGAGAAAACATATCAGTAAGAGACCCAAAGGAAACAGATGGCACACTTAGCCTGGGACGATTCTGGGAGGGTTTCCTTGGAGAGGGACTAATCGTGAGGGGACTAATTATAGTACAAGGAGGAACCACAGAAGCTAACGTGAGAACTGTTACCACCCCAAAGCCCAAAGGACGGATGCAGAATCTGGAAGCAGGGGAGTCCTGTGGAAGAGCCTTTCTTTCAAGAAGCAGTGACCTCTGATCGAGGAATATGGCCAGGACAAGCCTGGAGGGGCAGGGTGGTCATTTGGAGACTTTTCTCACTTTTCTTCTCTCCAATCACCCACTGAGCCTCTGCCTTAGCTGACACCAACTGGGAGGCAGGGAACCTAGGAGTCCCGTTGATGTGGTTTACAGAGGTCACTTGAATCGAAGCCTGTGGGAAAGGTTGGAGACTGACCTGGAGGGTCAGGTGGAAGAGAAGTTGTCTGGAAAAGACGAAAAGGGCTGGTGGCAGGGATGAGAAGACTTCACACATGAACTAGTTCTTCAGATTGCGAATAACTAAAATGGTAACACCCAGACTAACAGTAATAGTAGCTCTATTGAGCTCTGACTTTGTGTTACTGTTCTAAAGACTTTATAGGGATGACATTATTTCATCCTTACTCCCATCTTTTAAGACGGGCCTCACAATCATCCCCACCATGGATGAGGAGCCAAAGGCACAGAAAGGCTAGCCTTCCTGCCGAAGGTTATACAGCCGGTTAGCGTGAAGCCCACTGACCGCCCTCCTGTTCCACTGTCTCAGAAGGTGCTCTCAGAGGGAAAATGGGCTACATGCTGAGGAAAGAACAAAGATACAGGAGAGAGAGAAATGTCCGTGTGTGAGGAAAACATGAAGAGGGTGAGGCGGCCCGACACGAAGGGATCAGGAAGGAGAGGAAAGAACCTTGAACATCACACGTGGGATGGAGTTGTTTTTTTCCTGCTGGGAGTGGGGAGCTCTGCGGCTTCACAGAGCTTTTCAACATGCTGTTCCGACAACCTGGACACTGAGCTAATCCCTGGGCTTTAGCTGAACTCCACAGGCTGGGGTAGAAGCTAGCTTTACTGCTACTCACAAACGGAGTGGTCCAGATCCCTGCTTCTTTTTCACCTTTCGTGTCTTGCTACTGATATAAAAAGTTCTATCGGTGGCAAGAGAAACACAAACTCAAAATATCTCAAGGCAGTGGAGTTAAAAATAGGATGGAACAGTAAAGCAAAGCCATCTTCGTAGCGAATCTTGTCAAGCGAAGGTTGGGTTTTGCTCTCTTCATTCGGCCTAATTGTCCTCACGGCGGAGCGCTCACATGGGAAACTGTGACAGAAGAAGTCAGTCCCCACTACTCCGTTAGACCTGTGTCCCTCGCTCTTCCTCTCTCTCCTTTTCTCCATCAACTCTCAGCCCACCACAAGGGTGCAGACGCCATGTCTCCCACTGGCCGGTGGCGCTGACAGCTGCTCTCGTCCAGGATGCTTGGGAGGTCCAGTTGTCCAGAGATGTATGTGAGGACGGAACAACACAGGAGTTGGGCTGAGGAAAATGAGACAAACCACCGGCCCAACTTTCCCCTCTAGGTTCTCACTGAGGCTCACGCTCGTCCCAACCTTCCCTTGCATTCTCTCCTCCCTGGTTCTAACATGAGGATTACTCAGGCTGAAGAAAGAAATTAGAACCCTGCTATTTCAGGTACTGGAACTTTCCCAACACTGTATGACTTGCTTTGGGACAGGAGCACATTCCATGGGGTTCAGTGCTAAAACATCTGGTCACTTTGAAGTCTTCGCCTGACTCAGGAAGAAAACTGGTATCTGGTAGGGTGGCCATGAGTTCTTCATTAGATGTCAAGAAGCCATTCATAATTCATGTCCGAAGTTACACAACAGACACGGATCTATTGTCAGCATTTATTATATAAAGAGTGTGAGTCTCCTTGGCAGCCCCCTCCTTATCCACCCTGATCTCAACAACCCTGCTCTCTCGGGTCAGGCGTGACTCAGACCAAATGCCTCTGGCTGTAGATCCAGTGTTCTCCTGCCATTATTCAATTAGTGCGAAAGCTGTGTATGTCATTGTGGTCATCACACGATCTCTTCTGTGATCTCAACCAATTTCTCTTCCCCTACAAATAAAGCTGCATGAAGCTCATATCATCTACAATCACTGAATTTAAGAATGAGAAAAGGATCTTCACATTGTATAATCCAACTCCTTGTTCTAACAGACAACCAAAACACAGCAAAGGGAAAGACACTTGTCCAAGGTCGTAAGAAGTAGTGAACCTGACTGAAATTGTTGTTTGAATCCTCTCACCGTGCTGACTCAGCAAACCCTCTGATTTAACACGGTTTTCCTTTCTTTCCCTGTTCCTTATATATTTAAAGTCACATTGGCTTCTAAAAAAAGAAAAGAAAAAAAACACAAAGGAATGGGTACTGGCCAAAATTTCAAAGACGCTATTTCTGAAAAATAAGGGCAAAAGGAAAGAGGAGGGAAATTTTTTTAGCCTAATGCCTAAAATGCCAGCAAGATAGGTTAGTCATAATCTAATCACCTACAGTGTTTATCATGGGCTATAGTAACAATGAGTTTAAAGCTATTTGAGTAACAAGATACTGGGTTTTTATAAGCTATAGCTCCATGATGTCTGTAATTTTCAATATATCTCATGGTGGAAAAATAGAAGCAATCATTAAGCCTTTGATTGCTGCTAGTACAGTTTACTTAAATAGATACATAAACGTATACAACACAAAGCAGATAGCTGAGTAACTCGAGGCCAGTCACATGCCCAGGCCTGGGTGAAGGTCTAAATGCACACGAGAGTCCTTTGCAGGTTTTTCTTCTTCATAGAAATTTTCTCATTATGATGGTTTACATTTATTCTGGCCTTCAAAAATTAGGGATGCACTTTGATCCTGGAACAAGATAGGCAAGAAAGGTGTAGTCTATTTAAAAAAATAACTGATTAAGATCCCAGCTGAGGGAAACCTGGGTGGCTCAGCTGGTTAAGTGTCTGCCTTTGGCTCGGGTCACAATCCCAGGGTCGTGGGATCGAGTCCCACGTTAGGCTCCCTGCTCAGTGGGGAGTCTGCTTCTACCTTTCCCTCTGCCTGCTGCTTCCCCTGCTTGTTCTCTCTTGCTCTCTCTCTCTCTCTCTCTCTTTTTCTGGTAAATAAATAAATAAAATATTTAAAATAAATAAAATTAAAAAAATAAAATAAAATGCCAATGACTTTGTTCATAAAACAACATTTCCATGAGAGGACTGTCAACCATTAAAAAACTACACTTGACATTACTGACCATAATAAAATCTTAAAAGTCAAAGTAAAATGTCGACAGAGCCTTTGCACCTACCCAAATTGCCAGCATGCTTTATTATTGAAGGTGGCCATGATATGCCCACCATGTAAGGTATATTTTCTTTCTCTCTCACAAAAATCTTGTTAGAAAGGTATTATAAGCCCCCTTTCCAGATGAGGAAATTAAAGCTCAAAAGTTCAGATGCTAAGATCAGGGCAAGGCCACGCAACTAATAATTACAGAATCTAGCTCAAATTCAGGTCTGCCTTGCTCTGAAGACCAAGCTATACCCTTGAACCATGCTGCCCTGTTACAGTCTATAAAATACCAATACATCACTGAGGAAGGGTAGGTTCACTACAATCTCCCAGTAATTTCATATAATATTCTAACACTAGCTTTCTTCAAAGACTTTTGTTTACAGAAAGGAGGAACCCATCTTATTTACTGACTACTGATAATTATCCTATGAGATAAATATTATGTAAGTAACTTTGACACACAGGGAAGCTCAGTCTTGGTAAAGCTACTATCTTGTCTAGGATCACACTGTAGAAAGCACAGAAGCCAGGATTTAAATCCCGCCATGTCTGGTTTAGAGCCTCTGTCATAACTACTGTATTTTAAGACTCAAAAGCTAGCATCAATGCAGAACCACTTAGGGGTGCCTGGCTGGCTCAGTCAGTGTTTCATGTGACTCTTGATCTGGGGATTATGGGTTCGAACCCCACGTTGGGCATGGAGCCTACTTAAAAAAAAAAAAAAATAGAACCACCTTATTTTAAGCCACATTTTTATCATGAAATATTTCAACAAATGCCCAATATGTGTCGGTGACATGAGCAGCAGGAAGTAGATGCTCTGGGAAATAAAGACTAAAGAACTGATTAGAACATTGCCTCTTGATGTCAGAGAGCTTGGAGTTCAGCAGGGGAACTGAAGAAAGTGGTAAAACCAGTAGGGCAGACAGTGTTTGATTAGTATCCCAAAATAGGAATGAACAGAGTACAGTTCCATTTCAGAGGAAAGACCACTTCAAACAGAGTGATCTGGGACTGTTTCCCAAGGTGTCCTACTAAAGTGGTCCTTGAATAATGGGTTTTGACAAGATATTTCAGGTAGGTTGAATGGCATAAGTCACCACGGGTAAGAGGGAAAGACTGATTAGGCCAAGTTAGCTTTAGTATATTGTATGTGCAGGAAAATACTATGAGATGGTCCTGGAAAGATTACTTATGGTGATCAAAAGTCTCAACTTTCATGCTAAAAATTATGGGCATCATTGCTAGATGAGGGGAGCTACTGAAGTTATTACAGTATGGGAGAGGAACGATCTCAGGTATACACAAAGCAGCCATGTGTATGTTGGCCTAGAGTGTTTAAGTATTGGTCAAAAAATCAGTAATGAGGCTATGGGAATACACAAGTATTAATGCTAATTACAGTTCTAGGTATGTATGGGGACTAGTAGCAGAGATGGAAAGAAATGACAAAATCAGGAAGTAAGGCCAAGGATAAACTGGCGGGAACTTTAAGTGACTAGCAGTGCAGTGATGGATTTAGATACATTCAATTTGAACTGCTGAAAGGACACTCGAATTTAAGTTTCTGGTAAACATCTAAAAATATGGCAATTGAGTAAAGATATGAAACGGGTTGGAAATTATGATTTTGGTTTTCTCCTGCATAGAGATGATGGGTAGATAAAATTGAGACAGAGAACAGAGAAATAAAAGAGAGGAATATAAACTAGAGATGAACCCACTTTCAGGAAGCAGGAAAAAAGAGAGCTACCACCCAAGGAAGACTCAGAAGTACATTATGGTAGGGCAAAAAAAAGCAAAGGGAACCTGCGCAAGAAAGTGAGATTATTAGTGATCTACGTTACTGCAGACATTTAGAGAATGAGATGAATGATGAGAGAATGAGAGAGAAGATGAGACTCGGCATGTTCAGGGTGGACGGGCGTAGACTGGATGAGGAACAACAAGCGAGTAACACAAGGTCAAGATCACACAATGTGGCCATAGGAAACACTAGTGAGTCTTTCGGTAGACTGGTAGCCAGAGGTCCCAAGTGTACTTTGAAGAAATGTGGTCAGGAAGAGGAAAAAGCAGAACTGGCTTATGAACATAGTTGGGTCTAGATGGGTTTAATTTTTATTATCCACATAGGAGACCTGAGCACGTAAGAGAGAGCAATCTGAAAGTTAGATCCATTATCCTGGATTCTTTGGCACTGGTTAGCCTTCATTCCTATTTTACTCAATCAGCATTGGCATCTTTTCACAAATACATGTTTCAAGCATGTGCCAACATCCTTTAGTATTGGAGACAGGTCAGCTATTGCTTTTTTCTCCCCACAGTCTTCTCAAATCATAGCACAAGACTAATGTTTTCCTTTCATTGAACACATTTTTGCATCTATGTATTTCTCAGGCACTTATAATTTAAAAAAAAAAAAACAGAACAAAGGAGCAAATAACGATCATTACAATAAATAATGATAGGTAAAATGTTAAGCATTAAATAGGCAATACTTTATAGGAGTCATCTCTTAATTTCTAAAACCCATGGTTTGAGCAATAAATACTTGTTTGATTTTAGAACTCTATTTTGTACATAATTATTGAACAATTCTCGCCCTTTCATAAAAAGCTGGTAATAGATCTGCTGTCCAGGCCCTGCAGCAAAGACCCACTCACCTACTCATTTACCCATTCACTCATCCACCTGTCTTCTCATTTATTCCTTCCTTCTTCCCTTCATTCGCCTAAGATGCCTATGCTATGCCAGGCACTGGATAAGAGAAAACACCAGTTTTGATTTGTCATCCCACTTTGCTACAAATAATTCTAAAAATATATTTCTTTGTCAGACAAACCAAACACCGTATTTCCATTAATGGCATGTTTAAAAGTCCAGATAAATAAAAGAAGAAAATAATACTTTTCTTTCCTATTAATTTTACTCGTCTAATAAAGACGCTCAATGGTTCTTTAACATAAATACACATATGCTTATAGCAGTATGAAAAAATTCAATTGGAAAATTTAAATTAGGCACATTTCTAATTTAATGCCTTATTATCTTTGCCATAGCATGTGCATACAGTTATCTAATAAGTAAAATATGTAGAACAAGGAAGAAGGGCCCTGCCCTAAGGGAATTTATAATATATTCTAATGTATTCTAATGGTGTGTGAAATATACATCTAAAGTCAGAATTTGTCAAAATTTTGTAACTGGGAGATGCTGATAACTATGTTCAAGTATGCATCTAAAATATTCCTGCCATAGGAAAAAAACATGTCTTTATTCATTGATGCTCATATACCGTATTTAAAAGCTTCCTTATGTACTGCTAGAAAAATAATTAATAGGCCTCTACCTAGAATATTTTGAGAAAATAATGTGAGGCAGCCCTGTTGAGTTTACTTACTGTATTGTGTGTGTGTGTGTGTGTGTGTGTGTGTGTTTTCTCTTTCTGAGATATCATTAGATATGCAGGTGGTAAATTTACTTCAAGTATTTATTTTCAAAGCTATGTATTTTCTTTTGGGGGGAGATTGAGATCATGAGATAAATTTAAGTTTCATTCACCGAACTGTGTGACAAAAATGACACTGCTCTAGCCGTCAAGGGGTCTGAGTTCTGGTCTTGGCTCTACCCGAAGTTTAGGTGAACACCACCTCTCTCAGCCTCTGAAATCATCCTTTATGAAAGGGAGATGATATCAGCATAAACCCATGACAATTCCAAAATGGTGGCGTTCCATAAACTTAAGTGCCTTTGGGGCCAGGCAGGTATCAGGCAAGTTTGAGCAATGGGATATGTATTAGTGGGATCTGTAGTGGGATCTGTAGTGAACTGGAGAAAGGAGGTCCCATCTCAATGCATTCAAATTCTACTAATGCTGTTCAGACCAAGAGGTCAAGAACCAACCAAAGCATATCTTCAGCCCATGGGTAGGACAGCCAGTTAGAAAATCTGCACAGGATGAGAGCAAAGGTAATTTCTAGTTCTAGAAAGGTAGGCCTATGATGTTGAGTTTCCCAAAGAATTCTGCCCTTTTCAAATGCTGGCTTCTTTTCCCCTGATATCCCACGGGAACTCAGTAGCTTGGGCAGAAGCTGCAAATAACTAGTTCCAGAAAATTCTTCAACTCCACAGAACTCAAAAACTCCAGATTTATATAGTCCTACCTTTATCCAGTAGCTAGAACACAATGTGAGAAAAACAGTCATTGTCACACCAAGATAGAAACTGAAGTACTTAAGCTTTCCTTCTCCAACATAATTTTTTAAATTGTCAAAACATATTCTTTGTCATTCTTCAACACTGAAAGACAAAATTTTTACCTTGAAAGGTAGGTGTTATTTGCCAATGACCTCAGAGAAAGTTAGTTTTATAAAACAGAATGACATACTGAGTTATTTTTCGCTTACCAACATCTTCTGGCTTTGGAGCTAGATTCCCAAATAGCTTAGTAGAGCTGACCCAGTGTCAGATTACCCAAAGAGAGGCTAAGAAATGTGCTTGGGTAGCAGCAAAGCAGGGACACGAATACATTTTTTTTTTTTTTTAAAGAAGCTGTTATTTGATGTTTCCGAGAGAGAGAGAGAGAGAGAGAGAAAAGAAAAGAAAACAAAACAAAACAACAACAAATCCTGATGTACTCCTTGGTGAAAAAAATCAGAACTTTGCTGATTTCTTAATTACTTTGTAGTTTGATATTGCTTTTATTTTGAAGACTTTCAGGTAGGAGATGAGGAGGTGGGCATACCTTCTAATGTTCAAAATGGTTTCTACAGGTCTTAACCTGGTCATGACTTGACCATTTTGATGGAGAGAGAAATCAAACAAGCAAACAATGATCTAAAAACAAAAAACAATGACAACAAAACAAACAAACAAACAAAAAAAACCCCATCAAGGAAAGTGGGATTCTTAAGTAAAGAAAATTTGTACTTAAATTACATATGCTTTCCTGTAACATTCATAGTAAAAGAGGGAACTTTTTTTTCCCAAGAGATAGAAATTAGAAAGTTGCATGGTTTACTACACAGATAAAAGATTCACCATGAAATTCCATGCAGATATAGGTTGCTTTGTGTTTAAAACTTGGACTGGAGGGGCACCTGGGTGGCTCAGTGGGTTAAAGCCTCTGCCTTCGGCTCAGGTCATGATCCCAGGGTCCTGGGATCGAGCCCCGCATTGGGCTCTCTGCCCAGCAGGGAGCCTGCTTCCCCCTCTTTCTCTGCCTGCTTCTCTGCCTACTTGGGATCTGTCAAATAAATAAATAAAATCTTAAAGGAAAAAAAAAAAAACTTGGACTAGAAATACAATGATCTGATGTAAGCAAGAAAATAGTTTTATTTACACCACAGACTGCCTTCATGCAGATCGGGCATCTCGCTTAGGGAATTTATTTCTGCACTCTTGACCCCAATGAAGAATATCAAACCCCTTAGGGATCTCCCCGCTCTCAATAAAATTGTTAATTGTGGCAAGCTATGAAAATGCTTTTGTAAAAATGGTATTTGATAGATCTAATAATCAGAGGGAAAGAAAGAAAAAAAGAGATGATCTCAGGGCTCCAGTAAATACCCAAAGATAGAGGAACATTCATAAATCTCCATCAGGCAAGCTTCTAGTTCGTTTACGAAGAAAAAAAGATCCATCTAAGGGAAAACAGCCAGACTTGGATTTTTTTGAGAAAGCAGCTGAAGATCAGCTTGTTTTGAGGCAAAACAAAACAAAAGAAGATAAAATGAATGAAGGGGTTTAAGGATGTGAATGGGCTCATGCACTTTTAGAAATGAGGCCTTCACAAACCAGGTGGTCAGACCATGAGAGGCTCCTCAGCACAGAGACCATTCCAGTCATAACATGGAAAAGTACTAAAAAGATTATACGCCTACAACTTCAGTATTAGATAATCATAATAATAAGGAAACAGTAACTAATACTGAAACATGACACGTCATGTCTATTTCGGTTAGTCTCCAGAAAGGGACATGCAGCCACAACTTAAAGATCCATGTATTCACAGCCAGAGACCGTACAGCTTATGAACGGCAGAGCCAAGATTTGAACCCAACACAGACTTTCTGGCCTCAGACCCAGGGCTTCGGCAAAAAGCGGGGTCAGACTCGGCTCTCGGGGTCAACAGAACTGACCCTCTGCCCCTCTCGCTCCCTGGCTTCCATTTCTCAGTACTTTGTTCCTTGGGCTTTGGGGGTTTGGGTTCTCCATGTCTCAGGACCTGGGAAGCCATGTCTCGGGAAGCACGAGAGAAGATTCAGGTGCCTCTCAAGAGGACGATTTACCCCAAGTCACGAGCCTGAGGCCACAGTCTGGCCTGCATTTGTGCGCCGCTCAGGGATCAGATGTGAGGGCACATGATGTCACCGTCACCCTGCGGGCGGGGCTCAGAGCCACAGAGGCAGCATGAAATCCTAACCATGTCTCCACGTGCCCCAGCTGTGCAGTGCCATCATCATATTACCCTCGCACTTTATGAATGAAAATCGTTGCTAAACCCTCCAATTCTGTCTTTTTTTTTCGTCCACGCTAAGTAGAGGACTGGTCACTTTCCTAAAGAAATTGATGGGCTTCAAAGCCCCCGTCTGTAAATGAAAACTGAAGAAACACAACAAGTGTTGATCATATATCGATGAAAAGGGCCAAGATGTATCACTAAGTCCATCCTCTGATTCGAAGTGTGTGGACACTGTCAATACGCAGAACAGGACCTCAAGAGGAATATGGGAACAAGGGAGGGGGATACGGCATGATTTGTTTTTTTTTCTTTGTTTTTTTTTTTTTTTTAATTTTTTAATTGTTGTTGGAAATGGTATTTGCACTGTAGTAAAAATGTGAACGTGGAAATATTGCCCTGTCTTCAGTTTGCCTTCTGCCATCTGTTGTGCATCTATTTATTGTGTAACGAGCGTGTTTCCTCAGTTCCAAGATCAGTTGCCTCTTGGCTTCCCCTTCTCCCTGTGGGGTCCCTCCACGGCCCTCCCTTCAATTACTTTGTGATTATGGGAACGGCCTCTGTCTCTAGGTCTTGAGCTCTCCAACCATGCAACTGGCGGCCCCCCCACCCCAGACAGCACATCTCAACGGTCCCACAGGCACCACAACTTCAAACGCTGTCACCCCCTCCCCACACCGCTTCCTCTTCCTCAGTTCCTCATGCTGGGAAACCACACGGCCCTCCTCCCAACTGCTCAAACCTGGCACCATGCAGGCTTTCTTACATTAAAAAAAAAAAAAAAAAAAAAAAGTCTTCTCTCTCTCTCTTTTTTTTTTAAATATCATCCATCCCTTTTCCCATTGTCACTGTCACAACTGAGGCTGCTCTCACCAACCCCACTGCAAAAGATCCAACCTCACCTTAATTCTCTGCAAGGAAGCCAAGGAGATCATCTTACAACAGAAGCGCCTCTTGCCGCTCTTCTATGTAAATCCCTTTAACAGGTCCCTTTTACTCTCAGGATTAAGGTTAGGGTGCGTACTAGGCTCTATAAGACCCCTTTGAACCCAGCTGAGGCTTCCTTTCTCCCTCTTGTCACCTCCCGCTTTCTTACCAACCATAACAACCATCACTGTGTCCACACTCTTCCAATGACACTGTTCTTCGTGGGCAGCTCCTCCCCACTCCGCCCCTGACACAAATCTCCCTGGACTAATCCTAGTGTCAGTCCTTCAAGGACTTTCCAGGCCCCCAGGCTGACTTGGATGCATCTCACATGATCCCAAGGACCCTGGGTCTGTCCTTATACTATCACTCACCATACTCTATTATAATCGCTTGCTCATGGGTCTGCATTCCCTTATTGGACTTCAGACTCCTTGAGGGTCCAGACTGTGTCTTACTCATCCTTGGGCATCCCTAGCACAGGCCTTCCTATGATTTATTACAGCATCAATCAATGGAGAATGGCTAAAGTTGACTAAAAGTCAACTTCTATTCAAACATGTCAGCAGAGACAATATTTATATATACTTGGTTTTAGATTAATATAGGACCCCCTTCAAATATTTTAGTAGTGAGGGATTCTACAGCATTGAGGAGGTAAAGGAAAACTTCATGACTTCCAAAAATATTACAAGAGAGGGGGACAAATTCTCCAAATGCTGCTGAAGTTAAAGGAGAAAGTGGTGGTGGTCATGGGCGTATAGGCACTACTGAAACATGAGAGGCGCAGCTAGCGTTAGGACCAGGTGGGTGATGAGGAACCGCCAAGTGTTCACAACAGCTGGGCCGAGCGTGTTCCATAGAGACAAATGCAGAGCTAAGAGGTTACAAGATAAAAGAGGGCACTTCGAGGCATTTTTAACTGTAGGTTTCTCTCCACACCCAGGCATCTCTGAACCTCTTGAAGTACATCTATCATTGTTTTGGATTTATCCTCCTCCCTTCCCAGCCAGGTACTACTGGCATGATCTATGGTGAGGGGCATAACTCACCCATGTAGCTTGCCCATATAGACTGTAATCAGCAGTGACGTATTTTGTGACAGTTCTGTATAAAAGATGATGAACATAAATAAAACACATTGTATATTATGGGGTAATAGAATATAAAGCACCATAGATATGCTCCTCTAGCAGAGAGGATCCAGGATTTAGGTCTGTGAGAGATGGCATTCTGAGGGACAGCTAAAAGTCAGCCAGGCAGCTCATCCTACTACCCAATGGTATCCCAGCGGACTCGCCATCAGCCAGGTCAACATGAAGGCCGTCTCAACAAGAGCTAATGAGGAGTTTAAACAAATATTTATGACCTCAAATCAAGCATCCAGTGTTATTTTAGTCTTCATTCTACTTGTTTGTCACAGAGGCTTTTCTTTTTAATATGCTACAGACCACTGAAAACAACTGAAAAGAATCAACGAGATATTGTGTAAAGGACAATAGCGAAGTTAAATCTGAGTCTGAATTCTGACTCTGAGGCTGAATAATTATGTTACTCTTGGAAAATCATGAAGACTCAGTTCTTTCGTCTTTAAAATGGGGGTATTAGGGCACCTAGGTGGCTCCGTCGCTTAAGTATCTGCCTTCAGCTCAGGTCATGATCCTGGAGTCCCAGGATCGAGCCCCACATCAGGCTCCCTGCTCAGTGGAGAGCCTATTTCTCCTTTGCTCTCTCTCTCTTGTGCTTTCTCTCAAATAAACAAATATGTAAATCTTTTTTAAAAAATGGGCGGGTCTTGTCTTCCTCATTTCTATAGTCCCAACATCGAACACAAGATAGTACTAATGCTACAAATGATTCACATTCTCTTTCTCTTTTTCTCTCTCACAGACACACACAGACACACACACACTACTGGGCATCTACTACTCTGAATGCCCAGACAGGAATGTTCCCAGAGATCTCTAACTGTGGAATGATACGTGTACTCTCTATTCCATTCTCTCTCCCATGCTGACTTACGAATATAACCAGGGCTGCTTGTCAACAGTCAAACCTAGAGTTCCCTGCTACCTTAAATTTGAACAGTAGCTATCTCTACCCTCCTGGCACCTGGCAATGAACACTAATTATCAGAAGAACAACATTCAGGGACTAATATTAATGAGTAAGTATTTAGGAGATATTTAGGAGACCTACTTGGTCTCAGATCTATGGAAATTATAAAGCTGACCAGAGAAACGTGTTGGAAGTTGTCCTAGGTTGATTCCTGCAGAAACAGATTCTGAGATTTGTGCGCAAGAGGTCTGTTAGGAAGAGCTCTCTAGAACTGAGAGGTGAGGGAAGCGGAAGGGGCAGAAGGCAGGAGAGGGAGTGTGATGCGGGGGATCCCACCAGGTGCTCCAGAGCCCACACAGTCCTTCAGAGCTGCCTCTATTTGGAACAAGGGAGCCGGGCCTTGGTACCTCCGTACAGACTAGTCATGGAGCCCTGGGAGAGGCAGCTTCCTTTGGCAGTGTCTAATTCCAAGCAAAGACTCCACTGTGAAGCATGACTGCCAGCAGATGGGAAAAGGAATCTCCTGATCCTGGAAGGAAATCGGGCAGCACATCACAGCACCCCCCGGAGCTGTGAGTCAGACCTCGGCTGTCAGGTCTATCCATCCTTGCAGCAGAACACCAGTCTTCAGTTCCTTTTCTTTGCCCACACCAGAGCTCAGGGGCTGGGTCCCCAGTGACCCCGAGGCAGTCCCTGACCAGGAAGTGCTCATCAGACCCCAGGGGACAGCAGCCACACAGGATAGGCTAACCTTGGGCCGAAATGTACAGTATTGAACATTGCAATGCTATTGAAATGCTACTATTTGGATTAAAAGTAATAAGTCCTCCTCTGCTTTGAGGTACACTCAGTTGGGATTTTATCTGTAAGGTAGAAAAATCTGACTTCAACATTCTGAGAAGAGGAAAGAGCAAGAACAGAGGACCATTTCTCAAACCCGATAAACACTCTGGACTTGGGACAGCTGAAGCTCTCAAATAGGAACCTGAGTGTGGCAACGCGTCCTTGGAGGTGCACTGTGAAGAAGCAATGTTCCTCTGAACCACAGGCCTCCTCGTCAAGGTCACTCCACTCAGCTGACACAACCCTAGATCAGTGCCAGGATACAAACCTGAACTGTGAAGACAATCCCTTCCTTAGTGATTAATTCATAGGTTATTTGTATCTCTCTTATTATAAGGAGATTCAAACTTTTGAACTATGTGCGTGTGTATATATCAACTTCCAGGGCAATAAGCTTATCCAGTCCACCCTTGAAAGGTGTTTACTATTTTTAAAAAGTGCTCTGTATGTATGTATGTATGTGTGTATATGTATACGTATATATACATATACGTATACATATACATATGTATGTATGTGTGTATATGTATACGCATATATACATACATATGAATATGTATATATACGTATACATATATGTATACATATACACACATATGTATATGTATGTATTTTGAAAGGTGTTTACTATTTTTAAAAAGTGCTCCGTATGTATGTATGTATGTATATGTATATATGCATATGTATATATGTATATGTGTACATATGCACATATGTATATGTACACATATACATATGTATATATACGTATAGTTATATACACATACATACATACATGCGGAGCACTTTTTAAAAATAGTAAACACCTTTCACCTTATATATACATATATACATATACACATATATATACATATACACACATATACATATACACACATACATACACATATATATATATATATATATATTTTTTTTTTAGATTTTATATATCTGACAGAAAGAGATCACAAGTAGGCAGAGAGGTAGAAGCAGGCTCTCCGTGGAGCAGAGTCCCCAATGCAGGGCTTGATGCTGGATCATGAGATCCAGGACCCTGAGATCATGACCTAGGCAGAAGGCAGAGGCTTAACCCACAGAGCCACCCAGGCATCCCTGAATCTTACTTTTTGAACCATGATAGATTTAAAATTATTTTAACACATCTTTCTAACAGTCTAGTCACAGATGTTAATTAGAAGTAGCTTTGAGGTCACAAAAGGGCAGGTGAGATTAATCCAGGCAGAATCTGAAGAACATAATAGAAGGTTAGGGTATAGTATTTTGGAAAGGACCTTAGCCAACTGGTTTATCTCTCTGAGACTCAGTATCTTCAGCTGCACAAGTGACATAATAATGTATTGCTGGTTAATGGTAGGGATCCAATGAGATGACACCAAAGTGACCATATGCATAGAATTATGCTAGTTTCTTCTGCCACATCATCTTTGACATAAACTCATGGAGGAATTTTCTAAGAAAGAGTCTTAAAAAGGGGGGAGCATGTAATGTTTCTATAGCTCAGATCTATAGTGGAAAAAAAAAAAGTGCACCAAGAGGGCAAGTGCAGAGAAATTGACTCATGTGCCATAGCCAGTGATTAAACCTTAATACAACTTGACAGTTTTAATTTTTACATAAATACCACCAGGGCCTATCATTCACATTATGGATTTCAAGCTTAACAAATGTAATTTAAAAACAACAAAGCTGCTTTTAAAGGAGTACTGTCAATGCGCTGACATTTTCAAAATTGAAAATGCTCTGTGTATAAGATTTGAAATGGAAAACCCACCAATTTTTCTCTTTACCTGACAGAAGTTATCAGGATGGACCCTGAGAATGCCTGGACATTTTTAAAGTTGATTTATTGATAGGTTGGGACAATTTCTCATGGAATCATATATATTTAGATACAGAACAAGAGCTAGTAATTGCTGGAATTCACTAAACACTTACTGAGACTGGAGTCATGCATAAATTATCTCTTTAATTGACACAGAAATGCTTTGGGTCCGTTACTATCACTACCTTCATTTCACCAAAGGAAAAACAAGAACAGAGGGAAAGCTGGGGGCTCTCTGCCATTGATTCCAAATCTCCTCTAATATGTATTATCTGCATAATATGACAGACCACATAGTGGGAGTAAGGCTTATAGAGGTCCTAAGAGATGAGAGTCCAAAGGCCCACAGCTAGTCAATGACAAGGAGAAGACCGGAACTCAGTTCCCAGACCCATGTTCTTCTTCACACAGAAGCACATGAGATCAGTGTGTATGCAGTGAATGAAGCCTTGTACAGCTACAGAAGTATCATGATGCTATTGCAACTCACTGATCTGTCAACAACACGTGGGTCCCTCCCCTCTCTTTTGACTTCAGCACTAAATCCAACTAGTAAATATCAAAATAAGTAATTTTGTGATGTACCTAAAACCACTCTGTGATCTTTTTAACCAAATTAAAAATAATAAACAATATCATCTTCTCCAACACAAGTAAGAAATACACCTGGTTTGCGGGTGATAGGTCTATAGACGAGGATAGTACATTACTCCTTTCACTTCTCCACTATTTGCATAACACACTCATTCTTTCATTCAGCGAATATTTACTGAGTATCTACTATGTGACAGGCACCGCTCAGCCCTGGGAACGCATCCCTGAGCAGCAACAGAACAATCTCTCGCCTACTCAATCTCCACTGGAGACGAAGACCAGAGAGAAATCAAGGTGAACTTTTTTTTTTCCCTTTTTTAAGAGCAGTGGTGAAAACAATAGAAAATATATACTATTTTTGCAAGCTTCTTGAACTAGCCTTCAAATCTTTCTTACCTCTCAGTATCTCATAATGGATTTTACTATGTGAACATACGCAGAAGATGTCCATCAACAAAGTCACCCAACATTTATTTAATATCTTCTGCTTTCCAGATGCTAGACCGAACATACTGTCACAGTTCAAAAGAGCTTATATTTTAGTGAATTAATCAAAACAAACAAAAAGTAGTCAGCCAACATACCTACCACCCCAGGTGCCCCAATGCAGGAAAGACCGCCTTTGCGCATACAAATATCCACTCTTCACTTCTGCCTTCTTGTCTGGTTGTCTCGTAAAGCCAGGAACGTAACCCGGTTAAGAGAGAAATCACAGGACAGCGGCAAGCCTAACCCTTTAGCGCGTTTCCAGACAATCGCTGGGAATCGTTAATGTGCAAAGTAAGAGCCAGATCAGCCAGATTCATATTTATGTCCTGCACAGTAGTATACACACATTCCGTGTGCAAATGCTGGTGATTTCAAGGTGACAAGCCTCTGATTGAAAAGTCTAGAGGTCGATAAGTCTCCTTCGGGGTCACCTGGCCTTGCTGTCACCTCAGCTGGCAAAGAGGAAATTTTTAGAAAATAAACCTTAATAAGCTTTAAACAGCGAGGCCTCTGCTTTCGAAATAATTACGAGACACCCTGTCTTCCAGCTGAAAAAAAAAGAAACTGATTTCCCATTTCTTTCTGTTATTTGCAAATCTTGTGTGAGTAAAAAGGTACAAAATAACTACAAAGACCTCAGTGTTCAAGCAAAACACAAGAGCACTTAAATATAAGGCACAGATGCCTTTTAAATACATCCCCCACTTTTTCCTATTTTTCTTTCTTTTTTTTTTTTTTTTGGTCTGAGAGACAGATTTGCACTTGTTCTAGAATGACTAAGTCACTCATAGCAATGCCACTTGTGAGTAATGGCACAATTGCTTCCTTCTTGGGGTGTTAAGTATTTTCTCTCTGTCTCTGTCTTTCCCTGTATATATTAATATCTAATTTTCATGTTGGTTATCAAAATGCAGGGACACATTTTCTGCTATTGCACAGGAAGATAGAGGACATTTTAGAAACTCCAGAGCAGTTCAAGCCTCAATCATGTTCTAACTTATTGATTTATGTGAATCAATATGCATTTTTGCAAACTATCTTTTAGCCTTCTCTCTCTCTCTCTCTCTCTCTCTTTTTTTTTTTTTAAGCTAGCACTTAGCAGCAGAATTAGGTCATTTTCATTAGAAAAGAGTTCTAATTAACTAGTTCTTTATTTAAAAGAATACAAGTTCTCTTCTCAAGATTCTATAACATTTTGTCAATAGTTCAGAACAGGGCTAATAATCATCGTTAATGAAAGCCCAGAGTGAGCGTGAGATCTTTATTTTATTCCTTTTATCAAAGCATGAGATCCTAGACAAATACAAATTTACAGTAATCATTTTCTACCTCACAAATAAATAAAACAAGCATGCCAGAGAAGGTGACAGAACATGTGTGGTTGAAAATAAAAAATAGCCCTTGCCAATTTTAACAGGTATTCAATCTTTTGAACCAATGAGAAATTTGGGGAAATATTTTCTCCTTCTTTGTTTTGCCGCCTCCTTAAAAAAAAAAAAAAAAAAAATTCTACTCAGATGTCCCATGTTCATTATAAATAATCTCGTATACAGGTATCAGAAAGACAGAAAAAGAGGGAATGAAATAACTCTAATCTTGGCATTTCTCTTAAGAATAGAGGGCACATTAGAATTTCATGGGGGGTGGGGCTAGGGTTTCAGGGAGTTGGGGGAAGGGCTTGTGTAGTTCGAAAACGCTTTTCAGGGGATTCTGACACATCTTCTGGTTGAGAACTTAGAATTTATTTCCTTAATTTGTTTGCCTGATCATGTGTCTCCATTACATTAGGAATGGCTCCGGTCTCTGGTCCCCTAGAACAATACATTTACTAGGAGAGACTCCCTGCACAGGGTCTACATCTGAGGAATGGGGCTATTTGTTACTACTTTGTGCATGTATGTGTGTCAGGGGTGGGGGATGCAGAGAGAGATGTTTGTAAAAGCTATACTATTTTATTAGCTGCACATGTACTAATGTTAATGTATTTAACAGCAGCGCAATCTGCCTTACAACATCGAGCTCCTTCAGAAATTATCTTTTATAGGCCCAACAGTTTCATCATTAATCTTTAATTAAAATTTAAGACAATTTATTTTACCTACTAGGAATCCTGATCTCCCTTCAGTGTTTGTTATGCATCCATAAATGCATCTTCTTGTACCAGAAGACTGGCTGCTTACGCACTCATAGTTTCCCAACCCAAGTGAATCTATTCCCTCTTCAAAGTGCCCTTCCCACTGGACATTACCAAGGTGACATCCAGGGTGATAAAGCTGCCTTCCACGGGACTTCCCACGACTGCTCCCTTTGGACTCCTGTCCGAGCTTTGCCTGGACTCTCCCGATGTTTTCTAGTCCGGGGTCAACCCAAAACATTTCCCCCCATGGGTTTATAAAATCTCTCGTGTCTTCTCTCACAGAATGAGAATAAAAATATATTCGTTTTTAAAACTCAAAATCACATGATAACGGATTCTTCTGGAATACTGAATGTTCCCCCCCACACAATCAGGGTGCTATTTACTTGGTTTGCACCAAGGCTTTGCTTTTGTTTTTTTGTTTTGTTTTGTTTTGTTTGTTTTTTTGTTTTTTTTTAAAGATTTTATTTATTTATTTGACAGAGAGAGATCACAAGTAGGCAGAGAGGCAGGCAGAGAGAGGGGGGAAGCAGGCTCCCTGCTGAGCAGAGAGCCCGATGCGGGTCTCGATCCCAGGACCCTGAGATCATGACCTGAGCTGAAGGCAGAGGCTTAACCCACTGAGTCACCCAGGTGCCCCTTTGCTTTTGTTTTTTGATCTCTTAGTTAATTCGGTTCTTCCTGAGCTAATTACAATTTCATTAGATTAAGTGAGGCCATTAAAGGCAGTACTCATCCATTTAGTAGACTAGCTAAAAGTTCCTGTCTCCCCATCATACTCCTCTGAGAGTTTCTTTTTCATAATTTACACCTTATGTCTCTCTCTCCAATGTTCACTGTTTTCCTAATGATTTAATGCCTTTGCTCACTTTCCATTCCTCTTCGAACCTGCTTAAAATATCCATGACGTTACAGCTCGTTGTAGCCAAGATTTTCCTTTTTTTATTTTTTTTATAAGATTTTATTTATTTATTTGTCAAAGAGACAGGGAGAGCGCACAAGCAGAGTGAGAAGCAGGTTCCCTGCTGAGCAAGGAGCCCAGTGCGGGACTCAATTCCAGGACCCTCAGATCATGACCTGAGCTGAAGGCAGGCACTTAAGTGACTGAGCCACCCAGGTGTCCCAACGTTTCTCATTTTTAGCTAACAATAACTTCTGCTTCAGATTAAAATAAGTTTGCAGGAGGCTTCAATCTCTCCCACTGTGGCTCCATATCTATATGGAGATATATACCTTAGGAATCACAATAAAAGAAACTCTTACATACTTCAGTTCTACAAACACAGGAATACGCACTTATCTTACTTAGAATTTACGTTTAAAAACAACATACTGTACTAGATTCAAACTCTGAGGTTCAGTAGAGAAGAAAGTTCATAAAACATTACTGTTATTCCAGAGAATCTGTAAACAAAGATGCACTAATGAATTTCTCTGTGGTTTAATTTCCTTATATTCAATATAGTTAAGAAATTATAAAATGAAAAAAAAAGAAATTATAAAATGGATGATTGTATCAATGTGGCACTGAGAATGCTCCATTTCCAAAAGCCGACTACTTGGTCCCATTTCCTTTTCCCTCCCTCTTCCCTGTCATCCCAAACTCCCAACAAAAAGCTTACCAGTTGGTTAGTCTGTGTGTTATTAGTTCATGGAAATGTTAGTATTATTTAACAATAAAAATAAAAATCGCACTCAAGCGAGCACTGAATTATTCATGCACTCTGATTTTACATAATTTGGCCATCCCTCTCTTTATTGCTATTTCAGTTTCTATCACTAAACAATTCTCTGCTAGGTCCACCTTGGGTTCCTGTGAACAAGGAGATAACACTTGCAAAGTGTTCCCTTGGAGATGATGTCCTGAGCTGATGTCCAAACATTTGCAACCAAAGCCCAAACTATGAAAACCAGCAAGGAATACCCAGTGCCTGGAATGAAAAGTAGAGTATTAACAATACTTTTTTCTTTTTTTTAAAGAAATCAAATTTCTTTAGAATTTAAAAATCTGTAATGACACAAAAAGCTGGCAAAATTGAACCATCGCAGGAACAGACTTAAGGCTTCCATTGTCACTCTATATTTTCATTGTAAGTGCACAGACCCAAGACATCATTTAAAACACAATTAAGGCACTTACAGTGGTTCTGACATTCGAAGTTCCTAATGGGTAATGTCAGTCTCTCTGTTCGGTGAGTCGCAAGAGGAAGGGGAAGGGGCACAACCTAGCAGGGGAGTGTTGAGAAGGTGAGGTGTAGGGATACGAATGCACTTTGCACTACCAGCAACATGTCAAGAGCTGGCGATGGCAGCCATTACGGTGGCCAATACTCTAGACGTCACTGTTTGGGCACCGCGGTGCAGGCCTGTATCTCATGCAGCAAACCCTCTGAACTTTACTGGAATCTTGCTCAGAGCTGGAGGGGAAAAGCTCCTGTGGGTACCAATACCCAATCAGAGCTGAAGAAGGCAAGACAGAGCAAAGAAGGCAAAGCAACGGAAACCAAACTACCAAGACTGGCTCTGAGAACTGCCTTCTCCAGAAGGTGGAGGGGCTCCTCTTTCTTAACACTGTTGATTGCTTTGCTCATTTCCAAAATATGGTTTTAACAAGTCATTAATGTAACTGACTGGAAGTGTAAACTAAACCTTTGTGGCGACATTCAAATGTTCGGTGTTAAGTGTGGGAAAGGAAAAAAAAAAACACGCAGATGGAAAATACTGTCATGAACTGACATGTTCTATTTAAAAACTGTTTGTCAGCCGTAGTTAAGTTGACACTGTCAGCATGGCAACAAATCATAACATTTTGCGTGTTTTGCTGCATGCTAGAAGCGGGGCTAGCACAGAGCATGCCTAGATCACAGTGGTGGGAGTTGAGGAATGGGCCAGTCAGTGGAATTAGACAGAACATGTCTGATCTGCTACCCCCTAAAGGTCAGCCGCTGGGGAGGTGCTCAATGTCTGGTGTGCTATGTCTTGGTGTCTATGGAAGAGAACCACCGTTCAGAGTTTTAAAAATGTGATGCGAGTGGCCCAGGAGGACTAAAAAGATGCCCTCCCTCCTCTAGGAGCTCTGATTGTTGTAATTCACAAAGAGATTCACGCACCACAAGCATGGCGTCCTCCACCAGACGCCCCTCCGCTGTGGCTTTACCATGAGGGAGACAAAGGCACAATAAACCACACGAACTTGAACCAGCCTGGTCTGTGACAGACAAGGCTGCTACTCTTCCCTGGTTCCTGGCCCCAAGGCCAGGGTGCACTTCCCAGTCTAGCAGCTGGTAGGTCACTTGCCAATGAACTCTAGCAAATGTGCAGCTTCCACCTCACTTCTGAGAAAATACCTGCACATGGATTTTGCTCCATTTCCCTTTCCTTGGCTGGAACCACCAAGGTCCAGTCCAACCCTGGAGGCCAGGTGTTGGAGATGGTTGCCTGAGGCCCCTCAACCCTTCCAAGGGGCAGAACCATCTGTCAACCTAGAACCTTCACTTAGTCTTTCACAGGAGAGAGAAATGAACATTTGTATTCTTTGTTCTGCACTATTGGGGAGCATGTTTGTTACAGAGTTTATTACCCCAGACTCACTGAGGTCCTGACTCTAACACTTGGTTACATGATGCCTTAGGAAAGTCACTCAAGCTCTTTTGAGCCTGTTCTCCATCTGTAAAATGGACACAATCGTATTTGCCTTGTTTCACCTAATGGAATATGGACATAAATCATCCTGTAAAATGCTGTTAAACAAACACAAAATATAAACTAATACAACGACTCAAAAGAAAGGGCAATTCCTTCTAGCTGGAGTGATGAGACAAGATTAAAGAGAATTTGAAATGAATCTCAGTAACGTTTTGATGGGACTTTAACTTGAAAAGAGGACAGACAAGAATGGGAAAAAAGCATCGTGCAAAATTAAAAATAATGCAACTTTTGGGGGCGAGCAGAAAACAGTTTGACTAAAACAGAGGAACCTAGCAGAAGGATAATGAAGATAAATTTGAGGGCCAGATTACCGTAGGTAAGAAAGATGAACACTGGGATAATGAATTCTGACTGATCTTCAGGTGGTCGGGATAATTTTGTCCTCTTTACCCAGGGCTGGCTGAGGACAGTTATCTGCTTGAGACAGTAAAGTGATGCCTTGCTCGGACCTGGGAGAGCCATTTTGTGGTCTTACTGGAAAGGCCAAGAGAATCAGAGAGGTGCCAGATCAGAATCTCAACATTGCAGAACCTAGAAGTATCTCTCTCTAAGCTTCCTGTGGTAAGGGATAATCAAATTCTTATTTTTAAACCAACACTGGTTGGCATTTGAGCTACCTGCAGCTGAAAGCATTCTTAAACAGGAAGCAGCATAAATGGTTAACTCAGTACCACAGAGAACAGTATACTTGGCGAATAATTTGATCTCCGAAAAGGTTATTTACAAACTATCACTTTAATATCTCAGACCTGTGCCCTTTGTGATCAATACACTAGAGCCAGAGACCCTGAGAGAAACATTTGAAGATGTATTTACAAAAGCAATCTAGAGATTAACTTTTTATGAAGAAACTTCCTTATGGACAATTTGTAAATTTGTGCCTATTTTATAAGCAAATTGTTTTTATGATACTATTGGTACATAAAAATTACCCATATTGGGGGCACCTGGGTAGCTCAGTTGGTTAAGTGTCTTTCCTTCAGCTCAGGGTCATGATCTGAGGTCCCTGAGACTGAGCCCCGAGTGGGGCTCCCTGCTCAGCCGGGAGTCTGCTTCTTCCTCTCCCTCCGCTCCTCTCCCTGCTTGTGCCCTCTCATGCTCTCTCTCTTTCAAATAAACAAATAGAATTAAAAAAAAAAAATCCAGACATTTAAAAAATTACACATGTTCAAAAGAAAGTCAGACAAAGAAGTTTTGGATGAAACTTTAGAGCTAGAAAAAACCTGATAAGCCAACTAGATGTTCTGCATAGCTTTACACAGGAGGAAATTCAGGCCTAGGTATTCTATTACATGCCTTGCTAAAATGCATGACCTAGAACCCAGCCCTTGCTCTCCCCCACCCCCCTCCACACACAAAATCACAATTAGTCCCATCTCTGTCAAGTAGATTTTCTTTTTGTTCACCGTATAAGAAATGAATGAAAAATTTATTTTTAAGCTCAAAGCTCAAGTTTTCCTAGCATTACCTATAAATGGTGCATCATACCAATAGGTGTCTTTTTTTTTTTAAGATTTTATTTAATTATTTGCCACACAGAGAGAGAGAGAGAGAGAGAAAGAGAATGCAGAAGCAGGGGGAGAGGCAGAGGGAGAGGGAGAAGCAGGCTCCCTGCAGAGCAGGGAAAGCCCGATATGGGACTGGATCCCAGGACTCCAGGATCATGACCTGAGCCGAAGGCAGTAGTCTAACCAACTGAGCCACCCAGGGACCCTACCAATAGGTACCTAAATATCAACTTAAAAGTGTAAAATTTTAATGAAATTTAGACCAAAAGGACCTACTTAAGCACATACACAAGGACAAGTACCATGTTGCCAGTATTACTTATTATCTCTGTGACATCCATGCATGATTTGCTAAATATCTCATTTTATATCATGTCCTATATCTGGCCATTTCCCTAGATCTAGTTCCAAATTAAGCAAGGATCAGAAGTGAGTCTGAACATAGTATAGTGCTAGAAAGTAATACCAATGTAATTTCTTCTTTTCCTTCTAGCTATTACTCTCTCTGTATTCCTGAGTTTTTTTGCCAGGTTAAAGCAGTGGAAGCCAGGGGGAGAAAAGCCAGTTTACATACTTATAGCTCTCAATCATGCCTCAAAAACAAACATACAGGAGAAATGGGAGGTAAAAATTGGACCTGCTTAGTATCTCTTACATATTTGAAGGAAAATCGGGATGGGGCAACAAGGAAAATGCGTAGAGTACTCGGATGTATTTTCTCAGATTGAATAAATGCTATTTAGTAGACTTCTTTATTTAAAATAATTCTGCCATTAAGAAGAGCACTAGGCAGGAGCAAATGATGCTCAAGTCCAAATCAGAAATAATTTTGTTGTTGCACTGACAAAAATTTTTCTTACATATTCTTACAACAAACAGTGCATCATTTGGATAAATAGAGTGGTACACAAAGAAAAACTGCTTAGCTGTGGTTAATTTTGATTCCACACCATAAGAGCCATAGCAGGGACTCATTCAAATACAGTCTGTCCCCTTTTAAATGCTACTCCCATTTCAATTTTCATAAAGCACCATGATTGCTTAGTGAAAGAGAATCACTCTTCATCTGCTAGTGATAGAAATATGATCAGTAATCTTCAATCCCTTTCTTTGCAAAATCAGAATCATGTCTGACACTTAGAATTTAGAATTTCTACACAAAAGATTTCCTAGACAGATCCTAGAGGTGGCTGTCTCTTTTGGGCTGGCCCATAGCTATGTTCCATGTCCACCACCCCACCTCTACATTTCACTGCCCTTTTCTTCCCAGGGTGTTGGCTGACATCATTAGATATTTTTGATCATGCTTCTTCATTGTTAATCTTGGAAACTGAGCAGCTCAGTATATGGATGGAAGACTGGTGGCAAGCCTCTAAGATGTCCCCCAATCCGCTCCCCCCTTATATTCACACCTGTCATAGGTGTCTCCCATTTTGTACCAGATTGGTCCATGTGACCAACAGAATACAGCAGGAGTGCTGGTATGTCACTGTGGAGATCAGATTATCAAAAAACACTACAGCTTCTATTTTGTCCTTTTTTCTCCCTCCCTCTATGATCACGAACTTTGGGGGAAGCAAGCTGTCATGTTGTGCCCAGCAGCAGGGAGAGGCCCATGTGGCAGGAAAGCAAGACCCTCCAGCTGGCCGCCATGTGAGTGAGTCTGGAGGCAGACCCTTGGCCCTGCCATGCCTTCAGGAGACCTCCCTCTTGGCCAACACCTTGACTGCAGCCTCCTAAGAGACTCTGAACCAGGACTAGCCAACTAAGCTGCTCCCATGTTCCTGACTTTCAGAAACTCAGGGAAAGGACAGATAATTTGTCGTTTTCAGCCAGTAAATGTTCGGATCATTTGTTACACAGCATATTTCCTACTAAGAGGCACTATGGAGTTTTTAGTTTGGTTTTGTTTTTCTTCTAGTCTTTAAGTGCCTTGGGAATAGGAGCCATATCTTAGTCATACTGAGGCTCAGCAGAGTGCCTAAGGACACAGCATATCCAATAAGTGTTTTCTGAGTGATGACCACCTCCTTCCTGTTTTTATCATTAAAGTAAACTCAATGACAATTACACATCTAAACTTCTGACTTAACTAAGGATTTTTTTTTTTAATACTGTGGTTTAAACCAGAGAATATAGAAGAGGACAAAAAAATTCTAAAATGAGATCACCTTTCAGAAGTTCCAATTTTTTAATGCTCCCACCATTAAGAGTTCAATATAAATTTACAATGAGGCTCAGTGAGCAATTTAGGAAGCCTTGGCCTCCTGCCTTATAAGCATTCATGATTACAAACTAAAACTTGGCCTCCCCAGCTAAGCCATGACAGCATGATGGGAAAGACTAAAGGCTGACGTAAGTTAAAAGAAAGAAACTGCTGTAGGTCTTGGGTTTTAGGGGACAGTAGAGTTATACTCAGTATGATCTAGGGTGAACATTCTTAAAGATCAGTATCCCTTGCTGACTTGGTGACTTAGGGAGAATGAGGACCAAACACTGTCCCCACTTCTGTAGGGGGCACTTACACTTTGCGGTAGGAGGAGTCTGTTCTTATAGATGCCTCATGGTAGATGCATCCCTCCAGGTCCACCAACCCCCATATTCTAACACATCCCTACTGGGAAAACACAGGTTACATAAGGGGTAAAATAATCCCATCACCATGTTGAGAAACGAAGATGCCTCCATTTGGAAATCTCTTAGGAGATGTGTTTGTTTGAGCTGACATTTACTAACAGGGCAACATCCCCCTTCCACCCCGTGACTAAGCACCTTTCCTAGACCGTAATCTCCCCCGGAAGAGAGTTATTGGAGTTATGACTCCAGAGTACAGTGAAAAGGATTCACTGAGTAAAAACTGAAGAAAAGCAAAGGTTTTGTTCAGCACACCTGAAGTTTTACCAAAGGAAAGTTCAAGTTGCATGAATGAAAAGGACAGCATTTCCTTGAGAAACAACTTCCCTGGATCGCATCAGCTACACCTTCAGGAACCACAAACATGGGTAATCTCCAGCCTTTTGCTTTTTCCAGGAAAGAAAAGACTCAGGAAAATCTGCATTCCTTCCCTCCACCCTCAACTAGCTGACAAGTAAATACAGCTCAAGGTGCTGCGAGTGGGATCTTTTTTTCTTTTTTTTTTTAAACTGCCATTAAAAAAAAAAAAATCACTAAAATATTAAATGAGAAAAAACCCAAATGGGGTGGTACAAAAAAGGGCTTCAGGTTCAGTTAACTTTCATTCCACAAAACAAGCTTTGATTCTTACATCACTTGACAAAGACTGCATACTTCTCAAAAATGTGAGGACTGCCCCAAAGGCATAAGGTAATATGCCCTAAGGACTGAACCATAAACCAACAGACTCCTTGGAAAAGCAAACTGACAGTTCTGTTCCTTAATTATATTCTGCTTTTTTCATTAAAATAAATAATCAGACTATATAATACATTACATTTAAACCCATAGTCAAAAAACATGAACACATATATATATATATAAGAAAACAGTAGTGATTTTAAATGTTGACTTCTGAAATTTTGATTGTAAGAAAAGAAAGACTCTTCTGTTGTTTTCTTCTCAGAAATTATCATAAAACACCGAGGAGAAACAGAAACAGAGTCTCCATCTTTTTTTTCATATTTTCCCATCTTGATGAAAATAGGAGACATACCCAACCCGAACCATGGTACAAGAAACTGAAAGGCAGAGTGTAGAGCAGTATCTCTTCAAGAGATATGCTCAAAATGAACTGTAAACACAAGTGAAGTGGGACAAGAAGATGAAGGACTCCTCACTCCGAAAGCTCAGGGATCAAGGGCATTGGGTATTAGGCACTGGTGTTGAGTCAGGGGTAAGGCACGCAGCTAAAATCAGGGGGAGTTGGCTGAAAGTCTGTCCCCCACATCCTCTACCTATTCCCTGCAAAGCACAGCATCCACTCTTCCTCTCACTTTTGTCTTTGGAGAAACCAAGATAGAGAAATTCTAAGGACCACAATACCAGGAGCGTGGGGAGTCGGAGAAGAAGATGGGCCTTCCAAACACCTTACTGAAAATGAGGGCATTACAGGAAAGACTCCACTCCCTCTCCTTCTTTTCTACTGGGCTCCCAGAATGCCCTAGGCAATTGTATATCCCCAAGGAAGGACACCAGAGGACTCTGTACTTGGGAAATGGAAGGTTCTAGAGAAAAGACCTACGGACACCATATTTTGGGATTCTCTCAAGTGAGAAAGCTGGCTTACAAAATCAACATTAAGACAACTCATCCCAATCCTAACCATGCAGCTATCACCTATTTCATACCTCACTCTTAAACATGAATTAAAACAAGCATTTGAGGAATTTCTTCTTCTATGTTATGGATTAATACACATCTTTCTAAATCTTGAAAAATCCTTCACTGGCCTCTACTGTCTCTTCTAGCTCTAGTCCAATCCCCCATCCTTCTTTTCCCTGCCTCCCTTTCTGCAGAGCCCCCTCTTCCTCAGCTCCTGGCACCTCCGTGACCCCCGAAGTTTAATTTCACCACCAGCCACTCCCCCACACAGACGTCTAATGCTCAGAGCCAGTGACTTCATGGTCGAACCCCTGCTACTTTTAATACTACTGACTCTCCCAGTCGCCGAACCCCAAAACCTCAGCATGGCTTTTTAAAAAATACATCTGTTACTTTAGAATAGTTTCAAATTTGCAGAAAAGTTGTGAAGATAGTAAGAGAGAGCCCCCATCCATATGTCTGCCACCCAGTTTTTCCTACTGGTAACATCTTAGGTTAGAGAGTCCCATTTCTCACAACTAATGAACCAATACAGACATAGTATTATTAACGAAACTCCATACTTTATGCCTATTTCCTTTGTTTTCACCTACTCTTTTTCTGTCCCAGAATCCCATCCAGGATATCACATCACATTTCACTGTTGTATCTTCTTGATTGTAACAGTTCCTCAGACTCTCCTGGCTCTGATGACCTTGACAGTATTGAGGTATGCTGGCCAGGTATTTTGTAGATTGGAGATCTGTTTGCTGTTTCTCTCATGATTAGACTGGGGTTACAGGCTTGGGGACGAAAGACCTCAGAGGTAAGGTGTTGTTTTCATCCCGTCCTATCAAAGGTACATACAATAAACATGGCTTATCACAGTTGATACCCTGACCTTGATCTACCTGGCAGAGACCCACTGTGAAGTTACTCTCTTCCACCCCCCTTTTCACACTGTACTTTTGAGAAAGAAGTCACGATGCAGAGCCCACACCTCAGACGCAGGGAGCTGTGCTCTTCTCCTTCAGGATAGAGGATGCAGAGGGACGGCCTGGAATTCTCCTCGGCATCAATCCTGAAGCCTCTTTTGCCCTTACTCCCATTTTAGGCATTTTCACAAGTGAGCAGTCGAGTAAGGGTCCACTGTCAGAATGCCTAACTCCAGTCCCTCACTCTTGAATGAACCAGAATGAACCACTCCCAGCACCTTAGGGCTCTCCTCCTCCTTTCCTTCTTTCCTTCAACAAATGCTGCTTGTCAGCCAGGTGTCCCACACTGTCCAGGGGACCCTGTGTTAGCCTCAGTTTGCTACCTGAGGTTTCAGTTACCATGGCCACCTGCAGTCTAGAAGCAGGTAGTCCTCCCTCTGACGTGTCGTCGGAAAGCCAACGCAGCCTAACACTGTGTCATAACGCCTACATCATTCACCTCACTTATTTCATCAGGTATGCATTTTATCATCTCATACCATCACAAAAAGAAGGGTGAGTACAATCAATTAGGTATTTTGAAAGACAGAGGCCATACTCATAATATATTATAGTATATTATTATAGGTGTTCTCTTTATTATTGTTACTTATTCTGCCTCATTTAGAAATCACACTTTAGCACAGGTATGTCTGTATGAGAAAAAACAGTATACAGAGTTGGGAACTATTTGTGGTTTCAGGAACCCACTGGAGGTCTTGGAACGTACCGTATTCTCCGTGGACATGGGGAAACTGTTGTATTGGCTTTAGGAACACAACGGTACATCAAATCCATACAGTTCCTGAGGACTCGAACCCTCGCAATCAGTGGCTTATGGTTCAGCTAGGAATCAGAGAAGGTTTCCCTGAGGGGGAGACTTCTGAGTTAGGATCTGAATGGTGGGTAGAAAAATGCCCAGGTTCTGACATGTGAGGGAGTGTACTGAGGTGCTCTAGTACCACAGGCAGGGGAGGGAGCATGAAATGTGCCTCTGGAAAGCCAGGAAGGGCTGCCTCCTGCAAATCCCACAAGCAAGGTGTGGCCACTAACCGCTGGAGTTTTAAGGAAGTCCACCAAGGCCAAACCTATTCAGGTAGTGAGAACAGATGCCCTCTCAGAAGTCCCCATATGAGGTGATGGTAGCCTGGCCTAAGGCAGGGACAGTGGAGATGGAGAAAAACAGACAGATCCTAGAGACAGACAGAAACATCAGATCTTGGGTGACTGACCTAACCTCTTTGTACCTCAGTTTCTTCACCTGTAAAAGAAAAATAAACATAACGCTACCTCACGAAGCTGTTATGAGGTAATGAATGAATAGGCACAAAGCATTTAAACAAGTGCCTGGCTCCCAGTAATTTTGCTACTAATCATATGTCTGGTTTGTTCTTCCTTTTTTTAAGATTTTATTGATTCATTTGCCAAGGAGAGAGAGAGAGAGCGCACAAGCAGGGGGAGCAGCCACCCGCAGAGTGGGAAAGAGAGGCAGACTCCCCACTGAGCAGGGAGCCCAATATGGGACTCGGTCCCAGGACCCTGGGATCATGACCTGAGCCGAAGGCAGCTGCTGAATCATGTGAGCCACCCAGGTGTCCCGCCTTGTATGTCCTTGAATAGGGTACCTATATCAGCTGAGGAATCAGTCCCCTCACTGACAAAAGGAGGAGGCTTGGCTATATAATCTCCAAGACCTTCCCCAGCCCTAAATGGTTAACATTCTTAGCCATTATTCTTTGCTAGTCTAAGAGGACTATAAGCTTTTATGTATGCTGTTTCCCGAGAGCTCACTCAGTAAATGCTACATATCTTATATAACCTATACCTTACCCACTGCTTTTCAAAAAACTGACAATGGGGGGCACCTGGGTGGCTCAGTGGGTTAAGCCTCTGCCTTCACCTCAGGTCATGATCCCAGGGTCCTGGGATCCAGCCCCGCATCGGGCTCTCTGCTCAGCAGGGAGCCTGCTACCTCCTCTCTCTCTGCCTGCCTCTCTGCCTACTTCTGATCTCTGTCTGTCAAATAAATAAACAAAATCTTAAAAAAAAAAAAAAACTGACAATGGGCACAAAATTGTTCTCCTGAGTAATTCTGAGAAATGTGAACCTGATTTTTCAATCCTAAACATTTTTGCATTCAGGACTCAGAAACTAGCATTTCTACCCATGACACAGTGACTTTATCTTGCTGTTTCTTCCATGCTTAGAAAGTATTTCAGAAGAGAAGTGACCCCAGCAAGCTTAATCCAAAGACAGGGCCAAAGCCTGCAGAACCACAGCTTACATGGCCGATGTGATTGCTCAGGATAGGAGGAGACCATTGTAATCACGGAATCAGGGAGGATTTAAAAGCTTCATACCAGGATTCATGGGCAGTGCAAAGAAGGACCTTGCCTTCCAGGAGCTTCCAATTCACATAGGGAGGCAAAGGGAATCCACACACAAGAAAACTGAAGATAAGTCCATAGAATTATGAATGATTTCTCAGTTCAGACTATAGAAGGACAAAAAAGAATTCAGAGGAGAGGAAATGGCAAAATTTAATGACAAAAAGAGCCAAGAACATTGGAATATAGTATCACACTGAGGTTTTTATACCAATAAAAGGTTGCAACATCTCAACTAAGAGGCCAAAATTTTGCTTCTACCCACCTCTGGTACAGCCAATATCTTCAGTACAAACACAAACTAGGAAGAGCAAAACAGAAACATGCCAGAGCCTTTGACTAGACTGGGTGAATTTATCTGTAACGATAACTGCAAATATTTCGTTTTTAGTAATTAGGGATGATCACTTATGCAATAATAGAAAGATATACTCTTGAGGAAGGGGGACTCCCCCTAAACCCTTGTTTATTTATGGGTAAAGACAGCCTACCTTACTGGGGAGAGGGAAGGAGGAATCTCAGTATTTTTCAATTGAAATTACATGGAAACAAAAGAAAGAAACAGAAGTTGCGAAAGGTGAAAAAAAATAGATCTCAAATTCAGTTGTAAATGAGCTAACATTGCAGGTAAATCTGAACTAATAAAACAGATGAATTTACTGAAAACTTAACACCTCTCAACACAGCTGTCTGCCCAGTCAAGAAACTATTAACATCTTGTCACCAATGCCCCAAGCACATCAATGATATGAATTCTAAAAACAACCCAGAACAACAAAAGAAATGCACCACCAGGTAGCCAATGGCACACACGTCTTCTCAACTCCCCTCTCATGGTGCACCTCCACACACCAAAGAATTTGCAAACGCAGGAGGAACGAAGACTGGAGAGAGGAGGAAAACAATGCGTACAACTTTGAGGAGCAAGCGCAAATATTTCAACCAACTTGAGGCCATTTGAGAAACACCTTTTCAAAATTACAGTTAATAAATTGGCATGGGTATATATGTGCGAGGGGGTTGTTCAAAGTCAGGAAAGTATCCCTTTAATAATGATAAGTCATCACAGACAGTATTCTATTTTCATAAGAAGGAAACATCATTTTCTCAAATTGAAATACCAAAGCAGGGGTCTTTAATTACTTTTGGGCCAGAAGCGCCTCTGAGGATCTCATGAAAGCCAGAGAACTTTATCCTCAGAAAACTGCATGTGCTCACAGAATTTAGCATTTGATTTCCACAGAATCTACTGACTCACATCTCCACCCACCATCAAACCCATCCTTCTGCAGGTCCCCCTTTGTCTTGTGGGCCCGTGTGTTAAAGCCTTCTAAACCCTGGGGCTGAAGAATCATGCTTTAAGACCTTGGAATAAGAGTTGAAGGGTCTTAATATATTATCCAATAGAACAGGAATTACAAAAGGCATTTCATTTCACCGACCGGGTGGGATACAGGGATGGCCACTTAATTGCCCACGCATTCTTGATGTTTAGGAACTGCTTCCTACCTCAGAGGCAATCCCGGGTTAGTTTTTCCATTTGGCTCCTACTGTAGGCATGCGAGGCATCCATTGCTCAAAAATACAAAAGGAAAGCAGAAAACAATTTTTTAAAGGTGATATGAAAATGAATCAGTGGTGCTCTTGGGCCCTCTGGGGATGGGTTTGTTCATGCACTATGCACTTGTTGAGTCAACTAGGAATCCCAGCTGGGAGTCAGAGTGGTGGGAAACCGCAGGTGTGAGAATGAGAACGTCTCTTCCCTCCAAAGAGCGTACCGTCCAGTGCACTGACTAGAGGAGTGTTAGAATAGATGTACACCAAGATGCTGTGAGGACATGGTGATGGCTGAGGAAGGGTTCCTTCTGTTTGAGAAGTGGAGAAATTGAGCTGTAGGGGCTCTAAATAAGGCTTATCCAGAAGAAACAGGAAGGGCACTGGAGACCCAAAGGACTAGCAGTGTACATCTTTTCAAGGGCATTGGGAGCTTGGGGCAAGGTAAGGGGGAGAACTGCAGTAGGGCCGGAGCACATTAGGCATTAATGGGAGGGACATGGCCCCAATCAAGTAAAAAAAAAAAAAAAAAAAAAAAAAGGAGAACTAACTGAGCAGTTAGTTTGTGCCTGATAATGCCAAAAACTAATTTAAAATATTCAATAAAAGTTATAGCTGGAAAAGAAATAAAAATTGTGGGAAAAGTTCAAATAACAGTATTCAGGACCAGTGACATAGCTCCTGGGGTCCAATTCAAAAGGAAAATGGCGGGGGTGGGGGCATGTCCCCTGGTCAAAGTGTATTAAGAATTTCCAGATGTTGACAGCAGAACGTGAAACCAAGTGCAAGGCCCTGCAGAACCCTGGGCCCTACGTGTCCACACAGGTTACCCATCCATGATCCTGACCCTGCTTCTATTAGAAGAAAATTTCAAGTGTCTACACCTCTTCTTTAAGACTACAGACAAATAACCCTCCTTTCTCAAAGGGGCTACCAAGAGCCATTTCATGTGCACTAAGCACCAGACTGGGAGCTTCCCTCTCCCTTAATTTTTTCAGCAACCCTGCAAAGTAGATATGACTACCTCCCACTTAGAGATTACGAAACCCAAGTGAAGAGAGTAAAATGCTGAAGGGAAAGGTGGTGTTCTCTGTGTGGAAGACAGCCCTCCCTTCCTTGAACCATGCTGTATGTCAGCGAGTGCTCCATGCTGACTTATAAATAGGGGTTTGGATGTCTTTGCTAGGGGCTGGGCTTTGGTTGAGCATGAAAGCCCAGAGTCTGTGACGTCACTTAGATGGTGTGTGCTCTGAGCGTGAGTGGAACATCGAAGGGGAAAGAGCCACCTTTCGTTCCCCAGGCAGTCACATCGAAGGGGAAAGAGCCACCTTTCGTTCCCCAGGCAGTCACATCGCCCCATGGAGTCCCACAGCACCAGCCTCTAGTAGGGATGTGAGCTGGATGTGGAGGGGGCAAAACGCGAGCCCTCTCAGAATTGTCCTTTTTCAGTACGGACACAGCTAGGAGGAGAAATTACATAATTTCCATGAGAAATTATGCATTAAAATAGCACATGCACACTCTAAGAGCCCTGAATCTATTTTAAAAGAAGTTGTTAAATCTTTAGAACCTATAGTAATTTCTGATTTCTCCCAGCAAAACTCCAATTAACAGTTTTTTGAGAAAGGTCTTGCCAGAGCCATCAGAGTTCCTGCGCTCTCCCCTCCCCCACTCCCTCTCCCCCTTCTCTCAGTTAACCTGAATCCTCTCTTGCCATCAGTGAACTTCAGGTTTTCCACTTTTTCGGAGGAGAGTAAGAACTGCCATGATCACAACACATCATTAACTCAAGAGCAAAAAACCAAGAATCTAAATATTTACTAAAACGTCTTGGAGTTTTATATACTTGGTTCAGCCGGCAGGAATAGGTCTTCCCCCTCCACTTTGTGTGGGGGAGAGGAGGGCAGTAGTGTCCCCAGCCTCTGTCCTCTGGTCTTAACAGCCCTCCTCACACAAGCCCTGTGGTGGGCTCAGAGCACTCTGTGATTAATCACTCTGCCCCCCATTTCCTATTTAAAAACGAGTCCTCCTTTAGGTCTTTTTTCCACTCCGTCCCTGAATTTTCTCTGATCCTTATTTTTCTCCTCAGCAAAAATTACCTACTGTCAGAGCCTTCTCCTCACTCCAAAGCCTTGTAACTGTATTCCACAGCGTCTTGTTTTGGGAAGCTTTTGTTCAGTAGATAATAGGCCCATTCCAATGAAGCCAGGAGCTGGCCAAAAGGTTCTGCACAGGGTCATAATCTGTCAGCACTAAATCCCTCTCCCCCCAGTCACCCTACAACCCCCCGCAACCCACACACATTTCACATCCACAACCAGGAGGCAGGAAGTAAGAAAAAAAAAATGCAACCCACCTAATGACAGACCACCTCACCGGGCCAGCAGCCGTTCCCTTATTCTGTTTGTGCACTGGAAGTGTAAGTTGCATTTTCAAAATTATTCTGTCAGCCCCATGACAATTTAATTTATTTATTTTTTTATCCAGTTTCTCAACTCTGTTTGGGAAGCAATGTCTCGTCAATATCTCATTCAGGTGTAGCACGGAAAGCCTAACAACCCTGGGCCGGCAGCCAAGCTTACCAGTGACTGACGCTCGCTTAACTGAGCAAAGATTTGCTCGGCACGAAGAGGGGCGCAACTACGCAAGAAACCAGTAGTGACAGCGAGGGTGCCGGCTAGAATCCTAACAAAGCTGCTTCCAACTTGTGCTCAAGCAAGTGGAACCAGCACTTAAGCTGAATGTTAAGGGGCTTCAATCTTGGTACTTTTTTTTTTTCCCCATCATTTACCTTCTGAATAAACTCTGGGATTTTACGGGGAAAACAGCACATTAGCACGCTTACATCACAAATCCTTGTACCTTTTTAAAAGGCTGTTGAAGATTTATTAACTTGTAGGAGCAATCATTTAATTGCTTGCCTCTGCTACACCACATGCTTTTTTTTTTTTTTTTTAAATGACCAAATTAAACCTGCCCTCACAAATTTGAGCTTTGAAGTTCCTGCAAAGGGATCATTCCTTTGAGGGCATGATAAAAAGAAGAAATGAAATGCTCTCCTTTGGTACAAATGTCTGCACACCCCCACCTTCCCCGCCCCAGATGCTTTCATACACAGAAGCAAATCAATCTTGCTTAAATGTTTCGAATTCATTTTCCAAGCCAGGTCCAAATTTCACTGTCCTATTTCCCTCTGTCATTTCAGTGAAAGCCCATAAGCATTTACAAATGGAGGAACATCATACTTACAATTTTGGGATGTGTAATGCAGCTGTGTATCTTATGAAAACACTGTTATGTTTATATATTGCTGTCCTTCCTGTTCAAAGACCACACCACTCTTGGTGAAGCTGAAGAAACTAGGGAGAAACCCAAAGTCCTCTCCACACCAGGAGCATGTGCAAACCATTCTCTGAATCGAGCTGTGGTGGCAATTAGCAGAGTCTGTTGTTGTTTGAGACTTTGTCTCTTAGGTCAAATGCAGCCCAAAGCCAACGAGATCATTGACCGCCTAACCACACTGAATTTGGTGATCTGCAACCGCAGAATCAAATATTGAGACCAGTTCCCACTTCGCATATGAAAACAGTACAGACGTGAAGAGGTACACACAGCCGCAGATTTGCACGTTTGTCTGGTGAGCTCGCCACGATCCGAACTTGCGTGTGGATAACTAGACAGTGTCTGAGTGACAGAGACAGGGCACCTGGTGTTTTAAGCGCTGGATGCCTTCTCCTTGGGAAGGAGCCCTGTTCCATTGCATCAGCCGTCCAGTAACGCGATCTCATCAACCTGTGGGCGCATCAGGAGTCCGCGCCGGGTCACAAGTGGAATTCTCTTCCTTGCCAATTGAGACAGACATGTGTTGCTGTCATAAAGATCGCACGGTCCAGTTTGGCCAAATTGGTGGTCTCGAGGATAAGCAAAGGTACACTCTGTCAAACCGAAAGGCTTTTGCAGGGCTGAAGCGTTAGGCTTCCCCCAATGACATTTTCCCCGAATCTCTGTGGGTTAAAACACTGTTTTGTAATTGGAAAAAAAGGGAATTCTTTTTTTCTTTCTTTTTTTTTGGGGGGGGGTGTCCTTTTGGTATTTTGTTTTGTTTGGGCTCTATTTTGTTTCAGTCTGTTTTTAAGGCATTTTATGCCCAGAGGGCTACAAAGAGAGGTAAGTAGGGTCTCCCTGGCAGGGACATAAAAGTCTCTGGGTTTTAAAGGAGAGAGAGGAACTGGAAGGCTGTTCTAACTCCCTCAAACCCAAACCTGGTTAGCAGGGAAACAGTTCTTGGGAGTCGTCCTTTCTTTCCTCTGTGGGACTTGGAACCTGAATGCTATAATTGAAAGCCAGTGTATTAAGCATAACACATCAAACTCCTGTTAACACCCAGCCTCCCGCAAGGCTGCCTCCTCTAACAGCTCTGTTTTCTGCCTCCAGTATGTGCAGGCAAGTGGAACCGTCACACGCACGGCATGCTAAAGGCCGCAGCCTTTGTCTTCTCCAAGTTCTGTCTATTTCAGAGGCTAACATGCAGCAATTAGTCTAATTAATGTGAAACAATGAGCTGTGTTACCACTTATCAAATTGATTGTTCCCCTATCAAAACAAAACAGGCTGGCTTTTTGATGTAATTTCAAGAGATGATTTGAAATGTCATGTTGCTGCAAGCCAATTACCTTATGACTAGAGTCACGGTCAACAGAATACATAATTAGCATGAGTTTGGGAAGGCTGCTTACTGCTAGTATGTTAATTAACTGTCTTTTGTCATAAAACAAAAAGGTTGTATGGAAGGTTTTGAAATAGGTCTTTTTTATTTACATTTCTTTGTGCTTATCAACGTGAGGCATGACAATGCAAAAGAATAGAAAATTTTAATTCCAGGACTTCAAATTAATACTCAGCTGCAAGGTCAGGCATAACGGGCAGGCTGTGGTACCGTTCACCTCGCTCCAGTCCTGCCCCGGTGTATTATATTACTCGTGGAGTTAAATTAAGGATCGGGGAAAACTCGAATGGAAGAAATACTGAGTTCCACGAAATAAATCCCCTAATAGACTTCTGTGGAGCTTCCCTGGCTTTTGTGCATCTTGTGAGGGCTGGACAGCCCTTGCCTGCCCTGGGAATTACATTCAGGTGTTGTCTTTCTATTTCAATCTTGAAATCTGGAGAGAATAAACCCATCATCAAATGATGTTATTGCCTTTACCTCACTATGGTGGAGAGAGAATGCATAATGGGCACCTGTGGGCTTGTAAAGGAATCCTATCTGTGAGTCCAGGGCTCTGTAACTCATCTGCAGCTTCCCCTCGTTTGTGATAACCTGGCAATTCCACATTCTTGATTAAGGAACCCCTTCTGTATTTCTGTACTTCAGCTTGAAGGCATGCTGGAGGTACCGATCATCAGTAACTGACAATTAACAATCAAGTTCATGGCAGCCCCAAGTCAGGATTTGACATGCATGTTAGTAAACCAGCTTCTGGTTTAGAGAACAGGTTGGAAGTTCCCAAAATTCTAGTACGCTTGTTCCACTGCCTAATGGTATTGTTTTACCTGCAAAGTATGGGAACCATTATTGGACATCCAACAATTTACTATCAGAAATGTGTTGTTGCACTGTGTCCGGGTTCAGAACTCTTCAAATGATTTTCCTGGGATATTGTTCAAGTCTTGGAGTCATATTAGAGTGGTCCTCAGGAGTCACAGGAAAACACAATACCTTGCTATTAGAAATACTAAGTTCACTTTGCAAACTAGATTTTCCATCCTGATTTGCTTCCATTATCCAACATAGCTTTTTTTTTTTTTTTTCTCATTACAAATACTTAAAAAAAATCAAAGAAATTGGAGAAGATACAAACAAATGTATCTGTGGTCATGGATTGGGAGAATTAATATTGTTAAAACGTCCATACTACGCAAAGCCATCTTAGACTCAATGCCATCCCTATACCAACAGTACTTTTCACACAACTAAAACAACCCTAATATTTATATGGAATCCTAAAAGACCCCAAAATAGCCAAAAGCAATCTTAAGGGAAAAAAACAAGCCAGAGGCATCATGCTCCCTGATTTCAAACTATACTGCAGAGTTATAATAATTTTAAAAGTTTGGCACTGTCAATAAAACAGTCGTACAGATCAATGGAACAGAATATAGAGCCCAGAAAGAAGTCCCCACACATAAGGTCAGTTAATTCACAACAAAGGAGCCAAGAATAACAATGGGGAAAAGACAGACTCTTGGATAAATGCTGTTCAGAAAATTGGAAAGCTACACGCAGAAGAATGAAACAGGAGTAACTTCTCATACCATAAATAAAAATTAACTCAAAATGGATTAAAGACTTGAACTCAAGACCTGAAACCATAAAACTCCTTGAAGAAACCATGGGTGGTAGGATGACTTTTCAGATCTGACAGCAAAAGCAAAAGCAACAAAAGCAAAAATAAACAAGTGGGACTCCAGCAACCTAAAAGCTCTGCATAGCCAAGAAAACCATCCATAGAATGAAAAGGAAAGCTATGGAGTGGAAGAAAATCACGTAAATTATATATCTAAAAAGAAGCTAATATCCAAATTATACAAGGAATTCGTACACCTCAACAGCAGGAAAGCAACCAATCTCATTTTTAAATGGACAAATGCTCTAAATAGATATATTCTTCCAAACAAGACATAAAGATCGTCAGCAGGTGTATACAAAGATGCTCAACACCACTAATCATGAGGGAAATGCACATCAAAACCCCAAAGAGATATCACCTCAGACCTGCCGGAATGGCTAGTAGAAACAAGATAAGTGTTGGTGAGGATGTGGAGAAAAGGGAAACCTTTACACACTGTTGATGGGAATATAAATTGGTTCAGTCAATGGGAAATAGGTGGAAGTTCTTAAAAAAATTAGAAGAAATACCATATGACCCAGCAATTCCACTTCTGAGTATTTACTGATGAAAATGGACACGTTATGGGTGTCGCAGTGGGTGGCTCAGTGGGTTAAGCCTCCGCCTTTGGCTTAGGTCGCTCAGGTCATGATCTCAGGGTCCTGGGATGGGGCCTGGCATCAAGCTCTCTGGTCAGCAGGGAGCCTGCTTCCCCCTCTCTCTCTGCCTGCCTCTCTGCCTACTTGTGATCTCTCGCTCTCTCTCTCTCTATCAAATAAACAATATCTTGAAAAAAAAAAAAAGAAAGAAAAGAAAATGGACACACTAACTTGAGAGATATATCCATCTTCACTGCAGCATTAGTCACAATAGCTAAGATATAGAAACAACCCAGACATCCATCGACGGATGAGCAGTATGATATATACAGTATATACAGTAGAATTTAAAAATCCAGCCATAAATAAATGAAATCTTACCATTTGCCACAACATGGATGGACCTCAAGGGCATTATGCTAAGTGAAATAAATCAGGACAAATATTTCATGATCTCTCTTATATGCAGAATCTTAGATACAGAGACTACACTGCTGGTCATAGGAGATGTGGGGAGGAGGAAGAAATGAATGAACGTTGTTTTTCAGTTTAAATAAAGGGAATGCAATTTTTAAAAATGTACAGTGGAAAACATTCAATTGGTGGGTCATGATTTTTTTTTTTTTTTTTTTTTCCTTCTGGAACCCAGGTTATCTCCTTTGGGTGATGTAGGGTGGGAAGGCTGGCAGTCCAGAGAGCAGACAGGAAGGAGGGCAGGGTTCAACTGTGCTCTTGGGAAAAGAGAGGGAGTCTCTCTAAAACTCTCCACCCCTCTGAATCCAAAATGTTTTCTTGAAATTTAAGAACAATTAAAAAATCTACGAGGAATTGTTGATTATAGTTTTCAAGTGGGTGGATGGGGGAGGGAGAACCAGGATGAGAATAATTGCCCAAGAAACCTGGACCGTTGAGGTAATAACACCTAACTATTGCTGAGTGCTTGTGAGGTGCCCGGGTAATGCCAACCCCGATCCAGTCATGACCTTTTTATTGAAGGAAGGCGGAGAACGAGTGAGGACACTGGACAACAAATGAGATTTACTAATGTCATGGCCCAGCAGGGGGATTCTGGAGCATGTGGCACATTCCCACTTTGGGATGAAAAGGTCCCAGAACCCTAGTGTTGACTGAAATCTTAGACTTGTACTCACCAACCTCTCTCCAATGCAGAATTCATCCTGTACTAGCCCTCGCTATTGAAACGAGACTCCGTTCAAGAACAAGTCTCTTTGGAGTAATTCAGAGAAACATCCATATATGTCCCCAAAGCTTTTGGATCCTTGCTGACCCGATGTCTGGGGGTAACTCTTACCCAGAAGCTAAAGCATGGACCATCGATCACATGAGGGGTCACAGACTCTGGGCTTCCTCCACGTACGAGGACGAGACAAAGACCACATGTAAAAAGACTTGGCTGAAACCAAGTCCCGTCTGAATTAGAAACCTTGATGAGTCTTGATGAGTGATTGCCAGTGAATCGAAAATTAGCAATTTGGAGACTCGGCATCGGGTTTGGTAACAATCGAGAACAACCGTTCACTTGTCCTATTATTAATTCCTGAGCCCAGTCCCAACCTAGCTGCACCTCTGTCCATAATGTCATTATGCATAACATCAAGCTTCATTTCATATCATTCTATCAAAAGTTTTTTTTTTCCTTTTTTTTTTTTTCCCTCATATGGGAAGGAAAGGAGGAGATGAGTTAAAAAGAGATGAAGGGGAAGAGGGACAGAGGAAACGTGCGTGGCTGGGAGAGACCAGCAGCTCTGCATTTGCAGGTCTCCCCCTCTATGTGGTAACCTACCAGGTGCGGGGCTAAATTTCCGTCTCACCTTATTAAATCCTCATAACAGCCCCGCAAGGCGGTTCCTATCTTCTCAACTCTGTCTTTCTAAATGTTAAGGATAAGTCAAGAAGGTTTTCAAAGGATAATTAATTACACCAAGGCCCTGACCTAACTCTGACTCTAAAATTCTATGCCTTCCCACTACATGCAAGGATGTTTGCTGTTCTGCTTTTTACATTTTTGATGCCCTATCAGAACTGAATTAAGGTCTGATGCTCTGTTAGAATAAAAGAAAACCCAGAAGGCCTCTGGTCATCATCATTAAAAAAAAAAAAAAATAGAAACAGAAGAAAGTGACATGGGGACCAAACCCAACCCAATGAGGAAGTAGTTCAATGAGTTACATTTCTAATTTTTGAGGTCTGGCAGATGAGGGATTTAAGGAGAACTGCAACCTTTTGGTCTGAATCCAAAATGTCTTCTGGAAATTTAAGAAAAATTTAAGGCAAATCCATGTGTTCAGAAAATAGGGCATTTTTTTTTCCCCTCTGTATAAGCTTCAATTCCTCAGAAATGTTTTCTTCAGGCTCTAAGCAAACCCAAACACCTCCTTCAGAAAACAAGCGCTAAACCACAAACCGTGTCTTTGTCAGCAGATCTAACAAGGTGTTGAGTGTCAAAGCCCGAGGGACTGTCACCCCTCTCAAGAGCTCTTCGGGAGCCAGGCCTCGGCAGAGTGAAGGGCCGTGGAGTGAGCAGTCCCCCAGACACATTGTTGAAACGTCAGTCAGGCCCTCAGCTTGCCTCTACTACGTTCCACTGAGCTAAACATCTCCTTATGTCAGGACAAATTGGGTAAGCCTCAAATCTTTTTTTCTTTTCTCCAACTTCAATCAGATGAGCACAGAGATTGAGGAAGAGAGAGATGGGGGACCAGACGGGGACAGTTCGGCTCCCATGAAAGCACCGTGACACAGCCACCTGCCTGAAAAGGCTTCCTGGGAACCCAGAACCCTTTATGAGAGTGGGGGCCGCGCAGAGTGACGGCGGGGTCATGTCGCCCACTGAACATCCGTTTTCCAGTGTCCATGTTATAAAGCCATCCCAACGTGACTTTGCAGTGACATATGTGTCAGTGTGTCTGTGTATTAAGTCTCAAAGAAAATGTAGACGTCTGGAAGAATATAGATTGTATATAAGAATACAGACGATAGCAAGACAGTGTAGGAGGAAGCAGACAGGCTAGGGAGAGCCTCATGATATGGTTGATGAAGAGACAAGTGGCATATTGAATATGTGGGTCAGTAACAGACAGCCCAAATAATACATGTGTAATACACACGCGCACACACACACACATACACACAACACACAACACACACCACACACACACATTTTTGCTTACAAATTAGCCCACTTTCCAAAAAGCAATACTTGGGAACAAATAATCCTATTTATCTCCACACAGAAACTAAAATATAATCCATCTTTATGTACAGCCTTGATCAAAACATACTAAACCACCGGGCTCCATTTTAAGATACAAAACAAATTTCAAAAATCAAAGAGAGCAAAATATTGGATTACTGGGTTTATTAAAAGATGAAGACCTCGAATTCTACAAAGATTTCTTTTTTAACCAGGAGGCTATGGTTGCTCTTGAGAAAGGGTTTGGTATGGGAGAAGATGGAACCTATCAAATAAAATGAGATAATATAAATATTTCATTTAGTCGTTATCATCTCTCTTTATGATGATGAGAAGACATTATTATCATATTTTTTATTCTAACTCATAAAAAATGGTCAATCTTCTACATTTGTAATGGGCTACAGCACACTAATCTTAGTTTGGCATAAAGCTCATACAAACCACTCAATATTTTCAATATAAATGTAATGACTTCTGATTTTAGGGAAAAATAACAATGCTCAAAAAACATCACTGGTTAACTCTAACTTCTCGTATTGGTCATTTATGTAAGTATGTACACTTGCAAAAAATAAAATAAACTTTCTGCATATTCATTATGAAGAGGACGGGTGATAATCAGTAGGAGAGACAGCAAATTTCTTCTTGAGGATTAGGCTCCAATTGGTTGAATTTCAACATCAACCTGGCAATTTTACTATTAAGTCAGCAGAAGTCAGTTCTTATACACTATGCCACTTACTACCGGAGAACATCAGGCAAAGGGAAAAGAACACGCTAGAATAAACTGTGCATTATTTCTGGCATTAGTTAAAGGAACAGAGCATTATAAGAAAAAAAATACAGTACCATTGATTTTTACAGGTGTTTAATACAGATAAGCTGAAAAAAGGGTTTCCATTTTAAGCCCAGTGATGGCTAAAGATGCATTCAAATATGTTCAAAAGCAATCTAAAGTCTTCTAAAATGGTGTTTAAGCTATTCAAGCAAAACGTAAATAGTTTTTGTCGTAGTACTGAGGAATGTAGAACAAAAACAGAGTCCAAGAAGCTGACTCTGGCACACTGCCGGCCACTGTAGAATCAGGGGGTCATTAAAACAGAGGTAATACTGTTTATCCATTACATGATCACAGGTTATTAGAGAAAACAGTAGCAGGCTGTCCTGAGAAAGGTAGGAGGCGTAATTACCCTGGAAGCCTCCGAGTCACATTCTCAGAGAAGATACCGAAAGAAACAATCAAGTTGAAGGCACAAATATATGTCGAAGAGAGATACTACACAAAGAAACCAAATCCATGATGTTTTCCCTTGTCTGTTTTTAATACCTTTCTTTAAAGCTCATTAGAAAGAATAGGAAACATTTTGCTTTTATCTGAAAACACCAAGTGGGTACATTTAAGTGCTTTGCAGAAACCAAATTATATATAGAGAGAGAGTTCACATTTGCATGAGCACCCAATGGATAGTGTTTCTACTTAACTTATTTTGGGGGCGGGGGCACTGACCCTTGATATCTTCAAAGCTCTTTGTACAGCAGATTACCTGAGGAGCAAGGCATCAAAGACAGCAACCATTTTGAAGGGAGCCTGATGCGGAGCTCTATCTCAGGACCCTGAGATCAGGACCTGAGCTGAAGGCAGAGGCTTAACCCATGGAGCCACCAAGGTGCCCCTACATTTTTTTTTTTTCCCCACATATACTCCTTCCTCTCCATGACTTTGGCCAGATGCCATCTCTTTCCCATCACTCTCACGGCCATATCCTAACTGACAGGAGGGCAGGTGCTCTTGTGTGAACAAGTAAGAGGGGTTGTGGTTAGCCAAAGCCCTCTGGTCAGCTGTCCGATAAGCACAAAGTCAGTGCCCATTTTCTATGCCATACAGCAACAAGGACCAGGCCGACATAAATGAGGATAAAAAGGGCTCGGTACACAAAAATATCCTTCTCATCACAAGTATTAGAATAAATGCAGAACATCGTGTTAACTAGGACAAAGGAACACTGCACAGCTGAACACTTCCATGTTAAGCGTTGTGCGGTATAAGCTAGAGGAATGGCCAAGGCTGGACAGGACTGTTGTAAAGATGTCCAGCCACCGACAGATCCCATGAGCCTTGATGGCTGATTCCTGTTCTGGAGATGTGAAAGCAGAAAAGCCCACCCTTAATGCTGCTCTGTGTTCAGCACATGACTTGATCAGCTAAAAGTCGGAGCACCTAGAGAAATAACCTTGACAAGTCATCTTCACGGTACTTCTGCTGCTAACCGGCTCCGCTCTGCCATCTGTGTGTCTCAGTTTCCGTATGTAAAATGTCATGGGACTCCTTTATGTCACCAGTACTAAGGGGACATGTCAGGGCAGTCTTTGTAATGTCGGGAACTTGTGAGATTTTGGAATTTAGTCATATTTATAGTATTATGGAATTGGATTAAAATGGATGAGGAACCATTACTCAACTCTGAGGCATCAGAATGAATATTGTATGGAGTTACACTAATATATAGATTTTGACTCTAACTCGGTAGGCTGATGGGGTAAGCAAGATCATGAGTTTTGAAGCCAGAAGATCAAGATCCAAATCTTTTTTTTTTTTCAATTTAAATTCAATTAATTAACATATAATGTATAATCTTTTTCAGGGGTACAGGTCTGGGATTCATCAGTCTTATATAACACCCAGTGCTCATTACATCACGTGCCCTCCCCAATGTCCATCACCCAGTTACCCATCCCCCTCCTCCCCTGTCCCCCAGCAACCCTCAGTTTGTTTCCCAAGATTAAGAGCCTTTAAGGTTTGTCTCCCTCTCTGGTTTTGTCTTGTTTCATGTCTCCCTCCCCTCCCCTATGATCCTCTGCCTTGTTTCTCAAATTCCACATATCAGTGAGATCGTATGATAATTATCTTTCTCTGACAGCCAAATCTTTTTCTGACCAACACTGACTACCATTTGGTACCTCATGTAACTCCTTGAGCATCTTCTGTGTACAATGGGGAAGTAGGAAAACCTGTCCGTCCCAGGGATGTCCTAGCGAAGCTTGTGTAAGTTGATATGTATGAAACTGTCCATCGACACTTCCACACTACACACATGTAACAGTTATGATCATTTACCTGGGTTTATACCACAAAGTCCGGCTTACGGAGGGAGAAAATCATTCAGGAAGCATGCTTACTCCCTTAGGGAAGAATTCTTCCCACTCTTGTGAATCTGAGGAATAGTATCTCCGTTGCATTAGCTGCTGTTTATTAATGCATTATGAACCTGTGCCGTGGCATCTGATTCACAAGAAAGAGATTAAGCAGACTAATTTGCCTGCTTTCCTGCCCACAGCACCACCAACATCCCAGGAGTTCCTCAACCCAATTATTCCTCATTTTGTGTTACTTGCTGAATGTAGTGCTAATGTCCCCAAAAGGCTTTGCTCCTTGGTGATGGAAAACAAAGACAAAAACAACAAAAAAAGCTCCTGCTCGGTTGTCATTGGAGAGAAGAAACACCCCGAGAGTTGGGCCATATACGGCCTGACTGCACCGTGGACATGAGCTGCAGACCCGCGCCTACTCGAACTTGTTGTGCAGGTGGATGGGAATTCCACGCGTAGAGCGCGATTCCCCACAGAGAGCTGAGCTACACTACGCCTGTATACACAAACAGTTTCGTTTGCTTGTTTGGGGGAACGGCGTGTCAAAATCACTCAAGTAACAGGCAAATGCAACTTTTTTCTTCTTGAAAAATTAATAACCAGTTGTTTAGCCAACTCCAAATATTAATTTGCAAACTAATTTTGTGAATGTAGGCACAACTCATTATTAATAGAAGAAGCATAAAGATTCCTCATTGTCTATGCTTTTTAATCCAGCCCCATAAACGGTTTTCAACCCTACCATGTCATATTTCTGCTAGTTTCTTCAGTCGGTTTCACTTTGAAAATGTGCTTTTTGCTTATCCCAGGAGTTTCTGTATTGCTTAAGGCAAAATAACTCCAGTGTGCGTTCCCAACTATGAACTGTAAACATTTCTCTACCTTATTCTGCCCAAGGCTCCGAGCCCGTTTAAACGCCTGTGGATGGTTTCAGAAGCATACAAGACTCCACGGAGTTACCAAAAATAATGATTTTCTGAACCTTCCCAATTTTACCAGCAACATAAAACTTAGTATTTTAAAAATCTGATAATTTTAGCTGTGGGGAGATACTGACTGAAAACGAACTGTTTGTTTTTTTTAAATTTCAAATACGATCAGCTTCAAGGATGAGATACAATAGATTAAGTTCATCTCTATGAGGTTATTTCTTACTATTATTTTCTTAAATCCTACCCCCCCCCCAACTCTCGCCCCTGCCATGCTTTGCTTTAACCAAGAACAGGAATGTTTCGGGCTTGAGGCAGGGGAGAGGCATAGATTAGCGGTCAGCTTAATAGCATGAAAGCCAGGAAACTCGAATTCTATTCTTGGCCAGAGGCTGTAGGTGCGCTCATGATTTACAGCTTCGGTTCCTCCATAGGTAAAAGGAAAGTGTTGCACACCCCACAGAGCAGGGCTTCACAACGGGTTGTACTGTTGAGTGCTGAGGCGAGCTGAGCACTTTAAAAGGATTATTTTTCCTTAATTCTTGGAAGTAGATAATATTGTTATCCTAATTTTACAAATGAGGTGCCTGAGGGACGGAGATGCGGAGTAAAGGGAGTAAACGGTCTGGGGTTGTACAGACCGGAAAGGCAAAGGCTGATTTCTAAGCCAGAGGCCCATCTGTTCTCTACTTTGCTCCTTTCAGCGTTATTTGAAAGCACTTCGAGGAATGGTGTAGACCACCTACCAATCCCGAAGTTTTCCAGACTAGGGGTCCAGATTTTCTTTCTTCTCTGAGGGTCTGTGGCAATGCTCCCAAATGCACAGTGACTAGGCCACTCCTGCCGCCTGCCCTGGGAACAGGCCCCCTGCGGCTCAGGCCTCCCGGGCTGCACTGCACCTGGGCGCCCCTTGGCCCCGGCCCCCCTCCACCTCCCACCCCCAGAGGCAGTTACAATACAGCAGAGCTTGATCTGCCAACTGAACCCAGGACACGCGGGTCCAGTTGGGCACGGCTGGTAGCAGGAGGCTCAGATTTCTGCGGCACTGAACACAATGGAGCAGCCCTATCACACGACCATGATGAAATCACATGCTTGCCACTGATTTTCCTAGCAGAAGTGTGTGGACTATTTAAAACTTCCCTCCTCCCCACCCCCTCAGCTTTTAATGCCTTCCTAGGTTCAGCTTAGGGAATATTGGCCCTATGTCATTCACTGTCATTATTTACTCTGCAAAATGAGTAACAAGCGCACAGAAATTGGCTGGAAGAGGACAATTTCTACAATTGCTGGCAGTATGTGTACCAAATGGCAGACCTGCAAAGTGTTAAAGAACACCACCAGGCTGCCCCGCTCCAGCCTGGTGTTCGCAGGAAAAGCCAGCCTGAACGTAACCTACACGGAGGCTAAGGGAATGCCTCTTTCACTGCGAGAACTCATCAGAGCTCGGTCATAGCTGCGAGAACTCAGAGCTAATGGGCCAAAGCACGAGCAAAGGTTTAAAAGGTCTTACCATGGAATATCTTTGGGGTGCTGTCTCAAACATGGTTTTATTTATTTATTTATTTTAATAATGTGGCTCTGTATGAGCCACATCTTACTATTTCCATTTTATTTTATTTTATTATTTTTTTAAAGATTTTATTTATTTATTTGACAGACAAGAGATCACAAGTACACAGATAGGCAGGCAGAGAGGCCGATGCGGGGCTCGGGGCTCAATCCCAGGACCCTGGGATCACGACCCGAGCCGAAGGCAGAGGCTTTAACCCACTAAGCCACCCAGGTGCCCCTGAAACATGGTTTTAAACTACACCACACGGGTGAGGATTCATTAGAAACAGCGGTCACTTAACACATTCCCTAACTGTGAAATTAATAAGAGCTGTCAGTCTTCACATTTCATGAATTGGGGTAAGCGGTGAGACAGTAAAAACTGTCTTTTGTGTGTAAGCCTGAAATAAATAAGGAATACCACGTTAAAGGAAATAAAACTATCCTGAAACTTTAGAGTATCTGGAATAAGGTTGCAACCACTGACCCTCCCTGCAATTCAAGAGTGCTCGCATGCAATTGTTAGATCAGCATCTGCCAATTAAGAGCTAAACTGGGTTAAGAAAAGCCCGATATCCACTGAAACCTAATTGGAAGGAAGAGAAAAAAAAGAATTATACGTGTGACTTTTAAGATGTTTTGAAAAACTTCTCCCTACAAAGAGGCCTTTTAAGGAGGGCAAACACTGAAGATTTGCTAATAAAGGAAGGCTAGCTTTCCACAGAAGTCAGTAACACAATATGGGGCACAGATCAAGGCTTAGGGAAAATATTTTTGGTCTTTTTATGTTCAGATATTCTCCTTTACAAAACACTACTTTCTTTGTTTCAAAAATCAAAAATAAATGTAAACCACTTTGCAGCAAAGCATCACACAGCGCAAACGGTTTTTATTAAAGAAAAAAAAAATCTAAAAACCCAGAAACTTATTGTGTCAATATCATATGAGCAAACTTCCTTAAAAGAAGAAATACTTCGAGAAAACTTGCTCTGGACACACAGCAAATGACTGGAAGTTGTAACAGACCCAATGGAACAAACTCCTCTCCTTAGAAATATTGAAAAAAACAGCGACACGATGCAAATGAACTGCTGAACTCAATCCTTGGTCTTTAAAATGTATTTCAATAGAACAGCCAATGTATCACCCAAGTATGAAGAAGATGTACAGTAATAGCATTCTGAAAAATGAATTAAGAACACATTGTCATCAACTCCAGCGAAAATAATAAAGGTAGAAAAGATTAAGAGGCAAGCCTATCTTTCAGAATTGTAAAATGGGTTTATAGGTCTTCTAATAACAACTTTTACTCAAACCTTACATAAATAGGCTTAGGTGATACAAATATTATGTGGGCTGTGTGGACACTCCCAGGTTCCTAATCATGTTTAGGGATTACCTGATAGAACAGAGACATTTCATTCCAATTGGGCCGGGGGATTATAGCAAAGAAACATCTAATATTCCATTTTTTAATTTCATGCATTTTTTATTTACCTTTAATGATGCTGTATATATTCATCATCCTGAAATATTAAAACAGTATGAAAAAAGTAATAAATTGGTGGAAAATTTAGGGAATAGGAATGCAACAGCACGCAAATCATACACGATCAAGTGCTTGATACACATTTAAAATTACTGCCTACTACGGCAAAGCCAAATTCCTAGCAGATTTCTGAAGCACAAAGTCACAATAAGAAGATCAGCAGAACAGACTGAAATAATAGAATATTCATCCCTCTAATCCATATGCAATTCTTTAGGGCTTTTTTTTTTTTTTTTAACAATGCATATGAGGTCTGACTGTATTCAGGATTTAAATAAGTTGTCTCTCTCCTTCCTGCTCCTCTCTATTTTTATGTAAAAAAAAATGTATATACAGTTATCATTTCTGCACTGTTGCACCAATGAAGACAAGGTTAGCGCATTTCCTCACACCTCAAATGAAACAAAGGCATTTTTAAACAACAAAAGTGTTAGAAGAAAGACCGGTTACTCAGCCCACTAAAGCCTCCTGAAACAGCTTTGTGGGGAGAAAGAAAGTTGGCGTCATCCCTGGGGGGCATGAAGGGATGTTTTTGGTCCTTTAATTATCAATTAAGTGGATTGATAGAATATTACATTTAAATATAGACAGGAAGTGCTAACAGCGTTTCAACGTGGCTCGTTCACCTTCCCTTGCAGAGATGAGACTGTCTACTGGGCATTAATAAATACTGTAACAAGGAACAGAAAATCACAGAGGCAGAAGCCTCCATCACCTGACTGGGCGTGAACATTACTGGGGGAGCCCCCAGGAAGTCTGAGGGAGGCCAGGACACACTGGGCATTCAACGTCCAGCCCTCAGTTCCACGGGCAGATACCCCGCAGCCCGTGTTCTAATTGCCCCTTGTTCACAGACGTCATCCTGCACCAGGAATGGTGTTTTTAAATGACTATCTTTCAAATTCTTCATATATTCCGATTTATTTTTTCTTTAATGAACGCCTACTACCTTACAACAAGGAGGAAAACCAAGAAAACAGCAACTACTTAAAATGCTACCTATTCCTTAAAGCCTCACACCTATCTCCTCCCTTAAGCGGCTTTCTTCCATTCACCCAAAAGAATGGTCCCTTCCCTTTTTTTCCCCTAAATATTTTATTTTCAAGGAATCTCTGCATCAAATGTGGGGCACCAACTCACCACCCCGAAATCAAGAGCTGTATGCTCTACTGACTGAGCCAGCCAGGCACCACACAAACATCCCCCCGCACCCCGCCAGGTCCCTCCTTTATGCTAATGTTGCTAGCAAATTTCTTATGCCTAAATCATATTCTGCCTCATGGTATGGTCCTTTGCCTTATAAGCATGACTTATCAGATTAAGTCCCTTCAGAGCAAAGGTTGGGCCTTCTTTTCTATGATTTTCTCTCTTCTAGTACTCATCATGGCTCTTGCCACCTAGGGGGTACTTAATAATTCGTCATTGTTGTTGAGTTGATTAAAACTAGTTTTGTTAAGTGTTTTTATTTCTGTTATACTCACTGTTTGTCAGCTCACTACTCCAATTAGACAATTCTGCCAATTGTAGATGTGCTGATTTACCATGAATGACGTGAAATACAGAAATGCAACAGCTTCTAGAAAATCAGCTGGAGGGGGACTTGCGTACCCTACCACCCCAAACACTGACCCGAACGGAGAAGATGGTGTGCGGCTCTGCAGAACAGTGGAAACATTTACAGGACGTGGAGCAGAGACAAACAATAAAAGGTTAGAAATAAAAGCTCCCATTTTCACCAAGCAATAGCAAAATGTATAGGAAATGATGGGGGTATGTGGCAGAGAGAAGAAAATAGTTCTTGGTTCCACCTAGGAAAGAGAAATAGGAGTTTCTTTTGGGGGAGAGGTGCAGCCCAAATTTAATAAGTATAAAGGCACAGCCTGGTAAAACTTTAATTGAGAAGGAAAGCCTTAAGGAAATTCTCGCATTCCAGACTACGACTCTTAAAATCCTTTGCCAGCCCCTCTTTGCCATTTGCCTGGCAATCACGTGTCACCATTTCTCTCTAGCTCTCACAATACATTCCAGAGTCGAGATGAGCTGAGAATCCATCCGATTTTAATCCAATTCCTTCCTGAAGTTTTATAGCTTATTCTTTCATTCCTCCTGAAAGACACTAAAACACTTGAGGGGCAAGATATTCAAAATATGGAATGATGGATGCAAGAGGAAAAGAGAAGAAAGAACTTGTTAAAGCAGATGTAAACTGCAGTAAACCACCAAGTAAGTCTTCTTACTCCCTCTCTGTCTTATGACAGAACAAACTGCCTTCACTTCTAATTATGACACGAAGATCCTATGTAGGACATACCATTTTTCTTTTTCTTTTCTTTCTTTCTTTCTTTCTTTTTTTTTTTTTTTTTTTCCGGTTCAAGTTCCCATGCCAGTAAGTCTCTGGACTCTAGGCAATCATTCAAGAATTTAGGAGCGCTCTCACGTACTCGTGTGAACCAAGACGTGTCATTCCACAGCAGGTATTTCAACTGCTCTGAGATTCTCTACCTAGTATATCCAGCATTTGGCTCAAGCTTCTTCCAGACAATACAAGGTTTTGCAAGTAGACACCCAGACTTGTTAGGATTAATAAATTACCCAATATTTATAACTGGTGACAAGAGGACAAGATGTCACAGAGGAGGGGGCAGAGAAAGTGGTAAGATTTTGCTAACTTAAAATTCAATGCCAAGTGCCAGCTCCATTCACAAAAAATTGTCTTCCATGTTTCCCTTAGAAGGATCCCTTCCCTTGTGTACAATCTCTCTCCTTGTGATTCCGTGAACTCTGCTTTCCCTGCCTTTGAGGGTAAGCAGGATAGGAGTTCGAACTCTGTGTGTCCACAGACACACCCATCTTTGGAAACTGTGGCACAATAAGTCGCAAGATGTCGAAATGGGATCATTTTACTTTCTCTATAAAGACGGAGATGTATTTTTTTAGAGTCATTTGATGATGACATTATTAGTTGATAGTAAATTTCAGCCTATGCCATGCTTCTAAAATGGAGTTCCCTTACGAAATAATGATACTCTCTAAATGTCTACCTAGATAATAAATTATATAGAATAACAAACACTTGGAGGAAACCAATTTTTAACAAACCCAATTAAAATCACCTCAAATGTAAAAAAAGATAATAATAACAAGAGAAAATTTGTCACTTGAAAACAAAGAATGGTATCAGGGTTGTAACTGCACTTCTTAGTAAAACGCTCACACATTAATAAATTTAAAGAAAGAGAGAGAGGGACATCTGGGTGGCTCAGTCGGTTAAGCCTCTGCCTTCGGCTCAGGTCATAATCCCAGGGTTCTGGGATCAAGTCCCCTATACATCAGGTTCCTTGCTCAGCAGGGAGCCTCCCTCTGCCTGCCACTCCCCTTGCTTGTGTGCACTCTCTCTCTTTTCCTCTCTGACAAATAAATAAATAAAATCTTAAAAAAAAAAAAAAACAAAAAAACAGAGAGAGAGAGATTGTACTAAAAGTAGTAAATATTTTTTTTCCCCAGCCCTTCCCCCTTCAGCCAGTCAAACCCACTGGCACACACTTGTTGTTTAACAAAGTGAATTATGCAGGTGTGTGGAAGGCTTATCTTTAAGTCATCACGGATTTAAGCTACTCCTTAGGCAGGGGCTGCTTCCGGGTATCATGGATTATCAGTGTGTTCCTTCATTTGTTTATATAAATGGGCCAATGGCTTGTTGAAACACTTCAGAGCACTTAACTAAAGCAAACAAAGCTCTTGAACTTTAAATATCCAACAAGAGGAGCTATTGACAAGTAAGCCTTTACTTCGCAAATCTCAGTATCATTCGGAACCTTAATACAATCTTCCAGATCTACAAAGAAGGCCCACAACCCAGACATTTATCTTAACTTGGGCTCCACGTAAAAGATACTATCCTGATTTGAGACCAATTTTATAATGCTGCCATCCAGTACTTTTGCTTGCTTTCTTTAACTGTTGCTGAAACTAAGGAGGAGTGTGCCCACAGAGAGAATGGAAAAAGGGTCTTGGCTCATATGTTAGCCTTCTAGCTTGTCCATCCCCTCTCTCAGTCCTCAATCCTTAAACTCAAAGCTATTTCAGAGGGAAATCCTGTGATGGGAAATTTAGATTAACATCCCAGGACCTGGATTTCTGTCCCAGCGTTCCCATTATCTGAAAGACTATGGACAATTCACCATCCTTCCCTGAGAACCAGGTCTCTGATCCATAAAAGGTGGGAATAGGATTGAATGCAAAGCTTTCAACTCTACTAGCCAATTATTCTACTAGTTTATGTGTTTACGATGATGAAATCAATTGTTTGATTTACACTGGTAGTTAGAGAAAGAAGGCCACAGTACTGTTGCACATAAGGTTATATAAAATACTCCCAAACACTAGCAATGGTTTCTTTGTGTTGTTTCTTTTATGTTTGGAAAGAAACTAATCGTATGTGTCTCCGGTGATTTGGGGGGATGTTAATATCACGACTGCACTGGGGATGTTGGAGAGTCATTCCTTTATTTCCCTTTGGAATGCCATATCTTACTATAGCTACTTGGATATGGCTTTGCTCTAGTGCTGGGCAGAAAAAAACCACAAAAGAAAACACATTCTTTTTAAGAAATCTGAATCACTTCATCTTATTTCCATTTTCCTTTCTAGACTGACAAATACGTTGAATTTCAAAGATTTTATTTATTTATTCGACAGACAGAGATTACAAGTAGGCAGAGAAATAGTCAGAGAGAGGAGGAAGCAGGCTCCCTGCTGAGCAGAGAGCCCGATGTGGGGCTCGATCCCAGGACCCTGGGATCATGACCTGAGCCGAAAGCAGAAGGTTTAACCCACTGAGCCACCCAGGCGCCACCAATACGTTGAATTTCAGCTCTTTCCCCCGAACTTTGAGGTTTTCTAATTCAGTGGACTTGCTTATCTTCTCATCTGGAATGTCAGAGCCCACAGGTTTCTGGTGGGAATGCAAACTTTCTTTATAGGGTTCAAGGCATTAGACTACAAGAGATTTCTCAGGAAAATGCAAAACTATTGTCTACTGGACTGTGATTGCATCAGCTTTAAAAAGCACTGAAGCTGTGGGGCGCCTGGGTGGCTCAGTGGGTTAAAGCCTCTGCCTTCGGCTCAGGTCATGATTTCAGGGTCCTGGGATCGAGACCCACATCGGGTTCTCTGCTCAGTGGGGAGCCTGCTTCCCCCTTTCTCTCTGCCAACTTGTGATCTCTGTCAAATAAATAAATAAAATCTTAAAACAAAAAAAAGCACTGAAGCTGTGCTTGCTTCTTCTGCTAAAACTGGAATGATACAGAGAACATGATCATGTGTGCGGCCCACGATGCACACTTTTGTGATGCTTTCCAGATTTTTGTCTATGGCCACACTGCCCTGAACACGCGGGGTCTTGTCTGATCTGGGAAGCGAAACGGGGGCGGGGGGAAGACTGCCTAGTTACACCGAGGGGCCATAGGCCCCTCGTAAAGTAAAGAGCATTAAAGTAATATTCCCAACTTTTGCTACTTATGCACTGCCCTCCCCTACGATGACCACGTTAGTTTCGTATACTCCCTTTACAAAATGAGCCTGGCTGGAGACTTACAGTCTCCCACCTGCAAGACCTTTCTCTTCTTTGTCCCTTTGCTGATAGAACCACATGCACACCTCACAGTGGAGCAAAGTCCAAAGCAGCTGGGAACCGGGGTTCCTTGCCCCACACTCCTCAAAAACTGCCATTTTAAGGAGCAATGCCAAGGTCTCGTCATGTGCTTCTCTGTGTTTTAAGCTGCTTCTTCTTCGTCTTCTTCTTCTTCTTCTTCCTTTTTTGTAGAAGTCTGTATTAGAGTTTGAACAACTGAATGATGAAATGCAGTCTTAGGCACAGATGCTGCAGGGAACAGCTTTTGAAATTCTCCAACATACTAAGTTATAATTGGGTTTTAATGCATAAAATGGCTGAGTAATTTAAATGTTTAGAAAAGAAAATAGTCTTTCCTAGAGTTTATGAAGTGGGAAGCCTATTTCTTATAATGATTAACTGTGAGTCATCATTTCAAACACAAGCATCCACTAGCATCTGCTCCGGATAAGGGGTGCTGAAGGCACACAACGATTGACCAAACTGTGTTTCGCGATGACGGCTGCAGCACGTTTTCGTCTGTGAAACGGAGATGGGAAATAACAAACCATGAACCATGTTGAACTTGCTGTCTACCAGCCCCACCCTACTCAATGAAGAACGATGTTTTAAAAGCCTATCTTCCCGTGTCTGTCTGCATAGGGTCCTGCTTGAAGACAGAGATTGTACTAGGACTAGGAGGTCCGCAGCCTGCCGGATTTGTCACAGTGGCCCAGAGGCCTATTCCTGGTAACTTGATCTGTCTGCCTGCTTCTTACCAGAGCCTCTCTCTACTGTCAGGTTTGGGCCCCACACCATGAAAATCCTAACAGTGACAGTGGACCCTCTTCCCCGTGTCATGACCAAGTATGCAGACAATGTGTGCAAAGCTACCCCTACAGGTCAGTTCTGAAAGCTCTGGGCCAAGAGACAAGTCTTTGTTGTACATTCCTCCTGCCCTTTAAGGCGAGGTTTGGATTTAGAAAACCTTGCCCTAAGCCTCAGTAGAACAGTATGTGGGAACGAGAGTCACCACTAAGCAGTGAATGCTCCTTAGATGTTCTCCTGGTAAGATGAACACAGAAAAACATGGGTGACGATACCCACACTGACTTGTTGTAAGTGTCCAATAGGATAATGCAGGCAAAGACATAGTGTAAGGAGCTTTGCAAATGCTGTGCGTTATCATAAGGGAAATGAGGCCTCTGAATTTGCTAGCAATGCTTCAGAGACCGAAAGAAGGAAAAGACAGTCTCAAAATCTGAAATGGTGGATTCCAAGTTATACTGAATGTGACACAAATAAGCTAATAAAGAATGAGACAAATCAGTTTGGTTCGTATTGATGCGGGAAGGATGGACAGTTGATAGAGCTTAGCAGCCATGGGTTCAATCCAGTCTCTGCCCCGAAATAGCGGCGTGACCGCAGTGAGGTTGCCTATATTCTAGAAAGCTTTACAGGTAGAGGAAGACTGAAAGTGATACAGCCCCTTGGCATCAGTATCCTAACAAGGACCCTCTGGAAACACAGTGGTACCGTATGCTCAGGCCAGTACCGAAAGGTACACTGTCAGGCAGATGAGTCTCCCATTACCAACTGAGTCCCGTATTCTAACAGAATCCATTAGTTCTTCTGGGACAAGTCCTTCCCAACCAACAGAGCCAACCTCTTGTCTCAGCCGGAGGGGGTCAGTCAGTGTCAAGCCCGTAGCATAGAGCCGGGATCATAAACTCCCACTCGAGTTTCTTATAGTTCCCTTGCTAGCAAAACCAGAATGTGGCAAGAACTACCTAAATACCTTCCTGTGTTGAGATATAAAGGGAGAGCAGATAGCGTTACTATGAATTTAAGCTGCATTTTAATGATAAAGTGTTCAAGTCACCATGATCTAACAAATGTTGAAGGAAAAAACACACACATGCACAGAGACCTAAAGAGGGTATGCAATCAGTAAGTCCACGCACATGGGCTAAAGCACAGTCTCGTACCACGGGTTTATCTGGATTTCTAAACAAATAACACAGGGAACCGTAGTATCAGCATCCAGTGCACGGTGCGGGTAACGCCTGCCAGCCCGCCTTCCGACCTTGAGCGGGGAAGTCCCAGCCAGGGCATCTGAACCTGCCGGCTACAGGGAGCGCCATTTAGCACTTGGCTCAGCACTCACAATAGGTGATAAGCAGAGGTTAGTGATAATACTATTACATTATTCAAATGTCAGTAGATATCATGTGCAAATTGTTTTAGAAACATCTCTCAATTTAATTTCATCCTTATATCATGAAGCTTTGGGGGGGAATATTATTGATCCCATTTTACAGGCAAGGAAACTGAGTGTTTCCTCATGTTTCTGAATCCAAAGGTCTCATTTTTTTATTTTAGGCCATATTACATAAATTCCAATTTCAGGTTGAATCCCACAGTCTCTCTCTTTTTTTTAACTTTCTATTTTATTTTTTAAATCTTTTTTAAAAAGATTTTATTTATTTGAGAGAGAACACGAGAGAGAGAGAGAGAGAGAGTGCAAGCACACTCGCAAGGATGAGCAGGGGGGAAGGGCAGAGGGAGAGGGAAAAGCAGGCTCCCCGCTGAGCAGGGAGGTCAACACAGGGCCCGATCCCAGGAGATCATGACCTGAGCTGAAGGCAGACACTTCACAGACTGAGCCACCCAGGGGCCCCCTGGATCCCGGAGTCTTCAGTAGAATAATCCTATTATTACATCTGGTCCTTAGTTCAGAAAGGAACTTGCAATTATTTGTTTGCATTTTTACACGGTTTCATTCTAGAAGGGCTTGGAAAACTCTGCAATGATCCACAGCCCAAGTGGCCACTGGTCAGTGATCTCCAGTATCTACAACTGGGGCAGAGTTTTCGCGAGAGCACTTTGTGTTCTTCTCTCGTTCCCAGCTATCAGAAGGAGAGTGACTCTCACTGACTGTCACAGACTTTGACTTTGAAGTATTGATTGCTTCAAAACTGCAAGAAAAATACAGCTCAGGTTTACAGGTTACGATCATAAAAAACCTTGGAAGAATTACTTATACTAAATGATAACAGTGTAAAATTCTGCGTATAAAGGAATTATGGTGATTTTCATTTTCTTCTTTAGGTTGGTCTGTATTCTTAAAATATTTTACAGTAGATACACACTACCTTGTTGCTGGAAAAGTTATGTTAAAAATAACACGGTCGTACACTGGTCTGATGATTTTATTAAAAAATGAGTCTTTAAAACGTTCTCTCTTATTGGAATAAGACACTCACTTCATTCTGTGCTGATTTTTTAAACTTATTAAAATGTGATCTGTAGTTACATCATATTTATTTTGATTTCTATCATCTGACTTAGATGCATGACCTAGAGTAATTTAACCTCCCCATGAATAACACTACTACCTCCTTGCAGTAACGTGAAGTTTCTTAAAATTCTCTAGCCCTCCATAGTTTTTCTTCCCTCTTGTTTAATATAGAATTTATTTCATAGAAGCCATTGAACAATTAGCCTTTCTTAAATTGGCTTTTTGTGTATTACTCAGTTTCACCAACCGGTCAAATGAATAAATGAATAAAAGGTATACAGCTGTTGTCTACAGAGTCAGGTTGAATGTATGGAGAATGTGAAAAGTAAATGAGACCTGGTCACTCACAATCAAGTAGGGCCTAAAAGATTCATATACACAATCATGAATACAAGGTAAATGCTAAGGGAAATTGGGGAAAGGGAAGGTTAATTCCAAGTAGAACTGGAAGCCAGAAAGACTTTACATTTAAGGTGGCACTGAAGAAGGTTCTGGAAGATGGACAGTGTTTCACAGGCTGAAAATTGGGGCATGATCAAGAAAACACTTTTGCATTCTCTTTATATCTCTAGCTCTTAGTATCATGCTAACATAAATCATTTCCACTGTTTCCTTGCTCTTATTCTCTGCTTAAGTCTTTGGTGGCTGAAATTAACAACGATGGAACATCTCTCATGCCCAAGAAACAACCATTTTCTGAATTTGGGGGCTATTTCCCAGTGGGAGGAGAGTTGGGCTGGAGCCTGAGATCTTTATAGCCTTCTTAGCTATGAAGGAAACAGATTCTTTTGATACATGACAAAGCCAAATCTTTATCTATATTCTGCAAATTTGAGGATAGAAGGCAAATTGTGTTTTTGTTTGGTTGATTTGCACTTAAAACTCTGAAGATACCTATTACATAAGGATGTTTTTACCTGTTTTCTGTTTGTTTGGTTGGGCTTTTCTGTAAAGTGCCTCCTTCCCCAAAGAAAGGTATGCAGCAGCAAATGGAAACCACGTTACTATGTTTTCTTCCTTCCTTCCTTCCTTCCTTCCTTCCTTCCTTCCTTCCTTCCAAGATTTCATTTATTTGAGAGAGAAAGAGAGAGAGAGAGAATGAGCAGAGGGGAGTGGCAGAGAGAGAAGCAGACTCCCTGCTGAGCAGAGAGCCAGACATGGGGCTGGATCCCAAGAGCCCAGGATCATGACTTGAGCAGAAGGCAGATGCTTAACTGACTGAGCCACCCAGTCACCCCCCGACCCTATATTTTCACATCTGCCTGTTGGGGATGCTTATAGTACCTACATCAGAGGATTACTATTCAAAGTATTTAGCAATAGTAAAAGCTTAATAAATGCATAAGACAAAGGAATGCATGTGCCCTCTCAGCAAAATCATCTAATTATTCTTGGGGGTGGGGAAGCCACGTGCACTCACACACACCACGCTCTTCAACGTCTCAGAGACTGCTTGTTGTCTCTATACGTATTGGCATTTGTACTCTCTACAAGTAGAAAAACTAAGCACAGTTCATCGACCCCCAAAGGAAAAACTGGTCCTAAGAAAGTAATTTCACACTTTTTTTTCATGTCTAATTAACGGGTGAAGCCAAAGTCTTCATTTCAGTGACCATAACTTCAACGTGGCATTTTCAGTGACGCTGGAATCAGTACGTAAAGAACGCTGTTCTCTCGCCAGTGGTACATCGTTTACCCTTACTCTTTCCTTACCCATTGTCCTCGTCTACATTGTTTTTATAACGGCTGATGGCGGTACACAGTTGACATTTGTCAACTCCCTGGTATCCCATGGGTAGGGATGTAAATGCAGCATTAAGGATCGTCCTATTTCATATGGACTACGCACACAGAAAAGGGGCTCAAGTCCTTGTTAAAGGGAGGAAAAACAACGGGAAATAGGTATATGCTGAAAGGGACACTTACGAGAAGAAAAAGCTGTCTCAGGAAACAGGACTCACACTGACAGAACGAGCATGGAATTCACTGTCCAGTCAACGGCCCGTTTGCCATGAACCCGTGAGCCGTACCCTTTCTCTAACACCATAACCGTCACTTGAAGAACCCCGAGTTCCTGCCACACGGGAGCATGTCAGTGACACATATCCAGATGCAAGGAGAAGCCTCCAGGGACAGGAGTGACCGGGCTGGGGTTCGCCATTGTCACCGTCACCATCATAAGAGGGCCATTCACTGACCACCAACCAAACCCAGGGCTAAATTCCTTCAGAAATGTTTTCACTCAATCCCCTACGACCACGTTATTCCCATTTCACTGATGAGGAAAACGAGGCAGAACAAGGTTGAGCGGCATGTTTAAGCTCCTGGCTAGTAAGTGAAGAAGCCATGATCTGAACACAGACCTGCCTCACTCCAAAAAGCCTTCCTGTGAACCACCTCCTCACCTTCTAGAGGATTTACGGGATGGAGCAGTGACTAAAATAGCAAGAAACTCAATAATACAAAAACCGTGGTCTCACTCAAGGCCTGCAGAAAGGCCATGTTTTGAAATGAAAGCATCAATGAGCCGAGAGAAAACACACACACACATCTCCTCGGGAATTTTATTAGCATTTTCTTCCCTGCTGAAACTTTTAATGCGGCTCTACAATGTATTCATTGCAAGGTGCCATTAGGGCTGGGCTCACTTCTAGTGTTACCAATTCATGAGCACATTAATAACATAGTTAATATGAAGTGTTTAAGCCTCCACATCGGTGACAAATACGCCTCAGCCAAATTTCCTGACCACTGAGGCCACGGAGGAACAATTTGGTAGATTTCATCAACAGTTCTAATTATGTTCCTGTCAAGTCGAGAACGAAGTAATCCATAACTGGGGGGTGCTGGAAGACAGTGGCACAGAAGAGTAATTTATGCCCCAGACACAGGGTCCTTTTTGTAGTTAGTGTGCACAACGCTTGACTAACAAGTGGGTTCAAAAAGGAATGTATTAGGGAAAACACAGCCCTCTCTGTTGGAGAGGCTTGTCAGGTGTAAGCTTAGGAGGAGTTACGAGGTAATGACTTCCAGAAGTCTTGTTTATACAAGCATCTGAAGTTCAGGGCTCTCGGCAGGGTTGGAAGGACGGCTGTAAGATGTAGGATATCGGCTCCAAGCCTCTCTTGTACTTTTTTTTTTTTTCCCCCCAACTGCTCCATTTGAGCCGCGTCCCCAGAGAGGCTCTGTGGGCAGACTTTGAAGTGTGACAGGAGGGATGCTGAACGGAGTGAGCCAATGACGAGTCAACTTAGGGAATAGATTTTTTAAAAATAACAGTTCAATCCTCAGATAGCGTTATCATCAGAGATACAAAGATACTGTTAGAAGGGGGGGGAGGACCCTTTTATGAAGCTATAAATAATGTGCTAATAGAATGTGCAAAGGAATTGTTAGGAACAGTAAACTGAAATGTCACAACAGCCCTGCACGCTGCCACCCCCACAACTGAACTATGGGACAGACAATTAGAAACAAGTGGGGCCGGAGCAGGAAGTGGGGGGGAGGGAGGGCGCCATGCAGTTCTGAGTGATTTTCCACTGCCGTCTATATTGGGATGCAGCTCCTGTTCTCTCCAACAGGGTAATTTTATACATGGCATTCTTATTAGATATTTCAAACGGGGGAGGGGAAGGAGGAGGAAGAGTTATGTGTCTACTGCCTTTTTTTTTTTTTTTCCTTTTTTTAAGAGTTAAGGCTTGTAATGTTAGCAGCCGCTTGGTTATTATTACCGATCAGTTGTTAATTAAAATAAAATGAAGCTTTTTAAACTTCAACACCGTATTGCAAATTATGCAAAAGACACAACTAATTGCATTATTAGCAAAAATTACATTTAAAAATAGCTCCACACAAAGAACTAAAATTATCTAATCTAAACTTGCTTTTACCAAATGAAGCCTGAGGAGACAGAGCTCTGGGGAAAACAAGGGTTTTTCTGTCTCTCCTTCAACAAAGAGAGAGACGGACAGACAGAGACAAAGAGAGAATAAAGCCTTAAACTTTATTACTAAATATTAATAGAAATAAGAAATATATTTTAAATTACCAAAGACAAACTATTAGATGATGATGTTAGGTCATTCTCACCCAACACAATAGGATATGCATTTGGACATAGTTCATTCTAAATCATCCCATATAATTTTCCAGGCAATGGGTTGAAGGAAGCCAGACTCATTATTATTAACAGGGCCTTTTTTGGGTTTTTAAATGTAAGGATTGGTCAGAGATGGGATATAAATAAGCCCCAAATGCTAAGAAAGATATTTGTCATTTGCTGGCCACTTAGGTGCGCCACACACACACACCCACCCACACACACACACACACACACACACACACAAAAGTTTGAAGAACATGATCCACTATTCTTTTTCCCCAAGTTGCTTCTTTCACCCAGGTGGATAGCTGGGAGCTAGCTGGGAGCTGCCAGTGTCTGCAAATGAATTTTCATGCCTTATTTTGCCACCCAGAGGCTTCAAGGTCCTGAAAGGGCCCTTTGGGCTCATTCATGCCCTGTAACTGGCATATACTAGTGCAAAAGAAGAGAGTGCACTCATCTCTGCAAGCAAGTGCTACCAAATGGCTCAGTCGACATCATTGTGCACTTAGTATTTTTTGGATTAAATATTTTTCCTATCCCCACCCCCACCCCCACGTTCAAAGCCACCACCGTCTCTCAGGAGTGGCATCTGTTTTAGTGAAAGTAAAACATTATATGGACGAAAGGACAAGTATGATACACTTTTGGGGGAATTCCTTCTTGCTCAACATGGACGGAAGCTCCCAAGCTGAACAGAAAGTTCCTTTTGACTATGAGTTTTGGCCAGTTTCCTCCTGTAGGTGGAGAATACAAGTATTATTCTCCTAAGCCATGAGAGAGAAAGAAGTTACTTACGGAAAGGTCATCCCACTTCAAGATCATACACATAAGCCTTTTAATAAACAGTCAGGGACTGGGGAGAATCTTGTATCTAACAGGTCTGGGAATAAAAGCAGTGAGCTACTCTGGTAGAATGACAGTATTCACTAATGAGTGACCGGCTAATCCGACAGCAGCCCCAACCCCGGCAGGCCGGTGGAGGGCAAGGCTATTTCATTTCATTATATTCTTTTTTTTCTTTCTAAAGATTTCATTTATTTGAGAGAGAGTGAGAAAGCACAAGCAGGGGGAGAGGCAGGGAGGGGAAGAAGCAGGCTCCCCTCTGAGCAAGAAGCCCGAGATGGGACTCGATCCGAGGACCCCAGGATCATAACCTGAGCTGAAGGCAGGTGCGTAACTGACTGAGCCACCCAGACGTCCCCATTATATTCTTTTTTAAAAGTCTGCCACCAGGGGTGCCTGGGTGGCTCAGTGGGTTAAGCCTCTGCCTCCAGCTCAGGTTATGATCCTGGGGTCCTCGGATCGAGTCCCATCTCGGTCTCTGCCTATCAAATAAATAAAATAAAATAAAAGTCTACCACCAGCTTTACTTTTTTTTTTTTAATATTTTATTTATTTATTTGACAGAGAGAGACCACGAGAGAGAGGGAACACAAGCAGGGGGGGGAGAAGCAGGCTTCCTGCTGAGCAGAGAGACCGATGTGGGCCTCGATCCCAGGACCCTGAGATCATGACCTGAGCCGAAGGCAGACACTTCACGACTGAGCCACCTGGGCGCCCCAAGCTTCACTTTTTAATTTGATTTCATTTTTCTCTTGCACGCTGTCCACCGAGATTTAAGACAATAACAGAACTGAACGGTGAAAGAAAATGACTGCACGAAACTTGCATGAATGGTAAAAGCGCCCTGTGTTCACAATTCTCCACCACTTTGCTCTGATGCTCGTGAGCTCATCAGCCAGACGCTCACTCATCGCAGGGAATGCTTGCAGATAGTAAGTGCTCAGAAAAATTGCCTGTGCATTGACCTTGGCAGGGAAAACTGGATATTTTATCAAAAGAACAAAAAAGGTACACTTCGGATATTATTATGATAGAAATATTATTCCATCACACAGTGTTTTGAAATGTATCATTTAGAGATAACACATCAGGTGAGGAAACCCATTTGGTCACACAAATCCAACGATAAGATCCAGAGCCTTTAGAATCCAGTTCCATGTCTATGGGTATCATCACCAGCCATGGCAACAATTTCCTAGGCTGTTCTGTGTTAAGAGTAATTGTAAGATATCGGTTTGTAGATCTGCAGGCTTTATGGTATGATGATACTTTACTGCTTCTAGGTAGCTTGGCCACTCTTCAAAGTCCAGACTCATCACTTCTGTGAAAATTTCGACATAAAAATTGGCCAATTAGTACCCTCGTTGGTGTTCTTTTTTTGCCCCTCTTTAAAGGAATAGTCAGTAGATACTGCTTAAGGCTAAATTTAGGGGAGAGAAAGATCATCTGTCTAAATCAAGGTGGTTAATCCAATTACCAATTTTTCTCAGTATAGTTGCCCTCAGGCTACTGTATATCATTGTTCATCTAAAAAGTGTTCTTCAGAGACTTTGCTGGGGAAAACCTGCCAGCACTGTGCTCTCGGTTCATAGCTCTATAGAACGAGCAGGTGTGATCATAGCATGAATAACGCATATGTTGAGGCTGGCTTGGGGAGAGCCCCGAATGTCATGTTATGGCATTGTTCTCCATGCAGTAGGAGGAGTGGGGCCCTGAATATCAAGGGTCTCCAGTTCCTCATTTTAGAATGAACAAAGGGAACAGCACTGTCCTAACTAACAGCACCACAATGAGGATGGCATAAAATATTGCGCAGTTAATAGGTTTTGCAAGCTTGTAAAACGAGAGGAGAAAGAATCAAGATGATGTGGGAGGGTTTTTTTCACCATGGAGGTGGGCATAAAGGGTGAGCCATTAACAAAATCAGATGGTCAGGAAGTGATAACTTGGAAAAGAAGAAAGGAAACACTGAAAAATGGGCAGCACACCCAAGTGGCTGGGACCAGCATTTTGAAGGGTTACTGGTGATGAGAAGACAGCTTGAGACTGGAATGTGCAAATGGGTGTTACACTCACAGATGTGCAACAAAGATAATGCCAGATGCCAGCAGTTGGGTAGCAATGGAAACAAAATGTCATCTAAGAAACAGAGAGAAATTCAGGCCGGTACAGGATCACATAAGCTGAGAAACAAGAAAGTGTTCAATACAAGGAAGTGCCGTTAAACACAGCGGGAACTCAAAAATACAGGAACTCAAGAAAGATCAATGGATCCCAGGGCTGAAGGTCACTGGGGACCACAGAGGCAGGAACTGAAGGACGGTGGTGACACACAGCACAGGATCACAAGTAGGGTGGGACAATTTGGTGGAGACCAGGTCCATGAAACATTTTTATGAGAAAACTGATGGCCAAGGAAGTGAGAAAAGCAAGGCAGCTCTTTGAGCAGCTATCAGGGTGTGGGAAGTTTTTTGTGTGCTTGTTTGTTTTTTCTACAGCAGAATAGGCGTCTTTGGAACCAGAGGAAGTCAGCATGTGTGGGACCAACCCATAAAGCTAAATGTCAGGGAACCTAGGCAGGACTGGGATTACCTCCGTCAAGGAGGTGTGTTTCACCAGAGGTGGGAGAGAAGAGAAGATGCCGAAACGCTGTTGAACTTGACAGTGGGAAAGAGTGGCAAGACAAGAGCATGACAATACCCAGTCCTTTAAAAGAATTACAAGGTAATCATTAACAGGAGTCATGTGAACTAGAAAAACACAGCTCAAAAAATAATAATAATAATAATAAGTGGCTGTAATATTTATATTACAACATTTAACAAGGGTACTTAACACAATTTTTTGATGTTTTGCAAATGTAGTAATTGCTTGATTTATTGAATCTTCTACTTTTTAAAATCCCATTGCTCTAGAATCATGTGGACTTAGCTCAACAGAGTCACAACTCAAACAACAGAGTTAAAAAGAAACACACACACACACACACACACACACACACACTGAATTCAGTATTTGCCTCCCAAACAAATGCAGTATTTTGGATACTCTGGGTCCTACTTATGCTAGTTAAGTAAAGAAGCCAATGACCAATCTTTAACAAAACCCTGAAATGAAAAATAAAAGATAAATTTTTATCATTAGACTGATTTTCAAACCTAATAAAAATAATTAAGGTAATCGGTAAGTTTTACAAAACACAATGCCCCACCTCAGACCTATTAATAGCAAATCATCTTATAAACCCCGAACTTTCTTGTCCTCTAGTTTCCTTTATTGAGGTTGTGCCTTTAGGCTTCCCATGGCAAGAATCAGTTCTGTTAGTCTCCAATAACTCGAGGACAGAGAGAATAAAATGAAACAAGAAAATTCGGTTCCTCTCTCACCTGTGAGTTAAGACCCATCAGGAGCAAGTCATTGAATTTAAGTGCACATCTCTTATTATTTTGTCTTATTTTTTCACTGTTTTTATTTCTACAATCATAGGCCTAGCAAGACCGTAATCTCCCAGTGGGAGCCTGGCACAAGCACATGGGATGACCAGTTAGGCAGCAGAAAAACAGGCGATCTCTCACCTCTTCCCTCTCTGTTGTATAAAAGGGGCTTGGCATGAATGGGTCTTACAACAGCACCAACCATCTCTTATTTTTTTCTGCGCTATCATCAACATCAGCATCAAGTGATGTGGCAGCTCCGCGACACATTGTGGAAGCAGAGTGAGCCCAGCATGCAAACGTTTTGGCTAATTTAAAATCCTTGTGCAGTGGAATCAAACATGACAAGACGATGGCAAAAAGAGAGGCTATTATCCCAAATGAGAGCGGGTGGACGGCTGAAATTGGTTTGAGTGGCAGAGACAAAAGAGGGGGAAAGAAGAGACATAACTGAGAATGATAATCCCAGATAAAACAGGCTGCTAGATATACAGGTATACCCATGCAAAGACTCTCTCTCTCTCTCTCTTTTTCTCTCTCAGGGAAGAAAAGGCAATTGTTTCTAAGCTTTACTACTGGGCAGATCAAGCAGAAGAAGACCTTAACAGGAAGGAATTATACCAAATAAACTACCGTAGTATAAAGCATTGGTCCATTCACAAGCAAAAATATATTTAACTTTAAAAAAACATAAAACTATCCATTGACATCTCCAATTTTTAGAATACTAAAACTACCATTTCGTGCTTGAAGGAATGTGTTGCTATCTGTCATTTCTAGGAAGAGAAGTGGGGAGTCTAGGAAGAGAAAGGGGAGTCAGACTGGCAAATCCTGACATAAACCAATGAGTTTGTGCCTAGATCCTAAAGGTTTCCTCAAGTCATCAAGAGAATTTGAGGGAACTGCTACAAGATGGTGGTGTAGGGACTCCCTGAATTTGCCTCTTCCCATAGACACACCAAATCTATAGCCACATATGGAATAAGTCCCATTTAGAAAGATCTGGGATCTAGATAAACTATTTCTCCACAACAAAGATAAAAAGACCATATCTAGATGGGCAGGAAAGGCAGAGACATGGTCTTGACAAAAACCCCACACTGGGTCCAGTGACACACAAAAGAAAGGGGTCTCACCAGTCTGGGGATTCTTTCAGAGAAGTGAGGGGTTGTTGTCCTAGAAAAGGCACCCTAATCTCTGGGATCTGCATCAGAGAGGAGTCTTCTAAACATTTGGCTTAGAAAACCAAGAGGACTGCTGTCCAAGGGACTGAAAATGCTATGGGCTGGGATTCCCCTTTTAAAGGAATCATGTGCAATCTTACTCAACCCAAGAACCAGCAAAACAAACAAACAAACAAACAAACAAACACACACAGCAGTCTGAAAAGTGCCTAGACCATATATGATGGAAATTCATTTGTCAATCTAAAAGTACCTGCTGTAGGGCAAGGGAATGGTTGAAAGTCTCCCCGGAGATGGAGATGCTGGTGGATGCCATTTTGCACACTCCATCTACCCAGCTAGCATAGGTGGACAAGCTCAGAGGCAGCACCCTCCTAGGGCCTTGGTAAGACAGTGGAGATGAGTAGTCATGGCACTGTCCAACTGCTTTGCCGAAGCCAGAGACTGTGGGTGGTTGCAGCACTCCCCTGATTCTTGGCTAGAGCAGGCAAGCGCCAGCAGTCATTCTCCCACTCTCTGCCTGGGACTGGCAAATGTAAGCAGTTGTTGCCTTCTCCCACTCTCAGCCTAAAGCCAGCCCGCATGCACAGACAAGGCATTCTCCTGCTGCATTCCTGAAACCCGCAGGTGCACACAGTCAAGACATTTTCCTGCTGCCTTTCCAAAGCCAAAAAGTGTGCCCCACACCCCACCATCTCCAGCTGCCCTGCTAAAGTCCCTGGGCTCACGCAGTCCATACAGAGGACACCCCTTGATCATCTGGGCCTGGTGGCCAAGATGGCTTGCATTCCTGCACTCCATGGGAATGTAACAATCAGAAAGACAGTTCTTGGCATGCCACCACCCCCAGGGCAGTGCAGATAGCAGACTGAAACACGAAATCAGTCTTCCTGTGAAAAAGACCTCTTTACTTAGCCTAGAGCTTTGGCCTGAAGGACAGGCTTTAGGTTTCCCACACATCTAGAGGCTAAGGAGATGCAAATGTAAGCAGGGGGACGCCATCTTTGTGCACATCCTTGGCCTCACTACATCTTGACAAGAGCTTCATAAAAAAAGCTTATTCACTCATCAGGAACCCTAACTGTCAAAAATGTGGCCAAAGGGACACACTCAGATCAGTCAGGAGGCCAGCAGGGATTAGGATTGAAGCTCCACAGAACTGTGCATATTTGCATCTTTAAAAGGCACTACCTGAGGGTCTGGCTTCCAATCAGCCTAAAACTAGGTGCTAAGTAGGACTCCCTCACTTGGAACACTGATATGTCTTAGCAAATCCTTAGCAACAAGGACATATCAAGAATAAATCCGGTGGTTCAGGCAATCACAAGGGTTTGAGAGGCAGCCATGCACTAGGACAAGGTTGAACGAGAAGCTTCATCACCTGCACAAGTCCTTTCCTTTAAGACTGAGAGAGGAAGCTGCTTCCTCTAACACATAGGAACAAATACAGAGAGTTAAGCAAAATGATGAAACAGAGAAATATGTTCCAAATGAAAGAACAAGACAAAACCTCAGGAAAACTATCTTAATGACAGAGAGATAGTAAGCTATCCGATAAAGAATTAAAAGTAATGGTCATAAAGATGCTTACTGAACTTTGGAGGAGAATGGATGAGCACACTGAGTACTTCAACAAAGGGACAGAAAATATAAGAAAGTATCAAACAGAAATCAGAGAGCCAAAAAATACAGTAACTAAACTAAAAAATACACTAAGGAGGTTCAACAGCAGACTGGATGGAGTAGAAGAACAAGTTAGTGAGCTGGAAGACAAAGCAACAGAACTCACACAGACAAAGCAGAAAAAAGAGTTTTAAAAAATTTAAAAAATGAAGACAACCTAAGAGATCTATAGAACATCACATGGAATAACATTCACATTATAGAGGTGCTAGAAGAAGAAAGAGAGAAAAAGGGCAGAAAACTTATTTGAAAGAATAATAGCTAAAAACTTCCCTACCTTAGGGAAAGAAACAGACTCCAGGACTTGAGGAATCCCAGAGAGCTCCAAGGAAGATGAACAAGTAAGAGATCCACACCAATACACATTATAATTAAAATATCAAAATTTAAAGATAGAGAATCTTAAAAGTAGTAAGAGAAAAGAAAATAGTTACATACAAGGGAAACCCCATAAAACTACCAGCAAATTTCTCAGCAAAAACTTTATAAGCCACTGGCATGACACTTTTCAGGTGTTGAAAGAAAAAACTTCCAATGAAGAATGTTCTACTCAAAAAGTTATCATTCAGACTCAAAGGTGAGATAAAGAGTTTTCCAGACAAGCAAAAGCTAAAGGAGCTCAGGGGTTGCCTGTTGGCTCAGTCAGTTAAGCATCTAACTCTTGATCTCAGTTTAGTTCTCGATCGTAGGGTCATGAGTCCAAGCCCTGTGTTGCGTTTCATGCTGGATGTGGAGCCTAGTTAAATTTTTTTTTTTTTTTAAAGTTAAAGGACTTCATCACTACTAAACCGGCCTTACAGGACATGGTAAAGGGACTTCTTTAAGCTAAAAAATAATGACACTAATTAATAATAAGAACATATACAAGAGCAAAAATCTCACTGGAAAGGGCTAGTATTTGGTAAAATAGTGGATTAACCACTAATAAAGCTATTATGAAGATTTAAAGACAAAAATAATCAAATTAAAACTACAATAATCAGTAAAGGATACATAAAATTAAAATATGTAAAATGAGACAGCAAAAACATAAAACATGTTAGGGGGTAAAAATGTAGTTTTGGAATGTGTTCAAATTTAAGTTGTCGACAACTTAAAATATATACGTGAATCTCACGGTAACCACAAAGTAAAAACTTAGAGTAAATACACAAAAGAAAATGAGAAAGGAATCTAAATATAATGGTAAAGAAAGTCATCAAACCACAAAGGGAGAGAGAAAAAGAATAAGAAAGGAACAGAGATGAACTACAAAAACTACCAGAAAACAATTAACAAAATGAGAATAAATACATAACTATGAACAATTGCTTTAAATGCAAATGGCCCAAATCCTCCAATCAGAAAACATAGTGCCTGAATGGGTTAAAAAAACAAGCTATATCTATATATTGCTCATAAGAGACTTCACATCAGAAGTAGGAACATACACAGACTGAAAGTGAAGGAATGATATGAAAATGCAATCAGATAAAATAGATTCTAAAACAAAGACTGTAATGAAAGACAGGGAGAGTACGTAACAATAAAGGGGTCAATCAGCAAGAAAACTTAAGATTTATAAATATATATGCAACCAACATAGGAACACCAAAATATAGAAATCAAATATTATTAATATGCCTAAAGGAAGAAACTGACAATAATATAATAATAATATGGGACCTTAACATACCACTCACATGAATGGACTAATCATCAAGAAAAAAAATATGGAAACCAGACCTTAAACAATACAGTAGATCAGATGGATTTAATAAATATATATAGAACATTCTTTCTAAAAGCAGCAGAATACACATTCTTCTCAAAAACACACTGAACATTCTCCAAGACAGATCACATGTTAGGACACAGAAAATTCTCAATAAATTTAAAAAGACTGAAATCATAGCAAACATCTTTTCTGACAATAATGGTATGAAACTAGAAATCAATTACAAGAAGAAAACTGGAAACACTACAAATACATGGAGATTAAAAAACATGTTTGAACAACTACTAGGTCACAGACAAAATCAAAGGAGAGATTTAAAAAATACCTTGAAAATGAAAACAAAAATATAATAAACAGTGTGCCTGGGTGGCTCAATCAGTTAAGCATCTGCCTTCAGCTCAGGTCATGATCTTGGGGTCCTGGGATTGAGCCGTGCATCAGGCTCCCTGTTCAGCTGGGAGTCTGATTCTCCCTCTCACTCTGCCTCTCCCCACTCCCCTCCCCTATCCTCCCCATGTACTCTCTCTCTCTCAAAAAAAAAAAAAAAAAATGATATACCAAAATCTATGGGATGCAGCAAAAGTGATTCTAAGAGGGAAGTTCATTGCAATATAGGCCTATTTTAAAAACAAAACAAAAACAAAACAAACAAACAAATAAAACAAGAGAAATCTCAAAGAAACAATTTAACTTTATACCTGAAAGAACTAGAAAAAAGGACAAAGGAAGCCCAAGCTAGTAGAAGAAAGGAAATGATAAAGATCAGAGTGGAAATAAATGAATTATAGACTAAAATAGTATAGAAATGATCAATGAAACTATGAGCTGGTTCTTTGAAAACATAAAAAAAAATGGACAAACTGTTAGCTAGTCTCACTAAGAAAAAATAGGGGGATCAAATAAATAAAATCAGAAATGAAAGAGGAAAAGTTATAAGTGATACCAAAGAAGTAAAAAGTATATAAGAGACTACTACGAATAGCTCTAAGCCACCAAATTGGATAACTTGGAAGACATGGTTAAATTCCTAGAAATTTACAATCTTCCAAGACTGAATCATGAAGAAATAGAAAATCTGAATAGACTGATTACTAGTAAGGAGATCAAATCAGTAATGAAAAACCTCACAGCAAACAGAAAACTAGTACTAGATAGCTTTACTGGTGAATTCTATCAAATACCAAGAAATGATTAAATTCCTATCCTTTCAAATTCTTCCAAAAAAATTGAAGAGGAAATAATGCTTCCAAACTCATTTTATGAGGCCAGCATTACCTTGATATCAAAACCAGACAAAGACACCATGAAAGAACAAAACTATAAGCCAATATCCCTGACAAACCAGATCCAAGTATCCTAAACAACATATTAGCAAACCAAATTCAATGACATAGGAATAGGATCACACACCATGATCAAATGGGGTTTATTCTAGGGATGCAAGGATGGTTCAGTATTTGCAAATTAATCAATACCACATAAAAAATTAAAATATAAAAACCATATGATCATCTCAATGGATGCAGTAAAAGCATTTTACAAAGTGCAACATCCATTTATGATTAAAAACTCTCAACAAGGTGGGATTAAGGGAACATACCCCAACATAATAAAGGCCATATACAGCATAACATACTCATACTCAATGGTGAAAAGCTGAAAGCTTTTCCTCTATAATCGGGAACAAGACAAGGACATCCTCTCTCCCCGCTTTTATTCAATAAAGTATTAGACATTCTAACCACAGCAATTAGGCAAGAAAATTTTTAAAAAGGCATACAAATTGGAAAGGAAGAAGTAAAAATATCACTATTAACAGATAACAGGATACTATACACAAAATACTTTAAAGACTCTACCCCAAAAAACAACCAAAAAACCCTGTTAGAATTAATAAGTGAATTCAGTAACATTGCAGGATTCAGAATTAATATGCAAATTCTTGCATTTCTATAAGCTAATAACAAACTTTCAGAAAGAGGAATTAAGACAATAATCCCATTTATAATTGCATCAAAAAGAATTAAGTACCCAGGAATACATTTAACCAAGGAGGTGGAAGACCTGTACACTGAAAACTATACGGCAGCGATGAAAGAAACTGAAGATAACAGAAATAAATGGAAAAATATTCCATGCTCACAGACTGGAAAAATTAATATTGTCAAAATGTCCGTATTACCTGAGGCAATCTACAAATCCAATACCATTCTTATCAAATTACCAATGGCATTTTCCCAGAACTAGAATTATTATTAAATTTATATGGAACCATAAAATATCCTTAATAGGCAAAACAATTTTGAGAAAGAGAAATGAACCGAAAGATATCATACTCCTGATCTCAAACTATATTACAAGGCTATAACTATCAAAACAGTACGGTACTGGCATTAAAAATAGATACACAGATCAGTGGAATAGAATAGAGAGCCCAGAAATAAATCCACACATATATGGTTAGTTAATTTATGACAAAGGAATCAAGAATATACAATGGGGAAAGAACAGTCTCTTCAAAAAAGGGTGAAAATTGGAAAAATGGTGAAAAAATGGTGAAAATCGCACATGCCAAAAAAAAAAAAAAGAAAAAGAAATTGAACCACCATTCCACACTATATAAAAATTAACTCAAAATGAATTTAAAATTTGAAAGTAAGACTGAAACCATACAACTCCTAGAAGAAAACATAGGCAATAAACTCGACCTTGGTCTTGGCAATGTTTTTCCAAAAGGCAAGGGAAACAAGCAAAAACAAGAGAGGGGGACTACATCAAACTAAAAAGCTACTGCACAGCAAAGGAAACCATCAACAAAAAGAAAAGGCAGCCTACTGAATAGGAGAAAATATTTACAAACCATATATCCAATAAGGGGATAATATCCAAAATATATAAAGAATTCATACAACTCAATATATTTTTTTAAAAATCTAATTTAAAAAATGGGGAGAGGATTTGAATAAATCTTTTTCCAAAGAAGACACATAGATGACCATTAGGCACATGATAAGATGCTCAATGTCACTAATTATAAGGGAAAGGCAAATCAAAACCATAATGAGATATTACTTTACACTTGTCAGAATGGCTGTGACAAAAAAGACAAGAAATAACAAGTGTTATTAACAACCAAGGATGTGAAGAAAAGGGAACCCTCATGCACTGTTGATGGAAATGTAAGCTGGTGCAGCCCCTCTATAAAACAGCAGAGAGGTTCCGCAAAGAATTAAAACTAGAACTACCATGGGACCCAGCAATTCCACTACTGGGTATCCATCTGAAGATAATGCAAACACTAATTTGAAAAGCTATATGCACCCTTATATTCATTATAGCATTATTTCCAACAGCCGAGATACAGAAGCAACCTGTGTCCATCGGTGGATGAATGCGTAAAGACCATGTGATACATCTACACTGGAACACCACTTAGCCATAAAAAAGAATGAAATCTTCCCATCAGCAACACATCGATGGACCTGAAGGGCACTATGCTAAGTGAAATAAGTCAGACGGAGATAGACAACTACCACATGATTTCCTTTATGCACAGAATTTAAGAAACAAAACAAACAAGCAAACAAAAGAAAAGAAAATCCAGGCTTGTAAAAACAGAGAACAGACTGGTGATTGCCAGAGAGGAGGGGGCTTGTGGAGCAAGCAAAATGGGTAAAGGACGTCAAGAGGTAAAAACTTCCAGTTATAAAATAGTCAATCATGCGGATGTAACGTACAGCATCGGGAATGTATCCAGTAATGTTGTATTAACTCTGTATGGTGACAGATGGTAATTAGACTTACTGTGCTGATCATTTCATAATGTATCCAAATAGTCGCTATGTTATATGCCTAAAACTAGGAGAACATTGCATGTCAGTTACACCCAGAGTGAGGGTGGGGTGAGAATCTGATATCCTTAGCTAGAGGAGATAAAGAATGCATTCTGAAAGGCAGCAGGGAGCTCAAAAGCAGGCTGATGGGGTCCAGAGCCACGAACCTTGACCACAGCTTCTAGCACGCCAGCTTCTAGCATACGGAAAGATGACCTGTGAGATCCGTCAAGGAGCTGTCCTTTTTAAGATTAACAATTTAAAAAGTGCTGAAATTAATTCTGTCTAATAGTGATGGGTGCAGACTTCTTATAAAGTAGGTTACAAGGTCAGCCAGCTTTCAGAAGCTTTACATTGAGGGCTTTTTTTTTTTTTTTTTTTTTTTAAATAGAGTTAGGCATACAGCTAAAAACCCTAGTACAACCCAGATATGGAAGATGATCATTTCTTGAGTCTACGTCCTCAAAATCATCTCTTCATTTATGTAACTGGCATAAAAGGAGACCAAAGCCACCCTTGCTTCTAGCTCTTGTGTTCTATCTGTACCCACTGGATAGAATACTTTCTTCTGTTTTATATCTCCCTCCTAGCTGAGCACCTGAATCCAAGTACTGAGAAGAAAGAATGAGATCCTTTCCTGTTTACTCATGTCATAGTATCCTAGGACCATCAAGTGAATGGGTTCTGATTCTGGTAATGGATGAAAGAAGCTTTGGTAAGGCATCAAAAATTGGTTTAATTTCTTTTTCAATCTACAAGTGTTGTCTTTAGTGTACGGACATCATACCACTAACTGACAATTAGCACACATACGCTTAGTCATTTTTCTCTCTGGTTTTGATAATGACTTTGAAACCTTGACACTCCCTTTTCTGATAATGCAGTGACTAGAGTCACACATTGTTAAGACATTTGATGCATTTTAGAATACTGTGACATTATTTAAAAAGAATGAAAATTACTGACAGGGATCATATTCATGACCTCGGCCTCAATTCATTATGCTCTAACCAACTACATTAACCATAAACGGCATTGCCTTAAGGTTGAAATAATTGTTAAATAGTTAACGGTTATCACCAATCAACCCAAAATTGCATGGGTTGCCTCTTCGTTGAGAGGTACTGTGGATCTTCAAGTTAAAAAAGGATTTGTTTTTCTAACTTCTGGAGAGGGAGCAAGACAGGGAGAAGTAAAGAGAAGTCGAGAGACACAGATAGAAGGGGAAGAGAGAAACACTCATAAACACAGGGCAGACTCCCAGCAACGGCTTTCCAACAGCCCTCTTCCCTGCGGGGAAGTCTCAGAGCACAGGGTAAGCACCATATTCTTAACTTCAGGGGCGAGCAGTCTGGTCAGCAGCTGTGTGCATACTACCCTTATCCTGGGGGATTCTAGAGGAATTCAATCAGGAAATAAACGTAGAGGTACACGAGCACTGGGCAAAACCAGCTGTCAGCTTCATTCAAGACAGAACTTTAACACGAAGGAACAAGGGCTAGGAGCAGTTTGTTGCCCGCTTTGGAAAGCAGTCAAGAAAAATGACTCCCCAGGACAGTGGCCGGCCAGGTAAAAACCTAAGACAATAAGACAGGTAGCTGATGGCAGCTTTCCTTTATCATACTAACACCTCTCAACCTCTCCTCTGCCTGCGGGGGTAGGTGCAGCTGGCAGACTAGAATAAAAGACAAGCGGAGTATCCGGCTCTAACATAAAACCTTCCCAAAATGTACCTGCTAGTTCACCCAGACTCAGCAAATACAGCAAACACCCCTTTAATTGTGATAATTATGAATCTCTACATTGAAAAAACAAAAAGAAAGAGAAAATATATGGGCTTAGGATGGCACGGATGATTTTGAAAAAGAGACACATAATAATTTTCATCAGGAGGTCCAGTTTTCATATCTGGTTTTTATTTTTCAAACCCAAATTAAGTAACACTCTGATATAAAATAAGTGTTTGGCCATTAAGGTGTTGGCCAAAATCCATTGGTCCAGGAGCTCATTGCCAGATTGGACAAAGTAATGCCAGGAGATATTTTCTCCACTTTTCATACTGGCCAGAATGATTCCAATGAAATACCCAACATCCAAAGATCATTTTGGGGGCAGGACAGTGTTACTTATGAAATCTATGGTCTCAGCCTCTTCACAGTGCCTAGTTCTATGTCAAGTTCTTAATTTCCTTTTACTTTTCGGTCTCAGAGTTAAATTTATATCCTCAACCTGTGTCTTCAGAGAATCCCAGTTCACAGTTGCGTGAGGTCACTGCTTAGGAGAGAAGTCCGAGGCAGGTCTGCAGGGCATCTCAGTAACCTTCCCTAGCATGGACTTACTTACAAGGGACCCCAGTTGGAAAGAAGGGCCCAAAAGTCTGGTTGCCGCAGCTGTGGTTGAGACTCTATGTGCCTGGAGGGCCTCAGGAAGCAGCACAGGACTCTGTCACAAACTCCACTTCTCTCCCCTATCTGGAGTGTCCTTAAAGCAAGGGACAGCTGCACCTTCTGCCTGAAGAAGGAGCAACAAACTGTCAACCAAGATTCTGGTTAAGTGGCATGTGACGCTTATCAGGTAACACAGACAGACCGACGTGGCCATTTTACTAAGTTGTAAGTGGCTTTCGCTGGAAGACCTGCGTCTTTTTTTACCCACTGGCCAGAAAGCACCACTCCTCGTCCCAGAAACAAAGATGTTATGCATCTGACAGTGAATTTATACCACAAATCTTTGAAAAGACTGCCAAGATGGCTTTATCGCTCGCATGCCTCAGGAGTGGACACACACAAATGTGGAACAGTGTTCTTCTCTGAGCAGGTCAAGCCTCATGAAAACCCACTAACCTAGAATCCAGAGTTTACACTTGTACGATGGGTCCCATCAAAAATTTCGCAAGCAAACACCAGGATGAATTCATTCCTCTTTCTGCCTTGAAGAGAATAAAATTACCCCTTCTACCTTGTCCTAAATTCACGATGACCAAGAAGTCAAACAGACGACCTAGTTGCTCCCACCCAAACACAGGAATAGGAGACAAATGACTCTTTTTTTTAAAATTCCATTTCCATGCATCTTTTTCAATATTGTCCTAACAGTGAGCTACGAAGAAATTCGATTTTGTTCTGTTCTATTTTGTATGAGTTTTGTGAGGTTTCTTTCTGGTGTTTTTTGGTTTTGCTCTGGGTTTTTTGTTTTGTTTGGTGGGGTTTTTTTTTGTTGGTTTATTTTGTTTTGTTTTTGGTTTTTTGCACAACCATAACATGAAATGCAGGGAATTTCAAAACTGTGATTTTATTAACGAACAGAAGACAACCTTTTTTCAACAGGGCTTTACAAAATATTCCATCAGCAGAAGTGGGAGGTAGGTCGGAGACACTAACTTTTCCAAGGTATTAAATTAAAAGATGTTGAATTAAGTTAAATGCCCCACCAATGAATTGACATTTCCCCTTTTTTAATGCAAGCTAAGATTGATGAAAAATACCACTTATCTACATTAAGGGTCAAATCTCTAGCAAAAGGAGCTTCTGGTTCAACACGTGAGAGCAGAGTCAGTCTTCCATAATCCAGAGACCGGGACGCGGATCACATTCTGATGATCCAATTAATGGTGGGATACTTTGCAATCATCCAGCAAGCAAGGCCCCTAACAGATTGTGGGGCTGTAACATCAATTTCTTAAGTGCATTTAAAGGATTACAAATGTTAGTCCTGGCTTGAGATTGAAACACCTATGGAGGTGCTCTGATCCACATTACTGTAATTGAGTACCTGAATTAATGCCATTTCTGCTGATGGGTGAGTGGAGAACCTTGGAATTAAGAGTTCTTTTTGCTTTATTTCACTTTCCCATTCTTTCTTCCATTTTTTTGTTTGTTTGTTTCCCTGGAACACAAATCTGAATTGAAATAACTTTTTTTTTAATCCAGATAGCCTTAATTATAGCCCTCAGGAATCCTAGGAGTGTCCTGACTTCACTGCACTGTTTGGATACATTCTCCTTTGGCTTCTTATCTTATATACAACACTTCAGGGATGAAAATACAAATCTTTTCTTAACGAAAATAAGGGGAGAGGGAAAGGGAGAGAAAGAATCTTTCCACCCAGATAAACCTCTTTATGAAGGCAGAGGCTGGCCCTTGAAATGCATCCCAGGCTGGGGAACTCCCTACATCTTTCATTCTTTCTGAGGTCCGTTCCAGCAAAAGCTCTGAGGAGGGGGTAGAGAACTGAATGCCTGGGCCTTGTCTGGATATTTCCAGCTCTACAGTAAGTATTTATACCTTTTTTCCTACCTTTTTCTCTAGTAAGCCCCTCAATAGAGGGGAAATCACAGGACATCACTCCCCTGCTTTAAACCACCCGATGTCTGTTTACAACATCTAAACTTCTAAACTTCTAAACTCCACAGCTTCCTCTATGAGGCCTGTCACACTCCACCTGGCCCAGCTCTGGCAAATTCTACTGCTCTCCTGCAGTATGGAACTGGACTCCTCTGCCTTCTCCCCACCATCCAAACACACCAAGCTCCTCCTCCACGGATGCTGGGCTTGGACCCTCCGTCCTGAAACCTTGGTCGAGTTTGGTTCAGGTTTCTATTCACATATAAACTTACAGGTTGTTCATGGACTCTGCTACAAAATCACACTCGGGCAGCCCATCCTGCTCAAGATTCTCTCTTATTCTGATCTATCATTCTTCATGCACTTGTGCGCGCGTCCACGCAGAAATAGTAATATACACATCACATACATACACATACCTGCTTAGAAACGGGCTTTGTTTTGTTGTTCACTGTTAGAACCCAAGAGACCAAAACAGTACCTGGAACAATTACAATATGTGCTTTCGTTGAACGCAAATGAGTTTTTGCACGGTTGGTTCTGCCTCGTAATTCCAATCTTAGAGCAAATGTTTTCTCCACAGAGAAACGCCTAGATGCCCCTCATACAAGGTAGCACTTTCCCAAACCACTCCCCAAAGTCACTAATTTATTGTATCATCTTCCAACCTTCTCTTACCATCTTCCTAGCACATATCAGTGCCTGAAATAGTGAATGTATTATGTGTACGATTATTGTCTCTTTTCCCACCCTATCACTCCATTTCCATAAGGGCAGGAAAACATTTTTCTGTCCTATTTACCTTGGGGTCTTTAGTGCTAAGAACAGCCCTGGGCACAGAGGAGGAATGTTATAAATATTTGCAAAATGTGACCACATCTAATTCAACCAAAGACAGTCAAACACCCGAGAGCCTTCATCAGAATGGGTTATAGATGACACACATTTCCTTCACCTAATTTTTCTAGTGACACAATAAAGAATCTAAATAACATGAGGATAACAGTGTAATTGATTCCACCTCCTGTAGGAAAACAAAGCTGGTCGTGGTAGTTAACATCTGCTTTCATTGGGAGACATAGAGAAGCTGGAGAAAGAAGTCTGACCCAGCAAAGCTGGGTGCGGACAAAGCTGGCGAGTAGATATAATACCGGTCAGAGCCACCTTCCTGCCTCTCTCTTCTCCTGTGACCTCTCCCTGCTGGTAAGCTCTATTGTTTCCCTAATTCTACCCCAAGGCACCAGTGGCCCCTCCTCAGAACCTGACTCAGTTGTTCCCTCCCCACCAAAACACTCCAACTCTGGACCTTTCTGACTCATCCTTGTCCCTCTTCCAAAATTTCCAAGTTCAGACACATACACTCTCCCAAGTCTCTAGTCTTAGACTTCAGCTAATCTGATAAACCTCTGGATGTAAAAAGCAACAGCTAGAGTTAGTAGAGAACATGACCTCAGACTCCTGGACAAGGGATGTTCCCTCCACCCAGGGTACCTCTGCCCCACCTTCCCTCTGAGAGGAAGGGAAGGGAATGGCTCCTCCATTGTTCAAAGGAGGAAAAAAAGCTGTGGAAGGATTCCCAGTGCCACTCCTCTTTCCTTTTCTTTTTTTTTTTTTTTATTATTTATTATTTTTTTATTTTTTATAAACGGTAACTATGCAAACTTTCTCTTTCTTCCTGACAATAAAGGTAATTAAAACATACACACAATAGAAAATGTAGATCATATATAAAATTAAAACTACCCATAATCCTACTATTCCTAACCAATGATTTTGTAGTTTGTTTCCAATTAGTCTATTCTTTCTAGACATCTTTATATAGTTAATATCTTATTATATACAGAATTTTCAAACCTACTTTTTCCCCACTTACTCTATTGTGAAAAACATTTCCATGTCTTTAAAAATTATTGATAAATATTTTGGGCAGGACAGGATATTTCATTAGAGGGATCTATTGCCATTTAGTTAACAATGCTCTCTAATAAACTGTATTTCTCCTTCTAGAGAAGGAAACAAAAATAGGTCTTTGCCTAGAGAGGTTAGCAAACATCAAACAGCCAATACTTTAGGTTTTTCAAGCTGTATGCCTTCTGTCTCTATTCAACTTTGCCACAAAGAGAAAGATAGTGGAAAAATGGATGGTGACTTCAATAAAATTTTATTTACAAAAACAGGGATGGGACAGAGCTTGGTCCCAGGACAGCCGTTTGCCATCCTGAACCCCCAGTTTAGATCTTCAATTACTTTCCCAGGATGCCTGAAAATAGAATGAACTGAATCAAAGACTGTCAACATTTGTAACAGATTCTTTGTATACATTGGTGATCTCAAATACGGTTGTTTGCTTAATTATTCACAATCACAAAATCATTTATTTAGTAATTTAGGGAAATCCTGTCCTAATTAACATTCCCCAAAAGAGAGAGAAATCGAGGCCCAGGTAAGCCGAAGCCTGGATCTTCAGTTTCACTTGACATTGCCCTTGAGCAATTTTCTTCAAAGACTCATCTTTTTAACCAATTCAGTTGCAGAAAGGAAGTTCTGGGGTCCTGCTCCCATGCAGTCACCAAACCAAGAAAAGACACAATTGCTTGAATCCTCAGGGCTTCGATAACTCTGTATTTCTTCCAGGTAAATAATCCAGTGGCCGTCAACAGCAGGGTGACCACCATTTTTTTATTTGAAAATGAGCAAGACAAAAATTTTATATTTTAAAATGAGCAAAAAATATGTTAATCACATATTAAGATTACTGCTGAGGCCACAAAGCTGAGTTGACGATACCGCTTACAGGACGTCAAGACTTTTATGCATAATTCCTATCCCCAGAAAGCTGTATTAATGAAGTCTGAAACTGTGTGAGGGTACAGATGTCTTCTACCCCAAGTTCTCAAGTAGCGTTCAGTGTTTTCACTATAAATCTACTTTAACATGGCATTATGTTTCAATTTTAGCTTACTTAATAAACTGTATGGGGATGAAGAGCCTATTTGCTATTTATCTTTATTCTCTGCAGAGAAGGAATCACCATAAATACCTCAAGGGAGTCCATAAGGCACCATGATTTAACTGGAGTAGAATGGAAAGGGATCCATTTTAATTCCTAAAATGACTTTCTGCAGGGGACAAGGAGCAGGTCTTTTCACCTTCTGTCATGTTTCCTTCTGCCCTGGACAAACACACACCTTGCGCCACAACCAGTCGGGTGCCGGAATGGGTCTTGTGAGAATTCTGAGTCGAGGCTCCCGTGTCCGCCTTATTCTTGCGTGTGGTGTCTCTCTCCAAGTTGTGTCTATGATTCTACCCTCTTACGAAATGCCCCTCAGCCCTGGGGAAGCTGGCTCTCCATTCATGGCCTCTCACCAAAACATCCCAACTGGTGAGCTACAGGGTCCACACGCAGACACTGGGGATCTGGCTGGCAAGGGACATCATGGCAGGGGCTTTGCCCACTGAAGCTCTAAACACAACAGTGCAGTTGGAGAATGGAAGGGTGACAACTCCCTTCTTGCCTCCTTTTGTAGCTATTTTCTTTTAAAAATATAAATAAATGCTGTTCCAAGGTTTGGCACAGGAAAGTGATTCCCAACCTCAGCACTATAAACATCGGGGGCCAGAGAACTGGTTACTACGGGGGCTGCCCCGGGTGTTGTAGGATGTTTGGCAGTATCCTTGGTTTCTAGTCACTAAATACCAGGAACGGTGACAACCCAGCGGTGACAACCCAAACCGTCTACAGACATGGCCAGATGGCCCCTGGTGGGCAAACTGACCCCAGTTGACCACCGCTGGATTTGAGGGTCAAAGAACGGCAACCAAAAGGCAGAGAACTGTGTGCTCTCTGCCGTCTCGTCTGCTGGCTCTGCTTTGGGGACAGGCACGGCAATGAAGACCACAGCTGGGACAGGAGCCGCCACGAGTACTGAGCCCTACATGGACAGGTGAGCTGCTTCTCTACCTGCAGCCTGGAGTAGCTGGCTTGTTGGGTTCAGCAGGCATTACAAAGCCACCTATGAATTTCTAGAGATGTTGCTGCTGTTGTGTTTTTGGTTTTTTTTTTTTTTTTGACTCATTAGATCGCCCTGATCAAAATGATTTACACACAGATAATTAAACTTAAGCCCTAAGGACTAGTTAACTGTTTAGCAGTGTATACATTTCATGTAACCATTTCCATACATCTAGTTTTAAATTCATTAACAAAAATTAATAGCTACCCGGCGCTCTCCGTGGCGCAGCATGTAGCTATGGTATGCTTGCTAAATTACCCCTTTCTATCACTCCTCCAGCGATCTCTTAGACAGTTAAACTTTGCTGGGCTGGAAATGTTGCCCACCAATTTGCAGCAAAGCTCATATTTACTATATTTAGTGAGAATCATTGACTGAACTTCAGAAAATATTTGTCTCTGCTTGGTGTGCCTCTGGAACATTCCATCAGCTTTAGAGAACAGTACATGCACTTTTTTTCACTCAGAGAAAAATTAGTGAGAAGCATTTAATAGGCAAGACTAGCTTTGAATATGCATTACAAATATATTTTTTTACTAATATATTCTTCACCTTAAAGTCTCCTAAATGCACCCAAGTATCTTGCTTTTTTTTTTTCCTTTTGGCATATTTTATGGGAATAAAATGCCTATGACCCAATAATTACCCCTTTAGTCCTGAATAGCAATATAAAAAGAAAAACCCGACAGTCAATCCCTTGTCTTTAAACTTACTGCCACATTTAGGTACACTTTAGGATTTGGGGTAATTTAAAAAAAATATGTTCTATTAAAAATAAGCTTCGTACTCTGCTTCAATCATATCTCACCAATATCTACAGTGTACACCTCGGCTCTGAAAGAGAGTCAGGGTGAACTAATTCATTGTTTACACTCAGAATCCTCGGTGGCCCAATGCCATAAAGGTAGTACAAAGCACTGTATCTTTCGTTCTTAGCACTTATCTTAATCTTAATAACTAGCCAGACAAGTGACTCCAGAGTCTGGGGCTTATCAACGGGAATTCGTCACACGAACCCAACAGAAGACAAGAAATGCATTCTATAACAATGCTATATACAAATCGTTATCTTTTGATATTTAAAGGTGTGCATTCAAAAGCCTATATGAGACTTTCATTTATATATTTATTTAACTTTTGCCGAATTGAAATTCCACTTGTTCTTATTAAACTGGATAGCAAATGAATAGAAATTCTCTTGTTGGGCATTATCTGCAAACAGAGTTTACTCCCAAGAGATCAGAGGGATTCTTCCTGCTTCATTTCAGCATGGGCTATCAGGAACAATCTGCTTTAAAAACTTGCTTTGATAGTGATTATTTGGGAAACAGATTAATGAGAAAATGAAAAGGCCCATGTTTCTCAAATACTAAGAAATGTCAACTGCTTTAGTTGAACTTTCAGTGTTTTCTCTATTACAAGGCTGTCTGGATTCCTTTCATAGAGCTTACATAAACAGCAGGATTGAGCTATCCACTCTACAGTCTTCCCAGATCATGGCCTGGGGTTAAAAATAGGGCCTGACTCTTAACGGGGTACACTGAGGCATCTACTTCAGCAGGAAGAAGTTTATGCTATTTCTTTCTGGGTGGATGACTTAACTAAGATTATTTCTAATTATACCTTCAAATTTTCATTCGGTATCAACGGAGACTCTGAGAAGTACAATGGACTCTACTTTGGTCCTTCCATAAGATAAGACTTATTTAACAGTTTTACAGAGTATTTTTACTATGTCTGTAGCATGTCAAATATATTTGCTGACATTTCAAATAGAAATCAATACACTATTTAAAAATTGAGATGGCCAGGTAATCAGCATCTTCCAAATGAATTTTCTCTAAAACCATTCTTATTGAATTTTATTTTTTCCAAACGAAATGAATTGTAAAAATGGTTGTTAAATGGCAGCTGGGTTTTCATTATTTGCTTATTGTTGTCCATCTAAATATGCTTTCTAATAAATGGTACCTTATTACCTTTCCTCTTTTCCAGAAGAAAACACTAATTCATTAGATCATTAGTTTAGAAATTCATAATTTTAAGAACATACTACTTTCGGTGGAAGTGCAATTAAGTTAATTAACATTTGCATCCTTAAAGTCGTTACTCAACCCACCAGATGTAGTTTCAAAACAAAGATCTTACCTAGAAATTGCACCATGTCTGGAAACAGGATAAAAACGAGATACAGTGATCAAATGTATGTACATGTATCTTTGGTCTGTTAATCATGTAATTTTCCGATTCCTATCTCCTTTATACCAATAATCATAAGTGCCTTCCTTCCTTCCTCCTTCCCTCTCTCCTTTCTTTCTTGTAGAGAAAGAGAGACAGTAGGGGGCAGGGGAGAGGGGAGAGGGAGAGAGGGAGAGAATCTGCAGCAGGCTCCCCGCCCAGCATGTAGCCTGATGTGGGGCTCGATCTCACAACTCTGAGACTGTGACCTGAACAGAAATCAATTAACAATTGATTAATTGACAATTAACCGACCCATCCCGGCACCCCAGAAAGTGTATTTCTTGATGACATTCCAATATGTGCAAAATTCAAAGTAGCAATATTTAATATGAGAGGAGTATATTATATATCACTTTCCCCAGGAATTAAACTCTTTCTATAGTCTATAATAAACAGATTTCTGTTTTCTAAAATGGGAATGAGAAACATTGAAGGAAATGGTTATAGATTTTCTGCTTCTCACTGAATCTACTGATACAGGGTTTATCAAGAAAGAAAGGGTCAAAAAGAACTATAGAAATACGACTATAGTTAGTATCTACAGTGCTAAATATCTTAGTGCTTAAATAATAGCACTGTATTTTATCAAGTCTGTAATCTGATGAATGTTTTATGCTGTCCTGAAAAAGTGGCCTTCTAGAAATTCATCTAAAGATTCAAAAAGGTGTGGTAGAAGTGCCTGTGTTTGGATGTGTAGTTAACTAACACGATGTATGTAAAACTCTCCACCAACATATTTTGTTTATACTGAATGCATTTTATACTTGATCAGATATTGTGATTAAAAATATTTTTCTAAAGTCTTCTTGGAATTCCTACCATGGCCAGTATGAAAGATTAAAGACTTATGCCTAATTAGAAAAAGATAATCCCCCCCCCCTTTTTTTTGTAAAGAAGGAAGAAACATACTTTCCGAGTGCCCACTCTTTACCAAAAGCTTCTCGCTCCAACTGTAAGGGGTCACTATGACCTCTTAAGCCAATAAGATGTATTTTCTGTTCTTCTGTTTTGGTATCAAAATCAGCTTTGAAATACAGCAATTTAGCAGAGAACTACTGTTCCTTGTAAATTTGCAGAAGTATGCATCTCCCATTGGCTACAGTAAGGGTCCTTTTATCTTTTCTTGAGTTTTTTTTTTTTTTTAAAGATTTTATTTGTTTATTTGACAGAGAAAGACACACAGAGAGAGAGGGAACACTAGTAGGGGGAGTGGGAGAGGGAGAAGCAGGCTCCCCACCGAGCAGGGAGCCTGATGAGGGGCTCGATCCCAGGACCCTGAGACCCTGCTGAAGGCAGACGCTTAACCGACTGAGCCATCCAGGTGCCCCTCTTTTCTTGAGTATTATAGACATAAGGGAAACTGATATTAGGAGGGGTAGAAAATTGGGCCATTGGGATCAACTTTACGTAATAAAGAAGTATGAAGAATCACCAAGTGGGTCAGTCAAAAGGAGAGAACCTCAAACTTTGGAAAAAGGGATCTCAGAATGAACAGTAAGGAAGAGCGCAGTGATCTAGAAAGAGCTGGACAAACGTAGTGGTACTGAGAAGTTTACCAGATAAATCAATAAGGATTCAAAGCAAAGAGAAAAAGCAAGTGTCTTAAAAGGGTTGCTTATGCCTGGTTTACCTGAGACTAAGAAATACTCCTTTAAAATTATGTTTAACCTGAGTCTTAACCCTTGAAATCAATTAGTCATCAGCTTTAACGAGTTTAGTGGTAAATGCTGGCCTCTTCATAGATACTACCAAAGATATATCCTCTTAAAAGGATGTTAATAAAGAACCAATACTAGTTAATTAAGATAATGAGCATGACAATGGTAAGCAGGACACTGAATAGGAAATGCCTTGGAGTAGAAACCATGGTACACAGATTAGCAATCAAAGACATTAAGTAAGATCAGAGTTCTGATATAATTGCGAAAAATAGCTCATTTATCTTCTAAGCATTTTACTGTTCATTAAACATATTTGGACAGTTTAACAAATCTTGTGGTTTACTTCTAGAATGAGATTGTAAACTCTTGGAAGGCAAGAAAATATTTCTTTGCTATAGTGTTTAATATCAAACAAAACTGAGTGTAGGTAAGCAGCACTGGTATGTTATAGTTATGCTATATTTTAACTAAGGTTGTGCTTGTGGGACTCTTTAAAAATCACAGAATTTTTGAGAAGAAATTTTAGTTGAGAAATCTCTCTTTCTCTCTCTCTTTTTTAATTTTTTTAATTAAGAAATTGAGGCCCTAAATGGCCAAGAATCTAATCCAAGTTCTGGAAGTCTGGCCTTCAAGATAGAACTCACTCAGCTCTGTCTTCTATCATCCCACCATCGTTCTTTCCAGATCAATATTTATTTGGTTTACTGTCTAGAAACACAGTTAAGGCCTTCTGACCATGAGTCTACTCACTTTGTTTAGGTCCCGGGAGGTGGTATGCACAAGGCAGTACCCACCCATTCCACATATTTTCTGTAAACAAGATTTTTATAGAAATGCCTTTAGCCTTCAATATCTAAACCGATTAGAATGTCAGTTCTTTGCAACAGTTTTCAAACTTCGCAGCAGTCTACATCTTATCCAGGGACACACATATCATAAATTTTTGTACCCTGACAGGTACATATTATGCTAAAGAACTGAACCAAATTAAAGGTAAAAAAAACTATCCAGGGGGTGCCTGGGTGGCTCAGTGGGTTAAGGCCTCTGCCTTAGGCTCGGGTTGTGATCCCAGGGTCCTGGGATCGAGCCCCACATCAGGCTCTCTGTTCAAGAGGGAGCCTGCTTCCCACCGCCCCCCACCCGCCTACTTGTGATCTCTCCCTCTGTCAAATAAATAAAATCTTAAAAAAACAAAAAACAAAAAAAAAAACAAAAAAAAACTAGCCAGACTTCTGTGGAACATCGTCTGTAGGCCGCTTAGCTGTCCGGGTTCAAAGGGAAATGAGAAGGCTTCGTTTTCAGAATGGATTCTATGCCTTTCTCAACAAGCCCTTCATGTGCTGCCAGTTATAGTCTCCAAACATCCAGCTGTAGATGTTGTCACCTTCAACCTCAAAAATGTTCAACAGTACGGGTTCCTACATAATAAATAACTCCAAATTCTTTTTTTATAATATTTGTGATATTTTCTATTTTGTCCTCAGTTCAGTGTTCTTCTAGTTAGTAAACCCACTCAGTTTGCAAACACACCTCTACTTCCACTCCTCCATCTTTCTCTTTCCCACACCTCCTGATCATTATTCGTACAATGCCAGAATCACAAATATCCCCCTCACACCCCGCGCAATCACTTATCTCCTCCTGCCCTACCCCCTTCCACCAATGTATTCACCCATCATGGTACCTTTCTTTCTAAGTGCAGCTGGCCGGCCGATCCTTCAAAAGGCCATTCCCTATCCCCGAAGGCCCCATGAAACACGGTCCCTGTAAGCTTCCAGAGTCATTCCTTTGATGCCAATCTCTAGCTTTCGTCTTTTTATTTTATCTTTCCTACTTTTCAACTACTGTGTGATAATTCCTCAATGAAATCAACAGAGAGAGCTACTGACCTATCTCTTCATCAGATATATTTTTTACCATTTACATTTTTTAAAGTCCATTTGTAATTTCTAGAACATGTGTGCCTTCTGTTAAATCAGAAACACTGTGATAATCCAGACATGGGGCCATCAATTACTTTGTGAAGAAGCTGGGGGTGGGGGTAGGGGAGGTTAGGCTTTGTAGCCGCAACGAAGTCCCCCTATCTGTCTTTTTTATTAGGCTGTAATCTCCTTTAAGATCAAAGAGTTGTCTTATCCATCTTTGTACATCTTTGAGCATCTGTATGTACATATACACTGTATGTACCCAAATATATACAAAGTCTAAGCATGAGTGGGTACTCCATAAATTTTGTTGAAAGGCAGTTTAATTGCCTGCCCAGTGTACGAGCACTCACCATTTCAGTTTTATGTCTCAGGCCAGGAGAAGTGGAAGGGATTCACATTGGAGAAATGGCAATGTCTGCATGTGGAGCTAGAGGTTTCTACTCATGGCCGACTGATAGTTTTGGCCAATGGATCTCAGAAATGGCAGGTCACATGGCTCAATGCTCCAGAAGTGTCTTATCCTCTGAAAATATCTATGGGCCAGCTAAAACCGTCTTAGTTGGAGAGTCTGTCAGGTTAGCTCTCTGGGGGCAACATCGGGCTCCATTTTGGAAGAATCTGTCCAACGTGTATTTTCATCCTGAGGAGCAAGGGTAGTAACTCTTTCTAAAAAAAAAAAAAAAATCTCCTGGGACCTACAGGCAACTGATATAATATTTGGATTTAATATTCTGCAACAACAACAAAACACCCCTGTAAAAGTTGGCTCGCACAATACCAGGGCTTAGAGACAAAGCCAGGTTCCTGACAACAGCATCCAAGCAACAACAAACAGTAGCCCTGTTTCGCCTAAAGTGGCTGCGGCTATTATTATAGCTGACTTGAATGCTCACTGGGTGCCAGGCCCCAGGGTAATTGCTTCCTGCGAATTATCTCCTTGAATTCTTAGAAACATCTCGGCGGCTCTGGTTAGTTCCCCATTTTACCCACAAGAAAAGTGGGTAAAAGAAAAGTCAAAACTCTGAACGAGGAACACAACCGTGCGAAAGGGAAAGGTAAGCGAAGCCGGGGCCGGCTGACATGGAAAACAAAACACTTCTTTCACTCACTTATGAGGATGATAAAGCCCAAGTGGCAACAAGTCTGAATCAGCGACTCGGGGAGGCCAGGACCCGTCCTGCGACACGTCTGCACTCCACCCACCCAACCGGCTGCCCCGGGGCCGCCCCATGGCCCCCTCGCCCCTGGCCCACTCACAGCGAAGCCGCAACACCTGCGAGCCAGCAGGAGCGGCCCAGCTGCAGACGTGCTCCTGCGCAGGCCCCCGCAGAGCAGGCCTCAGGGCCATTGTCAACCCGCAAATGCAGCTGAGCCCAGAAGTGCCCCCGCAGGACGGCGCAGAGCGCGTGCTTTCCCAGCCCCCCTTCCCACTCTCGTTTCTCCTTCTCATGTTTACGGACTTTCTCTCCATTCCCATTAAGGCTGTGGTGCTGAATAATGATGAGGGGCTTCCTTCACACTGGCACAGGCATAGCCTGATAGTTTCAGCCAGCTTGGAATTCTTCAAGTATCTTCTTTTTATTATTATCAAAAGAGGTGACCTACTACCTGGGGCACTGTGTTGACACCTATGGATACCAAAGAAAGCAAAGCATTTCGATTTTCCTCTTCCTCTTCCCCCTCACCTGCTCCGTCTCCCCTGGGATTATAACTCAGTTGCTTTGCTTCTTATAAATAAATAAATAAATAAATAAATAAATAAATAAATAAAAACTTTCTGTGAAAAGAAAATATAGAGTTGAGATGATACCCTGTGTGCTGAGCAAAAGGAAGAAGGGATGACTAGACCTCCAACGGATATAAAGGAGATTTTCTAGGAAACCTGCTCTTTCATTTTTCCATACAGGTATTACCAGTAACTAAATCTTTCTGTGTCTGTCTGTCTGTCTCTGTCTCTGTCTGTCTCTCTCTCTCACACACACACCACAAGCCATATGAAAGCGAAGAAACAGGTCTTGATCTTGACCTGTAACTGCTTTGGGGCCAAGTCCACCTCTGACATCAAAACAGCTCACATCACACAGGGTCCACGTTCAAGCAAACCACAAAATAGCAGCTTATTTAAAAACCAAATTCACTCCTTGTTGAAAGTGGTGATATTTGAAACACACACAAGTAAAACTAATTTAACCTTTGGAAAGTTATCTCTGGAGAGAGGAGTCAAAATCCCTTTATAAGATTTTTAAGCACTGCAATTATTGACAAGGAGTATATTGCTTCAGTTTTCTCTGATCAGGAAGAGAAAAAAAGAGAGAAACCCACAAGAGACATCAGCAGCTGTCAGGCTGTTTTCCAACTGCAAAGAGGTAGTTTACAGTGGGCTTGTGCCAGTCTCTTAAGACCCAGTTAAGAAGCCTTTTTAAAATGCCTTAAAAAGCCAACTCATACATTAATCAACTTGAGCCCTCATCCATACTTACTGCAATACATCAATTACTATGTCTTTTTTTTTTTTTATAATAAATTCTGGTTGACAGCAGACACCTTATTAAGGCCCACTAAAATGATACAATCAGTAGAAGTCTATTAATATTGCTCTTTTTTCTCCCTGCTATTGTCTTGCTGCACTGGTCTGCAAACAAATTCAGGCTGCATTACAATTAATGCCAGTGGAACTCCTTCTAACGACTTCCAGCTTGCTAATTTTTTACGCTAATAATAAAAAAAAGGCATTGCTATGCAAGAACGACCCCCTTTTATCATGCTAGCATAGCACACCAGAGAGTGTCTGCTATTGTTCACATGAAAGACAATTAAACCCTGGAACATCAAACCTAAAAATGACAATCTGCTAACCAGCACTGGGCATTGCTCAGTGCTTTCCTCTATTTTCTGAACTGATAGAAAACAATTCTCTGAAGACATTTCTTTCCTGTTCTCCCTTAACCACCCTTTGGGGAAAAAAAGTTAAAAAATACCCTTTGCTGATTTATGCGTCTCTGCTTAGAATTTATTAACTGTCTAGGGCCAATTTCACTACAGCACTCCGATTGCCTGCAGGTTTAAATTCTGGACACAGAAAAGAAACGCACCAATATCACCCACATAGTACCACATTTAAAAATAAACATTAAAGGTGTTCTTCAAAAATGCACACAATATAAAAGTCGAGAAGGAGAAAGGAAAATTTAATTCTATAACTCTGGGCATCTCATCATCTCTGGGGATCATGCCGGAGTCACACGGCATTCAGGAAACTAAGTGTGGCCCAGATGCTGATTTTCAACAAAGCCAGAGCCGAGAAACTTCTCCCTTCATCCTTAGCAACGTGAGGGCTCATTCACCCATCCATGCCCAATTACCGGAAAAATACCCCTCATTTGGGTTTTGATGATAACATACAGAACATGAATATACCCACTGAAAAGTTCACTAACTTTCTGAAAACATCTTTTTCTTTTCAATTTTTGTCTGACGTTATGCCCGTGACATAAAAAGAACTGGGTATAAGTCAGACATCCCTAACGGTAACCCTAGCTCTGCCACCAGCTAGTCTTGCGCCTTGATCACATCTTCTAGACCTCTCCGAGTCTCAGTTTCTCCCTTTGTGACAGAAGGAGAAAAGACAGTTCTTTCTTTACACGTGACCGTAAAGATGAAATAAGAAGATGGCTATGAAAACTCTGACAACTAAACCACTCTATCTGGTAATCGAAGACAAATAATTGAACAATATATCTGTCCTCACCAGTTGCATGAAAAGCCTCATTATCCAATTAGAAGTGACTGGATCTCAAATGCTAAGCATGACCACACCTCGTAGTCAGCCAGAAAGCAGAGAGAACCACCAGGCACTGTACTAGTTTCTTTACATTTGGTATTTTCTTTCGTCTTCTCAAGAACTCCATGTGGCTGGGATAAGCATTCCCCATTTAGAAATGAGGAAACGGAGACCCAGAAAGGTTTAGTGATTTGCAGAAGTGGCAGAGCTGAGATCTGGAGTCTGGAAAACAAGCTGTAACCCAAACCTAAGGCAGCTTCCGCCGGGACCTGTTTCTCCGGAACAGCAGCTCCGTAGCCCAAGGCTAAGAGGCAAGTTCAGGAAACTTGTGCTGATGTATCTCCTCCGACATTTACTGGCTCTGGAACCTCCGGCCAGTCACTCGTACCTCAGTCTTTTTTTTTTTTTTTTTTAAGATTTTATTTATTTATTTGACAGAGAGAGATCACAAGTAGACGGAGAGGCAGGCAGAGAGAGAGAGAGAGAGAGAGAGAGAGAGAGAGGGAAGCAGGCTCCCTGCCGAGCAGAGAGCCCGATGCGGGACTCGATCCCAGGACCCCGAGATCATGGCCTGAGCCGAAGGCAGCGGCTTAACCCACTGAGCCACCCAGGTGCCCCACGTACCTCAGTCTTAACCTCTGTAAAACACAGATAATATTCTAGATCTCGGGATTGTTCAGAGGATCAAATAAGCCAGTATAATGTTTAGAAAAACACCTGGCTGGGGCGCCTGGGTGGCTCAGTGGGTTAAAGCCTCTGCCTTCAGCTCAGGTCATGATCCCAGGGTCCTCGGATCGAGCCCCGCATCAGGCTCTCTGCTCAGAGGGGAGCCTGCGTCCTGCTCTCTCTCTCTGCCTATCTCTCCGCCTACTGTGATCTCTGTCTGTCAAATAAATAAATAAAATCTTTTAAAAAAAGAAAGAAAGAAAGAAAGACAAACACGTGGCTGATGGCAAACGCTCAATACAAGTGAAGAAATGTTACTACGCTTCTCCCCGCCAGCGCTGTGTTCCAGGCTCTAATATACCAAATGAGAATAAAATAGGATGAGGAACTTGGACATTTCGCCAAGACGGAGTAACAGGAACCAGATTTACCCTACACTCAAAGGGAGCAATTTGCGAGACAGTTGAGTGAGATAAGGAGAGACAGCGATCTCTGAAAGCTGGGGAACAAATGAGGGATGACCTCTGATACCTCAGCTTACTGCCTGGAGAGAGGTTCCAGGCCCTGTGCAGGTGGGCAGGCAGAGTCCAGCAGGTTCTTCGTCTGAGGAGATCAAAGCCGCTAGGATTTTTTAGGATGGAGCACTGGAGAAGGGAGTGCTATGTGGAGAAGCTGAATACGAATCAGCACATGCATGTAAAGAAACCGCACAGGCTGGGGAAAGAATCATTCAAGAGGACCAGAGACAGGGTGCCTGGGTGGCTCAGTTAGTTAAGCATCTGCCTCGGGCTCAAGTCCCGATCCCAGACTGCCAGGATCGAGCCCCTGCTCAGGAGGGAGTCTGCTTCTCCCTCTGCCCCCCACACCCGCTCGTGCATGCTCGCTCTCTCTCCCATATAAATCAATTTTTTAAAAATCTAAGAAAAAATTAGAGGCAACAGTGCCTGGTGCTCACACAAGGCCAGGAATGGTACCTGGTCCCACCTGCCAGATTGGGAAAACCTCAGGACTCATGAGGCATTGGGGAGGCTGTACAGAGGGTCTTGATTCAATAGTGGAGAGCAGTTAGCTGCACACAAAGCCTTGCTCTAGTCCACCTAAACTAATTTTAAAAGTAGGATCCTAACATCAAACTGTTCCCAAGTAACTTGACTGCGTCTCAGAACAAGGCTCAAGAATATTAATAGAAGTACGAAATATCCAGCACACAAACAAGGAAAAATTCCCACCATCTGGCATCTAATCAAAAGTCACCAGACATTCAGAAAAAGCAGGAACATAAAACCCAAAATGAAGAGAAAAATCAGTCAATTGAAACAGACCCCAAATTGACCCAGATGTTAGAGTTATCAGACGAGGACATTAAAACAGTCATTATAATTGTATTTTATATGTTCAAAAGTTGAGGCAAGGGAGATTTATAAGCCTACAGATTGATGAATCTTCACAAATCCCAACATAAGAAACTAAATAAAACAATACCAAGGCAGGTCATCATCAAAATCACTGATAAGGAAAAAATCTTAAAAGCACCCAGAAATAAAACACACATCTGGTGCTGCAAAGGTAAGTATGACAATAGATTTCTTCTTAGAAACAATGTGAGTAAGAAGACAGTGGACCAATATATTAAAAGAACTGAAATAAAAATATCTTCCAAAAACAAAGCCGCCAAAATATTCTTTTACAGACATACAAAGGTTGAAATAATTCATCACTAGCAGACCTTAACCACAAAACTGTTAAACAAAGCAACTCAGACCAAAAGAACCTGGTACCAGATGGAAATACGGACATATACAAAGGGATAAAGAACACTGGAAATGGGAGCTATCTGGGTAAATATATTTATATATTTTCTAATTATTTATATATCTTTAAGAGATAACTTACTGTTCAAAAAATAATAGCAATGTAGTGTAGAGCTTACAGTATTTGTGAAATATGCGACAACAGTGTCAAAAGGAGAACAATGGAAGCCTACTTCGTAAGTCCCCATCTATAAATGAAGGGGTGTATCACTTGAATGTAGTCTGTGATAAGTAAAGATGCATATTATAAATCTTAAAGCAACCATTACAACAACAAAAAGTTTTAGTTAATGAGCTAACATAGGTGATAAAATGGAATTATAAAAAATTATTCACTTAAGCCAAAAGAGGGCAACAAAAATACATTAGTAAGGGAGAAAGGAAATAAAGAACGATGGGAAAAATAGAAAAGAGACAAAAAAGATCCTCAATTTAAAACTACCTCTATCGATAAGCACATTAAATGTAAGAGGTCTAAATATCCCAGTTAAAAGATGAGGTTGTCAGTTGGGTTAAAAAAGAAAGATTCAAATATGTTGCCCACAAGAAAACATATATAGGAGAAAACCTCTGTGTCTTGGTCAAAGTGTTTCCTTTTATATATAGAACCAAAAGTATGATCCATGAAAGATGAAACTGGCAAATTACACTTCATCAAAATGAAAAATGTATGTCCTTCAAAAGCCACCATTTAGATAGTGAAAAGACAAGCTACCTTGGGCAGAATATATTATAAATCACAAACTCTAATAAAGGGTTTGTATCTATAATATATAAAGAACTATCAAAAATCTAACAACAAGAAAACAAAAAAAATATACAAAAGTGGGCAGAAGATTTGAGTAGATACTTCAAAAAAGAAGAAAAATGAGCGCATAAAAAGAGGCTCTACATCACTAGTCAATAGAGAAATACAAATTAAAACTACAATGTTGGGAATGTAAAATGGGTTTGACTACTTTGCAGAACAGCTTGTCAGTGTCTTAAACTAAACTTACACCTAACATTTGATCCAGTCCTGTTTTCACCAAAGAGAAATGAACATCCTTGTCCATGCAAAGATTTGTACACAAATGTTCATAACTGCCTCATTTATCAATAGCTCAAACTTGAAACACCGCAAAAGCCCATCAAGGGATCACTGAATAAACAGATTGTGGTATATTCACAAATAAAATAGCTCCCAGTAATAATATCAAACTGACTACAGATACACCAGCCTGCATAAATCTTAAAATAATATACTGAAAGAAACCAGACTAAAAAGAGTATATACTACATGAGTCATTTTATGTAAAACTCTAGAAAATGCAAACTTATCTATAGAGACAGAAAGGAGCTAACATTTGCTTTACAGGTTACACCTTGAGATGTGGGGAGGTGGTCAGCAAGAAATCAGAGGGAAGGACTACAAAGAGGTATGAGACAACTTTTAAGGCAATATACCTGTTCATGACCTTGACTAGAGTGTTTCATGAGTGCATATTTCATGGGTGGTTATTGTCTGCCTTCACTGTGCAGTCTATGTCAGCCTTGTTTTCATAGAGCTGTGCTAAACAGTATTATTGTCACAAGGAATTTAACATAGGGTTATTAAATTAATTTAATGAGTGAGAGGATTTACAAAGTGTTTTTCACAGAAAACATGAATAGTATAGATGAGAGGTTATCAAATTCTCGTGTGTATCAGAATCTTCTGGAGGGAGTGGTCATACGGATTGCTAGGTCCAATGCCCAGTTTTTTATTCAGTGGGTTTGGGGTGGGGCTTAAGAAATTGCATTTTCTAACTCGTTCTCAGTTAATCAGTGGTGCTGGTGCCAGGACCACGCTTTAAGGACCCCTGAAATGCATGAGAGGCTAGGACAGTATAGAAGAATAGAGAGCAAACTTAGGGAAGAAATTACAGCATTTTGGAAAAGCTTTTATTTTTCTTAAGTTCACAATGAAATAAAACAAATTTACGTAAATAAAATGTTACTTCATTTTAAGATTTTTTTCCCCTAAATATTTGCTGTGTTCATACAGAAAATTCCGGGCTTTGGGGAGTATCTCATACAAATTTCATGACCTTAGAGACAATCACAATCCTTTCAGACAGCAGTTCAATCTCAAGCTTAAGCCCATAAGTAAATTTAGAATCAGACAAGGGTATAGTCTAACTACTCAAACCCCTGATCCCCACTTTCTGTCTTATTTCAGTCATTCTCTTCCTATCTCCTTCTAAGAAATAGTTACTATTGTAAATTAAAATTAAATAAAAAATATTTAATATCTCTTTCTCAATCATGGGCTTTGATCGTTGCTATTTCTTTTGAATGCAACACCTTTTATCTTCCCTGTTCCCTTTCATCTGGCTAATTCTAATTAAGTCTGAGCCTACAAATCAGCTCTTTGAAGAACTTTCTCTGGCACACTCCCACACCCAGCTTAGGCAACCCTCTGCTTCCTGAGTCTCTAACTCTGTGCCTTCATCTAGAGCCTCCAAAGGTCTACTCTTGAATGTGTTCTTCTAAATCACTTGACTATACTCATCCCATGCCTTTCTATTTTGTAAATAATTTATTTCTCTTTAATTCAGTGAAGGAGCATTTGGGACATTCCAGCTTCCCTGATCCTTCCTGATATACAGAGACTATTAGGGATAGAGAAGGAGGAGGGACGGGGGTAACAAGATATATAATTGTAAAATTGGAGAGGAAGGATATGGGATGAAGTTATAAATACGCAACACACATATGTATACTTGTGCATACAAACTATTTGGGAAGACGTTAACTTCTCTAAGGATAGTAATTTCAAGTGGCACCAACCTTTAACGCAGATTGGATCACAGGACAAATCAAGTTTCCCAATTCCTACTCATGCATTTGACATATTTATGGTCTGTTTTTATAGCTTTTGATCACAATTTCCTAGGAGGCAGCTGGTTCCTAAATCAACAAGTCAGTAAAAAGCAACCACAGCCCAGTCCTGTTAACAGAATTCCCCATGAGGAGGTCAGTGCTGTTTGGGAACCCATTTAAAACATTTATGAGAGCCATTTAAAAACGTCTGCCCATGAATCCGGCTTACCCTTAAGGAGCCTGATTCTACCTTCTCGTGATTCCTGACTTCTGCTACGAGAACCCAAAACAAGGCTTACGACACGATCAGGTGCCTTGGTATGGCCGTAGACCCAAAATAAGGTTTAATGAAATGAAATAATAAAAATGATCCAGGAGAGGAAAAAAAATCTTCCCTGAAAATTTTCATTTCAGCCAGAAGGAAGGATGTGCAAGAACACAAACAAAGGAGAGGACACCTAGGCATTCCCTCATGGTCCACCATGCTGTTTTCGCACTTCTAGGGGGCGGTATGGAATCACTGGGCTGACTTAAGCAGGAAGCCTAAGGGAGGATCTGTTCACTTCAGGAGGTGTTGCTAAGGCCCAGCAACTTGGAGGAACACCCCGAGGTCTCTGGAACGTAAGGCAGTGTTTGGAATGCAGGGTGACGCAGCCAGCCTAGGGTATGGACTCCAGCCTTCCAGATTCTACCAAACCCACAGGGGCCAACAGCTGGAGGCCATGCCCTCCAAAGCTTAAAGGATCCCAGCCCAAAGCACAACAGGAACTGACCTGCAAAGGCCTTTATTCTTCTGACAGAAAAATATGATTTGCAAATGAAATTAATACTTTTATCTCACGGTCTTTCTGGAGGACCCATATCTTGATGACTAAGAAGAAAAAAAAAAGTTGGACTCTGACTAGAAAAGTTTCTTTTAAAAAGTTTCCAGTAGGCTTGATTTTTTTTTTTTTATAAGCTATGAAAAAAAAAAAATGACCAAAAAGGAATAAAGGGCACTATCCGAAGAAATTTCACTCAACGATTGTGCGGCACCTCAGAACTTCCTTGGGAGGGAAGGACAAAGCAGCCGTTTGCTCAGCTTCGATCATCTTGACTGAGACTCATATGTTATTTTAAATGAACATTGCTCAGGTAGTTAAGCCTTAAAAATCAACCATCCTTGACAATTGTCCTTTTTTTTTTTTTTTTTTTTTTTTTAAAGTCTTACCTTAAGGGTTTCGGAAACACATTTCCCCAGTATGCGGTAGTGGGAAGGAGCCAAGCTTCCTACCCGCCTTCATGGCTCGTAGGGGACTAACAGCCTTTGTTCATTTTTGCCTTTGAAAACTTTATGTTACAATTAAAAAGGCAAAGAACAATCAGAGAAAATTTTAAAAGCAAACAGGGTATTGCTGCTTGAGCCGTTGGAACAACACAAAACTCCACACCTATTAGATATATAAGCCAACAGAACCTTTAATTTAAAGATTTAGCAGCTTTTACATCTATACATAATACACTTTTTTTTTTTTTACCTTGTAGAAGTTCCACAATCTTAACACCCTATAGTAATGCCAACAAAAATGTTCAAGGAAAGATCATCCCAAAGAAGACATGACATTTCGCAGAGCCTTCGGTTTATCTTTTAGAAAGTGCATTTAGAAACCATGCTTGAATTGCGCTGCCCAGATATCTGTATTAACACAGAAATTCTGTTTCCATTAGTTCTTTTTTTTTTTAAAGATTTTATTCATTTATTGGACAGACAGAGATCATAAGTGGGCAGAGAAGCAGGCAGAGAGAGAGAGGAGGAAGCAGGCTCCCCGCTGAGCAGAGAGCCTGATGCAGGGCTCGATCCCAGGACCCTGGGATCACGACCTGAGCCAAAGGCAGAGGCTTTAACCCACTGAGCCACCCAGGTGCCCCTCCATTAGTTCTTGCTCAGCAAATGCAAATACTATGAACATGCTGTTTAACAGTAGCGAATGTCATCTCTACCACTTTTATGAACGGTAATATTGTCAAACATGCTCCCGAGCAATAAACATATTTACTCCATGGGCCTCCACACAAGCGACAGACACATCCGCGGGCACACATCATACTGGACAGACTATTAAGTGGCCACGGTTTCAGTGCTTATGTACCTTATGATATGTATGCACATTCCTTTTATATTGTGCAACTTTAATAACACAATGACGCATGATATTTAAATATGTATCTTTATCAATATTGAAATGTATATTTTTTAGGGGAAAGCAACAAGGATGCATATTACTTTCTCCTGAAGGTCGGCTGGAAGCTTCCCTAGAACAGCCATATTGAAATCACACAGACTATCTCTCCAATGTAGTGTGTGTGTATGTATAACATATATATATGAGATATATATGAGATATAAATGAGATATAGTTTATATATATACATATATATGTGTATATATATATATATATATATATATTACATGATATATTCATCTTCTAAGGGGGCTCAAGGCAGTCCCTATTTATTCTCCCACATGGCTTTTCTTACAGCCTTCAAATTCTGGCATCTGTAATTAAATTGCCTTTCATTCTTGGATATGGGTTTTCAAACTTAAAAAGAAAGTATAAAATGATCTTACCTCCTTTTTTTTTTTCCTGCCTTATAGACATTTTCCAACTTTAAATAGTTTAAATTTCCCTAATTATAAGTTTCTGTCATTTTCTTCATCAGCGGTCAAACAGGGAAATGAGAAAAATATGCATTTGGTTTTAAGAAATAAAATGATCTGCACACACAAATGATCAAGAGGGACACAGAATAATATGAGATCATTTAAAAAAAAAACAAAACTCTCCTTTTGCTTTAGTGATATTTTTCTAACCTTTCATTTTTACACCTAGTCAAATTCTTTGCCAAAGTTGGAACCTCAATTCAAATATCATTACTTTAAATTTACAATAATTTTTATGGCTTGGGCAGAATTTTGCCTTCACATATCTATAAAGAAAAATTTCTCTATGTAAATTAACAGCAAAACAAATTTGCATAGTCGATATTTAACTGTGTAAGATAAAATAGCTTTATGAGCCACTGCTAATTTAAAAGCAACCCTTTCACTACAAAAAATTGATAACCAAATTTATTTGTTTTTAAATGGCTCTAAGTACCTCTATTAGTGTGCTTTGTGAATCCAATCTAAATTCTGTTTGAGTTAATTATATTTCTTGTCCGACTCCCTATTCTTTCCCACTTTACTGTAATTGCCATCGTGGCAGGAATTCTTTTCTTGGCAGTATAAAAGATTCTTAATTTGGGGGCGCCTCAGGGGCTCAGTCAGTTGAGCACCTGACTCTTGGTTTCAGCTCAGGTCATGATCTCAGGGTCATGAGATCTGAGATCTCTTTCCCTCTGCTCTTCCCCCCTGCTCTCTCACTCTCTAAAATAAATATATAAATCTTTTAATTTTTTTCTAAATTTTATCTTCTCAATTACATAATACAATAAAATCAACATCTGTTTTGATGCACTATCCTATGAATTGTAGCACATGAATAGATTCATGCAATTATCACAAGAATCAGGATACAACACAATTCCATTAATGCCCCAAATTCCCTCTGGAGTCTTTTTTCTCCCTTTGTAGTCAAACTGCCCCTCATGCCTGACTCCTGGCAACCACTGATCTGCCTCCAACAGTACAATTTTGCCTTTTTTTGAAGGTCACATAGACGGCTTCATAGAATATGTAACCTTTTGAGACTGGCTTCTTTCATTCAGCATGACGATTTACCCAAATTGCTGTGTGTATCAACGGTTCCTTCCTTTTAAAGCTGAGTAGTGTTCCACTGCGTGGATGTACCACAGTGTGTTAACCCAGGCATCCAGGGAGGACATCTGGATTGCTTCCAGTTTGGGAAAGTCATGAACAGAGCTGCCAGAAAGCGTCATGTACAGGTTTCTGTGTGAACATAAGCTTGCCTTTCTCTACATTTAATACCCAGGAGTGGGACTTCCGCTTCATATGGTAGGTGTATGTTAGCTTTATAAAAAGCTGCCAGACTGTTTTCCAAAGTGGCTCTATCATTTTGCATTTCTACCGATAACATATGCACCTTCCAATGGCTCCACATACTCATAAATACTTAGTATTATCAGGCTTAAAAATTCGCCATTCTAATAAGTGTGTTAGTGGAGCTTATCAAAGTTTTAAAATCTATTTCTCTAACGACTAATGACGCAGGACATCTTTTCATGTGCTTTTATGCATTCTGTACATTCTCTTCAGTGAAGTGTCTGCTTAAGTCTTTTGCCTATTTTAAAATTAGGCTGCTACCACACTTCTAAATTTCGAGAGTTCTTTATTTACTCTTGACCCAAGAGCTTTGTCAGGTTTGTGCTTTGCAAAAAAATGTTTTTTTCAAGGATGGAGCTTGTCTTTTCTTGTTCTTAACAGTGGGAGAGCACAAGTTATAAATTTTGATGAAGACCAATTTAACATTTTTTAACGTGGGTTATGTACTTTTGGTGCCGTGCTTATGCCTGACCCCTAATTGTGAAGGTTTTCTCCCATGTTCTCTTTTAAAAGTTGTATAGTTTTATATTTTGGTCAATTTTGAGGTTTGTTTGTTTGTATAGGACACAAGGGTTAGGTCAAGGCTTGTTTTTTTTTTTTTTTTTTGTGCATAGTGATGTCCAATTGTTTTAACACCATTTGCTGAAAAGACCAAATTGCTTTTGTACCATTGTCAGAATCTGCTGGCCACATTTGCATGGTTTTATTTGTAGATTCTCTGTTGTAATTCACTGATTATTGTTTATTCCTTTGCCAATGCCAGACGTCTTGATAAGTGTAGATACGCAGTGAGTCTTAGAATCAGGAAGCGTGAGTCTTGTAAGTTTATTCTTTTTAAAATTGTTTTGTCTTTGCTAGTTGCTTTGCCTTTCTGTAAAATCTTGAAAATGTCTATATCTTTAACAAATCCTGCTGGGAATTTTACTGAAACTTCATTAAATCTATTGATCAGACTGGGGAGAATCAACATCTTTACTGTTTCTTCTCTTCTGATTCAGGAACTCGATGTATCTCTGAATTTATTTAGGTCATTGATTTCTTATATCAGTATTTGCAGTTCTCAGCATACAGAGCTTATAAAAATTTTGTTAGGTTCATATCTATGCATTTGTTTTTGGAATTTTTATTTCTTTTAATTTTTAAAGTTCAGGTTTCAATTGTACTTTGCTGATGTTTAGAAATGTAACGATTTCTGCACGTTGATCTTATATTTTGCAAACTTGTTAAATTCACTTTTATCTACAGGTAATTTCCTTGGGATTTTCTATGTAGATAATAATTTTGATTTAAAGAGACAGTTTTCTTTCTTTCCAATCTACCCAATTGTTTCATGACAATGCTTCTCTGGCTAGGACTTTTACTATAATGTTGAATAGGAGTTTTATAAATGGATATCTTTGATTTGTTCTTGATCTTGGGGGAGAAGCATTTAGTTTTTCACCATTAATTGTATGATCTGTAGTTATTGTAGATGGCCTTTATCAGGTTGACTAAGTTTCCTCCTATTCCTACCTTGGTGGGAATTTTTATCATGAATCCGTATTAAATGTTAGTAAATTTTTTTCTGAACCAATTGATATGAATCTGTGTTTTTTCTTCTTTAGACCATTAATATGGTAGATTTAGTTGACTGATTTCCTAATATTGAACCATATTTAATTAACCATATTTAATAAATCTAATATTTCTTACAATTTCAGAATAAACCCTGCTTTGTAGCTGTATATTCTTTTTATATCTTAACATAGTTTTGATATACTAATATTTAATTGAGAATTTTTGTATCTGTGGTCATGAGGAATATTGATTTATCATTCTTCTTCTTCTTCTTCTTCTTTTTATTCTTCCTCTTCTTCTCCTCCTCCTCTCCCTCCCCCTTTCCCTCCTCCTTCTTACTATCTTTGGTTTTGGTATTGGTGTTATTCTTCTGACCCCACAAAATGAGTTAGTAAGTGCTGTGTTGTCTATTTTCCCCAGGAGATTTTGTAAAATTGGCATTATTTCTTCTTTACTTGTCTGAGCCTAAAGGTTTCTTTTTCAGGGGGTTTTTAAGAGAAATTAGGTTTCTTTAACAGGTACTGGAGTGTTTAGGTAACCTGAATTATCTTAAGTGAGTTTTAATCATTCATGGCTTTCAAGGAATTTGTCCATTTCATCTACATTGTCAATTTCTATACATTGAATTGTTCATCATCTTCCCTAATTATCCTTTCAGTGGTTGTAGGATCTATAGTGATATTCCCTATTTCACTCCTGATATTGATAATTTGTGTGTCTGGTGTTTTTTTTTTTTTTTTTCTTTGTCATTCTTGCCAGAAATTTATCCATTTTATTGATCTTTTCAAATAATCAACTTTTATTTTTATTGATTTTTCTCTATGGTTTTTAAGTTTACTAATTACTGCTCATTTTTATTATTCCTTTCATTCTGCTTCTTTGGGTTTATTTTGCTCTTCTTCTTCTTATAAGAAAAATTTTTCTTTTTCTTGTATTTTCCTTATAAGCTTATAAGGTAGAAACCTGGAGTATTGATCTTTCTTCTTTTCCAATGCAAGGATACAATGCTACACATTTCCTGCAAGCACTGCCTTAGTTGTATTACACACATTGTTCATTTGCATATTTTCATTTTTGTTGAGTTCAAAGTATTTTCTAATTTTCCTGAGACTTCCTCTTTCACCATGGATTATTTATAAGTGAATTATTTAATATTCAAATTTGGGTATTTTCCATTATTCCTACTATTAATTAATACATTAGTTCTTTATATCCAGAGCACATATTTTGTACTATTTTAAATCTTTAAAAATTTTTAAGTTGATTTTATAGACCTAGAATATGGTCAATCTTGATGAATGTTCCATGTTCCCTTGAAAAGAATAGGTATTCTACTGTTACTGGGTGGAATATTCTAAAATATGTTAATTAGATCCAGTTGGTTGATGTTGCTGTTTAATTTTTCCATAATCTTGATGATTTTCTATTAGTTTTATCCATCACAAAGAGAGCAGTACTCACATTTCTAACTATAATTAGATTTATCCATTTCTCCTCTCAGTTGTTAGTTTTTATTTCATGTATTTTGAAGATTAGTTTTTAAGGTTGCACACATTTAGAACTATTACATCTTCCTGATGAATTGACCCCTTTATCATTATGTAATATACCTCTTTATTTCTGATTCTACTCTTTGGTTTGTGGATTTTTGGGGGATTTTTGGCTCCGAAGTCCATTTTGCCACATTAACATAGCTGTTCCAGCTTTCTTTTGGTAGTATTTACATGAAACATCTTTTTCTACCCTTTTACTTTTAATCTACATATATCATATCAGAAGGGAGTTTCTTATAGACAGTATAGCACTGGGTTCTCTTTTATTTCTTTCTGAAAATCTCTGTTTTTACTTATTAGAATTTAGACCATTTATATCTAATATATTTATTGATACATTTAGATTTAAAACAGCCAAATTATTTTTGTTTTCTATTAGTTCTCTATGTTATTCAGTTATCAACTTTTTTCCTTTTTTTTTTTTTTTAAGATTTTATTTTTAAGTAATCTTTACACCCAACATGGGTTTGAACTCACAGCCCCAAGAAGAGTCACAAGCTCCACCAAATAAGTCAGCCAGACACCCCTCAATTCTCAGTTTCTAAGGAGAAACTTGAGTTATTACTTAAACATTTTTTGGATTCTGTTTTATCAATTTTTTTTTTTTTTTTAACTATCTCTTGTATAGTTTTGCAGTGGTTACTCTGGGGAGTATGAAATATATTCTTCACTACTCAAAGTCAACTTAGAATCACTCTTACCACTTCAAGTGGAATGTGGAAACCTTACCATCTTATAATTCCTTTTATGTTTCTCCTTTATGTTATAGTTACAGAACTCAAGAGAAGAATAGTCTATGATGTGTACCCAAATATTTACTGCTTCTTTTGCTCTTCTTTTATCCTTGATGTTTCAAGTTTCCTTCTGGCATTATTTTCCTCCTATCTGAAGAATTTCCTTTAGAAATTATTTTAGAGCTGGCAAAAATTCTTAGTTCTTCATCTGAGAATGCCTTTATTTCACCTTCATTTCTTAGCAGCATTTTTGCTGGATATAGAATTCTCGGTTGGCAGCTCTTTTCAGTAATTTAAAATTGTTGTGTCACTTCCTTCTGCCCTTTGTGGTTTCTTATGAGAAATCCATAGTCATTCAAATTGCTGTTTCCCTTTGGGAAATGCATACTGTATCTCTGGCCACTTTCAAGAACTTTTGTGCATTTAGTTTTTTTTTTTTTATAGCATTTTAGTATGATGTATCTGCAGACGGATTTCTTTGAGTTTATCCTGTTTTGTCTTCACTGAACTGCTTGAATCTATATCTTATTTTCTTTCTCCCCTCGAGGGAATGTCTTGGCCATTATTTATTTAAAAAAAAAAAAAAAGCACTACATTCTTTCTTTTCTCCCTGTAGACGTTTAATGGCACAAATATTAGGGGTTTTTTTGTTGTTGTTGTTGTCTCCCCCTCTCCCCAACAACTCACCCTCCCAGATTTTTGAAGCACTGTTTATTTTTCCTCCAGTCTTTTTTCTTCTCTATCAGGTTTGATCATTTCTACTGACCTATTTTAACATTTACTGACTCCTTGTTTTTCATTTCCATTCTGCTATTGGATTGATCCAGTAAGATTTTTATTGTGGCTATTGTATTTCCATGATTCTCCCCTATATTTCTTTTTTATTTGTTGAGTCTTTTAATTTTGTTTCAAGAGTGTTTGTGATTGCTTGTTGAAGTGTTTTTTAAAAGCATCTATAAAAGTCATTGTCAGACAATTTCAACATCTGTATCTTCTCATCATTGGCTATTGATTGTGTTTCCAACGGAGGTTGAGATTTTCCTTTTCTTTCTTAATGCTAACTAATTTTGGTTGGTATCTTGGACATTTTTACTGTTATCTTATGAGACTATGTATCTAGTTTAAACCCTATGGACGATATGATATGTTTGTTTTAGCAGGTAATCAAACTAGTGAAGTTTAGCCCATCAGTCCCAATTCATCTTCTGTGGCCTCTGGTTCTAATACTAGGTCAATTTTCAAAGCTTTTGTAGTGCTATTCAGATTTTTCTTTGTGTGCCACCCAGTGGCCAGTATAGACATAGGCAGTGGTTTATCTGTTTAATTCTAAAAGTCTTGATAAAATAAATTAGAATCAGATCTGTGTATGTCAGTTCAGGGGTGAGCCCAGGAGCACAAACACCTTTGGGGGGTCATTTCCTCATGGCCTTAACCTGCTGCATTATCTCTGTTACCTTCTATTTTCTTAGGCTCCCATTTCACCTCTCTACCCATATACTGGGGGCTTTAATACTTTATTCAGCAGCCAACTATGATAAGAACAGAGAGGGAGGGAGAGAGAGAGAAGAGCAATGAGTAGGTATCCACCCTGCTGGGACCACAGCTCCACTGATAGGACAAGAAGGTTCCACACTCCCAGATGTTTGACTCCTGCTGCCATCACTGTTGATGCTACTGTGAAAAATGCTTGGGGTCTCCATGCAAGAAAATAGAGAAAAGAAAGGAGAAAACAAAACAAAACAAAACTCTTCTTTCTACCTTACCACTCCTCAAGCTGAACTAGGGGATTTCTCTTGGAGCTCTGTCTGAGGTCTGGTGCCCATTTCTGGGTTTCCACTCCCTAGGATCAGACACAAGAGGGAGACACAAGAAGGGAAACAATGGTAAAGTCCCTACCAATTTAGAAGTACTTCCAGTCCTGATCTCCTCCAACCACCTGCTATTATTTACCTATTGGTAAACTCACACAGTGGCTCACTGAATTCTATCCAAGTTTTATAGCTGAATTCAGTGGGGGACATGAGCCAGTTGTGCTTCCTCCATTTTATCCAGAACCAAAACTCAGTTAAAATTTTTTTAAGTTGTGAAATGAATGTATGAGACACAAAAATATAAGACATATATGTAAAGTTTGAAGAATAATATAATAAATACCAGTGTACCCTACCTAAGTTAAAGCCTAAAAGCCAGTTCCTTAGTTCCTTAGAATTCCACTGTGTACCCTCCCATGCTTATCCTCCTATCCTTCTCTCCCTAAACAATATACAGTTTAGTTTTCATTTTCCACATTTCATAAACTTACAATTAAAGTATAACATATATATAACAAAATACACAGATCATACACATCATACAACTTGATTAACTATCCCAACACGAACACAGTTTTTAACTATCACCTGATCTACATATAAAGCATCACTTGCACCCCAGAAGCCCCTCAGACATTTCCAAATCATTATCTCTACCTTCTTCCCCATAGGCAACCATTATCCTGCCTTCTAATATCGTAGATTACGTTTATCTGTTTTGAACTTTATATAAATAGAACCATACAAATACATGTTTTATGTCCAGCTTCTTCTCCTTGATATTGTATTTATGAGATCTAGCCATGTTGCACATGGAACTAGTGGTATAATTTCATTGCCATATAATATTCTTTTATATTAATACTGTATTTATTTATGCTTATTCATTCCTTCATTCTCTTAATGGACATTTGTGTACTTCCCTTGGGGTTGTGTGTGTGTGTGTGTTTGTTATAGATAATGTTCTGAAGACATCTGTGGATGTCTTTTAGTGCATTTTTGTATTCATTTTTGTTGGGTATTTTCCTGGAAGTGGAATTGCTTGGGTCAGAGGCTATGCATATATTCATTAGCAGATATTATAGTTTTTCAGAGGAATTTTTAACAATCTACACTCTCAATAGCAGATATGAGCACTCTAATTGAGAAGGAAGGCATTTTTTGATAGAGAAACAGCCAATTTTAGAGAGAATACCATCATCTAGAATGGCATTAGGCAAAAAATGAAAAACCAGAATCACAATGCTCCTTAGATTTAAACTTGGGTCTTCAGTATCATGATTGATATAGTCAATGGAATATTTCTCTAAATTGATAAAACTACAAGAATAGAATTAGGGAAGCTTTAAAATATGAAAAGAAAATAAAAGTATATATTCACTAAAACAGCATAATTCTGGATTATCCTACACAGAAATTAAAATATTATTTTAATAAAAATTTTTAACCCCTCTAAGGGTTCCATACAGTAATTAAACAATTTGAAGAATTCTTGATGGCTCTTTAACTATAGCTACTACTACTATTTTTGAAAAGTTTTACATAACAAAGAATCAAATATATAAAGTTCTGAGCTACCTTTCATTACGGATCCACATTCTGGAGGAAATACATGGGACTGCCTGGGGAATGTTTTGAAAATGTCAAAGGGCTCTACCTGCCAAAATAAGAAACCCCTGCATGCCTGTCGTCATGTCAGAAATTTCCACTAAAATCTCCATTTCTATTAAAGATATCTTAATCAATACATATAGAAATATGTACTCTACTAACACAGGAAACCTATTTTTTATTAATTTTTCTAAGCCATAGTATCATCTTCCTCATTCCTTCTCTGTCACAGGAGTGAGGGATTAGGGCTGAGGCCCTTGCATACTGCATCCTATGTGTTTGGTAATGAGTCACTGGAAACTGTGGGGTGGTTGATCGTGGCTAGTATTATTCAAACAGCCAAAGAACCAACTGTTAGGTTATGAAATAGCTGGTCTGAAGCTGATTTAACCACCACCATGCCATAATGCTGCTCTCCACTGAGCAGTTAAGTCACATGTTAACTGCAGTTAAGTCACATGTTCAACACAAAACAATATGGACCCAGGCTAAAGACTCTACACATTTTAATAGTGTTATACTGAACAAAACCAAATCCATAGGGTCAGTGATGAAGAAAAACATTTGTCAAACCTTTCTTGGCCATCTGAGGGCCTCTGCACTAATCTATATAAAATGTATGACATACGAATGAGTACAAGAACAAACAAAAGTAACAATGCGAAACAGTATTTGACCTGGGGCGCTTGGGTGGCTCAGTCAGTTAAGCGTCTGCCTTCAGCTCAGGTCATCACCTCAGGGTCCTGGATCGAGCCCTGCATCAGGCTCCCTGCTCAGTGTGGAGTCTGTTTCTCCCTCTCTCTCTGCACCCCTGCCCAGCTCATGTTCTCTCTCTCTGTACATATAAATAAATAAAATCTTAAAAAACAACAACAACAACAACAGTATTTGACCTAATGGAAACCTTAACCTAACAGAAAAGCAATACATGAATACACAGATCCCTGTAAGTTTATTTCCCACATTTCTTTATAATTACTATGTGCTGTCTCCACCACATTCACCAGACTGTGATAGGTGTGGAGCTGACAGGGGCTCGATCTCACAACCCTGAGATCATGACTTGAGCTGACATCAAGAGTTGGACACTTAACCAACTGAGCCACCCAGGTGCCCCGTTTCATACATTTCTATCTCTCATGCCCCTCCTGCAAAACTCCAAGTATTCTCATTCATATATATTATGTATTCTTGAAAAGTAAGCATTGTTATGTTTTATGTATATGATTTTAATATATGCAGATGGTATCATGCTACATAATCTCTTCTGTTCCCTTACTTTTCCCGCTCAGCACCATTTGACAGACTCATCCACATTGCTGTGAGCAGAGCTAGACCACTGTTTCTCATGCTGTATGGCACTTCAAGGCTAGACCCACCACATTTTACCGATCTCGTCTTCCTGAGACCAACACTCCAGCTCCCTGCCACCACAAATACTATAATAAACACTTCTGCATACATGTCATTAGGAACAACGTGTGAAATTCTTTGAGAGGTAGCCCAGGAACAGAACTGCTACATACAGTTTCACAGCCTGTGGCAGGGCTACGGCACTCTCCAGTTACACCAACTGTGAGAAGTCCCAAATCGCACTTCTTTTGCCTAACTTGGCCTTATACAATTCCAGTTTCTAGCTTATCTAATTCACGTTGTTGGGGTTTGGATTTCTCTTGATTATTTATTTTTTTAAGTAGGCTCCACACCCAGCATGGACCTTAACATGGGGCTTGAACTCATGACCCTGAGAGGGGAGACCTGAGCTGAAATCAAGAGTTGAGCACTTAACTGAATGAGCCACCCAGGCACCCCTCTCTTCTTCTTAATACCTTTGAGTACTTCTAACAATGCTTGCTAGCTCTTTGAGTTTCCTTTTCTATAAATTGCCTGATCACATCCATTGACTATCTTTTCAATTTGGATTGCATATAGCAGTGGTCAGTTGGGGTCAATTTGACCCCAGATCAAGTTGTTCTTGCTTCTTGCTTCTTGTTTTTTTTTTTTTTTTTTTTTTTTTTTTAAAGATATCTGAGAGAGAGAGAGAGAGAGAGAGACAAAGAGCAAGAGACAGCAGGAATGTAGAAGAGAGGGAGAAGCAGGCTCCTCACTGACCAGGGGATCCCAGAATCTTTGGATCATGACCTGAGCCAAAGGCAGCCACTTAACTAACTGAGCCATACAGTGCCCCTTAATATTCTTCTTAATTTGCAATTATTTTTAGAGCCTAAATATTAATCCCTCATCATGACAAACACCATAAATAGTTATTTTGTTCTATTAACTGAATGTTTTATTTATGCTTCCTTTTTTGTGGAACATAAAGTTTTACATTTTATATAAATAAGTTCATCAATGTTTTTCTTTTAATTTATCCTTTTTTTTAGGTTTTTAAACAATTTTTTATCTCTAGATCATGAAGCTATTTGCATTTTCTTCTATTATTTTTATAGTTTTACCTTCACATTTATCTCTGTAATACGTCTAGAGATTATCTTTACCTTTAGGAAGAGATTTAGCTTTATATTTCTCTCTGTAGTAAGCATTTTCAAAAAGCCACATAAAATACAACTGTCCAAGGGGCACCTGGGTGGCTCAGTCATTAAGTGTATACCTTCACCTCAGGTCATGATCCCAGGATCCTGGGATCGAGCCCCACGTCGGTCTCCCTTCTCAGTGGAATGTCTGCTTCACCCTCTCCCACTCCCCCACTTGTGTTCCCTCTCTCGCTGTGTCTCTCTCTGTCAAATAAATAAATAAAATCTTAAAAAAATATATAATCTGTCCTTTTCCTATTAATATTTTGATACCATTTTTAATAAATACTAAGTTTTCAGAATTTGTTTCTCTGTGCTTTTGTCTTATACTGTGGTCTCTTCTCTGTTTGAAATATTCAAAATAAGTTGTTGAATGAACAAATTTTCATTTTACAAAATTGTAATTTTATAATACTATGGAAAACATCACAAAAGTATGGATTTTACAAAAGTATGGGTTATAGTATAACGTAACAAATGTATGGATATTGTAATCATAATTTTACAAAAAGTATCAATGAAGTGGTAAGAGATTTTTACTCTTCCATGGAAAAATTTGGATTCACTTAACCTATTTCTCCTTGTATTTCCTATAATACAGCACTGGGGACACAACTGGCCACACAATATATTTTTGAATAAAGAAATTATTAAAATGTAACTGTAGAGGTACAGAGAAAAAGTGTTAGTTGAGCATAAATGACAAAGACCAAATGTGGAATGATAGAAACTGAATTTTGACCAACACTTTTGGCTTAAGCACAAAGAGTTTAGTTCCAAAGGCAAATAGGTGAACTCAGAACCACTGGAATATAGACTGTTTATATAATTCCTTAGCAAATCTGCTTTGCCATCTGTCTTTGTCTCTAAATAACTTGAGTTCAAGAGTTTACAGGGAGTTGCACACAAGCTCAACTTTTTGGTAAACGGTTATGGAGCCTTGAGCTCACTCTCCAAAAGAACAAACACACAAACAGTGTTGACTTCCCGTCCAATGCAGTTCATCTCTCCCCACAGTTACCATGACAGTCTCTGATTACTGATATTATTATCCCCAGAGGATGGTTCATGGAAATCCTTGTCCCCTGCTAGGCTGGCCCAGTTTCATAAAGTAAAAATCTGGTTGGCTTACGCTACAGGAGGAAAAAAAAAAAAAAAAAGGCCACCAGGAAAGGACAAAAAGAAAAGGGGGCCCTGTTTGTAAAAACCAGCAGCTGCTATAATGCGGCATTAATGCAGACACAGCAGAGTGAAGAGAGAATGTCCCTTTTGCTGTTTTGTTTCTCTCCTTTTTTTTCTCTCTCTCCCTGCGCCTTTAGTGACAGTATCACTAGACAGTTAATGGAAGCTGTCATGGAATTTTCTGAACAACAAAATGGTTACCCTCTCTAATTACCTCAATCCCAACACAGTTCTCCCTCCAAAGTAGGAGAATCTAGTAGCAAGCTTTCTCTCCTGAAACTTGTCCCCATCTCCCAGTGCCCTTTTCCAAAAAAGCTATACTCGCATTACATTCAAACGGGCCAAGTGTCCCAGTGGCACCGGTGAAATCAAGTAACATATCATTATTTAGGATTTTGCAAATTCTGAATTTGTGACCCGTATAGATAGCGATCCATCTGAAACCACTCCGTGTTAACGAAGCATTTATTTACAAATCATCGTAAATAATACCCTACTTGGAAAAGGATAAACAATTTTCATGCACCTTAAATATTTTGGGTGTACCCATTAATATTTAGAAGGTTGATGCAGGAGTGCCAGAAGTAACCACAAAGATAATTTGATCTAACATCTATCTTATAGATGAGGAACTAAAACTCAGAAAGGAGAAGATGCTTGACATGATTATTAAGATAGCTACCTAAAGATTTTCACTAAACAAGTTTCCATTGGCTTAAAACAAATGTAGTTCCAAAACTGCATTCACAGTTTTCTAACACATTTATTAATGTTTTATTTGACTTTAATAATCAGGCAAATGCTTCCAACTTTACTAGTATATCTGGAACACCGATTATCATTTGCTCTTTCCTCTTTATTTTAGGACATATGTGACATACTGATTTAAAATCTTATATCAGTAAAAACTAAATATGGTGGGAAAGTATGTTATTAAGGAATACGAGGTAGGAATCCACAATCAAGAGAAAATTAAAATTCTCAAATACACTCTCATTTATATTAAAAGTATTCCATATAAAGACAAACTATTTTGCAAAGATTAAAAGCACTGCTGATCCGTTATTACTGAACACACACTAGGATAATTATTACCTTTTAATATGCTTTCTTTCTACCTTAAAACAATTGAACCTACAGATAAAAAAATAAACATTAATTGAAGTTGAGGTCGTTCTGTAGCGAGCCACAGGGAAAATCCCTAAAATACAACATGAAAGAAAAGAGAAAGCATAAATTAAACTAGAAAAGTTCAAATGTTGCTGCTTTTATGTCTATAAATGCTTCTTATGATGAGTATGAACAAATATTATCAAAGGAAATCTTGATAAAAATTAGTTGGAGTGAACCAATTCCTAAAAACCCCTAAATTTCTCAACACATCCCACAATTTTCTTACCAAAGAAGGGTATTCTCCAAATATATAAAGACTATAGAAAACAGATGTAGGTTCTCCCCAACACAATCGCAAAGCCTGATAGCTTGTCAAATATACATTTTCATCTGAAGAAATTAGCTGCAATTAATAAGTATCATTAGCACTGGAAAGTCATTTCTCAAAGATATTAACAGATGTAGGTTACCTTTCCTCTGCCCATGAATTGCCATACAACTTGTTCAGGCCCTAATATTGCACAGCAGTTAAAGGGAAGTGGGAGTAGGAACTAGGCATTAGAAGGGAGAAAGAGGAACAGTAATCACATTAAAAGAGGGGTAAAAATCAAGAACCCCCCCAAATTTCCTTATTTGCTAGGGTCCCCATCATTACTGTAAGTCCTTTTGTGAGACCACCTTCCCCTCTACCAAAACCAACTACAACAACAAGTAGAAATTAATTTTGCCACCTAGGTCAAATAAAGGGATACCTGGCCCTAATTACAATCTCATACTAAGAGAGCCAGACGTGTTACTACACAAGCATAGGGAAAGGGGATAAAAAGTTATGGACACATTCAAACAAACGTTTCAAGGGGAATGAAGATTTATTGCAGAAATCTAATAGGAAAGATGTGTTGTGAACCATCTGGTAAGTGACTTATATAGCCCCATACATTAGCATCTGTTGTCATGTTTTCAAAGTACAGAATTCCAACACTGTCCTGATCAGTCCTCTGAATGCAATGAGCTTGCAGCACTGAATTGGGGGAGGGGGAGTTGGAATCCTAAAGAACAGGCTTGGACTTGACCTCCAAGTAATACCCTATAGGGTGTTTTAGAGGTGAACAGGAGCACGTCCATATCATAGCCTCGTTCAGCCCTCACGACCTTCTTATGGGATTGTGGGTATTATGACAGCAATGTCCACTTGCCAGAGGAGCTAACAGATTCAGAGGGTATCAGTGACGACCCCAAGGTTACATGAGAAATGGTGGCATAGTCAGGACCCGAGACTCTCTATTTTTTTTGAACTCTTCACTTCCTTAGGCTGTCTGTGGGCTGTGTATCAGAATGCATGCTTTGGTGGCGATCAGATCATCCGCCATCGTTTGACTCACCAGAAGGCTCCCAAACTAGATGTAAGTTTCCAGAGGGGGAGCTAAGGGTTCTGAGAGCCAGGCGCAGTGCCTTCGCTGGCGGAAGAGTGCTGAAAGCTCGCGGAATGAATTATTCGAGAAAGGAATGCCAAGCACTTCTCAATACTGTGAATTATCTCAGTAATGTGGTAGGTGCTAGCATAAACAAAATATAGGGTTTTGTCCCAATAAGACTAACAAAATGGAAAGAGCCAGGTACAAGTAACTAGATCTAAATGCTTTGACAGAAAGTACTAGAGTTGTCACGGGTGGCTCACAAAAGTCAGAATTTCAGTCACGCCTGGAAAAATTAACTTATTAATGGTAGTGAAAATGGGGGCAAAGTGGGAGACGGCCTTCAAACAGACAAAGCAGAAGCAAAACAACAGCGTTTTTTAAAGTAGCAATAAAAACGATGTTCGTAACATTAGGAAGGAATTTGTGTTACACTTAATTTCTAAGATTACCTAATAGGGGACGTAAGCATTTTCACACTGTCAGCCGTTGAAGAGTCTCAGAGGCAAAATATGTCCTAATATTTTTACTGCTTTTTTAGAGTCACAATTTTGAAATCATTGCTTCGATACAAATAATATTATCTAAAAGCACCTAAGTCTGCATCGACTGAGATCTACCTCTTTCCTCACTTCAACCCTACACAGAAAAGTGACGACACGCCAAGGCACCTGCAAACCCACACACAGACATGGTCTGTCTTCTGCAGCAGAGCCTGGTTTCCGAGACGCAGGGCTCACCGTGAGCGTCATGACACACTTGCCTAAGGTTAAAGTTCAAATACGCGGGGGGGGGGGTCGCCTGGGAGGCCCCTGGGTGGCTCGGTGGGTTAAAGCCTCTGCCTTCGGCTCAGGTCATGATCCCAGGGTCCTCGGATCGAGCCCCACATCGGGCTCTCTGCTCGGTGGGGAGCCTGCTTCCCCCTCTCTCTCTGCCTGCCTCTCTGCCTGCTTGTGATCTCTGTCTGTCAAATAAGTAAATAAAATCTTAAAAAAAAAAAATTTAAATACGCGGGCTGCAGGAAGGAGTCAGTGGCCTTGAAGCTTGAACTTAACCCGGCAAAGTGGACGATGGGGGAAGCTCCATGGCCGTCCTATTGGGGTTCTTTTGAAAAAGGCATGCCTTTCTGCTCCAACATGAGGTCCCTGTGGTGTAAGGCTTCGTCAAAGGCAAGTAGAACAATTAATCAGCTGCTTCTCTCTAACCAATACACCCCCACCCCATGGTAGCACCACAAAGATTCAGGGGCATGCCTGTCACAGCAGTCGGTTCCAGGTAGTTACCGTGAAGAGTATCACTGCAAATGAAGATCAATGTCCAACACCACTTCGGAATAGTAATTTCTTAATTTTTATTCAAATCTGCCAGGCAAGATAATATACCTTGATCTGAATTGGCCATGTGATCCTGATGGCGTCTTGCTAATGGGCTGTTCGCTTAATTTATGTAATTTTAAAAAATTCAATAGTCATATTTTAAATCCCCACTGCAGTCCTTCACGTTGAAAGTAGACGGTAAAAAGTTACAGTGTCTTTATAAATCAGCATCACGGAATTTCTTACCTTGTTGACTGTGCTCTCCCAGAGTTTTACCTGCTCTTGGCTCCCCTTTTAGCTTGTAAGGAATATTCCAGAATCCCATCAGCAAGTCACTTAGTGCCGGCTGTGGGAAACTAGGTTTGTCAATTTGGTTTCAGACTGAAACATAAATCTGTCGCTTTATGAATATGTAGTGAGAATCCAGCATACCGAGTGACAGATATATCTGCAAAGGGGACTTACCTAGCTGGGTAAATGTCACGTTCAGAAGTCAACAAAATCAAATTTTACTCTGGGATATACAGGATTCCAGAAAAAAATACATCTCGAGTCATGGAACATTTATTGAGAGCCTCCTATGTTTAAGGCATCATGCCAGCTACCGGTAACTTTATCTTTGTTTAAAAATAAATTTATTTACCCTGCTCTGTGTATGATGGCAGCCTGAGCCTTCCTCAGCCTTCCCTCGGACTCAAGGTATAGAACGACAATTGCAACAAAAGGAAGCCTTCTCAGAAGCAGGCAAAGCTTCTCAGTGGCAAGAAAATCTTTGCTTTGAGGGTTCTTTAATATCTAGAGTCGTCCTCTTGGTTTCCTCTAGCTAGAAGAGTAGCTTTCTCTCTAGAATCTTCTATCACGGATTTGGAGAGAGAAACGAAGGACATTATGTCTCCCTCGGAACATGTTTGAAGGCCTATTTTCTACTTTCTACATTGAACTCTGATATCATTGTGGGGAGGTTCACAGCTGCTTTGTTCTGGTTTACAAAGAACTTCCTAACAAATTAACTAAACCTTTGGTGACACCAAGAAGCTGGCTACATTCTACATACTCTTGTACTCTGTTCATTTGGTTCTTGTTTTTGCTTTGAAGTATAGGGAATAGGATGACGTCAAAGGACTTCGTATTCAGCTAATCCCCTCCCCTCAGCTCCTGCTGGGTCCCTTAAATGAAGGGAAAAGCAATCACTACACTCAGAAGTCCAAATTTTCCAAGGGGAAGGAGAAGAGTTGATTAGATGACTTGTGGTGAGAGCAGATTTCAAAAGGGTGGCAAGAGAAGCGACAGAAAGAGGGAACTCAATTCATTTAGACATAAAAATAAATATATAATTTGAGTGGGTTTATTTAATCTATTTATTTACTCATATATATAAAATAACACATGTACCATCTATATACTATCTGAGTGTATGTAGTCTAATGCATGTGAGGGATATACACTATTAGGTCACATGTGAAAAGAAGCACAAGTCAGATTACTCAGCTTTGCTGGGGACAGGGCACGGGGGAGGATGCTGGGAGGTACAGGGGGTCCAAAACCACTGACCTTGGGAGGGCTCCCTTTTGTCTATTCCATGCATTAGGGCTCCAGATTAGATTTTGTTTGGGAAAGCCTCCTACTCTCTCCCTCTTCCCAGTCTGATGTTTCACAGCTCCCCATAGGTACAAGCTGCCTTTTCTTCAGAGACCTTGATCTTCCCGTGGCCCTCCTCTCTTCCTCCGATGAAACAAGCTATGTTTCTTCCCCGCTCTGTTGCTTTCCGCCCATCAGATTACTACTTACTCTTTAAGGTCAAACTCAGACGCCCTTCCTATCTCAATCCCTCCCTAGAAACTCTAACCTATAACTTGGTCATCCCTTTCCTTAACTCCTTTTCTTTTACTTGACCTTGTAATTAATGTCATCAGTTGGTGTTTCTGAAGACATTTTCCAGGTTTTCTGATTCATGTTTAGTTTTGAGTGGCCATACTAAACCTAGTATGGATAATCTCAGAGTATGACCATCTCTTACAAGTAGGGTCCTTTTCCCTAACCCCATTCCAGCCAACCTGAGCTTTAGCCATGCCGACTTCCATTTTCACTTGAGACAATACACTGTCTGTACCTACAGGGTCACCAGGAGCTGGAACAGGCAATTGTCCCTCCTTCTACCTCACTGGCTGGAGCTAAGACAACTGCACATCTCCTGATCTGTTTAGCTAACATAAGAATACTTTTGTTGGGGGCGCTTGAGTGGCTCAGTCGGCTAAATGGCTGCCTTCAGCTCAGGTCATAATCCCAGAGTCCTGGGATCGAGCCCCGCATCAGGCTCCCTGCTCAGTGGGGAGCCTGCTTCTCCCTCTCCCTCTGCCTGTGCTCTGCCTACTTGTGCTCTCTCTCTCTCTGTCAAATAAATAAACAAAATCTTAAAAAAAAAAAAAAAAGAAAAGAAAAGAATACTTTTGTGGCCCAAGTGTGAAGACACTCACATATGCTGTTAGCCACAATCCAATATTTTATTTTATTATTTTTTACAGTCTAATATTTTAAATGCAGTATAAAATATATTCATAGAGGAAGCCTCTCTAATAAACAAAAACACATAAGAAATAAAAGTTAGGCCATATCTGCATTTGGAAAAAAAAAGTCATAATTTGCAATAGCAGCATAATCCATGAATGTGCTTTGAATAGGCCATTAAAACTTTCCTCATCCTCCTAGAAGCCCATATTCCCTCAAAAACTCATTGAATAGCTAAAAACTATTATTCAATTTAAAAAATAGTGTCTTTGTTTTGTTTTTCTACTTTAATTATTAAATTGCCAGGAAAGGGATGCCTGGGTAGCTCTGTCAGTAAGGCACCTGACTTTGGGCATTCACTCACAACCATTTAAGAAGGTATCATTTTACCCATTTTTCAGATTGGAAAACTGAGACTCCAGCTCGCAATGTGGCTTGCCCACCATCATTGAGCTGACAGACAGACCTGAGCTGGGTTCTGGCTGACTTCAGAGCCCAGGGCTCCCCACAGGGCCACTCACTGTTTCCTACGTACAGTATTTTGGCTGTTCTATCCATCAAGTAAGCTTTCCTGAAATAGTCCAATTGCCAGATATTAACATTCTTACTGTAAACAAAACCTTCTAAGTTTCAAGGAACTGATTTTAAACTTGAACTACCAGAAAAATGAGAACACAATCACTTTTAATTCTGAGACTTCCTATCCTCATCCGTGTGTGACTGGGGTCAAGAAAAATGGGAAGATTTACTCTTGGTCCTTAAATGAGCTGTCACGTTTATAAAAAGATGATACTGTCTGTACATCCTGGCAAGTACTAGGAATTACTTCACAAAAGTGTTAATGCTTTAAAAAAAATTTTTTTTTAAATATATACAATGGCTCCGTTTATGGAATGCTACATGTTTCTATTTATTAACATAAGCGAACGATTCATAAGTGTTTTTCAATTTCCTGTCACACGCGAAGACACCACTCCCCTCCTTTGAAGGGCTAATTTTTCCTCTCTGAATTCACTACTCATCCTCATTGAGTGTATTAAAAGATATACCTAAACACGTTCTTATCTCTCCATGGGCCTTTTATATGAAAATAATAGGAAACACTCCTTCAACACTCTAAGGAGGAAAATTTTCACCATTTAGAAATGTTAGTTTTCAGTCTCCTGCTGAAAAATGCTGTTAAATCTTAGATTCGGGGAGTTCTATTCACTCTAAGTATTCATTATTATGGAGGTTTCTCTGCCTGATTGGTTAAAGAAGACAACACAATTTGTAATTGATTTTTTTTCTTTTTTTTTTTTACCACTGAACAACTAATTTTGTCTTCCAAAAAAAGCTCTAGGGTTTATTAACTGTGCAATCACAATTTACTGAGATCCTTTCATCAAATTAGCCCTGCAACAATGCAATTTTTCCCTTATTTTACTTCTATTTCAAGAAGGGCTTTCCACTATGGCTCTTATTAAGACAGACAGTCACTCTCCTCTAATTTAAGTGTTTTTCTCATGGCAATAATTCATTATTACAGCTGAAGAATTTTTTTAACCCAATTCCAGCCTTCCCTTTCCTTATTTCCTATTTCCTAAAACATCATAAAATGTGTTATCTCCAAATTGTAGCAACTGCTGACTCTTCAAAAAAAAAAAAATATGCTCTGTTGATCTTTAGAAATAGACATTTCAATCTAGGAATAATCCACTAAATTTCTTTGACTATTGGTCTGTTTCTTTATTTTATCTATTCATTTATTTCACACTCAGTTCTACAAAAACAAACTCCAATGAAATGACTATCTTATTCAAGTCGTTTTTTTTTTTTTTTAATTCCTCTTTTCCTTCAGCATTCCCAACAAGAAATATTGACTCTATTTACCTTTCTCCAGTTTACTTGCAGGAGAATCTGACTCAGCCAGCCTCTCACCAACACCTATTTAGAAACTTGGTTCTACAGAAGCAAAGAAATATTCTCTACCTAGTTCCTAGCACTCAACTTAACTCTTGCCCCTCAAAGGAACGATATCCCAAACACCAGATGACTGCGTGAGTGGAAATCCAGAAACAGAGCCCTCGACGATCGATGGATGTGACTGACAAAGCATGTGCCCTCTCCGGGGTAGAGCTCACTGTGTTTCTAAGCGGATCAGAGATACAATCCCCCCGCCACTGTGAATGGAAGGGAAACTGGATGCCATCAGAGGGAGATACAAGTACTAATGCAGTGAGGTAACGTGGCAAAAAATAGAAGAGTCCAGGAATGAAACGCTACCCTTAGGAATCTTAAAATAAACCCACACTTGCAGCCCAGTCCTCAGAAGAATGAGAAAAGGCAAAGACAGAACTGCAGAGTTTCAAACCCTGGGAACCGAGAGGGGTGAACTCGTACTTCCCGTGCTCATCAACAGAAGTTGCACTCTGAGTAGTGACAGAGTTATCTCAGCATGTTTTCCGAGGAACATAATACGTGAAAGATTGCTGACATATTTCTAGTCGGATGGGAAGGGGAGGGTCAAAATGCTGACTCTCCACACTGAGAGACACCCAGCAGAGGTGGCCCTGACCCACGCTCTGACTGGACTTTTCTAAGAAGATTGCTGAAGTATGAATTTCAAGCCAAAATGTCTGGGAAAGGGCCAACGTAGAGGGGGTTGGCACATGCTAGGCACACTGCCTCTGCCTTTATTTGTGGAGGGCAAGTCAGCAGTCTGTCAGTCAAAGGCCCCTGAGGCTGACAGATCACAGACACCCACTCTGACCTTGCTAGGCCACTAAGGCAAGGAAGAAAGCAACTGTCAGCAGAAATCTCCCCACCCCCAACCCCATAAAATAAAATGAAATGAAATTATTGCTAAAAAAAAAATTTCTCCACTCTGGGCTCCCTTCAAATCTACTGTGTACCATTCTATGCCTTCACCTGGATTTCCAGAAGGTACATGGGGGCTGCCATGAGGGGGAAAGGGTACTCTTGTGGCTTTCCTTTACAAGCAAGTATTCATAGTTTTATGTTGGGGTTTTCGGTTTGCTTCCTAAGAGTATTTCTCACTGGGCAGGACGTGTCATACAGGCAATGGTTTTGCTTTCTTGGTAAATCGATTCTTGATCAATGAAGAGTTAATCCTAGGTGAATTTAGGGGAGGTCATTTAAATCTAAGAATGATTTTATTGTGTTTAGAAGTGGAGAAAAAAGATGGAAAGGTCTCTTTTTGTTTACTTTAGGCTAGAGCTGAAAATGTGGGATAGAATCAAAACATGGAGATAACCCAGACCACAGACTGACTAAAACAAATTTTATCTTGACTAAAATTTTATCTCTGCATTAAATTCTTTTTTTTTATTTTTTTTTAAATTTATTTGACACAGAGAGAGAGAGATCGCAAGCAGACAGAGAGATAGGCAGAGAGAGAGGGGAGGAAGCAGGCTCCCTGCTGAGCAGAGAGCCCGATGTGGGGCTCGATCCCAGGACCCTGGGATCAAGACCCAAGCCGAAGGCAGAGGCTTAACCCACTGAGCCACCCAGGTGCCCTCTGCATTAAATTCTTTTGATAAAGTGAGTTTACTTCCTTGAGGACTTGTTGATTGGGGAAAGGGGTGGGGGGGGTTAAAGCCTATATCTTTTTTTTTTTTTTTCCTGTGAATGAAATTTTATAGATTAATGGTTCTAAAAAAGCTTTCATCAAAATTCAATTATAAACTATGATATGGGTACGACTATGAATATATTACAGTTCTGACTTTATTCAGGAGTTCAGGGTCTAGAGGGGAAGTCTTAACACAACTGGGACATCTAAGATGTACTGAGTTATGTGCCCTTATCACAGCTCTCATTGGGCTGGAAATAACAAAATCAGGGCTCTGCAGGGAATATGTATTGAGCGAGTCCAAGAGTGTACTCAGCCAAATACATTCCTGTCTGCCCCTACCAGAAGTACTCTTCTTCACCCAGCTGGACACGTGCACGCATCCACCTGAGACAGATGACCTGTGACACAGAAACCCAACCTATGGGAGCCTCGCCTTGACCAAACAAACACGAACCGAGTATTTGAAAATGAATATTCACATAAGCACACAGACACCCATGCTGTGTGGGTGGCCCCCCTACAGCAATGGTTCTTCTTCGTATCTGTATTCTCAGTACGTGAAACATTCCATTTGCTCTCTTCCCCTCCCTCCATCTTCCAAACCTGAGAGTAATAACTTCTAGGAAAGAAGAAATAATAAAGAATGATTGCACAATCTTATTTGGGCAAAAAGCTAACATATGGATATCAAGGCCAAAAATATGGATTTCAAGATAAAACATATGGACGCCCATATGGAAAAAAAGGTTTCCTGGCCGGAAACTCTGCTGTTGCGTTTTTTATGCCTACATGTATGGTACAGTTTTTCCCTTCTGCAGGATAATGCTGTCTGCCGACAGATTCTAACATTATAAATTCACATACAAATTTCACAAGATGCTCCACTGTTATCATCTTTATTAGATTTTTGTATTCTCTTAATCCTTTTCATCGCTTAATAGCTCAACAAGTAATGGAGTTTTAGTAAAATGGGGAGGCTTATGACAATCAATCCTGTTGCTGAATCTCTCCTTGACACTCAACTTATGGAACTTATTTTTCTTCAGAACCTCAATAAGAAAATTCTTTCCTCCACACACAGGTGTGCAAGAGCTCGCTCACACACATGCATGTACCCAAGTGTGCACATGCACACACACACTTATAGAATAGGCTGGGTCACTTATGATCCTGTCTCTGTCTTGAGGAGCTGCCCCAGGCTTGACAAGAGACATCTGCAGGACACCCCATGCGTTTATACCCTGCAGAGTCTAGTTTGGAGTCTAGTTTGCTATCTGGAGATAGCAAAACGTGGGTCAGTTAGGAGATAAATTCCAAAGGAAGTTTCCATCTTAGTCTCTTACATTGTACTCATAGAGACCTTTTCCCTTTATGGGAGGGTCAGGGGACGGAATGGAAATATCAAAACTCAGCAAGAGACTTTTTGAGGAAATGTCTACTTAATGCTATGACTACTTTTAAGTCAGTGGATTCCTGTGAACAAATATTTATAAGTGAAGTTATCACATAATTCACAGATGAAAACATTTTTGATGAAGAACTTTAAGTGCACCTCTTTGGACGTTTCGATCTAGCACATAAATTTAAACCTTGCCCTTATAAGACTGAGGAGAGCAAAGATCCGATCGGGCACAACCTCCAAGGAGCCCCTCCATCTGAACTTGTGTTTATTCCGTAGCTTCAAAGGGAAAAGGGACATGTTTTCTGATTTTTCAGCTGTTAGGGCTCTGGATTTCCAGTAGGAGCACTGCCTTCCTATCCCGAAGGTTCCCTGTGGGTTTATGCATTATCTCCGACAGGGCAAAGACTTGCTCCTATTTAACAGAAATAATATTATGGCGAGTTTAGCTGCAGTCTTAAAAGCTATGAAGGACTCTTTCAGTTCCTTCTATCCTCTTTAAGGAAGCAAATTATGGATATTGGGGTTTAATTCAGATTATGCAAGCCAAGTCTGTTGGCTTCTCTTTGAACCAATCTGTGCCAGTGGTATAAAAGGCAAAGAAAATAAGGAGACACTAAATTCAGTGAAAGGACGAAGCACTGGCGGGCTGATGTATAGCACCAAACACAGCACTGTCCTCACATACTTTACCAGCGTTCAGCTAGTACAGCAATTACAGCCTGCAGAACTGAATTATTAAATCGTCCTCTCTGCCACCCGCCCTGTTTGGTATCGCTAGAAACAGAATAAAAGAAAACTCTTTGTGTTCTTATTCTAGGATGGCCAAATTCCCTTGTTTTATGGTGATTTGCTTTTTTTTTTTTTTTTAAAGCCACATTTATCAGTCATTAACCATACTCTCTGTCTACTTACAAGAACCAAGTCCAAATTCCTCAGTGATTTAAGACTATTCACAACCTGGTCCCAAGCTACCGTTCTGAACTTATTTTCTATTCTTTTTCTTGATACGTACCAAACTCTACAACCTGTTTGCTGATTCTTATAAAAGTGAATACAGCTTCCAAGCATTTGTTCGGACACTTCTTGCAGCTTAGAATGCCCCCCTCCCATTGAACAAGTAACTGGCCAGGAAATATCACGGATAATGGAGATATGTTGGCAAACAAGCGACAGAGTTCCTGAGTTCAGGAAGCTTCCAATCTACTCACATTCTAAATCGTCTTCTGCCGTTCAGCGATAACTCAGCGATGTCTTTCTGATGCTTCTTCCGCAAGTAGTCATTACCCAAATTTTCTATCAGGTGAGACTGAAATTCCATGGTGCCTGATCTGCCCGGGCCTCATCAGGCACTCGATAAGGACAAAATTCAGAGAGAATGAATGAAATGAGCTTGAAAGATAAACCATGAAGAAGGAACATTCCTATTAAGGACACACTCCGTTCCTTCAATCATTCAGCTGATGGCACCAGTACCCTGGGCACGTGATCTCACAAGTAGAAAGCCACCAGTGTGTCTTTATTTAATTGTAAATGGGAACAGGGCTTAGTTCCTCCCCTCCAGGAGCTTCCAATCTTACAGAGATGATAAGACATAAATAGTCAAGAAATATACACTAAAATGCTGCTGGAAAGCCCATGATGGCAAGAACGGTGACTTGGGCTATAAGGGAGAAAAAATGCGAAGCTTGTCTTCTACTGATCGCTCCTAAAAGGTGGATTTGAAGGAAAGCTGCTTTGTGATTACTCAGGGAATACAATGCCTCAAACTGCAAAAATCAACACTAATTTGAAATTATTTTCTAAATGCAATGTAATGTTTGATTCAATTAAAAGAGACGTGATGATTTGGAATCGAGACAAAACAACAATTATTCAATGATTCTGGAAAGGCTTTTCCAAAATGCATGTTGGCTTGAGTTTATGGAAATATTGACCTCCTGACCTGGAACAGAAGCAAGTGATTTTCATTATGTTTATACTGTGGATTTTTCCCATCCCTAATCCTGGGTTGCCAAATTGAGTATTCTGCTCTGATTATAACCTATGTTCTGCTTGACTGTGGATCATCTTGCAAAAGCTGTAACTGTGGGTCAGATCAGGAAACTATGACCTGGCAGCGGATTTCATTTCACAGACCCCGGAACTAAGAACTAAAGAGTACACTGTCTTAAAAACACAGATGCCTTAAAGCCCAATGGTCAATTTCTCTTTTAAAGGTCTTTGGTCATAACTCCTTTAGTCAGGTAATTTGTCCTGTAAATATTCTGCAAAAGCCTGAGTCAATGAGGCAAATGCAAAATGAACCAGGCCAGCTAGTTCATATGGTAGCCTGTGTGAACCATTCATGTTTACACAACCCTTCAATCAAAAGCTCGGGTAGAGTCGCTCTGTTTAGTTCTCTTGCTTGCATATAGTCTCTTTATTAAGTTTGCTGTCTTTACAGGCAATCTAGCAGGCTATAACTTAATGGCTATCCTCCTCCCCTCCGAGCTGAAAATCTTATTTTTAGGAGGAAGAAAAGACAAGGGACCTGGGGATTGGGAAGGAGGCAATGGGGGGAGGGAGAGAGGGAGGAGAGAGCTATTACTTGCCAAACCAGCACATGTTCACCAGAGAACACGGTCAAGTGGTCAGAAGCAGTGCTGATGTTAATTAGCAATGAAATGAGGAATGAACCAGCATTAGCCCTGAGACTAATCAATGGGAAAATCACTCCAAGCAGCAGCTTAATGAAGTAGTATACAGCTGTTTATTTTTAGACCATTTTAACCTCACAAAAAGAAAAAAAAAACTCCATTAATTAATATAAAAAAAACTTGCTAATGTATATTTCTTTTCAAAGCCAGGGTACTGCTCTGATTTACGTATTTATAGCCTAACGCCCTATACTTATTTCTTTCAATAAGACAATAACAATTAGGTGGGTATCAACACATACACCATATCAGAAATACGCCTTTTTTTTTCACCTTCACAGATGCATTCCTACTTGTTCTAACGTATAAAAGAACATCACTTTTTCCTGAGATGTAAAACTGCTCTAATTTTTTTGTGAGTGGACCATAGAAAAATATATTAATAGGCAGGAAATAAGAGCTTTCTCTCATTTCTTTCAAATGTGAGGGAAATTACGTGGAAAATATTTTTGCAAACAAAAACTGTTTCTCACTTTTAAGAACAATGACTGTCATCTATCTAAGAGCAAAGCCATAGAGTCTGTTAATTAAGACCTACTGATCTCTGGGGTTTTGTGATCGAAAGCCCATCATGACATATATGGGGATCCAAAGCCAGAGGGCCAATTAGGGAGAAAAAAATCTTTTGTCAGTTTATCAGGATGTTGAGGAAACGGGGTAGTCAGTTTAAACAGAGTAAGTCTCTCATTGAGAATTTCTTCCTCAGCTCTAATTGGAAGATAAAATTTTCCTCTGAAGGATACAATTGTTCTTCTACCTTAGCAAGTTCCAAATAAACTAAAGGAACTTCTCAAATGAGAAAATCTTAGGTGCGAGTCTGGAAACAAGCTTAGACTCAATGTTTCCTCCTAACGATGGGAGGTTACTAAAAGCACATCTGGTAACTAGAGTCAGCCAGAACGGAGTTACAAGGTAACCAGGTGGTAACCAGGTAACCAGGTGGGAGTTGGTGGAAGGAAAAGAAGGAACCCCAAGGGGTGCCTGGGTGGCTCAGTGAGTTAAAGCCTTCAGCTCAGGTCATGATCCCAGGGTCCTGGGATCGAGCCCCGCATAGGCTCTCTGCTCAGCAGGGAGCCTGCTTCCTCCCCTCTTTCTCTCTGCCTGCCTCTCTGCCTACTTGTAATCTCTGCCTGTCAAATACATAAATAAAATCTTAAAAAAAAAAAAAAAAGGAACTCCAAAGGGCTCCCCCTCTCATTGCCTCTTTTTTTCTCCCATCCCCCCCTTTCTATTTAAAAATGCATTGAGTAACATTATCTCTCCATGATACAGAAGACTCAGTGTTTGCAAAGCATGTTCAAGTGGAAATCAGAACGCAAGTAAAAAAACAAAACAAACAAACAACCCCCCCCCCAAATGGGCTTCGTCACTTGCTCTTTAGTTAGGGATGCAAAATCCTAAGTAAAAGAGGAAACTTCTCCTTATACTCATTCTTCACATACACCCCCCAACTTGGCAAACGTTAAGCAGTGACTTTTCTGATACTTCATTGTCTCCAAGCGGAAAGTGTGTACAAATGATTTCCTTTTGCACATCGCACCAAGACGAACGAAAACCCACTCTCCCAAAGAAAGTCTACGCCAACCTTGACTCACAGCTGCAAGAGTCAAGCTAAAATTTCAACAGATCAATGGTTAGCTCTGTTGCTATTAATGCAGAAGAAAGAAGAGCACCCCATTCTCATGCTCATTGAAGCTCGAGGTGTCTTCTGACACTTGGCCCGGGGAACTGTCTTCCAGGGCCCCTGCCATTATTGGAGCACACTTCCCATACAGCGAAGCATCTTGAGAAAACAAAAACAAAAAGCAACAACAAAAAAACAAACCTGCGGCTAAGTGCAAACCTGGGAAACCACGGCACTCAGGTAATCCCCTTTATGGGTGGATTTGATAGCTCAAGGAAATGGGAACAAAGCAGCAAGCCCCTGCACACCAACAGCTGGTGGGAAAATTGCTGCAGATTGTTAGGGGAAGCCGCCAACGAAAGATAGGCAATGAAAAGGTTAGAAATGATAGTTTAAAAAAGACAAATTACTCCAAAGACCGTATTCTTTAAATCGCTGAAGCAAAACATGTTTATTCGATTTGTTTGTATGCCTATTACAAAAATGCTACTTTGGGATTCTAGGAACCCAGTCTGTCAATTTTTCAGTTTCTGCACTTTCATGGTTGCTTAGAGCTGTTTAATGCAAATACACTTCCAATAAGAGATTTCATGCCCCTAAATTATACCCAGTTAAAAGCGAATGAAAATGTAAGGTAAATAACTATAATCAGCCATATTATCTTTCTCTTGGCACCTCTCACTTTACAGGCATATTTAAAGACATCTCTGGGGTCCTATCCTTTTTAACAAGCAGCAGCGGATTTCCTGGAATATTACTTAAGATGCTGTGCAGTGAACATTACACAGGTTAAAATGTTACCTAGAGACCTAGAAGGAACCGCATCTGTTGCAGAACCTTTTTTTTTTTTTTTTTTTTTTGCTACATTTTGGAATGTCTGAGAAGATGAAAAGGCATTTGCTGTCGAGGGCATAAAAAGAGATGAGAAGAGTTTAAGTTTGTCTTTTATGTGCAAGTTCATTGATCAGTCATCGTGAAGAGCATGGAAGTTTGCAAAAAGTCACTCTGGGAAGGAATGAATGGGGGCCTGAAAGGAAATGTACAAATGAGAAGAACCTGCTGGATTTGCCATACAAAGAAAGTACTTACGAGTAAACCACAAAGTTACTCCTAGTGGAGAGCAGCTAATGCCCTGACCATTTTTACCCTAGGTCACCTCTTTTTTTTTTTTTTTTTCCTTGAGTCAGTAAATCTCAGAAATCAGTGTGCCTAAGGATCCCCTTGTTAAGTGTCTAGGATGAGAGTTCTGGGCCACTCTGAGAAATCTGGATTACACAGATGAACATAGGCGTCTACATTTTTAACCGGCACTGGCAGTGTGTTTGTCTTCTACTGTCGGAGAGAACGGCTCTGTGATGTTACGAGCACACATGTTTAAAAAATGACAAACACAGTGTCAAAAAGACTTTCAATCCATTCACATAGGCTTTCCCTGCAAAGCACACAATTATGACTTCTAATCAAGCCTCCAGGAGTATGATTAGCAAGGGAGCAAAGGGAATAGGGATTGGAAGCAGAATCAATAAATGGCTCAAATATGTGAAATTGCCTTGTTCACCCAAAATATAGGATGGCTTTGTTCTAACTACCATCCCAAGGTTCAATTGCCTCAGTTCAATTTTAGAAGAACTGGTGATCATTTCCTTTTGTGGGGGGCCCAATTTCTGAATAACCCAGTCTTCGAAAAAGTGAGATATCTCCTCTCAAGTTGCAGAGTGTTGGGCTCACTGTCCCCATCTGGGAAGCACAGTGGATGCGGAGACAGATGGGTCTAAATCCGGTCCCATCCTGTCCTGTACCAGCATTGCAGTCTTGGGCAGGACCTGGCTCATTTGCGGGCACACAGGAGGCATCCCTCATCTGCACAGTACATATACATTCTAGGCAAAAGCCGACATCTGCACAATGGATGTAAAATCACCTCTTCGCAAATTATAAGGGTGAAATGAGACAATAAAGCTGTGCCCTTCGCAGAGACTGGAACATGAGAAGATGAGAAGAGTGGACCCAAAAAAAAGGAGAAATCTGTTAGTCAAACCAAGTGTCAGGACTTAAATTTCAGTAACTCAGTTGGGGTGTTATTTTCCTGACCCAAATTATGAGAATTACTGTGCATTTGAGGTTACTTCAAGACTCAGTAAAGATCTGGCAGGGGGAGGTGGGGCTGGCTTCCTACACTCTTGCTCTGTAAGCCGAGAGAGTACTGTAGGAAGTTGGTACATGGTCACTCGACTTGACCCAGAAGTAGTCACAACTTATATTCTCAACTTTAATGATAGTTTAGAATGGTTTTCCCATAGAAACCAAGTCATACATGAGGTCTGGGTCCTAGGTTACTCCACCAAAGATAATTTGTTGTTTTTATAGAAAACATGAAGACACAACTCCTACCGCTGTCCAATACGAAGAGGAAATCTTAGCGAGGTGATGAGAAAGACAAGCCCAGCCCTAGCTTCTTCCCCTCAAAACACCCCCACTAACTAAAGTACCTCAGGAGTGGAAGACACGTGCACCTCTCTGACAGGACCTTGAGTCACAGGCAGGGTTAGAATGCACTTCTAAGGTCTCAGAGGAACTAGGTCATTCAGAATTTATTCTTGAATAAATATCCTCAGCAGTGTTAAATTTTATAGACAGCGTTCACAGACAGTATTGATGTTCTTCAATACTGCTGAGCAGTGATTTGAAAGGAATTAGTTCACACTACTATTTCTAGTCCTTCGGCGATGAATTCTATCCTTGCAAACCCTGGCTCGGAAGCACGCTCAAAGGCAATGGGCTTTCCGCTCAGGGCCACTGAAGATAAGGGAAAGAGATGTTCATTTCTGCTTGGAAATTGTAGGAGATCCAGGATATCAGTTTGGAATTTCCAACAAAAGAGGATGTCTTCTGACATTGCTCTCTGACTTCAATGTGTGAACCCCTTAAGGGAGTTCCCAGCCAAGGTGAAAGTTTTGGTGGCTTTGCATAAAGTCTCCTTCAGCGTGCTTTGCTCCCCATCTGCATGGACCACAATGAACCTGCAGATCTCACACGGCATGTACAGAAGCTGTCAGAGACGCTCAGATGATGCAAACATTCACATGCTTACGGAGGAGCACAGGGAAGGTCTGGCTGAAGTCCAAACTAAAGGGGGTGGCGAAAGAAGCAGAAACCAATCAGCCCATCCAGAAGGTGGGTCTGGCAGGTGCTGCTAGCCCAGAAGGTAGCTGGATTTCCTGCCAAGTCCCTGACTGCAAAGCCATAAGCCCCTGCTTCATCAACTGAGTTATGTCTCATACCTAAGGCTTACGTACCACAATCACTCATTCCAATACACAGATGGGGACTTTCCCTTCATCTCTTTGCTTACGTAAACTCCACGATTTTATCGTCTTTATATGGTATATCATAAAGGTGTTTAAGAAATCCAAATTAGTTTTATTACTCAGAATCAGGAACACCTGTTTATAAAGGATTTAAATAAGAATGCATAGAATACCCCATAAATAAGCATTTGGTGCACTTTAATACAGACCTCAATGGCCAGAAGCTAGAGTAGAGAGTCAAAGAAGATACACTAATTTATCTCTAAAAATGTAGCACTGCTTCCAGACTGATAACATAGATCTGGAATTCTTAGAGCTTTGTCAAAGTCAAACAAAAAATTCTAACTGTTCAGGTTTAATACAACACGCTTACTATGTCTCCAGAAGGGTGGGGCAACGTATCGCCCGTTCAAGTTGGTGTTTAGATTGTGGACATTGGAAAGCTCCCAGAGTAAAGCAGTAATGAGAACAATGCTCCTGGAAGCAGTTAGAGAATTGAGCAGAATTATTTCTAGGGCACAGATGATTGAGGTGTGGCACGTGTGTGTGTGTGTGCGTGCGCACGCACGCATGTGTTTGTGTGGGGATGGTATAGTGTATGATCTGAAACAGTTTGGTCTGGTTTGAGGGGAAGGAATTTTAACCTAGTATATAAATTTTATCTAATATATGCACCGTATTATCTCAAACCTTTATATGAAGAGCTAGCCTCATGTTTTATCTCTTGGTCCCAAATCATAAGGACCTTGACACTTTAAGGAGTGGACCAAGGGTAGATTATATAATAAAATTTTAAACCACAGCAGCTTGATCCCCTTTAGTTACACTAAGGGCTCACAGGTAATCATAATACATTTACTATATCTGTATCTTTAAATTGCAAAGTGTACACTGGAGAGAACTCCAGGACATGTAACCATATCCAGTTCTCGTGAATCTCAGATAATGACTATGAAGAGAAATAGCAGAAGTTAGAAGTGCACTGAGGGTGTCACATTGCCAGATGAAATAAGCTTCTGGAATATTCATGCAGGGAGTCCAAATTTCTCACTCACTTGCTCCTCGCCGTCACGCCAGAGGAAACTAAGGCTAGACCAGGAGAAGCAATCCTAGACTCATGGCTGCCATGGCTGGCTTCTCTATCCTGTGATTATGTACCAGTGTTAGGAAAACATCCATGGATTTGAAAGAGGGCGTGGCAGGTGGGCTGGCACGGACAAGAAGTGTAGCTACCTTGTGGGAAGGGTGAGGGAGCAGAATCCACGTCAGAAGCTAGAGGGGCCCTGGGAACGTACGGGGTGCTCCAAGCAAAGTCTTGGTTCATTCATCTATGGAAAATTATCGACCCCTCCTTCTCTACTTCCTGACAGGATATGATATCTGCTTCCAGAACAGTCTTCCCAGTACATAATTCAAGTCAACCCTCCCCTTCCTAAAATCTAAATGCATCTCCTCAGCGAGCAGCTGTATTCTCACAAAGCCATCAGGGACGAGGTGCCCACCACGAGCTCTACCTGTACCTGAAGTCCAACAGCATGACCTCCACCAGGCTTATCTCCTGACTGCTACTTCTGAACTCTGGATTTCTGAGTCAGCTCTTCGTTCTCCCTATGAATTGTGGACTCTGGTTGATGGTGGTGCTGACCTTGAAGATAATGGCAATCGTTCCTGCCTCCATGAGAAAGAGGGGACAGGCTGAGGTCCATCCTGCCCATCCTCCAGCACATGTCCCCACGCACACCTCAACACCAGCCCCATCTCTCACACCTTTGAGAGCTCAGAGGCAAGGGATGGTTCCTTCTCTTCTGAGACCTCACCAACTACACACCGGGAGCACCACTGCAGTGGTTTTGTGGCTCTTACTGAAAACAATACTCAAGGCCAAGACAGTACTGGATCCAGAGGGCACGCCACGCCACGGAACATGCTGGTAAGTTACACGACTGCATGCGTGAACACAGCTGCCGGACCAGTTAGCCGCGACGGTTCTCTACTGCGGACGCATGTAGCCCGGGGTCCACAGGGACGGCAGGCAAGACGAGCTGCGTTCTGTTTTCGTGTTCCCGCTTGTCCACACAGTACAAAGCTGTCATTGTTTCATTGAACGTCTATGAATCGTCTACCTGGGTAGAATGATATGTTTGCATTGCATATGTGTAAATGCATCTGTACTGCATGCAGGTGTGTGTGTCTCTGTGCCTGTGTGTGTGTGTGTGTCTGCACGCACATGCATATGTGTGGTTGTGTATGAGTGCACAAGGGGCAACTATGGAGGAAAGACCAGACATAACAAGATTACAGGTTGGAAGCGGTACACGGCGGCTCTGATCGCCTCGCTGGGAGGGATCGGGGGTGTGAATGTGATCCACGGAGGGCACAGCGGGCAGAAGAGCCCTGCACCGCTGGTCGCCGCTGGCCTGTATGCTCACGGGACAGACGAGCCACGTTTGCGGAAACACCCAGACATGCAGTGGAGAAAAGCCCGGTGGGGGGAGCGTCAGAAGTGCCTTGGGGAATTAAGGATGAGAACGGTGACTCTCCCGGTTAAACGACATGCCACCAACATGCCACCGACACCAAGCCCTCCTGGCAGCTCTGACCGCACAGTAGTGGGCACTGAGCACGATGTCAGTAACAAAACAACAGGAAACTCCGCACAGGATCCGACCGTGTCCTTGCTCAGACTCAAGCGTGTCACTTCGAGGCGGGCAGCCCGGGCCAGGAGGGAGAGAGGGCCCAGGACAACTCCTCACTCCAGCACCCACGTGACCCGCAGAACCTCTTGGTGGCTCCGTGTCCTCATCCATAAAACAAGGCTAGTATTCCCGGCAACCTTGCGGGGTCACTTTTAGGATTAAAGACGATAGGGATAGAGCCCTCGAGCAGGGTAGGTAGGACTCAGGAAGCAGCAACCGCGAAAACTCGGGAGAGAGCTACAGGATAAGAATAGTGACTGCAAATGCCACCCCCCCCCAAGTCCTCATTAGATGCCATTTCGGAATTCTCTAAGTAAAATAAACTGCAGAAGCTGCCCTTGCAGATGACGTACCCACAACTTAACATTCCTAAAATAACTCAGAAGACTCCAGCTACAGATAAACGGGCCCTGCCAGGGACAAGCAGTTCAATCAAAGCCTCGGTTAAACGTCTCAGTTTATGGGCTATTCAGGTACATGGAGCGTGAGATCGCTAAAATTAAATAAAATCGTTTTTAAAAAAGTGGACTTAGGGACCATTATAAACAGAAACAGCGTCTTTTTTCCTAAAGATACTTATTTTTTTCCCCCTTTCTTATCTCTTTACTCCTGGGACTGCGGAGCTCCCCAAAGTAAACCTGGCTTTACTTATCAGCGTGAGCTCGGGAAGCCCCCAGCGAGGGAGTAACCCAAACCCCAGAGAGACCAGGCTCAAGGAGGAGGCGGGAAGACAGTTTAATGCCAGCCCCGGCTGCGGCTTCCTGACTATTGGGTGGGCTTGCATTTGAGAAACACAAACAGGTCACCCGCATTTTATGTGGCTGCAGACCTGGCCGCTACGTGCGAGCTGACGGACGAGGCGGACTTTCCGAGGCTCTAGGCGGTTTCTGGGATCTTCGCACCAAGCAGAGATAGAAAGAGAATGCACACGGGACAGAGGCTCCCCTCTTCCGAGCTGCTCAAGGAGAGCGCCTCCTCCCAAATGAGATTAAGGGGCCAGCGCCGATAACCGCCTGTGACATCCATTTCAATGCCATCTGGCACGAGATGGCATTTTATTTCATTCAAACTGGAATTATTTCAGAGTTCTTGTGCAAATCCAATATATGCTGAAGTTTTCTTCAGACTATGCCTAAAGAAGGATTAGCCAAGCAAATTAAAGATGCAAGGGAGAGCGCAGGGGGCGGACTGATGTCGACTTTGGGGTTTCCAACACACCGTAGGCCAGCAGATACTAACGGCCCCCGCGGCTCAGTGTCACCAGGTGTCAGCTTCCCTGCAGCCCTCAAGTCCAGACGCTTCTTCGTTCACGACACTCGGTTGCTGTCCGTCTGTCTTCAGTTCTTTGAACCAGTGCAGCTTACTCCACCTCAAGACCCTCGCGATTGCTTCTCATCTGCTAGGAACATTCCACCCTCAAATCTTTTCAGGGTTGGCTCCTCATCAGCCAGTCCCCAGCTCAAAGGTTACTCTTAAAGCTCAAGCCTTCTCCAACCATCCCTCACACCTCCATCTTACTTTCTGCCTAACGCTTATCGCCCTCTGGAAGTTTATATAACTTCATAATGGGACACCCTATTCAACTTTAAGGCCTGTCAATGCTTGCACTCTGTCTTGTCACCACTGTAGCCCCAGCATCTGGAGCTCCCAATAAATATTTATTTATTAAAGGAACACTAATTATATATTTCTTAATGAAGATTCTGAAAGACCTCAACGTAGCTACAACTTGAGAAGCATGACATATACCAGAGAAAAATAAAACATCATACGTTCTTAAACTGTGTATTTCAGACATTTTACTAGCTTCAACTGGCTTACAATTTCTGTGTTATTCCACACACTGTCAAATGACTGGTGTGGAACTTCTCTTTCCCTTTCAAAGAAGGAGCTACTTAGAGCTTTCCCTCCCCTATCCCCCCCCTTTTTATATATTTAGAGATAAGGAACACATTTCTAAAGAAAGAAATGAGATAAAGTGGGAAGCATGGATTCATTCAGAGCATCCAGAAATACCTGCATTTGTTGCATCCTTCTGTAGGCACCTGCCTGTATGTGTGTACATGGGTGTACATGGGGGCATGTGTGTTGGTGGACGGGAGGGGGTCGGGGGGGAGACGCGTGTACACGGGCATGCGTCTGGAATGCTGAAAAAGTTGAGGTGGGACCTGTCACGTCGGGCAGATCTCCAAGAGCTGGAACGTTCTGAGGAAGTAATACTCCATGTTGTAAACTGCTCATGCAGCAGGACTGAGGAAAAGGCATCGCCTGGCCACCGGCTGTTACCGACTCTGGGAAAATGAAAATACAGCATCTCTGCACCTGTTCACCTGATGGTGAAGGAAGGAAAAGCCATTACCGAGTGACAGGAGACAAAAAACCAAAATCCACTTCTGCAACTCATCCCACTGCTGGTGATTAATCTCACACTCCCACAGCCTGATGCACATTAACCAGATAATTAATAATTTCTTTAGGGATTCCGGCTCGGCAACTGTTTTATCAACGTGCACAGCATTAGCGGGGAAATGCTGCATTTGTGACCAGACGTCTGGGACCAGGAAGGGGCTGTGAAGAAACGGCAAGGGCTTTGTGGCAATTTGTGAGCCTGTTTCAGAAGGAACGAGCATGGGAAGTATGGTCCAGACTGATGTCTTTATCCCTACTGGTGGCCACCTGGAATCCCCAACCACGAGAAGACCCCTTTGTACTGTGACATCTCGCAGACGTGAACTCATGGCATTTCTGCTAGTCTGTATACACACTAGAACAAGGCAGAAACATATAAACTCTGAAAATGCACCTTTTTAAAAAAATATATTTTATTTATTTATTTGACAGAGAGAGAGAGAGAGATCACAAGGAGGCAGAGAGGCAGGTAGAGAGAGCGGGGGAAGTAGGCTCCCTGTTGAGCAGAGAGCCCGATGTGGGGCTTGATCCCAGGACCCCGAGATCATGACCTGAGCCAAAGGCAGACGCTTAACGCACGTAGCCACCCAAGCACCCCGGAAATGCACCCTTTTAACGAGTGTGTCATCTGAGACATCCTTAAATTAAAAGTTTTGAAGATGTGTTTGATCAGAACCATGTCAGGTGACAAAATTTCTCATTCTTGCTGGCTCCCATTCATACCCATTGAAGGAAGGAAGGCACAAAGAATCAAAGTCCCTTTTTCTGAGTCTCCTGTGCAAACGTATCCTGCTTCTCTCATGTTAAAAACTTGTTCCACAGGGAGAAGCCAACTCCTTTTTTTTAAACATATATTTTTATTAAGACTTTAAGACTGTGAATAAAATCCCAAGGAGAATAATAAATCATAAGGATGGTTATTAAAAAGGCTCACCATTAAAATTCCAATGTATTCATTTTCTCTCCTAATGAGAAAAACACGACATTGAAAATATTATTATACATTTTCTCTTAACTCTATCCAGACTGTGATTTGGATGGAAAACTAACAAGAATGTAATCCATCCTTGTCAGAAATCCCAGTGGACGTGGAGGCAGAAAAGCTGGGTTGAGGCCTGCCATGGCCACACTGGGTTTTAGCATTATAGCCCTCCAGCTTCTCTCTGGGATCTGTCACAGATATCCAAACGACACTCGGGGTGAGTTTTGCCACGGGAGTGTTAATCAGGGTGGCTGGCAAACATGGAGCGTGTCCACCTTCTGGGGACCCAGAGAAGAAATTACCCTTAGATTTCAAGGCTAGGATAACTGGGGCCCCTCCTAAGTGTGAATTATACAGACAAAACAAAAGTTGGGAGCTCAGAGTGTCTGGGCTGGGAGGAAGCTTACAGCCAAATCCATTGTCCATTTCTAACAAATCTGTAGGAGCATAATATTGGTGTCTGCCTGCAACACACATCCCAATTTCATCTTGCCAGAATAGCCTGGTTTTTCTTTTACCCTGATTTTCAGATGTTTTTGTGTTTTCCTGTATGTCCTTAGGAGAATCCCCTCAAATCATTTTTAGGATAAAATAGTAGACAACAAGTTAGATGGACAAAAGAAAGAGCCAAAGAAAAACGAACTGGAACACACTGGGCGAAATGTCAGCTCATTAATTCTGACCCCCAATGGTCCAAGCTGGAAGGAATTGGGACCGGCTGTATCTGGTGACCATTCCCTGGTGCGAGGCCATGTGCCGTGGGATACTCGGCCCCAGGAAGAAAATATAGAGCATCCCCTGTAGATTTGCATTTGGGGAACAATGTCTTATATTAAAATATATATTATGGGGAAAAAATGCAAATTTCACATGCATGTTAAAGAAAAGGCAAAGACTTTTAAAAAATGTTTTGGTTACCAATGGCCATTTCAGGCCAGACCTCTATTGTTAAGGACTGAATGCTTGTGTCCCCTCAAAATTCACATGTGAAAGCCTAACCCCCTATGTAATGGTATTTGGAGGTAAGGCCTTCGGGAGGTGATTAGGTCATGAATGAAGCTGTCATGAATGGGATTAGTGAGCTTCTAAAAGGGGCCCCAGAGAACCCCCTCCCCTCTTTCTGCCATGGGAGGACACAGAAAGGACGGCCATCTACTATCCGGGAAGTAAGCCCTCCCCAGGTACTGAATCTACCAGAGCTTTGATCTTCGACTCCCCAGTCTCCATAAATAAAGAAATGTTCAATTAGTTTATTTATATAAATAAATGTGAGACATCCATGTTTGTTGTTTAAGCTATGCAGCTCATGTTCTTCTGTTATCGCAAACCAGACTGACTAAAATACTCACAAGTCACATGCCCAATGTTCCCTGACCTCTGCTTTTAGAGTACATGGGTAGAAAATTTCAGAAACTTTCAACTAGATCATATGAAGAATATCACAATGTATTAAGCACTGATACTATTAAGACTCAATCAAAAAACACATGATCCAGATTCACAAAAATCCAGTGTTGGCCAATAACTGTAACTTGCCCCTGCCTCAGAAGGCCAGAGAAAAGAGTTGGCTCGTGCTCTGAGGTATCAGACCATGGCTGCCACCCAGTTCCCAGAGGACAAAATGATACTGGAAAGACTGGACACTGTAAGTTACACTGTTCACTCCTTGAGGCTAAGAGCCTTACTCGATTTGGTTTTGACTTTCTAGAACCAAGCACGAGGCCCATACTAAGCAACCGATATATCTGATAATCAGAAAGGGTCAGCCCAACAACTCTTCATTGAAGTGAGTTACATGCCATTAACCCTAAAACCTACCACACGTTCAGTTCTACACCACTGATGATACTCGTGGGCGTGTTTCAAAAAGGAAACCAAACTCACCATCAACAACAAAGAAAACAAATGAACAAAAACAAAACGTCAGTGTGGTACGGTACCAGGAATCCTGCATTTCGAGTCCTAAGACGTGGTTTAATTCCCTGATTCTTTTTTAGTCATGTACATTTAACGGGGTAATCTTAATCATATACAGTCTATTTCCTCATTAAAATAAATAGAATAATAACACTAACCTCAATGTGCTGTTATAAGGAATGAGTTAATATAAATAACAGAAGAATTTGTGAACTTATAAAGCACAGAAAAACATTAGTGACTACTATTACACTTTTGCATGGAAATGAAAAAGCCCTTCTGAAACACACACACACACACACACACACACACACACACAGATACACACATGCACGTATTATAGGTTTTTCTCTCTTTCTCAAATGGCTCGATTCCAAAGCAAACTAAACCAAGATCTTTACAAACTAGAAACAGTATTTTAAAATAACTACACACCATCTCAGCCACTAATTATTTTTAGGATTTTACTCTATGCAGCTAATTGAAAATGTTCGGTCCTTTCCATTCATTAGTTTTATTACAAGCACTCCAATGAATTAAAGAAAAATCCATCATCACCACCTTCCTTGAAACTTCCACTGTATTGTCACAGAGGCCTTGACCTTACAAAAGCAATTCACATTAATTCAGCACAAGTAACAGGACTGGACAGAGGATGAAAATCTGGCATTTCTAATAAATAGGACAGCATTGAATAAGTTTGACAGAACACTATTCTACTCTTGATGTCAGGAAATAGGGCAGACAAGGCTTCCCTTGTTACGGTGGAGTGCGTTTGATACATACGTCACCGACCATATGGAGACTCCATCTGACCTGGACCAAAGCACAAGTATCAAGTGGGGCATTCCTTTATACGATCGTTACTTTACTAAAGATTGATGTTGTACACTGATAAGACCTGAGCCCCAAATACAAAGATATATTACAAAGACATCTACTAAGAAAACTGTGACACTGCAGGCCATGTCCGCACCAAGAGGCATATACACCATCTCAGCTAACTCTATTCTTCAACATGAATGGATGCTCGGTACATCTGTTGCTTTTGCTTCTTGGTAAATGACTATTTATTGAATGCGTTTCATGTACAATGTGCTTTGTATATATTTCTTCAGCATTTATTTGACTAGTATAAACCATCTTTTCTAGTAGTTCTTTTAATCCCCATTTTACAATTGAAAAGAATGGAAAAAGCATATGGGTATACTTATATTCATTTGCACATGGCAGAAACAGGATGGAAACCTAGGTTGGCACAAGTGCAATGTTTACACTTTTTGTACTTATAAAGTAACTGGAGGGTTCACAACTCAACCTCTTTTACATCTGTATGTCCCCAAACATACCTGCAATTATATTCATACTGGTAAACTATATATATATATATATATATATATATATATATATATATATGATACAGATATAACGTTCTATTAAGTCAATACGCACTACATGTTCAATTCTGTACTACTGCTGATACAACTATTACAAATTATAAAATTCTGATGTAGTATTTCTATATAAATGCATCTTTCATATTTATATTTTTCTAACCCTAGCAAAGAAAAGCATAGAGAAGATTATATTCACTATTTGGGTTTTTGTCCTTTGTTTCTTAATGGGCCATCACTGCCCCCATGTGATCAGTAGATGGTGGCTTTGGAATCATGAGACAGGCACTGACTCCATACCTTCTTAAGCTTAAACTGTTTGGCTCTCAAAGATCCCTAAGCATGCTGAGTCTGTTAACTATTTCCAACATGGGAATAAAAATATCTGCCTTATCTTCTTCAAAGGGCAGTTGTGAACATCAAATAGTAGAGTTAGGATAGTGCATGCAGTATTTTACAATGTATAAAAACTCTATATGAGGGTGCCTGGGTGGCTCAGTCAGTTAAGCCTCTGACTCTTGACTTTAGCTCAAGTTGTAATCTCAGGGTCGTGAGATCGAGCCTCCCATCAGGTTCACTCAGCAGGGAGTCTGCTTGTCCCTCTCCCTTTGCTCCTCCCCCTGCTCACATGTGCGTGCACGCTCGCTCTCTCTCTCTCTCAAATAAATAAATAAAATCGTTAAAAAACAAAAAAACCTCTGTATGCTGTAAGCATTGATAGTGAGGATAATTATAAGCTTTAAGGAGGATTCTAATTAAAGCAGTAGCCCTTTTATAACTTTGAAAAGACTATAGTTGTAGCCTGAGGAATTAGGAAAAGGAAAAAGGAAAAGACACAGTGCATTATATCTCAATACTACTAACAGAAAATCATAATTTTATATCTGCAAGTAGAAAATGGCAAGGAAAGCACCAAAGAGTTTACTTCAGCAGGTCTTAGTCAAGAAAAATCTATTTCAAGTTCTTAAAAATCACATCAACTCTCCCTACCATTTTTTAAACTTTAAACTATCTTCCTATACTGCTATTTCCATGAGCTCTGCTCTCATCAGAGGATAAGCGAATCAGCTGGCAGGCAAAAGCTTGAGTTCTAATCTCAGCTCTGACATGGGGGATTAATAAACAAATATTTGTAATGTTTCCTGAAGAGGAAAATTCTCGGTTTTTTTTTCCTTAGTATTAGCAGCACATCCATATGTGTACTTGGCCCCAGCATAGCACTGCATATTTAATATTGATTATTATATGGGCTTCATAACACAAATGAAATAAAATGTTACTTATAAAAATGCTCACTCTTCCCCCACTGTAATTTAAACACACTGCTAAGAGGTCATTTTTCAAGCCATTAGCGGCCTTGCAATTTTCTGAAACTTCCCGCATTTCTCAGAAGGAGCACTCAGGTAAAATGTCTCAGTATGAAAAAGGGCTTTGACCATGTAAACACATCTAATTCTTAGTTGAAATCATGAAAAATCTCAATTGTACAATTTCCGAAAAGGCTCACTTAGCTAGCAGCATGAATGGCTTGTTCTCGTGCATGTCAACCCTTGATGCTTCTTCTACTAACCAGCAGGGTGCCCAATGCCAGCCTTCCCAGTGATCGAGATCGGAGGCCACCTACTCCTTAGTGACCGAAGGTGGCCTCTCAGGCACTAGCCACCATAACTACTGCCTGGCGGGGAGATTCAAGCATTCAACAGACCCGCAGGCAACGGAGAACAGACCCCTCACCTATGTCTTTGCCCCACCAGAAATCCTAGGTTCTGAGAAAATGTCCAAAGGAGAGGAGGAATTTATTTCCCAGACCTTTGTTCAATGATTCAAACTGAAGAACCAATTTGAATTCTGGACTGAGAAGAGTACTCATCGCTAGTACCTGAAAAATTGAAGAAACAGGAGTGAGAAGAGTACTCATCGCTAGTACCTGAAGAAGTGTGGATATTCACATTTCTCCCTTAACTTTCCACCCGTTTCCATGAGGGGGTTACCTCAGACTCTCCTCCATTTGAGAGGTTTCCGTTAGTCTGGCTCCTCACAGAGCTCCGATGGGCATCCAGTGGTTCCTAGCTACCAGGAAGCTTCTGGATCACCACTTGGTGGGGCTTCTTGAAGAAGAGAGGCAAGATGAAGCAGCAGCGTCACCTCTACTCTGTTTCTGAAAGAAAGCCCAGAAGCCAGGCTGCTCCTTACCCCCTCATCTCTGGGTTGGCGGGAAGAGGCAACTGGATTGCCACAAGTTAGAACAGCTTGGAGAAAAAGGACGACACACGATACATGTTCTACTCTGCTCAAGTAGGTGTAGGTGAGGTGAAGACGAAAAAGGAAGAAAGTGTTCTTTCAACATGCAGACTGCATTGGTATAAAATAAACCCAGGTAAATGTCCAACCCCAAAGAGGAAACATAGTTAAAAAAACAAAAAAAACAAACCAAACCAAAACAAAACAACCCTGGAAATGTGTACTTTATTTTTAAAGAGAAATCTGAACTAGCCTTCTTGAACTGCCTTCATAGGAGGCGGGGAGTCCACTCAAGACCATCTCCTAAGGGGAGATGCCCCTTTCCACACACTTGACCACCTCGAGCTTCCAAAGGCAACAGCCAGTGATAGCAACCTCATTGGTATGCACCAAGATGGTTCAACATCCAAACTCCGGCCGATCTTGTGAACTATGTATCAGGGGAGGAAGATGGCTATTTTCCTTTATATCGTACTTTTAAGAACTTTGAGTCATTTGTGATTCTTTCTATATTGCAGCGTGTGTGTGTGTGTGTGTGTGTGTGTGTGCATGCACACACGCGCCCACCCACTTCCCTCTCTTTCATCCTCAATTCAAACATTAACCTTTGATGTAACATTTTTGCTCCTCATCAGAATGGAAAGAATGAGCTTCACAGAAGCAACTGAGTTGGGAGAATAAAAAAGATGACATCACTTCAAACGTGGACTTGCCAGAAAACTCTCCTTTCAAGTGCTCCCCTGTGTCACCAGCCAGGGACCCTCTACTGTCCCTGACCGCTGCATGCTGCCCCTGTTTCATAGCTTTTGATCACCATTTGTTTCATGCCACCGTTCATAACATCCCCCATGTGTATATGTGTGTGTGTCGCACTTGTGTACTTTTTAAAGCTCCTATCTGGGTTCACTTTATAAACCCCCAGGTGAATGACAGGAATTCATTAGCATTCATTATTAGTTTGATAATTCTAAATAAAGTCAATACAAACATTTACATGGCATTTGCCCAGGAAGAGTATCAGGCATGAGAATTTGGGGCCATCTGCTCCTGTTCCTTCTGACACAAGAAGTGTAAGGTACAGGCAATAAGAAAGAACGCCATGGGGGGTGGTGTGGAGGGGTCCTACTACTGGTTTGTGTCTCTAAGACACAGAGTTAAAAGTCTTCAAACTCTTCCCTTTTCACAATTCATTCAGGTCAGACGCACACTCTTTTAGGAGGTGTTCACATATCATACAATTCCGTCCTGTGCCCCACTCCTTTCCCCACTGACGCAAACACAGAGCAAACACAGTGAGAAAAAAACCTGCACTGGAGTCAGACTGACCTGGGTTCAAGTCCTACTCAGCCACCACTCTGGTCTTCTTTTTGTCACCTGACTGTTCAAAACTCTGCAGCAGAAAACAACCACCATTGTATTTGCTCCTAAGTATAAAACATGGGCTCTTGTTCCGTTGATGCTACTGGTGGTCCCTGACATGGATGCAGTCAGTTGGCTGTTGGCAGTGTGTGTGTGTGTGTGTGTGTGTATGTGAGAGTGTGTGCTGGCTCAGCTGGGAGGTCAGCTGTCCTTTCCTCTCCCCTTCCCAGTGATCTCAGGGACTTTCCCACACCACATGTCTCTCCACATGGTCTCAGCACAGGAGCTCTCCAGCAGGTAACTAGACTTCTCTCCTGGATGACTCAGGACTCCCAAGACTATAAAAATAGAAGCTGTTAGGCCTAATGAAGGCTTAGGTCTGGAATTAAAATAGTTCCCTTCTGGCCATGATCTATTGGTTCAAGTCAATCTCAAGGTCAGTGAAGATTCAAGGGGCATGAAGGACACCACAGGTGAGAGTACAGAAGGTGGGGTCATTTGGAGCCACCAACAAAGAAGACTACCACCACCACTTAACAAATCACTTAATCTATACATTTTGATGAAACATGGTTTTCTCCATCCATTGGAAAGGAATAATAATACCCTCATTTTTATGGAGCTCTAACAATTAAACATAATAAATGTTAAAGGCTACCAGAGATATTGATATCTAGTAAACACAGTCTCTCTTGTGTTTCCCAAAGTCCTTGGATGACCCAGAAATTTGTGAGCCCCTATCTACCACTATCTACCCTTCCCATGAAGGTGGTGTCACCATCCGGGAAGTTGTACCAGTGCCTAGTACCAATCCAGGCATTTTGGGAGCGCCTGGTACTAAGTTCTTTGTACTAAGTACTAAGTACTAAGTTGATTGAGTATATGTCCAATGAAATTGGTCTACACTGTCTCCAACAACTCACTTCCACAGCACACGAACAGATTGAGCTATTTCACAAGAATTTCTTAGATGCGAATGAAAAGTTATCAAATTCAATGTCATGAGCAATCATAGCAGTCTGGAGTTCATCTTCACCTCTTTTTAAATATAGTAAAAATAGCAAATTTCCCAAAAATATTTTGCCAGATTTCCACTGCCTCAATTTTAAAACTCAGGCACACTATAAGTAATATGTAATCCATATGTCTATGATTCATTTTTACCCAGTTCATCAAAATGCTGTTTTTGTATTAAATGTCAAAATGCCTTTTATGTCTTTATTTATGAGCCCTTTAAAGTTGTTATTTTTAAATGATGGTAGAACATGTTTTGCCAAATTCAAAATTTACAAAGGCATTTGTAATTTCATTCCAAACATCAGCTTCTGGGAGAGTTCATTTGTTTATACTTGGGAAAATTCCTATTTCTCAGATACAGACTTTACAAGTTTTCTTTAGATACTCAAAATTCTCTTCACCTTCATTTTAAACATATTAATGAATATAATCAGTTATGTGTACATGGAGAATTTAGAAAACCAATATGCGACCTACTGTCCCTCTGAAGGAAAACCTCTGTCATCTCATTCTACCTCAACTCTGTACCTTGATGAGAAAAAAAAAAAAGAGAGAGAGAGAGAGGGAGACTGCCATATGTTACTTATTTGTAAAGGGGAAAATAAAGTGCAGACTTCCTTCTCTCCGGTTCTAGACTGTGCACACTTCACTACATGGACACTGTAAGCTCATCTTCCTTCTGACGTCAAAGTTCATCAAACCCTCTTCTCCTGTCTTTCTAATCTTTATTATTCTTTACTCTTTCCACTATGAGATTTAAAAAATGCTAACAATCTAAGGGACCTCTTCATGACTCAAGTTTCTATGATAAGCTAATTGCAATTTGAATTAAAATAGAACAAATATATACCCTAAGGCAGAGCATTAGGTTAATATTAATAATAATAATAATAATCTATAAAAGTCAATGCTATAGAATTTTAAAATGTTTATGTTTCAAATAAGAAAAGCTGAGAAAATAGAAGAAAGAAAATCTGAAAACCAAGCAAGGTCTATGACCTCAGACAAATCAAACTCTGAAATTTATTAATCACTAACATGAGGGTAATGAAGCCAATACTATCCCCATCACAGACTTATTATGAACATCAAGTGAGTAATATAACATATCATAAACTACAGGCAATACTGGTGATAATAATTAAATATCTGATAGTAGCTGTTACATATTTTTATCTCAGTTTCAAATATAAACTGATGTAAATCCACTTTCTCCCCTAATTATCCATTTCAGAGAAAAACTATTGACAGCTAACCACCGAAGAAACTATGGACAATTAGCTTGCCATAACTTCGAAGATCACAGATGTGAGGCTTGCAAGCTGATCTGCTCTCTCTCCCAGAGCCAAGGGTTTGCTGATTCCAAGTCACCTGCTGAGGAAAGGACAGTTTCCATCCCTTTGTAAGGAAAATGCCATCTACATGGCAACAATACTCCTATGTTTAATTTGTCAAAACGTTAAACACTCCATGAACCACATTTATGGGTTTGAAATGAGACACTTCCTATTCTTAGGCTCTGGTGGGGAGGCCAATCATACAGTGAGAGCCCCGAGCTCAAATGGAAAACCAGCTCTAAAATGGAAACACCAACTAGGATCAATCCAGTGCGAGGGAACCATATTTTCCAGTAAACGAAGTCTGCTTCCTTAATAACTTATCAAAACAGAATAGACTCTTTCCATTCTTGTCTCAAAGAATGTAAGGAAAAAACAAACAGGCTACCTCCATAGCTAGGCCACTTCACTGGAAATCAGACAAAAGCAAATCCTACTGCTTATCCAAATTACTCCTGCACGTAGGAGGAACATCACGTTCCCATACCACCGCAGAGCTGACCGGGTGTTAATTTGAATTTTAAGCAGAATCAAGCTTTTGCTCAGGTCCATCCCACCTGTCAGCGGATAGGAGTATAACAAGATAATTACTTCCTCTTATTTCAAAATGCCAGACACCCAAGACTTCCATGGAAAATGAACAGAGCACCTGTATTACATTTTATTCTAGTAAGTCTGGGGCTGAGGATCACGGACATCCCCTTATGTTATTCAGGGAAACAGTGGTCGAGGACATGCAAACCCTACAGAAAGGGAGAACGGCAGTGCGTGATGATTCCAGAAATATACTCAGGGAAAACTTCCGCAAGAAGCAAGATGACATTGTAGATCATTCGTTCATGTTAGCAGCATTTCCTTGGTAAAACAGACAAGGTCGAAATCCAAGGTTATTTAAGAGAGGGAAACTAGCCATGCTCCGCGCCTGCTACAAAACTGCTGTTTAGTCCCTCAAAACGCTACAGATTTTAGATGTACTCCCTGCTTGTGTTCCCTCTCTCACTGTCTCGGTCAAATGAATAAATAAAATCTTTTAAAAAAAAAAAGATTTTAGATATAATAGGATCTCCTTTACAAGCCACACCCAGAATTTTGGTTTGACATAGCACAGGGTTCCTCGAAGAAGATGATTTAAATCTTACGAAAGATTTGATCAAGATCACGAACACCTGTCAAATCTGCCCAGATCTAGATGACCGAAAAGTCTGGCTGTGGGTGAGGGTGTATGTGTGTGTACGTCTGTCCCTCTGCACAGTGGGGTGCCTGGATCTGTCTGACGAGGCATGGCCTTTCACCTCAGGATCCGTCTAGAATGTTTAAAGATGCCTATTTGCTTTTCAGATTCGTCCTGAAAGAACAGACCTTTATTGATATCCAACAAGATCTGTTATCATGTAGCAGTGGTTTCTCGGATTTGGAAAAGAGATCTCTGAGTTACAGCAAAGGAAATCTTGGAACAGACCCCAGTTGGCCCCTTTAGGCAACATGATGGCAGTTATCACACCACCGCCTTCCCCCGATCCCGGATTTCAATCCCTGCTCATCTGGTCATCGGACATCTACCCGAAGATCATCCCTGCAGTAGGGAGGGAGTGGGGAAAGGAAGAAGCCACATGGAAAGGTCACTATGACAGGCACGCACTCCGTGCAGGCCGGGACTACCTCATTCCCTGTACAGGCTGAACGCACCTTAGTGCCCAGTATGACAAACGTGCAGGAAAGGCAGTCCGATGGCCTAAGCAGGGCGTGAGATTCAGAGTCAGGCAGCAGAACCGGATTCAAATCCCAGATCTGCCACTCTCTGCTTATGTGACCGAAAGCAGCGTGACACAGTTTACGGAGGTTACCCTATCCCACTCTCTCATCTGGAAAATGAATTTAATGAGGCTCAGGTTATCCTGAGCGGTTCAGTTCCACAAGCCTTTGACTCCAGATACTTAAAAGAGATCATCAAAAAATAATATTTATAGGATCTTTCCCATTTGATGGAGAGAAATACATCACGTAGACACGGGGCCAGCCTTGGAGCAGGAGGCGGAGCGCGGTGGGCCCCTGGCGGGACAGACGGCTGGCTCTCCGACCCTGAGTCACGTGGTGACTTGTCACAAGGACTCCACTGAACTTCCTCTGCACCCTGCATTCCATCGGCGAAATGGGGGAACATGACCTGCCTCTTCGGATCTGAAAATGTCAAACACAGCAGCACACTTTTCTGCCTAAAACTCCCAAGGGCTTCCCATCTTCCTCGAGGTAAAAGGCAGAGGCCTCACAAGCGGCTGCGCGTTCCTATAGAGCTGACCTCTTCCGCACTCTGACCTCCCCCATCCCTCCCTTCTTTCCCTAGAACACCCAGGCTGGCTCCTTCCTTGGGGTCTGGACACTTCCCCTTGCACCCAGCCCTCAGGGACCCACGTGACTGCCGCCACTCCTCCATCAAGTCAAGTCTTTGCTCCAATGCCACCTGCTCGCCTTTTCTCCTCTCGTCATCTAGAACTGCAGACCCCCCTACCCCAGCATTCCCGCCGCAGCACTTACCACCTTTTAAAATGATAACTATTTTTATTTATTTATTTATTTATTTTTAAAAGATTTTATTTATTTATTTGACAAGCAGAGATCACAAGTAGGCAGAGAGACAGCAGAGAGAGAGGAGGAAGCAGGCTCCCTGCAGAGCAGAGAGCCCGATGTGGGGATCGATCCCAGGACCCTGGGATCATGACCTGAGCCGAAGGCAGAGGCTTTAACCCACTGAGCCACCCAGGCACCCTAAAATAATAAGTATTTTTAAATGTATCCTATTGTCTTAACTCCCTACACCGGAGCAAAGACTTCAAGAGGGCAGGTTTTTACATCGATTTTTTCCCTACTGTATCTCTGTAGCAGACCGGGGACTAGGGATGGCTCAGTAAATATTTACAGAATGAATAGATTTGTTGTAAGGCATCAGCGTGTGATCTGCAAAGCACAGTGCCTGGCACACGGTAAGAACTGAATAAATGAGATCCATTCGTTCTAGAGGTTGGTAACCAAGGGTAAGATTATAATCTTTGTAGCCCTGGAAAAAAAAAAAAAAAAAAGCACATGCACTTTTTTTGACCAGTCAGTGATGCAACTAACACCTGGGTTTCCCCAGGGTACTAGAAGGCCGCTGTTGCATTGTTGGGCCTTGCCGTGACTCATCTACAGGCCTCAGGCACACCAGTTTCTGCATCTGCAAACAAATACAACAACATCTACCCTCCAGGGGAGAAAGAAGCTAGGGAAAGCTGTTTGTCATCTGCTCTGCAATCTGGGGTGGAAAGTATAGACAGCATGATTTAAAATACTGGGTAAGATTAAAAATCAGAAAATGTAGGGATCTGAAGGGGCACCTGCACCCCAATGTTCATGGTAGCAATGTCCACAACAGCCAAACCGTGGAAAGAGCCGAGATGTCCATCCACAGACGCAGGGATAAAGAAGATGCGGTCCAGGGGCGCCTGGGTGGCTCAGTGGGTTAAGCCTCTGCCTTCGGCTCAGGTCATGATCTCAGGGTGCTGGGATCGAGTCCCGCATCGGGCTCTCTGCACTGCAGGGAGCCTGCTTCCTCCTCTCTCTCTCTGCCTGCCTCTCTGCCTACTTGTGATCTGTCTGTCAAATAAATTAAAAAAAAAAAAAAAAAAAAGAAGATGCGGTCCATACAGACAATGGGATATCACTCAGCCATCAGAGAGGATGAGTACCTACCATTTGCAAGGCCGTGGATGGAATTGGAGGGGATTATGCTGAGTGAAATAAGTCAATCAGAGAAAGACAATTATATGGTTTCACTCCTATGTGGAATATAAGAAACAGCACAGAGCATCACAGGAGAAGGAGGGAAAACTGAAAGGGAAGTCATCAGATGGGAGAGAAATCATGAGAGACTCGTAACTCTGGGAAACAAACTGAGGGTTGCTGGAGGGGAGGAGGGTGGGAGGCAGGGGTGGCTAGGTGATGGGCATTAAGGAGGCCACTTGAGGTGACGAGCATTGGGTGTTATACACAACTGATAAATTATTGAACACTGCATCTGAAACTAAAGATGTACTTTATGTTGGCTAATTTAATTGAAATTAAAAAAATTTTTAGAAGATTAAAAACTAAAAAAAAAAAAAAAAAAAGACTATGCTGTTTCTGCCTACCAAAGGCATTTTCCGGCTGGCACTCACACACCACCTAAGAGGGTTTCAGCTACATCCTCTTCTTTGGGTCAAGCAGCAATAAGGGAAAACACAATCAGACTTTCTGGGGGAAATCTGGGCACCACCGTTGCCCAGTAGAGTAAGTCGCTCTTTTCATCAGGGTAGAAAAACACAGGGAAGGATACAGTGCTAGTCTCCTGTTCACTAACTGTGTAGCATTCCTGCAGGAAAGAGGTTAATAATTACAGAAGTAATTAACATGTCCTTGATTTTCATACTCTAATCCTATAGTTGGAGGATTTCAACTTTGGTCCCAGAGTCTGCAGGAAGAAGAGAGCAGAATGACAATGACTGGGATTGGTGTTCCAGAGGGGGCTGGGCAACCAGGAGATGGCCCTGGGTTTCTAACCGCTTCCTAATGAGGTCCAACAACAACAGATGAACAATATCGGAGAACACTCTAGGTTTTGTTTTTTTTTAAACAACGGAGTGCTTTGCAGGTATTTGACCCCCGATCTTCCCAAAACCCCCACTCCCACCTCTTCACGCCTGCACGCAGTAAATTTGGTGTCACTGTTTATTAAAGATAACTAATGCCCTAAGTCTTTATTTACTTCTATTTATTGCTATTTTAGCAGAGTCACTGGAGAGCTGCTATGTTTCTGGTCCACTCGGGTTCCTTAATCACTGTTAGTAGGTAAAATCATCTGTGACAACTAATCCAAAAAGCAGATTATATTTATTTTGGCTACAGTGGCTTGCAATTCGTTAAAATCAACAAAGCCTTTTCATTAGCCCCCTGCTGATGTCCTAAAAACAGACATTTCAAGAGTCTCAAAGCACTGAGCTACACATATGCAGCCAAGCTAATTCTGACAGATTCTCAGTGCCATTCTTAACACAAAATCTTATTAAACTAACAAACAAGAAACAGAACCCCTCTGCTTTCAAACAAAGGCCTAATTAACATGCCTAAACTCCAAAGTCAAAATCATAGCCGCAAAGCTTCCTGAATGTGGAAGCAAAACAGAGACTGTCATTAGTTAAGCAAGATTTACCAAAAATCGGAAACTTTTTTTTTTTTTAAATACTGTGGTAAAGGATTAGAAAGCAGAACCATGGTGCCTGTTTCTAGACGGTTCTGCGTGGGCATTCTGGCCTTCCAAAGCTGGGATTGTGATGAACTAGCCTATTGATGCACATTACAAATCTACAGAGCAGAGGATCAAGGTCTTATTCTGGGGTTGCCAGAGATAGAAACAGCTGCAGCATGTTTAAGGACAACATCATTCCATCAACGTCCCCTGTGTCCTCCCTCTCGTACCCTCACTCCCGAGACCACACTCCTGCCTTTCACAGGCACATCTCCTTTACTCGCTACCATCCAGCTGTCCACTGCCAAGAATGACCTTTTTAACACCGAATGGGATTTTAGGGCTGGGTGTCAGAAATGGGGGTGTTCCAGGAAAGATGCTCACTGCGGTGACTCAGCCATCACTGTGCCACCAGGCAGCGGCCATAATTAATGAATGTATCAAAAGGTCTACTCAAGGAGCAAAGAAGGTAGACAATGATTTATGTTTACCTGAGGGGAAGATTATTTAGGTTTGCAAGAGCTTTCAGAATGAGGAAGCCCAGAAATATTTAGATATGGTGTGGGTACCTCTCCAAGGCTGAGGAGAAATTCAAAGAATGGGCAAGCAGATCCAGAAACAAAGGTGGGGGGCAGGTCACGTGCATAGGGAGATGTGCTCTCTCCTGCCTTTTCCCTCCACGGCTCTGATTGGAGAGCCGCTGCGATGGCTGTATCCCCATGACTGCTACTGCAACGGAATTATTTGTCGGCAGCCCCCCAGCAGAATCCTGAATGTGGTCGAGGATGATTACCAGATGGTACTTCATGCAAGTCTCTGTCCTAATGCATGGTTTACCACAGGTCAACGGGGGAAGCCGAATACAGCCCTCCAGAGCCACGGCTTGCTTGGCTCTGAAATTCACAAGGGATGAGGGCATCAGGCTGCCCCCGAGACAAAAAGGTCCAGCTCGTCTTCACCAGGGTCTCTATCCAGCAGCCCCTTCAGCCAACTACTTGAGCATCCTCTGGTTCATTCCATGAGCAAAAGAGCTGTCTGTTAGAGCAGATAATAAAATCCAGCCTAGAAGGAAAATCCACATACAAAGCTGCTCTTGAATCAGAGTTTTGTCTACAGGGAAAAGTGAGCCACATCTGATACACAAGTTATCATTTTGGCTCTCCATAATTAAAACTATTGTTGCCATGGCAATCCAAGGAGGGCGGCAAATACGCGAAAGGCTCGTGTCATGGCTTTTTTGTTGTTGTTGATACAGTCTGTAGCCCCAGCCTGGGTTTATTGATAGCAGGGCAGAGATGTGAATTGGGCAAACAGCAGAGCCACACGCGTAAGGTGAGAAAATGTGAAACTCAATTATGTACCCAAGATACTGTTTTCAATTGTCCCTCGGTCCCCGGCCTGCCTTATTCGATAGATAATAAAACTGCACTGTCTTCCTTATGTATATTTACATCTCGTAGCTCTCCCCAGCATATGTCAAAGCTTCCTGATTTTCTTCTCTATCATCAACCCCTATCTAGAGGATTATACTCAAGAAGATTTCCAGGTCATCGCAACAGGTCACTTTTCTGAGCCACCTTATCAGGGAATAGGAACCACATGCAGTTCTCATGCAGGGAAACAAAGAATCCACTTGGTTTTGTGATTTAAACAGGACAGCAAAAACAGCCTTTATTACTGTTGTCATACAAAACATGTTGAGACCAGCAAGACAGCAGCCGCAGCCCTGAGGACTATTTCAACTTTATACCTCCTAAGGTCATTCTCAAATAAAAGAGAATACGCCCCTCAGTTTTTGTTTTGGATTTGGGGGGGTTTGTTTTGTCCTTTTTTTTTTTTTTTTTTTTTAAAGCAGGCTCCCTCTTTTCCTGGTTTGTTTAAAATGGGCCTGCCGTTCAACATTCACGATCTCCTTGGGACAAAAGATTCCAAGCCAAGCAAGAGAACAAGGCCACACAAACAACTCCACATCCTTTCAGGCAACCCTGAGATCCAGTACACCTCTACGAGCAAAGCCCAGGAATGAATGGAACAGTGTTTCCCAGGCTTGTCAGACCCAAATGGCATCTCCGGCACTTGTTACAGTACAGAGTGCCAGGCTCCTGCCCTGGGGACTCTGCTTCAGCAGCTCTGGGCACCTCTGGGAAACACCAAAACAAGATGGACGCCTGCAGGAAACACTGAAACAAGATGGACGCCTGCAGGAAACACCGAAACAAGATGGACGCCTGCAGGAAACACCGAAACAAGATGGACGCCTGCAGGAAACACCGAAACAAGATGGGTACCACTGGGAAACATTGAAAAACAAGATGGACACCTCCGGGAAACACTGAAACAAGATGGAGGCCTCCAGAAAACGCTGAACAACCAAGGTGCTCTGAGGGACACAATGCCCCTTCATCAAGGAGTAAAGAATTAAATCTAGAGACAAAGAACCTAAGGAACTGTTTCTGGCTTGTTCTGCTACACAGCCAGCTCCCACCCAGGCAAACTGAGAACACCCATGGGAAGGAGTTATTGCATGTATATTCACGTGGTTCCTGCACTCCTCAAATCCAAATACCGGGAGGTTTGGTAATGTTTATTCGCCTTTATGGAAGGGGAAGAGAGGAAGTTCTGATGGGCTTTTACTTTTATTTTTTAACTAAAAGTAATAGGAGAGAAACTAGCCATTTAAAACTCAGGTGAATGAACTGGCTCCTTTGGGGGGGGGGCGCTGAAAGGGACACCACACTCACAGCAATAGTCTGAGATGCCAAAAAAAAAGGATAATGATTCACTTAATGCCGGGGACAGTAGCTCAAGATGTTGAAAGAAGCATATAATATTTCCCCTGGGGGATCTGAAGGTAGCAAGGTAGGTGACAAAAAGGTTGGAGGACGGAGGTAGAGAAGGGAGCTTTCATCTGCTCAAATGAGTAGCCAGAGAGCAGGCAGAAGGCTGAACACAGCTACTGTCACCAAGTTGGCTCCCCCCGGCAAGAGAATAGCTCACCACAATTACGCTAGCTCATGGACGCTCTGCCTCACTGGAATACAACTTGTTGGGGGATTAGTGTCTAGAGAGAAATTCTCAAATAAGCTTTTACTAAAAGACCAGATGCCTAGCTATGGCAACTGCTTCTTTTTAATTCCAAAAGCAATCTGTGCCATAACCCAATAGTTCTGCCCTCTGATAACGGAGTAAAATCTAATACTGTTCCTGAAATTTTATAGACATTCCTCTTTCTAAGGACATGAATAGTATATATACACTGTTCAAAGTCTCCACTTTTCTCTTTTGTAGCAAAATGGCAAGAGCCTATGGGAGAGCAGAGCCTGGGGCAATGTTCCTTTTTGCTTTAGAAGCCACCTGCTAATCACCTGCAAATAATAACAGACTACAAGGGAGACAGCCCAGAGATGGCCCCTCTCCACCGTGAAGGGCAAGGGTTAAGTAGAAACAAAGTGAGGGAGGCTTTCCTGGCCTGAGGGGGCTCTGCAGAGTGACCAGGAACGCTTCCCCAAGGACGGATGCAAGGGGCCCAAGGACGGATGCAAGGGGCCCAAGGATCACCAGTTAAAGATCAGAGGCAACTTGAAATGGGCCAAATGAGCTGGACTTCTGAAGTAGAAAGAAAAAAAAAAAAAGCATGCCTCCAGAAAAGTAACACAATCTCAGTGCCAGCAGGCTCTTGGAAAGTGACTTGCTCTGCTCTAGGCTGAGAGGTTGAGCTTGCCGGGTAGGGCCCCTAATGAGCCCCTCTCATCAAGCTGCTTGCAGAGAAAGAATGGCGCTCTTTCTCTGGGCGGCAAGGCCAGCATCACACTGGACAATGGCATGACGAAAATGGAGCTGCCGGATCATTAAGGAGAACACTCGCTTCAAACAGGATGCGGCAAAATCTGCCTATTCTTTAACTCGGGAGAACCTAGAGCAGACAATTCAAAGGGCATTAAAGGCTTAGGAAAACTGTAACTGAGAAGTTGTTAAGGGAAAAGAGTTTAATCCAGTTCCTATCTTTAACTGAGAGAGAACTCAGGCATGCAAGGGATTTTGATGGAATGAGTATGAATAATTATTTTCCAGCTGCTGAAAAGTCAAGGAGAAGAAAAGGGCCCACACTAGTCTCGCTGAAAAAAAAAAAAAAAGTCTTGAACATCTTCATGTGGCGCCTCATGGTGGCTGTGGAATCTCTTCCTGTGCACTGTAATGAACTACAGAATAGATACCCGTTGATCTCATAGCACTGAGGGCTTTTCCTGCATGAATTGCTGAACAGCTTTGAACTGAGACTTCACTGGCTCCCCAGTGCCCTATGGAGCCAAACTCCCCTTCATCTTCCATCTAGCTCTCCCCTCTTTCTTCTAGATGATGTCTCCTTTTGTTCTGCCCCTTCTCATTCATCCCTGTCTGCCATTTTGATAACAAGGAAAGGGGAAAAAATGAGTCTCTCTCCAACTACTTCTCAAGATTTACTACCATGTGAAGTTCATGGCATGTATCTCCATTACCCTGTTCACCTCGGGGCTGCCATGGCCCAGTGGAACCATTTCTTTTCCCTCCTGTCTAGTCTCTATGTGCTTGGACGTTTTTGTTGATTTTGCCATGCATGTGGAAGATTCCTCAATCTACTCTTTCTTTGCCTTGAATCTACCAGGCTTGGTGCCACTGACCAGCCCCAGGTACTAGAGTACATGATAGATTTTGTATCTAAGACTTAAAATAATGGTCTCCAGTGAAAATAACTCCCCTGGATATCCACTGATTAATGAATGGAAAAACAAGACATGAAATGTACATACAATGGACTATGATTCAGCTTGAGAAGGGGGCAAGATTCAGATATATGCTACAACATGGCCTTTGAACACGTTATGCTGAATGAATAAGCTAGACTGAAAAGGACAGATACTGTTTGTTTCCACTTATGAGGTACCTTGAGTAATCAAATTTCACAGAGTCAGAAAGTAGCATGGTGGATGCTAGAGGCCGGAGGGGGCGGGGTGAGCAATCATTGTTTAATAGGTACAGAGTTTCTGTTTGAGATGATGAAAAAGTTCTACACGTGGGTGGTGGTAAGAATGGACTGCTGCAAAACTATGCATAGGTACTTAATGCTACTGAAATGTACATTTAGCAATGGTTAAAATGCTGGGGGGAAAAAACAACCATCCAAATCTGTGTATGAATGCTCAAGTCACACCTAAATCAAGCCTGACTATACTTAGTTTCAGAAAAAGCATGGCAGGCTCTGTCACCAACTGGGGGTGAAACTTTAAAATTTTCCTTCCTTCTTTCCTTCCTTCCTTCCCTTCCTCCCTTCCTTCTTTCCTTGTTTCCTTCCCTCAAGAGATATTTCCCAGTAACCACTCTGTGCCAGTACAGTAATCAAAGATGGGACCAAACAATTTCCAGGGGGTGCCTGGGTGGCTCAGTCAGCTAAGCATTCAACCCTTGGTTTCAGCTCAGGTTGTGATCTCAGGATTGTGAGATCCAGCACCACCTGAGGCTCCAGGCTTAAGATTCTCTCTACCTTCCTCTTCCTCTGCCCCTCCCCTACCCTCTTTCTCTCATAAACTCTCTCTCTCTCTTAAAAAATAAATAAATAAATAAAAGTAAAAAAATATATTAAAAAATAAAAAAGAATTTCCAATCTAGAAAGCAACAGTCAAGAAGCAACTATAATGTCCCATGTAAGTTAAGAAACAGACAAACATTTGGGAACAAGTAAACCTTCCCAAGGAAGGGATGCCTTAAATATATGTTTTTTTGAGTACAGACCTAGAATTTGAATAGGAGTTAGGCAAATAACAGACTGTATAGAAGAACATTCCAGACGGTGAACTACAGGTATGATGGATTTTGATGGTATGAACGAGAAAGAACAGCCAGGTGTGGGGGATATCCATAAAGCAGTTTGGCTTGGCTGGGAGTAGAGGGAGAGCAGCCTTGTGATGAGGCCTGCTCAGAGGTGACATTAAACACTTCAGACTTTTTCCCTGAATGCCAGATGAGAATCCTGAACCAGACCTCCCCGGTCTCTTCCTGGACGCCATTCAACTGCAAAGATGCTAAATGTACTCCCTTTCCAAGCACAACTGTCTCGACTGTTAGGCCACCATCCTCCCTGTGTCCTCACAGAAACTGTGCCTGATTCCCCTCGCCCCAGACCCCCTCCCCCCCACCCACACCATGTCATTCTTACCTCCCCCCAATTATTACACCCCTCATGGCTTCCCTGGCTCTCTCTCCTGTCTACATCCAGGATTGACATCCTCACCACTGTCCTCACAAACATGCTGCCAAATTGATGACGTAATCTTCCTCTCTGACTTACATTCCTTCTGAAGAACCTTTCTCTGACTCACTTCTCCTTCTTCACAAATATCCTGCTTCTTCTCCTGCCACTTTAATCTCTCTTCTTACTCTCTCTTCTGATTCAGATCTTCTCCGGCCTCTTCTGCATCCATATTGCTCTTTGGCCACCAAAGGCCGAAGAACATGTGAGTGTGGCCCATTTCCAATTCATTCTGTCGAACTTCACCTGGGCCTGCCTCCATGAGTACGAGGTGATCCACTCATCTGTGCCCAGTGCTCTCCCGGGCTCACTTCCTTCGGAGGCTTATTTGGAATTATGCTCTCCTCAAGCTCCTATTCCCTTATTTTAAGGAAATGGCTCTGTACGCCATTTATTTTGCGCGTTCCTTCATCCTGCACCTTCTCTTGCCTTGGCTGTCCACGGGTCTGTTTCTGCAAATGGGCTTTGTCTTCCAGCCCTTTTTTTAAGGGAGGAAGGGACTTCTCTGTATTCAAGTGGAATATGACCAAGAAGCAGAACATGGTTCTTGCCCTTATAGAAATTTCAACCTAGTCAGGAACACGGTCCCTATATACTTTGTTGTTTTAGGATGAACACATAGCTAGATCGCTATCGATGTCATTAGAACATATATCACTGTATGTCATTATAAAACACACTTTCCACTTTGTTGCCTTAGGATAAGCCTGAAATGGTGCTAGGACAAATTTCAACATCAAGGTTTCTTCTCTCTGAAGAAGTCAGGGGAGGCTGCGGAAGATAGTGTGTAAGCTGGTCTTGAAGGATATTTGGGATTCCACGAGGCCTGAGAAAGATTTGTGGAGGGGTCCCAGACAGAAGGAACCACAAGTGTGAGGCAAGTAGGGCAAACACACAAGGTCCGACAATGGTTCTGTGTTTTCTTAGTAAAGAACAGAAGAACACGATGATGTGTGAAAACCAGAAGCATGTGATGAGACAAGGCTGTGGAGATTTCACTGTCACGTTGGTCAGATTCATTATATATAATGGGATATTATTCTGGAGTGGCCTGCAGTGAGCCTTGAAAGTTGAAAGGCTGAAGGCCAAGTTCAGAGAGCAGGCACCTATCACCATCTGGCCCCAGAGTAACTAGAGGAAGGCACATGGGTATGAAGGACGATATGCACATTCCTCCCAACCCTCAAACACAGATTCCTGTCCCTCTTTGTCCCATCCCCAACCTTGTAGGTCAAAGTGTTTCCCACCCTTACTGAATTATGATTTAGCTTCTTTAATCCCACAGTCAGAGGTTTCATTTTCTTCAGCTTAAAATTACATTTCCTGTCTGTAAAGTAATATCTACTCTTTGTGGAAATTTTGAGAAATTCAGAAAAATAGCTCTCCTCTGATACTAAAAATGGTTTCCCTTGACCCACGCCATGAAAATACATGGCCCTTCTTTCCCTGTCCCCTCAAACATACTGCCATCTCAAAGTGGCCAAGTCTCCTTAACTTGCCATTTCCCTCAGCTGGGAACCCTAGCTACCACTGCTACCTCAGCTTAAAGGTTCACCTCAGATGTCAACCCATCAGGAAGCCCAGCTGCACCCCTCCCCCCTCCACCCTACTGATCCAGGTATCTCTTTGGGATTCTCATGGCTCTGGGGGTACCTCTTAGTAAGAGCTCTAACCCAATGAAATGGAAATATCCACTCTGCAGACATCTTCGCAACTAGTCCATGAGCTGTGGGGATCAAGTATTAGGTGCAAAAAACATGTAGGAGGCTTAGAATAAAATTACTACTATTTTTTCTTTCTTTTGAGGGAAAAGGATCAAACTAAGCAAGACAGAAAAATGTGAAGCCACAAAAAATAAAACAAAAAATATTCAACCACTCCTCCTTGATGATAATCGAAAGCAAAATGAAAAGGTAAAAATGGGGAAAGATTTTTGTAATGTTGAAGAGGGGTTAATGTTTTAGTGTGCAAGAAGTTTCAACAAATAAGGAAAATGATGACTATTTCAACAGGAAAAAACTGGCAACAGAATAAGAAAGTGCAAATTCACTAAAAAAGATACAAACAACCAATAAAAATTAAGATGCTCAGCTTCATTAATAGTTTTTAAAATGCAAATTAAAATAACTATAATATACCACTTCCCAATAATAAATTGGTAAAAAATGTGAGACTTATAGCACTCTGGCTAACTAGGAAATGGGTGTTTATAGAAGGTTGGTAGAAGTGGTATATTATATAATTTTTAAATAATCCACCGATAATTTATTGTAAAACTACTCCAGCTCAGCAATCCTACTTCTAGCTCTCTCTCCTGTGTATATAAGAACACAAGAACTAAGAACATACATAGCATTACTGAAGTAGCACCAAAACCGGGCTAAATGTTCATCAATAAGAAAATAAGCAAATAGGGTATGTTCATTTAAGACGATGTTAACTATTGACTCACCTGAAAAGATGCATATTTGTATAACAAGTAAGTTGCAGGCTGATATGTGGCATGTTGCATTGTTTTAGTTGGAAACAAAACTAGTTAGATAGATATCTCTATAATCATTGGAATATGTAGAAAAAGCTATTAATACACTGTGAATAGTGACGACTTCTGGGTGTGTGTAGTAAAGGAAAACTATGCTTCATCCACCAATTTTCTCTGTTTTCCCCCCAACAAAATATATTTTTTAACTTTGCCATATGTATCTTTATCTTTAGCACTTTGCATTCCTCATCGTAGATGCTCAGCAAATGTTGGTCAAAGAGAAATAGTTTCCAGATGATCATGAATTCTTAGAAATCTATCAATTTCATCCATTTGCAAACCTAGCATTGGCCATAGATCACCGTAGACTTGTTATGTTTGTTTCCTGGCCGAATTATTAATAGTACCCCCTTCACTCCCAAAATGATCAATTGGGATGAGAAATTACATGGCCACCATTATAAAATCTCACAGAAGCCCATGGTGTTGTTGATTAGCAACTCCTTCCCCAAACCCTCCCCACCTTATCTTCATGACACCGGATGCACGCTATGCCCGCCCATATTTCTCCTCCCTTTCCAATTGCTCATTCTCTCCATCACAGATTCTTTTTCTTGGTTTTCTCCCTAACGCTTACTTTTTCTCTAAAGCTCTTCTTTCTCTGCCTAATCCACGTGATGATGAATGTTTTCTCACGACCACGCACATGGGTTTTCTCTATTTTGGTCTTGGACTCCTTCTCTAAGCTGATCTGCTAAGGGAACCTTGTCCCTTAGATTCCCCACACCCCAAATTTTAATTGTCCACAACCAAAGGAGTTCCCTTCTCTGTCCTAAATGATCCTGCTTTTATTAGTTTGGTTTCTCAGAAATGCTCCAGGTGACATCGCCGGATGTCATGTCTGCATGGAACAGCAGCAGACCAGAATGAGCCCCTGGGGGGCACTGCCTGAATCCTTTACTTGGTGGGAGTCCAGCACTTCTTTGTACCCAGTCTCCCCATTTAAAAATGCGATAATAGGGGGCGCCTGGGTGGCTCAGTTGGTTAAAGCCTCTGCCTTCGGCTCAGGTCATGATCCCGGGGTGCTGGGATCAAGCCCCATGTCAGGTTCTCTGCTCGACGGGGAGCCTGCTTCCCTCCCCCCGCCTCTCTCTCTGCCTGCTTGTGATCTCTGTCTGCCAAATGAGTGAATAGACTCTTCAAAAAAAAAAAAAAAAAAAAAGAAAGAAAAAGTATGATGATAGGGCATCCGGGTGGCTCAGTTGGTTAAGCATCTGCCTTCGGCTCAGGTCATGATCCCGGGGTCCTGGGATGGAGCCCTGGATCAGACTCTCTGCTCAGCAGGGGGCCTGCTTCTCCCTCTCCCCCTGCCCATGCTCCCTCTCTCACTCGCTCACTCCCTCTCAAATAAATAAAATCTAAAAAAATAAAAATAAAATAAAATGGGATAATAAAAACTACTTGATGGGGCTACTTTTAGGATGAAATGATTCACCATATTGGAAGCACTTAAAAAGTGTGAGGGCACATACCAAGAATTATAGAAGTGTAAGCTATTATTCTGTTTTAAAGTTTTCTATCGTGAACGTGTATTAGAATAACAATAACGTGTTAAAAATAGCCAGCGGCTCCCAATGATTTCTCCATCACTGGGAACCACATACGTAACATAATGCCCTGCTCTTCTATAACAGAAAAGCATGGTCCTGAAGTAACCCTGCCCTCTGGTATGTGTCCTCTCACGCCTTCCAGGTCTTAAGCCCCACTCCCTCCCCTCCTCTCCGTGTTTGTCTGGTCTGTCTTTAATAATCGGCTCTCAGATGAAAAAAAGCCCCAATTTTTAGCACTTGCCAATTTCTGTGGAATAAATACTCTTACCATGGCTGAGGTCAAGCAACCAACATGACATCATGGTACACGCCCCGGGGAGGAGACGGGCAGCACAGGAGAGCGGCACAGATTTTCCCCATCTGGATAGGACAGACACGCCTCAAGGGCATAGGTGATTGATTGCAGTGCAGGAGGGGAAATAATCAGGAAGTGAGAAGTTTTCAGTATTCATTACTTTTGTTTTTAATAGATTTATTGTAAGTTTATGTAATTTCATATTTAATCATATGTCATAAAAGCTGGCTCCTGGAATTTCTAGAAGTTTAACAATTGGCCTTTGGGGGTGTAAGCAAGCTCCAGCAGGCCACTGAGCCCCTACTTTGAAACTTCTCCCTTCCACTCCCTCCTGATCGGAGTCTCCTCGCTTCCCTCCACTGACCCCTGGCCTAAGCACCTTGCAGTGCAAGATTACAGCCTCCACTTGCCTTCCCTTGCCCGGTGAGGTCAGCATTTTTTGAAGAAGAAGATAAGTTCAGCACCTAAGTATGTATTTCTTATCCTTTTCCCTGATTATTTGTGTACAATCCTTTCTCCCAACTCCGAATTAGATCATATTTGTTTCAGCCCAGCGGTTACTGCCTGAGGAAAAGGAGAGGAACTGCGTATTTGAGAATCATTTGAGAACCTGGGGGCTTCTCAAGCTTCAGGTTCTCTGGCCTAATTGAGGCTGTTACTTCATCGACCGTGTCTGCCTCACTCAGGTTTAGGAAATCATTATTGTGTATGTTACAAGTCTGAGCACAGTGAATGCCTAGCACATAGTAAGCACTCAGTAATTAGTTGCCTAGTGAAGCAATCCGACATTTTAGAAGAGAAGTTAAAATTCTCTTAACTAACTTGCAATTACCTAAAAAGGCGGATTCCTTGTCAAGGTAGGTTTTTGGCTTCTTATGTTGCAGTCAAAGAAACAACAATACAGTCTTAAAGTATAATAGTGAGAAAACAGGTTAACAAGTTAGGGTATTCTTTTTGATAAAGGCAGTGGAAGAAATGTCTGACCAGAGGCCAAATATTTGCACAAGCACATAACCACTCAGAGGACAGCCACTGATGCCGTTATTAATTGAAAATGACTGTTTAGAAATTCCGGCTGTCACCTTGGACACTTTGGAGACAGGTAGACCCATACACACGTAAGTATAAATATATATGGCGTGATCATATACTCACTGCGAAACATTTTTAAAAACTCCAAATGTGATGGGGAGAAGCTAATTTCATTAGAGATGATATTTAAGGAGCAAATTGTTTTTCTCCTGCTTACTTTGAAATAGCATCCTAATAGTCTCTCACAGACCTCGACCAAAAAAAAAAAAAAAAAAAAAAAAAGGAAAGAAAAGAAAAGAAAAAGAAAGAGAAGGCTAATGGACTTTATGTTCCCATGGAAATTTTGGATGACATTAAAACAGTCAAAGATAAGCACGTAAGCACTACGGCATAAAACCTATATTTCAGGACCAGAACTGCAAGATCACATCCTTTCTGAAATTAGAGTAGGGATTTCAGATTATCATTTATTCAAATCATTTGCATTCCCTGGGCTCATATCCAGAGGCATAAGTTTCCCGAGAGGCAGTTTCAAGCCTCGCTGAGGCAACCACCCCGGAGACAAGCCACACTTGCAAACTCAAGGGCTGTACGAGTGGGTCTTCCTCTTTTAATTGGTATTTATATTTGCCCCAAGAAAGAAGACTAGTTTCCAGGCAGTCTGTTTAGTGAAGAAAAATCTCCAAATTTTTGGCCTCGTTTAGCCAGCAGTAAGCTTTCTGCTAATCCTCAGTCATAAATAAAAAGCATTGACAAAGACATTAAAGATGGAAACAATAAAATCATCAGGAAGGGCAGGAAAAAGATTGCCGTGATATTCCGTTTCAGATTGCAAAAAAAGGTATTAAAATCCCAACCATACAAAAATAGACTTGCACAATGACTTTTTTTTTTTTTTAAGGGGGGAGTGGATTACTCCTGACTTCCGAAGATGAGTGTCTTAAAGCTTTCATTGATTAGTTGATAAATTTGCTGGTGAATGATTAGTCGATTAGTCAGAAAGGTTTGAATTAGTTACTAGAGCTCTGCCTCCCATGAATAAAATGCGGGAGTGTTCCCTCTCCCACCCTCTGTGACAGATGATATCTGTTTTCTCCTGTGAGTTTGAATTTAAGAGCCACTGAAGCTCGACAACAGTATATTTTGGCTCAAATGAGCTGAAAATTGCATTCAATTTGAATTTCAAAAATGGAGGGGAGGAAGGGGTGGGGGGAGACAAAAACCCTCAACACTCATCAAGTCTCCACACTTTTCAACTACTTCCTGCTGCTTAGTTGCATTCCACCAGGCTGAGGACCTGAAACCAGGATGTGCTACAGGGAGAAAGCATCGCTGGATGCCTGCCCAGTCTGAGTTTAAAAATAAACTTTTAATAGTCAGGATCAAAGCAAACCTCACTTCTACGCACATGCTTAATGCAGAATGCAACCCACCGAAGAAATAGATTTATCTTCTCCAAACTCAAATTGGCTTTTTTTTTTTTTTTTTTCTTATGTACCTTGGAGGTGATCAAGGTGAAGGTGTTTTCCCTGGGAAACTCTAGAAAGGTAAATTTGTTTCTAAATTAAAATTAATTCCTATTCAGCTCACTTAAGACCCTCATTCCTTGTCACTGGGGTTTTTCTCCCTTCACCTGCCTCCCATGACAAAGCAGATGTGTTCTTGAAAAGTTGAGTGAGTGGACATTGATTTTTCAAATCAAATCATATTTTGAATGCTCGAAGAAGAGAGTTGGTTATTTAAAGGAATCTTGTGATAAATTATTTTATAAATCCGAGGTATTTTTAGAGTGCCAATAACTGTCTCTTCACGCAAAGGCACCGTGAGCATGAATTTGAAGCCCATTCCGCTTCCTTAAAGCAGGGCATACCCGCAGTCTACCAGAAGCAGATTTAAGTATCACCAATAATTAAAACTAAACCGACGCCACACAAAACAACAGATGATATCTCAGAATCCTATAACGGAGTGATTTTGGGCCAGAACTCCGTTTTATGATAGTTTGAGCTGAAGGAGCAGAGAGAACACCAAACTCATTTCAATCCACTTCACACATGAAAACATATTCTCCCATTGCCTAAATTATTCTCAATTTGCAAATTAAGCAACTCGGGTGCCATGAAAAAGGTAATTCGACTTCTAAAGTGCCATTTTCCACATTGAAGCAAAAATATGCCGAACGCTGTTCAGAAAATCGGGCTTGCTGCAGCGGGCTCAGTCCTGAGCAGGACCGAGAGGCATCGTGGGCTGCGGGCGAGGACGCACGGATTTCCCGCACCCCTACTCCGCAGCAGCCTCTGCGGCCGGGAAGGGGGTAACAAATGAATAACTGGTATACCTAGGAACAGCTGACCATTTAGGGTGGGGGTCTGTCACCTTCCCCGGGCTGTGGACCCCTTTGAGAGTCAGATAGCAGCAGGGGCTGTTTCCACCTAAAGACCCCTCCACCCTCTGATTCTGTCCGACGTCACCATAATGGGGCTCATAAACATTAGGGGCTGACCTGGGTCTGGTGGACCAATCGAGTAACAGGAGGTGGCCAAGAACAGGAAGATGATTTTCCTTCAAAAACGATGTGAAAAAGGCTTAACTTTAACTTCTAGGAATACTTGTAAAGTACCGGGTATTCAAGTGGTAACAGGAGTCATACCAAGTACCTTCAGTAAGTTCACAGAAGACAGAATTAGGAAGAGAAGGCGTCTTATCTTAAGCACAGGACCCGACATAAAGAAAAATACTGTATTTTGCTTTTGGTGCATCCCCAGAGACTGGAATCAAGAAATAATCTGACCCTGATAGCCAGGCTTAAAGGTCAAAGTAGTAAATCAATAAAAACAGGTTCCTTCCAAAAGGAACCCCACAATCACCATGACACACACTCAGTAAAGTCCCATTTGTCGGAATAGCCGCTAAAACACTCTAAAAGCATGAAAAATTACATTTTTGCATTTTAAAAGACAGAATGAGAGAAACCTGGGAGCCTCTCCATGTGCGTGGCTGACAAGCTACGTGCCAGGACCACCGTGAATCACAGCTATCAAGAGGGCACTTAACCCTATAATGGGCACCACCTGGCATTACATTATATCATTTTCGAAATGAACATTAATATCTCCTACTCTTGTAGGGGACAGCTTACCTTTCAAACTGCAACAATGTTAGCGTAGGATTTTTTCCTTACATCTTCATAATTTAATATTGTTTCATTGATGAGCCAGTAAATTGTCAGCTCTATTCATTTATGTGACGTGAGCAAGGATCCAACCCAAAAAAGGAAAAAAAAAGTGAGGTCAATTTCCTTGGCCGCCGCATTTAATAAAATCTCCCAGGCAATCGAGTTAAGCACACTTTAATAGCTATGGCTTCGCATGCCCTGCCTTTAGCAAGTCTTTGATTTTCCTATATATAGTCTCAGAGCCGTCTTAACACTCCAACTAAGGTCCGGTCCTCATTTCTTATTTTAAGTTTTCTTCTTTCTCAGCTTTATCAGATTTATTAATCTTTAGCTCCTCTCTTATTTATAGGCTCTGGTTAGGGTTTCAATAGCAGTTTCCTTGATAACTCCCATTTATAACTTTTAGAAAAAAAATTCCTACACAGGGACCAACGGATTCTCTACTTATTTCACATCAGACTCAAAATAGATGGATTTCTCCAAATATGAGGGTCCGGTTGGGTATTTCTCTGACCCTCAGAAAAGATAAAAGAGAGCAGGTTGAGAAGCATGAGTGTCCTGATGGGAAAAACATGAAGCTTCTGCTTTAAATAACTCCTCAGCGGGTTTTAGCCAAGCATGCCTTTCAAAATGCACTTCTGTTCAAGACAGAATGTTTATCAGGAGCAATTGTTAGGTGGAGCCCCATGAAGTTATCAACGTTCTACCGATCTTGATGGACACACAAGGAGATTCCATGTGATTCAACGGAACATCTCTCCCATCTTTACCCTCCTCTAAAAGACAACTCTTCAGAGCAACAATGTGGCCCCTTTGGACATCCAGGGAAATTCACGGTGGGCTTGCAGCCCAGGGAAGGGGGAAGGATGAGAGAGAAGGATGTGAGCAACGGAGAACTGGAGGGCCTCGAACAATTTTATTCGGTAGATGCTCCAGTGCAGTTTAATAAGTGAAAGATGTAGAAACTCATTCATCAGGTGGCAGTGGGCCCTTTTCTGTCACGCCCCTTGAGGCATGAATGTGCTAGCTGTAGCCTTTGGGGAGTGAACACTTCAAAGAGATGCCTGAAGATTCTCAAAGGGGCTCTGAATCACGCGCATGAAGACACACCTCACACTCGCAGCTTTTGCCCTTTTCTTTAAAGAACGAAGTTAAAAAGTAAAACGCTTGACAATTAAGCAAGTTGAGGTTTCATTTCCAACTTCACCTTAATACCTCCAGACTACAACAAAGCAACTGGAAGCCAACTCTGATCATTGGCTTTCATGCTGAAGAGGAACAACGTGATTACTGGAAGACAAGGGATAATCTGGAAATAAATTCTTGCAGACAGTGAGAGCCGAAGATCTACTAAGCCCAGAGACCAAGAAGGTTTGCAGTGGAGACTGGAAGTTGGCGGAGTCTAGAATCAGGAAAAAAATAGGTGCTTTTCAAATAAAAGGTGCTTTTCAAATAAAAACAGGAGGACATTTCCAGGACAACCAATAAGCAAGAAACAAGGTAAGATGACTCGAACGTGGGAATTCAACCCTATTTATTTCCTGGGACTGTGAACACAGGAGACCTGTTAAAAAGCTGTAATTTGTGTAAGTCTAAGGAAACATGAGGAGAGAACCCACCCAACAGACACCATAGGGTAAGAAGTCTGAGGGGAACTAATTTAGGGTGTTACTTTTTTTTTTTTTTTTTTTAAGGAAGCTTACAACTCAAGAAGTACAAGCATACCTTGGAGATACCGCCCGTGGGGTCCAGACCACAACCATGAGCAAGAATTGCAAGGAAGCGAGTCAAAGGGATTTTTCATTTTCCCTGAGCATATAAAGGTTACGTTTATACTACATGTCATCTGTTAAGACGTAGCATTATGTCTAAAACACTATGGATATACCCTTTTATAAAAATACCTTATTGCCAAAAAATGCTAACCATCATCTGAGTTTTTAGCAGGTCATAATTTCTTTGTGGTAGAGGGTCTTAGTGTTGATGGCTGCTGACTGGTCAGAGTGGTGGTGGCTGAAGGCTGAGGCGGCTGAGGCAATGGCTTAAAATAAGCTCATGAAGTTTGCCACATCAATTGTCTCTTCTTTTCACAAATGATCTCTCTGTGGCATGTGATGCTGTTTGACAGCGTTTTACCTGCAGTAGAACTTCTTTCAAAATCAGAGTCAATCTTCCCATACCCCTGCCTCTATTTCATCAACTAAGCTTATGAAACATTCTAAACCCTTTCTTGTCCTTTCAAATCTTCATAGTATCTTCAGCACCTTTACCAGGACTAGATTCCATCTCAAGAAACCACCTTCTTTGCTCTGACACAAAAAGCAACTTGTCATCCGTTCAAGTTTTATCATGAGGTTACACGATTCAGTCCCATCTTCAGGCTCCACTTCTAATTCTGGTTCTCTTGCTACTTCTACCATATTTGCAGCTACTTCTTCCAGTGAAGTTTTCAACTCCTCAACGTCCTCCATGGGAGCTGGAATCAACTTCCTCCAAACACTTGTTAATGTGATAGTTTGACCTTTTCCCATATATTACAAATGTTGTAAATGGCATCTAGAATGGTGAATCTGTTCCAATGTTTCCATTTATTTTGCCAGACCAATCAGAGGAATCATTATTTATGGCAGCTGTAGACTTATAAAATCATGAGAGAGAGAGAGCCTGAGTGTGAAGATCGTGTGTGTTGTGGAGGGGGGCACCAGCAGGGGCAGAGGGAGAGGGAGAAAGAGAATCTTAAGCAGGCTACACATTCAGTATGGAGTCCAACATGAGGTTCAATCTCATGACCCTGAGATCATGACCTGAACCAAAATCAGGAGTCATGACCTGAGCCAAAATCAAGAGTCAGAGGCTTAAATGACTGAGGCACCAAAACAACCCATAAAATGTTTTTGTTAAATAGTAAGAGTCAAAAGTCAAAATAACTCCTTTGACCCATGGGCTGCAGAACAGATGTTGTGTTCACAGGCATGAAAACATTAATCTTGTCCATCTCCATCAGAGCTCTTGGGTGACCAGGTGCATAGTCAATACAGAATCATATTGTGAAGGGAATCTTTTTTCCTGAGCAGTAGGGTCACAACAGCACTCTTAAAATATTTAGTAAACCATGTTGTAAGAAGATGCGCCACCATCCAGGCTTTACTGTTCCACTTGGAGAACACAGGCAGAGTAGACTAAGCATAATTCTTAAGAGGTCTAGGATTTGCAGAATGGTGAATGAGCACTGGTTTCAACTTCAAGTCACCAACTGCATGAGCCCCTAACAAGAAAGTCAGCCTGTCCTTTGAACCTATGAAGCCAAGCATTGACTTCTCCTCTCTAGCTATGAAAGTCTTCAATGGCATCTTTTTCTAAGAAAAAGCTGTTTTATTGACATTAAAAATCTGCTGTTTGGCGTAGCCACCATCACATAGTTAGATCTCCTGGATCACTTGCTGCAGTTTCTGAACTGAAATCCAGAGTCAGCACCTGGGGCTTCGCTTTGTCCTTTGATGTTATTGTTATAAGGGCAGCTTCTTTACTTAAACCTCGTGAACCAGCCAGCTTCATACTTCTCTTCTGCAGCCTCCTTACTTCTCCCAGCCTTGGTAGGATTGGAGAGTTAGAGCCTTGCTCTGGACCACGCTCTGGCTTAAGAGAGTTATGTGGCTGGTTTGCTCTTCTATTCAGACCTCTAAAACGTTCTCTGTATCAACAACAGGTGTCTCACTTTCTTATTACTCCTGGGTTCACTGTGAGTAGCACTTTTAATTTCCTTCAGGAAGTTTCTCTTTGCATTACAAGTTGGTTCACTGTTTGGAGCAGGAGGCTTAGCTTCTGGCCTGTCTCAGCTTTTGACAGGATTTCCTCACTAAGCTTAATCATTTGTAGCTTTTGATGTCAAGCGAGAGACATGCGACCCTTCCTTTTACTTGAACACTCAGGGACCATTGTAGGCTTATTAATTGGTCTCATTTCAATATTGCTGTTTCTCAGGGAGGCCAGAGGGGAGAGAGAGAAGGACAATGGCCAGTTGGTGGAGCCGTCAGAGCACACACAACATTATCCATTAAGTTCATTGTCTTCTATGAGGGCAGTCTGTGGCCCCCCAAAATAATTACAATAGTAACATCAAAGATCACTGATCACCAATCACCAAAACGAATATAATAATAACAAAAATATTTGAAATATTGGGAAAATTAGCTAAATGTGACATGGAGTAAATGAGGGGAAAAATGACACCAGTAGACTTGCTTGAAGCAGGGGGGCCAGAAATCTTCAATCTGTAAAAAACACAGTATCTGAAAGTGCCATAAAGCAAAATGCAATAAAATGAGGTAGATCTTGGGGTGCCTGGGTGGCTCAGTCATTAAGCCTCTGCCTTTAGCTCAGCTCATGATCCCAGGGTCCAGGGATCAAGCCCTGCTTCGGGCTCTCTGTTCACCGGGAAGCCTGCTTCTCCCTCTCCCACTCCCCCTGTTTGTATTCCCTCTCTTGCTGTCTCTCTTTCTCTCTGTGTCAAATAAATAAACAAAATCTTTTTTTTTTTTTTTTTAAATGAGGTATATCTTATAAAAGAAGGATTCAGAGGATCAAAAATCCTTCAGGTGCTGATTTCATCACACAAGAAGTTGCTATCTGTGTGATGTTGCCAATGGCCATGATCAACATGGCTGTGAGTTCACATTAACATTTGAAATATACAAGCTGTCAAAGCCCACCACTGAAATTAATGAAAATTGAAAATAATGTTCACATGATGACAACAGTTTTTGGAATAAGTTCTCCTTTCGATCCCACACATCGAGCTTGTGTCTGCAGAGGCATTCCACTCGGGATCATGTTATTTGGGGGCTCCCCTACACATGGGAGGCAGCCCACATCAGCCACCAGCAACATCCTGCTCTCAGAATCTTGGTGAGGAAGCAGTACCACCTTAGTTACTCAACTCCCTTTCAGTCATGTGCAAGGTGTTCAGGAATTGCTGCAAGGAGAGAAAGAATAGTACTTCTAGAATTCCTGAAAAAATGTGTCGTCTTTTGGAACCAAAGGTACATGAACTGGTTGTCTCATGGGGCAACTGGGTACTTGTTATTTGGGAATTCTTCAGAGAAGGGGAGAAGGTTGAATTAGAATCTAACTCTTTGACTACTTTTTTTTCCCCAACTTTACTATATACATCACAGTCTCCATTTCATGTTTGTCCCATTCAGGGGTCCTGGGGAAAAGGGAAGAAGATGGGCAACTGGAAGAGTATGGGAATTTGATCCCATTACCTCAATGATCTCCTCTTACAACAAAATGCAACCTACATTTCCCCAGATTAACTCCATTTTAAATGATGACAACCCATCCAGGTGGAAGATTTCTTTATTGATACTGCAGGTGATTTACTGTAGAAAACAAAACTCTTAGAAACTTCTAGAAGTTCAGTTACAGGATGAGTAAGCAAACTTCTTGTGGCTAATCTAGAAGCTCACTACTACTTTTGTAACTTTTCTGTCTGGAAATATTCTGAATTACAAACAACAGTTAAAATGTACACGGGACGCTACTATTTTATAAGCCAGGAACCACCTATACTCAACTAATTCTTGAGATTAGACAACGTGACCTGAAAAAAAAAAAAAATTAATTCCAGGGTTAAAAACTACCAGATACATTCACATGGATTTTGCACTGCACAACTTCAGAGGGCTTCCTACAAACAGATTATAGCCTGAAGAGTGCTATCCCACTATGGTTGCGCAGCAGGGGGTTAGGGGAGGAAGCACCTGGATTCCCTTCCCTAACCCAGAGGAACTTTTAAAAGATTTACTTCTATATTTATTGAAGAGAGAGAGAGTGCACACCTGCAAGCAGGGAGAGGGGCAGAGGGTGAGGGAGAGAGAGAAGGAGAGAAGCAGACTTCCGGCTGAGCATTCCAGAGCCCAGTGCAAGGCTCAGTCTCATGACCCATGAGATCATGACCTGAGCCAAAATCATGAGTAGGATGCCCAACGGAATGAGCCCCCCCCACCAAGCGCCACCCAGAGGACATTTTTAGAGCAAATCTAGGGTCCCTTCACTCAAAGTCACCGACCCTAAGGCTACAGGACTTATACTACCCCAACCTCACCATCTTCACCATCAATAGTCTAGGTTGTTGCAGTCAGCTCTTTAGAAGACAGGGAGTTACCTTCCTACCTTCAGAGGGAGAAAGATCTGATCTTTGGGTCCCCAAATGGTGCTAAGAATGGATATTCCCATAAAAAGAGAGGCCATTTAGCACAGAATGTTCCTGAAATGTAGCAGCACTACAATAGAACCCAACTATCAACGGCACTGCTATCCTTGGCGAAAAGCACATTCTGAATTCTGAAACCTTAGGAGTATATCTCACTGGGAGGCATCACCTGTAATCTACTTACATACAGATACAAAAGCCTGTGCATAATATAGTCTCAAAAACGAATAGATAGCAATAGGTTTTTAAAAGGGAAAACACAAATAGTCCCTTTAATCCTTCTGAATATAACTTTAGAATACAGTCAAATAGTAGAAGATACATAGAAGAAGTTCTTCAACTTTCTAGATTCCCTGCCATATGTTGTTTGTGTGGCTCTAAATAGGTTTGATTATTTGAATATTTTTTTTTCCCCCAAGATTTCAATAGAGGCAATCAGAAAACATTTTCCTAGGCTGGCATGGGATATTCAGACAAGCTACTGGTTATTGGGAAGATTTGGGGCAAAGATGGCTTTAGCTCCCCACCCCTCACCAAGCCCGCCATAATGGGAGAAAAAAACGGAACAATGTAAGCAACATGGTATTTTGAGAGTGGACAATAATCCATCAATTTTGATACAGCTTTTTGAGTGATGGATACAATGTAAGGCTTTCTGCAGTTAAACTAATCTCCAACTTAGAATTCCAGACTTACATCTCCCAGTACTTGCCACTTTATAGCTAGTCTTCCCAAATTCAATCAAATTGATTACACTGGGATGCAATTTCTGAGGGAGGAAGCTCTTCTTTGAAGGCAGGATATTTTAAAAGTAAGAGGCTGAGATCCTTGACTCTAAGACATTGCCAATCATTTTCCTTCCACCCTGACCCTGGTAGTGTGGAAAGTCAGGAAGGGAAAGGAAAGGGGGTAAGTAGTAGACAAGAAGAAGTAAGTGACAGGCTAAAAGAAAAGAAAAAGAATGGAAAGAAAGAGGAAGATAGCTACAAACGAGCACATAGTATATTCACTCCAAGTTGGAGTACATTAATGCTCTCAAAAGGACAGCAACTTCCTTGTGGTTCATCCCTGTCTCTGGAGGAGGCAAGAATACCAGGGCTGGCTAGATGTTGGAGATAATCCACTCTGAAGCCTACATTTCCCCAGTGAGGAAAGGGAGGCCTTGGAAGGCAAAGTGACTCACAAAGTCATGACCAGAAGGCAGGTTCATGGTGAACCAGCCCAAAGTTCCTACCGACCACACATGCCTTTAAGCAGGGATGGTTTTTCCAAGCTGTAGACATTAGCTAAAGCCTCAACAGTGAAGTAAGATGGAGGTGCCTTTCTCTCTCTGGAGTAGGGGGTGTGGAAACATGGGTCAGCCTATAGTATTTAAACTTGCAGAACAGCTGGAGTTGGCAAGGCCACAGCCGACCCAGCTTCCGGGGCAACCTGACCCTTGGTGACAGCATACTTTGAATTTTGAGGGACAAGCTCAAAGTCTCATTTTCTAATAGTCCCAACAAACCATCTCTGGTGGTGATTATGACAACATTTCTCGTGATTAATTAAGAACTCTTCATTACACCAGTCAGCTTAAAATTAACAGTTCCCCCCTAAATATATAATTCTATATATTAATAAAATATATAGAATGATACAAAACAAATGAGGGATACCAAATGGTAGATAAAACCTAAGTCCAAATGATATCATCATCCTCTATTGGTCAAGAAGGAGGCAAAGCAGCAAAGTGTAGAGATGAGCAAGGAGTGTTCAAGAAGGGAATGGGGAGGAGGAAGGAGGCATTTGCTCAATCAGTACCTATTTTCAGAATTTCCTTCAAGCTGGCTTGGACTGAGAGCCATCAATTATTTAAAAGATGTAACATGATGCTTCCTTTGTTGAGGCAAATCTGCAAGCCAACCCCAAGAGAAAATAAAAAATGAATTAGGCAGAAGGTATTAGTCTGCTCGAAGAAAACAAAGACTTAGCGGTTGGGACTGACTCTGTTTTTAGAAATAGTTCAGTTTTGTCTCTTAAAATCCACAAACCTTTCCCCACCAGCCCCCCTCCTTAGCTATTTATTTATTATTTTCTACAGTACCTCACACAAAAAGAGGAATGAATCATTTCCTAAACTTCTTTCTTTTCAGATTCAGCTTGATGTATTGTCTTCATTTAAATTACAAATACACTAATCTGAAACACTGTTTACCAAGTAGCATTTTAAATGAAAGATACAAGAAATTGCATCACTCACATTTTACAAATGACTTTAGACTCTGGACCTCATAAAAAAACAGCCAACAGTGTTCTCTGTCTTGGCTGCTATATTTCAGTCCAGTGAATGAAATTCAATTAGTGAGCTTTGTACTTAGGACATTATGATTCTGATGGTTGGTCTGATCAAAACTGGTGTGCCAAGCCCTAGTTCTAATTTTTTTTTTTTTTTTTTTTTTTTTTGCAGACCACAGTTCAGGAAAACAAAAAACAAACAAACAAAAAAAACCAATAGGGCAGGTTAGCATGAAGAAAGTTAGTTTTCGGAGCAGTCCTTTTCACCATCATTAAAAAATATGGGAGGAGGGGCACCTGGGTGGCTCAGTTGGTTAAGCAACTGCCTTCAGCTCAGGTCACGATCCTGGAGTCCTAGGATCGAGTCCCACATCGGGCTCCCAGCTCCACAGGGAGTCTGCTTCTCCCTCTGACCTTCTCCTCGCTCATGCTCTCTCTCACTGTCTCTCTCAAATAAATAAAAATAAAATATTTTAAAAAAAATATGGGAGGAGGAGCGCTATTCCCCAGAACAGCTCATTATTTACTAAGTGAATGGATTAACTTTTCGAGAAACCTCAATGCTTGAGTCTGTCAGTTTTAGCACTTTCCCAAAATAGCAATCAGCCTCCAACAAACCAGTAACGGACTATGGCCCATGCACTGCAGGTCTTGTTCATTCTTAGTTGTTGATCGGCCTCAGCTGGTGTTCCAACCAGAAAGTTCACCCTGGAATCTTGCTGATGTTTTTCTAACCCTCAGAACTACACAGAGCGACGAGCACCTAAAAGGAAACCCTGAGCCTTTACAGTGCAGACAGACTCAGCCCATGCCATCAGGTCAAGAGGTGCTACATCTTGAACACTTGAAGCACGCTAACACTTGAAAACAAAACCACCCACAGCAAAAACCACAGGGCTGAAGCCAAGTGCATCACACGCCTCGTCCCCCATCTGGACCACTGCACTCGGATTCAAGAGCATCGCATCTCCATGGATCAAGAAGGTAAGAGTGAATCCAACTGATCGTTACATGGCTTGACTCTTTGAAAAAAAGGTAGACAAGGAAGAGTGGTGATTTTAGGAGACTATACAGCCATTGGTCTAAGAAGAACAATCTTAATTATTCACCAATTGAGATCTGAGGATCCATTTGAATTTCAGAGGTTTTGGTGTTGTTGTTGTTGTTGTTGTTCAAACACATACCAGCTCGTATCACTCCTCTGCTTCACTCACAGGGAATGACACCACCGTCCGCCTCACTGTACAGACAGAAACAAAGGAATCTTCCTTGGCACCTCTTTTCTCTCACTGGCATTACCCATTCCATCTCCAAATCCTTCCCTCTTTGGGGAAAACCATTACGGGAAGAATCATATGAAATTCAGACATAACATCTGACTTCTTAGTACACTCTTTGGAAACTTGTTCTAGAGGCTTTACACTGTGCCCGAGAGTGACCCAGGATCAGTACAGATGGGCAGCGTGACTCCTGGTGACCCTGGAGCTATTTTTCTCTGACTAAAAAACTGTAGGCTCCCATCTGTTGTTGATATGAATATATCACATTGATGTTTTTTAAAATCTTTTAAAGGTTTGTCTATTTATTTATTTGAGTGTGGTGGGGAGAATTTCAAGCAGATTCCCCACTGAGCATGGAGCTGGACAAAGGGCTTGATCCCATGCCCCTGAGATCAAAACCTGAGCCCAAATCAAGAGGCTTACCCTCAACCAACTAAGCCACCCAAGCACCCTGATGGGTTTTAATTTTTTAAATTTTGTTCAAAGTTTTTATTTTAATTCTAGTTAGTTAACAGTATTATATTAGTTCCGGGTGTACCATACAATTCTACATCACCTAGACATTGATGGTATTTTAAATGATAAAGAACCCATTCCGAAGTGAATCTTTCTGAGGTCAGACACAAAAGGGTAAATGGACATTCGTGACCTGCTCACAAATGGGCGGCCTCAGACATGTCTTCTCAGAATTTAGTAAAACGTGGTGCTAGAGGGCTAGTTCAGCCTACTAGAACTTTCCAGGTCCATTTGCTTGACTTCATGTTGGTGGCCTGAAATCAGCCATCATGGGAGTATTTACACCACAGAAATCAGCAAACATTACAAATCAGGTGGGTTTTCTTTTCTCTTTTCTTTTTTTTTACCCTCCAGAGAGACAGATGACCACCACATCACTGAAAAAGCCTTCCATTTGTTTCCTTCTTAACAAATAAAAAATACTATAGAGTGCCCTGCATCAGCACCTATCGTTTCCTCTTTTCCTCTTAAGGTGGAGACTAGCCATAGTTCACCAAACTCATCTTCTCATATTCCTCGGCACAGGGCGAGACCATATTTCCCAGCCACCCTTGTGGTTAGGTGTGGTCATGTGACTGAGCTTTCCTCCATGGAAACAGAGCAGAAGGGACAGAAGCTTCCCCATAGGCAGACCATAAAACACTCCCACACACGATATTCTGTAGCATTTCCCTTTAGACAGGCAACCTTCAATGCCATTTACTGAAGTTAGGGAACAACAGGACAGAGGGAGCTCAGCCTTTAAATCACCACTTGAAAGAGACTCACTTCAGTCAGGAATACCCACTGTGGATTAAATGGACTTATGTTTAAACCATTTACTCTTTGGTGGTTTGCTGGCTACTGCCATCAAATCACTACTGCCATCACTAAACAATTTTCTCTTCTTTTTTTTTTTTTTTAAGTGTTTTGTTTTTTTTTTTAATTTATTTGACGGTGATCACAAGTAGGCAGAGATAGAGGAGGAAGCAGGTTCCCTGCCGAGCAGAGAGCCCGATATGGGGCTCGATCCCAGGACCCTGAGATCATGACCTGAGCCGAAGGCAGAGGCTTTAACCCACTGATCCACCCAGGCACCCCTCTTTCTCTTCTTTCAACTATTGTCTTTCCTCCTTCCAGCTGATAGAATAAATCTAGCTAAATCTACAGAGGAGGGCTGGTCAAGATTGAGAAGATAGAAACGGGGGCCTAATATGTTATTAATTTCTCACTTAGAGCTTTTATTTCACACACAAGTGTTTTTGGTTCTCTGTGTTACTCCTTTCAACAGTCATCCACTAGAAAGCTGTGTTATTTCCACATGCTTGTGGTAGAGTGTGCAGCTAATTCTTTTTCACTTCTGTAATGTCACCTAAATGAAATGTTGCAGTTTAGAATCATTTCCATGTTAGAAATATATGAAGAATCCAATCCATAGGCCCTACAACTTGTCAAGGAAATTAACTCTAAAGACAGTATCGATATTATACAATTAAAATGAGAGCTCTTAACATATTTAATTTCCCCCTGACCTGACTTTCTTCAGTCATTATGGACAAAAAGTATGAATTCATTATTTGCAAATAGCCTGGATTGCTTAATATGTTCTAGAAGGAACAAAGACACCCCCCTTGCGTGCACACACACATGCATACATTCTAGCACACGTTTCTTTAGCAAGGGCAAAAATAATCATGAAGGTAAAGATAAGCAACTATCCTAAGTTGTTGATCAAGTAGACTCAGTATGGTGGAATTATAAATGTATTTTTAGTCTATATGTTTGTATCTTAAGCCTTTCTCATTCTGTAACACTCAACGATGAAGAAAGAAAGGGAGGGAGGGAGGGAGGAAAGTAGGGAAATCAAAAGATTATTTAATCTCTCCATATTATTTACCATAGAAAGCATCCCATGTTTTCCTCCCTATAAACTTGTATAAGGAGTCTATTTGGGGGTGTTTGGGATTGTTGTGTTTTTAAAAATTTAACAATCATAGCTCTGAAGCTTAATCACTTGTATGTGTTACAAGACCAGATGGTTCAAGTGGGTGTTTGTTTACAAGCTCTCTGCATAAGGTTTTTAGCTGCTTTTTAGACCAAAGCTGAATATTTCAACGAATAAAGGAGGCAATGAGGAATCAATGAGAAAGCACTAGATTTCACAGGTCCCCGGGCTGCTAGCCTCCACTCTGCCATCACTCGGTGCACTTTTACAAGGCTGTATTTAGGGCCCAGAAACAATAACATATGCTTAACGTGCTTTGAGTTCTTTATGGAACTCTGCCAGACTTGGGAGGAGAAAGGTGTCTACCACGGACTCAAGGCTATTTCGAAAGCTGTCAGTGAACCAACTAGAAAAGAACAGAGCATCCTGCCTTCCCAACACCTTCCCCATCCTGACCCTGGAGAATTTAATGCTTCCTGTTTTCTACTGGCTTCTGGAACAGTGCTGTTTTGACCAGCCACACCCACCTCCTGCTCCCTCCTGGATGTGGATGAATAAAGAGAAAGACAAGTTTCGTGGTGGCTCCCCCAGTCTTTGTTTCCTGTCCATTAACCTCAAAGTCGCTATCTGCCCCCACCCAAACGATGTGGCTTTATTTGCTGCAAAATAAGTCAAATAATCCTGAAGTTTCCTTAAGGGAGAATAAAAGGTTGCCTTAAGGCACAATCTTGCAAAAGAGAGTAGCTTGCCATCTACTCTGGCACTTACCTTCTTTCAATGGAAAGAAGGTAGCCAATGCTTGCTTAACTTCATTTTTAGTAAGATCTATAATGATGAGCATGGTTGGCACACCTGGCATTAATATCTTACATCATAAGCTGTCTGTCCTTTATGGGTTACCCAAACCAGTAGCTTTCTTGTCTCCATCCAGTCCACTCCAAGAGATAAGGTATCTGAGGTGAGAAAGGCAGTACACAAGTATCTTAGCATCTCAAGGAGCTTGCCTCTTATCATATTCTATGACCAACTAGCAAGAAATTACAAGCTAACAAAAATATGCTTGATCATTACCATTCCATGCAATTAATTCACCTCTTTTATGAGTTTGGTAGTAAAAAAAAAATAACTTTTTCGTAATTCCTATGGATCAACTCAGCAAAATGGGCTGTCATTTGAGTGTGTCTTTAGGATAAGGGATGTGCCCCATTTATTCGTAATTCTCCAGAGGGCCACGCAGTTTCTAGCACACAGCAGGTACTCCATGAAAGTATGGTGAATGAATGAAGAAATGAATTACTAGATAGGGCTCTTCTCTTCCAACCGTAATGAACTCCAAGCTTAATTCGACATATGTCATTAGCCTTTACAAAGTACAGTTAAAGTGCCTTGATAAATTAGCATATTCATGATTTATGTGACTGTTATGACTCCTGAAGGCAACTTTTAAGAAAGAGCGGTTCCATTGTTTACAGCTGTTAATAAAGGAGCGTGTATCTGGTAGAACTCAAACAGACTTGAAGTAGTATCTTGATTATCAACAAAAGAAATCAAACTTAGCACATATGCTTGTCCGTGGAACCAGTGGCCACCAAAGGTAGTTGTTACGGACTGAATATTTGTGCCCACGAGCCAAATTTTCATGCTGAATTATAATGCACAAGGTCATGGTGGTTTGGAGGTGGGGACTTTGCGAGGTGATTCAGTCATGGGGGTGAACCCCACTCACAGTGGGATTAGTGCTCTTAGCATACAGGCCCAAGAGAGATCCCTTGTCCCTTATGCTATGTGAGGATACAAGGAAAAGACAGCTTTCATAGGAAGGACACCGCACCAGATATCTGCTCTCCTGGATCCATGATCTTGGAATCCCCAGCCTCCGAAACTTTAAGAAGTCATTTTCTGTTACTTAGAAGCCACCCAGTTTATGGTATTCTGTTAGAGCAGCCTGAACAGACAAAGAGAATAGTCAACCCTCCATTGAAAATTGTCCAATGATTGAACCGCTGTCAGCTTCGTATCAAGAAAAAGACCCCACGTGAATAGGTTATACCAAACTCAACTCTTGACTTCTTAACTACCCTTCCACTCCTGTGAACCATGATTATTTATTTGTATTTATGACATAACATCAGGGGTCCTGGGAAACAAGAATGTTTAAAACCAAGACTCAATTTCCTCCAATCATCTATCTCCCTCTAGCAAACACGGGGAAAATCTAGCAAGGTCTCGGCACGCAGAGATCTCCTGATCTGCAGACCGCAGGAAAGTAGGAACACCAGCAGTAGCCATGAAATATCACTCGTAGTCACTATTGATGTTTTATATACTGTCAGCAGCATGGTCATTTAGCCTCAAACCCCGTTATCAAGCTGAGATGATGCAGCAAGTGTCAATACTGATGTTACTATTTATAGCCCAATAAACTCGACTTTGAACAATATTAGAAATGTTAAGCTTAGGTAGCACTCCTAGTATTAATGCCTTAATACAGATATATTGCTCTAAGCATGGTTTACAGCACAGAACATAAACACAAATCTAGTGATAATAATAAATCACTTTTTTGACTGCTTAAAAACAGACTGCCAAAGTGGGCTTTATGCATTACACAATGGAGCAGAAGGCAGTGATATATATTTAAATTTTCCATTTTTAAGCTGTCACTCAAAAACTTTTCATACTTTTTTTAGCTATTGATCTTACTGGCTTGTGATAAGACTTCAACTGCTTGGTTGGGCTGTTTTTAGCTTCTGCTTCTTATTAAAAGAGCTAAATCAGGAATCAAAAAAATGCTCCTAATTTAGTAGTTTTCAATAGAAATGAAAGCTAAAAACAGCACCAAAATAGTGTAACTCTCATCTTGTATTGCCCTAGAATCCCACATTTAATTACCATGTGGCGTAGCATAATAATGGGTATAATGAAGCCATGTGTCACTATATATATATATATATATATATATATATATATATATATATATGAAAAGGAAAGCTTGTATTAAATGTGCTAAAATAATTAATATAGGTTCTTCAATGCTTTCCATTAAATAATTTTGTAGAGTAACATACAGACACTATGTATAGACACACGTGTGTTCTGTACCATATACCGGTTCTGCATGTGTGTATATGTAGAGAGAGAGGTTCCACAGTTTTCTTTTTCCTTTCCACCCTCTTCTTTCGTTTACAAAGAAACATCCCACCTTAACGTTTTGGCTACTCCTTACCTAATAATATAAATGCTGCATCAAAACCAATCAAAGTATTAACAGCAGAACAGCTGGGTGATTGACCAGTTAGCTCATCAAGTGACTCACGGGACCCCACTGGATATACACAGCCTGTGCTTTGAGTGGCAAATCCCATACCACAAGCAGAAATCTTCCAAATGCTGATTTTGCACTCAGCACCTTGTTCTCTCAAACCCGTGTCTGCTCTCACATGAGACTTTGCAGGAGCTGTTCGGCAAACTGTGATTTGTTTCTCCCCTCGGTGTTGGCCCCAAAGTTCAAGGCTCACTGTGGACGAGGCAGTGGCCCTTGTAGCTAATTGCCCATATTTTGCAAAGGGCCGCACAGAAAGGGGAAGCCATGGCCTTCAAGGCCAGGATCCATAATAAACTCCCATGATGAATGGGTCGTGTGGTCATGGCCGGGGATCTCAGTGCAGTCCTGAATCTTTCTTACCCACTCCAGACAGAGCATTGGGTTTACCTTGATTCCCCAGGGTGCCTTCTCCTGATGTCCTCACCAGACAGGGTAAGGGTAGCAACTATCAAACAGCCAGACGATTTATTCTCAGCAGCAACAGCCACTGGAATTCAAGTTCACTGTCATTATACCCACCTTCTGAGAGGAGCCCAGAGCTTGTGAAATAGCAAAATTGGCTTAAAAAGTACATAGTAATGAAGGGGAAGGGAAGATTTTTTTTTTTTCCTTTTAGTGTCTCTAGAAACATTTCTCCTTTACAAATATTTCTCACTGGCTTGGCAATGCCTATTGCCAATCATTTGAAACTTCCTGCAGCATTTCGATCTGAGCCCTAGATCTCTCCCAGCATGGCTCTGGTGTCAGCTACTTGCAGGTGGACGCCACCGAGAGCCATCAATCTTCTACAGAGCTCCCAGTTCCATTTCTGTGCCCCTCATGCCCACTAATGCTACTGCTTCTGTGAACACTGACTCGCCATCCCTCACACGGGGGGCCACTCTGGTTTGTCCACAATCTGCGTATGTCTATGTGCGTGGGAGTGAACACACCCAACCAGAGAGGTACATTTCCTTTTCTCCCCCACACAAATAGAGCAAGGAATTGCCGGCTCCAAGCTTTTCTGACAGCCGGGCAGAATGGGAGCTCCAGTGGCCGGGGATGTCCTGGTTCCTCCTTACAGAAAAGTATTCAGCGCACGTAATAATTATCCATCCATCTCGTTCACACTAAAGGCATGGCAATGCAATTTTAGCCTTATAATCAAGACCATATGACAAAACCCAAGGCCATTAGGGACCAATTTCGAGTATTCTCTGCAAGACAATGATTTTCCAACTGCACTTACATATGCTGAATGGTTACCTCTGCACCACCGCACCTGCTCTCATTTATGTAACCCCTCTGTTTTCCAAAGCCTCTCTGAGTAACACCAGAGAGCGAAGTTTTAAAGGCTTACTGGCTTTTTTTTTTCCTTCATTTTTTAAATTTTTTCATTTCCCAAAGCATAGTATGAAAATGCTGAGGGTAAAATGTTTGCCCACGCCCCTGAGCATATATTAGGATTTGCTTTTTGCTCCTTTCTTCTCTCCTTTCCCCTCTGCCCTGAGTCCCTCAGCCTCTCGCTCAGCCCTGCTTGCTTGCCTTTGAACTGAAGCATGGTCTTCCACGCCCATAATTACTTCACGTGTACTTGTGACCTCAGCACTTCCGGTTCAGTGACATAATAATGTTGTCTCTGAAAGGACGTGAGATCATCATAAATCAAAGAGCTGTACGAGCACAGGCTCTGGCGGAGGAATGCCAAAATTATTTTAAAATAATACAAAATGTAGTTCAACTATTCTTTCAAGTCTCATTTTAAAATGCTTAGAGAAATGAATAACCCCAAGCCCTTTTTACAGATACAGTTGTAAATACTAAAACCGATAACATGGGCCATCGCTAATGAGGGATCGATTTGGGGGGCAATGAAAAGAAAATCCTAAGACCAGGAGGAAGGAAAACATTGAAAAGCTTACGAAAAATGCCCCAGACACTACATTTTACTGTCAAGACAGGATTCTCTGCAGACTCATGCTCAACCCTGTATTATAATTGCTAAAGGGAAGAGAAATTATCTCTCAACATCAATTAACTGTCATCTTGGTTCTTTAGTTTATGAGTAACGTTGCATCATAACATCTATCTCTGGACATTTTTCTAAAATTATGACATAATGGACTTGTTAATATGAGTTCCATCATTTTTTTTTAATTGCAAGGCTGCATGGATAAAAAATATCATAAGTAATAATTCAGTATAATAACATTTTTTTTAAAGACATGACTACAGCCCCTCTCCATTGAAGAAGCATCACACATTGCAAGTGGCCATTTTCAGGAATGTTCTGTGAAGACACTCAACAAGAAATCCCTATTCCTGCCTTGAAGCCATCAAAACCCAGTTCAGGTTGCTCCATTCCATTCTCTGGATATACCATTGTTATTCCTCTTTCTTGATGCTTAATTTAACATGATGAATTTTGGCCTGTTCTAAGAAAACAAGAGCAGAATGTATTGGGCAATTTTCAATATAATTCACTTAAAAGTTCCTAATTACTTGATCAAGGCCTATGGAAATAGGGGATTCTAAAATGAGTCCATGATCATGGCCTGAGTCTTCCACCGTTCGAACAATGCTCTGATTATCTAATCGGGCTCTGAATGTATATACAATGAATGCTTCAGAATATCAAGGATGTCATATATAAATGGATACAGTTCATGTTAATATATGTGCTGTTTCCTCAATGAAGGTGCTTGCCAGCTGACAGGCAGAGGAGAAAGTTATGACATCTCTGTAGTGATCCTGCCTCAGCATGTGTGAACTTAGCTGTTCATCTGATTGTCACCTCATTGGAATTATTTGCATTGGCAACAGTATATGGAGTTGGTTTTAACTTAAATGTGTCTCCTAAAATGCCTTCAAAAGGTACGGCCTGCCCTGTGGTGCTTCACTGGAAATAAAGCCATTGCGTGCATAGAAGTCGGCCTGTCACATGCTTGACAGTGTACGTACAGACCACAGAAATTGCCATGTCTTTCCAAAGAAATCGTCAACTTCTGAAACCGAACAGAGGGTGGTGTGAACAATTCCCATGTCATTCCTGTGACAACCAACCAGCTGCCAAATGTTTTCTTTCAATCAAGGAATAAACAAAACTAAATTTTAAACAAATTGGAAAAAAAAAACAACAAATAAATAAAAACAATGAAACCCTGATATTCTATTGTCATCTTAAAATTACACTTTTGGGGCACCTGGGTGACTCAGTTGTTGGGCATCTGCCTTCAGCTCAGGTTGGTCGTGATCCCAGGGTCTTGGGATCGAGTGCCCTGTCGGGCTCCCTGCTCAGCGGGGAGCCTACTTCTCCCTCTCCCACTCCCTCTGTTTGGGTTCCCTATCTGGCTGTGTCTCTCTCAAATGAATAAATAGGGTCTTTTAAAAAAATTAGACTTTTAATCCTAATGGTGGTAAAGATTTCCAGATTATAAAGAGAGATTCTGAAAAGCACTGTATCACCCGGATGCCAAAAGTACCGAGCAATGGATAAAACTCATGCCAAAGAAGCTAGAAGTGGAAAAGGTTCAACTAGATTCTTACCCTTCTTTGCTGAACTTTGGGCATACTGCTTTCCTTTTGTTCTCCTCCTCACTGGTTACTTCTCCCCAGTCTCCTCTGTTGATTATTCCTCATTGCTCCATCCTCTAACTGTTCAGGAAACTAAGTGCTTGTACCTCTTCTTTCATCTTCTGCACTTACCCCCTAGGGGGTCACAGCGAGACTCCACATATATGCTGAAAAATTCCCAATTTTTAATCTAGCCAAGATGTCTCCCCTGAACTCCAGACTTACTTCTCCATCTTCCAACTCAGGACACCTCATTTGGATGTGTACTCTGCATCTCAAAATTAAGATGTCCAAAATAATTCTTGATGAACTCTACCCTTCCACTAAATCTCCTACAAAATTTTCTATCTTCTGGTTGCTCAGATCAAAAACTTGAGAAACATCCTTGACTCTTTTTTTTTTTTTAAGATTTTATTTATTTATTTGACAGACAGAGATTACAAGTAGGCAGAGAGGCAGGCAGAGAGAGGAAGGGAAGCAGGCTCCCTGCTGAGCAGAGAGCACAATGTGGGGCTCAATCCCAGGACCCTGGGATCATGATCTGAGCCAAAGGCAGAGGCTTTAACCCACTGAGCCACCCAGGCGCCCCTCCTTGACTCTTTCTTTCTCTCGCACCACTCATTCCAGTCCATATGTTCTTTCTTTACATTGTATCTAGAGCCTGAGAAGTCCTCATTGCCTTACCCTTACCACCCTGATCACACCACCATCACATCTCTCCTAGATGACTGCAGTGATATCCCAACTCCCTATCTCTATAATGGCTCTCTTTAATTTATGCTCTATGAAGAAGCCAGAATGATACGATCTTCTTTTTTCTACACAAAAATATTAAATTACTAATTAGTACCTACAATAAAATAAAGATAATAAAAGTACAAACTGATGAGCTTTGACAAATGTATACATCCTTGAAACCATCTCAATCAAATCACAGAACATCTCTATTGCCCCAGAAATTTTTCCTTATGTCCCTTTCCAGTCAATTACCTCCCACAAGAAGGCCACTAGTGTTGTGATTTCCATGATCAAGTTTAGTTTTACCTGTTGCAGAAGTTCCCATGAATGGAACATACATTAATGCATATTTTGGGGCCTAGTTTCCTTTTTCATAGCATAAAATTTATAAGGTTCACCGATGTCATTGAATGTATTAGTAGTTCATACCATTTTATTGATGAGCAGTATTCCATTGTATAAATTATTCATTTTTTATTGATGGGCATTTGGAATTGTTTCTAGTTTTTAGAAAACTAAGAAAACAAAGATTCTACAAAGATGCTGTGCAATTCTTTTTCTGGACCTGTGTTTTCACTGTTCTTGGGTAAATACCAAAGTGTAGACTTGCTGGGTCATACAGTGGATATTTTTAATTTCATAGGAATCCACCTGTTTTCCAAAATGGTTGCCCCATCTTACACACTCATCAGCAATGAATAAAAGGTAAGAATGCTTTTTTTTTTTTTTAAGATTTTATTTATTTATTTGACAGAGAAAGATCACAAGTAGGCAGAGAGGCAGGCAGAGAGAGAGGGAAGCAGACTCCCCACAGAGCAGAGAGCCCGATGCGGGGCTTGATCCCAGGACCCTGAGATCATGACCTGAGCCGAAGGCAGAGGCTTTAACCCACCGAGCCACCCAGGCACCCTAGGTAAGAATGCTTTATATCCAAACATTTTGTTGTTGGTGGGGTGTTGTTGTTGCTTGCTTATTTGTTTCAATTTTTGCCATTCCAGTGGATATGAAAGGTATCTCATTGTGGGTATAATTTACCTTTCTCTAATAACTATTGATTCTGAACATATTTTATGTGCTTGTTGACCATCTGTCTATCTTTATCTTTTGATGTATCTGTTCAAGTCTTCTGCCCATTTTAACGAGTGACTTGTTGAAACTTGAAACTCCTCCGCTCAGAGGCATCCAAGTGAGCATGTCAGCTCACTTAGTAAAAGCCATCATCTTTACAATATCCACTAAGAGACAAGACAGCTTGCAACCAAGGAATTCCATGATCTCATCTCAACCACAGCTCTTGCCCGCTCTGGCTGCTGTAGCCTTCTCTGTCCTCAACAAACCAGCAGGTGCCATTCTAGAACTTCCTCACTGTGCCCTCTGCAGGAACGTTCCCATCCAATATTCCCACCTGCCTGTTTACTTACTTCATTTACTGCCTTGTGGAATGTTCTGCATGAAATAGCAATCACATCTTCAGCATTCCCTATTCCCCTTACACATTTCATCTTTTTCCTAATACTTAGCATTAAGATTTGATTATTTTTAAACTTATTTCTTTAACTACTTTGCTTCTTCCATCATTTGTTCCATCCCCTCTCTCTTTCTCCCTCTCTATCTCCCCCTCCTTCTATCTCTCCCTCTTTCTCTTTCTATTGCCTATTGCTTATCTCCCTCTACTATAATGTAAATTCTATGAGAATAGGAATCTTTGTTTGCTTCTGTATACCCATTCATTGCACAAACATTTTGTTTGCTACCATATCCCCAGACTCTAAAACAAATTTCTTACTGTCTAAAAGTATTGAGGAGACTTCTTGCCTAGACTGTTTAGATTGTAGTCTTCAACTATATAGTACTTCTCTTCAAAGTGTGCAAATATATCTGTTTAAAAGGGAAAAAATTCCTTGTCACTATGCTTCCAAACACAAAGCTAAAATTCATGACAAGTTTCTTTTTTGGTCAGAATGAGGCTAAGTAAACACATGAACTAGACTTTTTAGAACAAAATGAAAAAATTAAAATAATTTATATCTATATGTAATATAAATATATGTGTGTGTATATATATATATATATATATATATATATATTTTTTTTTTTTTTAAGTAGGCTCCATAGCCAGCACAGAGCCCAACATGGGGCTTGAACTCATGACTCTTGAGATCAATACTGGAGCTGAGATCAAGAGTCAGATGCTTAACCGACTGAGGCACCCAGGCACCTGAAAAATCATTTATATTTATATTTATACACATACATGTACACACATATACAGAGAGTCTATTAAAGTAATAATATAATAAACTAATTTTACTGAGTGTCCAGCCATATGATAAGAACCATAATAAAGTAATAATAATAGATAAATTAATTAATTTTACTGAGTGCCTCCCACATGCTAGAAACTACTAATCCTCACAAGAACCCCATGAGAGATCACTCCCTTTTTACAGATTAGGACATGGAGGCTGAGGGTGTTTAAGGAACTGGTTAAATTTACACAGCTAGTCAGATCCAGGGCCAGGATTTAAACTGGATTATATTATATCAGTTTGCCTAGATAATATATATGTATGTAACTATACATATGTGTGTAAAGGTTTAATTTGAATTAGAAATAAACCATTAAAGAAAGAAGTCTAGAATATAAAAAGAAAATTCTAGTCCCTCAGAGATTTTAAAAATTTAATATCATATGCTTTTATAAAATTATCACAACATACATATTTTTAGTCTTTAAATTTTATTTTTGTAATAGTTAATATAAAGAGAATTTATGTATCGCATATGTACATTATGAAATGTAATAATCTAATGAGCTCTCACAAATCTCCCATCCTTGAGTAAAGAGCATTGTCAAGACTGTGAAAGCTATCATGGACCCCTCCTCTACCACATTCGGCTCCATTCCTCCCCAGAAGAAAATGCCATCTTGAATCATGTACATATCATTCCTTTGTTCTTTTAGAAATCTTACTACAAGATGTATCCCTAAATAATGTGTTGCTTAGATTTAGTTCTATGTGACCTTTCAAGATAGTATCATACTGCATGTAGTCCTGTTGTTTTTTTTTTTAATGTTTCATTTATTTATTTATTCTAGACAGAGTGTGAACAAGAGAGAGCATGAGCTGGGGGAGGGGGAGAGGCAGAGGGAGAAGCAGACTCCCTGCTGATCAGGAGGCCTGACTTCAGACTCAGATTCTAGGACCCTGGGATCATGACCTCAGTCCAAGGCAGACTTCTAATAGACTGAGCCACCCAGGCACTTTTGCCTGGTTGTTATTTTTGTTTGTTTGTTTGTTTTGTTTTCTCATTAAATGTTATGCTTCCATGATGGATCTATGTTGATACCTAACTGTGGTTCACTGATTTCATTGCTCTATCATATTCCATTTTATGAACATACCAAACTTATCTTTATTTGTCTATCCTTCTGCTGACATCTATAGACATAAGGACATATTGTAAAATTAGTATAAGACAATGTGATATTTATGGGGCACCTGGGTGGTTTAGTCAGTTAAGCAACTGCCTTGGGCTCAGGTCATAATACTGGGGTCTTGGGATCGAGCCCCATGTCTGGCTCCCTTGAGTCTCCCTCTCCCTCTGACCTTCCCTTGACTCATGCTTGCTCAGGCATTCTCTCTCTCTCTCTCAAATAAATTTTAAAAATCTTAAAAAAAAAAAAAAACAAACCACAACAGAGTATGATATTTATACAATGGTAGAAAAATTGATCAATGGAACCAGAGAGTTTAGAAACAGGACCACGCTAGATGGTAATTTGGTATCTAACAAAAGTAAGCTGCAGATCTGTGGGGAAAGGATGGACTATTTCAGTAAATGGCACTGAGATCACTGATTCTCGCTAAAAGAAATTTTACCTTAGACTATACACAGCAGCAGATTCCAGATGGATTCTAAACTGTGAAAAGCAAACGTCTGAAACTTTAAGACGACGACATAAGAGACTATCTTTATGACCTTCAGTTGGGAAGAAGAACATTATTTTTGACAACAAAGGGCTAATCATTAAAGAAAAGAATGGTAAATCCTATCTAACTAAATGTATGAAAATTTTTTCATCAAAGGATACCATTAAGAAAGTAAACAGACAAGCCACAATTCTTAGACGATGTTTACAACACATAAAATCTATTTCTAATTAAGGATTTCTTTTTTAAGCATGGTCCCATCTTCCCTGAAGTCGTCACTATTTAAGTACCCTACTGTTTCTTTGTCTATTTTTTCCCAGTGTTTTGAGAAACAGGCACTCCATAAACACTGTCGATGAGTAGACTTTCATTTCAGGCTGTTTTCTGTTGCAGCTTATGTACAATTTTACCTTGGTTTAAACAAAGGCTACCAACTATAGGTGGCATTGTTGTAACATACATCATGTTCTCAATTACCTGTATGACAGCAAAGACTGATACTAGTAAAACTTCATTTAAGTTTTTTAATTCAATTGAACCAGAAGGTCATTGAACCTTCAGTAATTGCTATTGAAAACCATTTGGCTAAAAGAGAAACACACACACACACACACACACACACACACACACACATATGTACACACACAAAATAAATTGTGACATAATCTTTACTACAGATTATTCATTTTAAAAGAATCACCTAGTATGGCTCTTCTTACAAGATCATTATTGCAATTCTTTCCCCTAATTCATCTGTTAATGATTCTGAAGTAAGAGTCCAACTTGGCTTCATGTCTACAATCCAAGTAAAGAAAAATTGGCAGTTTTTTGTTCTCCTTAGTTCATGTTTTAAGTTTTGTTCTAGCTCTAAACTATGGAGTAAACCCAAAGGAATGGATACAACTAGAGAGGGGGAAGGAAGCAGCTGAAGGATGTGGGGGAGTAGCCCTCACGCTCCGATTGGGGTCACCAGGCTGGTGACTGCGGTGGGAGGTCCCACTGTCGTCCACGTCCTGCCAAATGCTGGTGTTAGTTCAACCTGACTGGCTTCTTTCTGGGTAAGACTTTGACTTTTTCTGATTTCCTCTCTTGTTTTCATTCTAAGAAGACAGGGCTTAGCAGACCCAAGGGCTTAAAACTCCCTTGTCTGTGAATGTTTAAAAACATACTCCCACATGAAGGCATGACAGACAGAGGGATATAAATGAACATGTCAGCCTAGATATTCAATCTGTAAAGCCCCGCCTCTGGCACCTCCTACATTAGATCTTGGGTTCCCACAAGCAGGGACTTCCTTTTTTATGCTAACTTTTAAAAGTCACCGTTAGGCTAACACATCCTGGGGTTAAACAACAAAGCCAGCAACACAGCAGAATGCATGAATGTAAGTACGCCATGGAAGGAGTCCTTGACATCCAATCATTCCACAGTTTGTTTTTTGTTGTTGTTGTTGTTGTTGTTAAGACACTGTATTTCAGGGCTATGTAGCTAATATGACACATGGAAACCATATAGCTGAGAAAAGAACAGGGACATCGAAGGCAGCTGTGGAAAATGGCAACTGAGAAAATGTACATTAATATGACATGATGGTCATAAGCCAGAGAAGAACCAGGTAGACTATCGCTCTTCTTGCCTACCGAGGGCGGCTCCTGATATCAGGAAAACAATTTGAGGTTGTGAAACGCAAACACCTGGGTTCAAGACTCATCTGTCCATCTGCATCATGTACAAGTGATTGACTCTGAGTAAGTTCTGTCATCTCTCTGGGCTGTTCTGTGAGAGGAAGGGAAATAACACTCAGCTCCCTGAGTCGTTCAAAAATTCAATGAGATGACGTACTTAAAGCACTCTGTACAGAGTAAGGCACTGTATAAATGTGATTCATCTAGGTAAAGAATAATTGTCAAAACAGATTCTCCCTAAGGAAAGGACAAAGAGAACAGGCTTATTAAATTATAGCAAGAGGAGTTTATATTAGGAAGCAGGAAAAGTATCCTGACCATGGCACTGGTTGTAAGGCAGGGAGCAGAGTTGCTTTTGAGGTAAAAAATCATCACTTGAGAGAATTAAAACAATCTTGCCTAGAGGTAGAGGGATAGAATATGTGACACATTCTGGTGCCACCCAGGAAAAAAATTGGGCTCAAAGTTAATAAAATTCCACAGCCAGTTCCGTCTTTTATTTAATAGTATTTTTTTTTAAAGATTTTATTTATTTTTTTGACAGAGAGAGAGAGAGATCACAAGCAGGCAGAGAGGCAGGCAGTGAGAGAGGGAAGCCGGCTCCCTGCTGACCAAAGAGCCTGATGTGGGGCTCGATTCCAGGACCCTGGGATCATGACCTGAGCCGAAGGCAGAGGCTTTAATCCACTGAGCCACCCAGGTACCCCCCAGTTTCATCTTCTAAAGACAGCCTTCTGTGTGTTTTCTGGGACCCTAATAGTATCAAGCCATATAGTTCTATTTACTGGCTCTCTTTTGTCTAGCCCCCTCCATTATTCCAAAATGAATCTTTTTTAAATGAGTCACCAACCTATAAAAGTAATTTGATGAAACGGTGGCAAATATTAAACATTCTAAGCTGTCCTTAGAAAAACTCAGGGAAGAGGAAAATTGCAATGCTCTCTGATTCTTTCCACAAGGGACAATATGGACCCACTTTGTGCAGGGTTGTAAGGAAATACTGGGAAGACAGAGGAAAAGCTAGAGCAGGCACAGCCTTTGCCCTTGAAGAGTTTCAGACCAGTGGAAGGGCAGACATTACTCAAAGCCACATTATTGAAAATAACTGCTTTGAAAGTGTGCAATAAAGGGATTTGACCAATACGATGAGACGACAGAGCAGATATTTGAGGAAATAGTAGGTATTATCCAGGCAAAGACTGGAGATTTCTAAGCAGAGACGACAGCAGGCACAAAGGTCCTGTGGCAGAAGTGAGTATGTTGAGTCCAATGATCTAAAAGAAGGCAGCCCGGACAGGTGCACGGGGTGGAGAAGAGGGTGAGATGAGGTAAGAGAGGTGGGTAATGCCAGACCATACAGGGACTTTGAGGCCATGCTTAAGATTCTGGTCTTCCTCCTTAGAGCAATGTAAAGTCACTAGTGCAAGGTAGGTTAAGAAAAAAGCAAATCACAGGACTTACGAATTGCTTATGGAAGAGACAGGAATGGCCTTAATGCTTTTTGATGAAATGGAAGAGGATCCAAAACCACTGGTGGCTCCTTAAATCACAGGTGTGCTGCCAGCACCCTTATCTCCTGGCAGAGTGGACCATCCATGTCCATTTTTGTACACCAACGGCAACTCTGATGAGCAAGTCATTTGTCCCCCCAGAAACTGAATGCTGGGGCCACCAAGAGTTTGGGGACTGGCAGTACATCATGAGACATAGATTTCCTAAAACAGAATGAATGAGTTGCAGAGAGGGGTGAGGGTAACAGCTGACACTGAATGCAAACCGCCACATGTCCACCTAACCCTACAGGCACACCTGGAAGGAGAACTCATCATCCACACTTACTCCTCTCTGCTCTAGATAACGGCTCTCTGTATTAAAAATGTTCCCACTATTAGTAGTTCTGTATTTATAAAAGGAGAAGAGAAGAAAAAAAAAAAAAAACTCTGGCAGGGAAATAATAACAAAATGTATGATCCACAGAGGTGGTGGGAAGATATAATGTTATTTTACATATTTGATATAGAGCCTAAATTAAGCCATAGAAAAGAGGCCATGAATCTTCAAAGCCTCATTATCAAGCCTCTCTAAACCTCAAATACAGAAAAATACATTTCATAAACAAAGACCCAATAGGATTTTAATAGTACAATAAATTTCACAGACATTTGCACTAATCACATTTCATTACATTTTTTTAAAGGAAATTCCATTTGATGGAGAGTCAGATTTTGAAAGAGGGTACAGAGTATCTTTTAGGGAGCTACCTTTAGACTAGTCGTGAACATGCAAGCCAAATTTATTGTGGGCACATCAAATATCATGCAACTGAGAAGTCGTAGATGTTCCCCCCATACACACACACATCCCTCAGATTCATTGTAGCAGGAGTCAATCTCCTAACTCACTCACAACATACCTTTCCTCCTGAATAACAGAATATTCAGGTCTCAGTTAGAGTTGTCAGCCCCTAGGGTGTTTGGTGATCCTGGATGCCTTTCAACAGCTCAATGTTTTTAATGTGTAGATGAATTTTCTGGGGGCATACTTCCATCTACTTGTTATCTGATTTGGTTGAAGACACTCTAGTTTGGATGCCATCACCACAATAATCCCACACCCAGAGAAAAAGGTACATTTGTCCAAAGTTACCCTTAGACCAGGGCCAGACGCTTGAGTAGGCCCTTCTCTGGTTGGGCCCTTTTCCATTGCACGAGAAGTCTACAAGGTCATGGGGATATGCCCACCTAGAGTCTATGTCCAACCTCTAGACCCTCTAAGTCCTGGTACCCTGGAATTCTCTAGCCCTATGATCCTAAGCCTGAGGGGTTCAGGCCTGAATCCATCCTCCTAGTGGCTGACTGTCCAACCAATGGTATATTCCTAGACTCGAAGGGAAGCCAAAGAGTAGTTCTCTCAATGGGTATGAATGCGTAGAGGGGGGTATACATTCATGTGTGCACGAGGCACTCAGAGACTGGAAGGAGCTAGGGGTGTAAAGAGAAAGGAGTCAGGATAGGAGATGGGAGTTGAGAGATAGGTCTTGTCATGTTACCATGTTCTAGGGCATCATTCCAAGAAGTCTGAGGACCGTACATGAGAACTTGGCCTTCTGGGTCACTGAGCAGTGTTTCTCAAAGCTGGGTGTGCTAACCAAGTACTTGGAGGTCTTGTTAAAATGTAGATTCTGACTCAAGTAAATCCGAGGTAAGTCCTTAAAGTCTGTATTTCTAATGAGCTCCAAGATGATACTGGTATGGCCAATATCACATTTTAAATAAAAGGATCCGTGGCAGTGTATCATCAAAGTACAACAACAGACATTTTCTTTCTTTGTTAGTTTGATTTGTAGCTTTCGAACAATTGCAGTAACGTGAGGCTCCATATGCACTCTTGCCCATGTCCTGTAAACGTCAGGAACATCCCGGGGCACTTGGGGGGCTCGGTCCGTTAAGCGTCTGCCTTTGGCTCCAGTCATGATCCCGGGGTCCTGGGATCAAGCCCCACATTGGGCTCCCTGCTCAGCAGAAGCCTGTTTCTCCCTCTCCCACTCCCCCTGCTTGTGTTCCCTCTCTCACTGTCTTTCTCTCTGTGTTAAATAAATAAATACAATTTTTTAAAAAAATGCTAGGCACATCCCTGCATTTCTGTCATCCCTGACCTGCACATTTTCATAGAAATCTCATCATAAGGGATGAACAGAGTACAAAGTCTCCCCAAAGGACTAATTGTCTTCAAACAGTGCACCAGATAGCTGCCCAGGCTGTTCCTGGATGATAATTCTGGGTACTGTGAACAAAGTCAGGATTCGTCCTCCCTTCCAAGTCCACTCCCTCCTCTTCACTGTTCCCAAAGCCTTGGGCACCAGCTCTACTTCATCATAACCCTCTTGTAAATAGAAACCAGGGGCACTGGATCAGAGAAGAGAAACCTGACACTCCCCCCCCGCCCCCCCACACACACACTTGGGAAGATGGATGCCTTCAGCTGGCACAGGCTTGCCTGGGACTTAGCTACACAGCTAAGTCCCCAAGGGACTCTCCTCCCTTCCTCGCACCCTGCTCAACATTCTAGCACTGGATTCCTCATTTAAGCATCTTCCTGGGGTCCCTGGAATGAATAAGAGATAGCTCTCCATTTACTTAGTTCTTCAATTTCTTTTTACCAGAGTCCTGTAATTTTCCTCATAGAGATCTGGTACCATTTTGTTAGACTAGCTCCTGAGTATTTCATTGTGAAACTCATTCACTACTAAATGCTATGGTCACCCACTTGTTCTTCTGCAAGACATGTTCTCCTACTTCTACTTTTCACTCTTCTTAGGCTCACGCCTATGGAACGTTCAGGTTTCAGAAGACTTGTCAGTTTGTTGACAAATCTCCCATAAGTACATATTTAATCATCTACTCAATCACTCACTCATGCATTCATTTGACAAACAGATAATGGAATTTCTACTAAGTTGTTACTCTAAGCTCAAGGAATAAGGCAAAGCCATGAAGTTCCCTATCCTCATAGAACTTCTACTCTAATGGGGAAAAGGGACAATATTTAAACATGAAATCTAACAGCAGGAAAGCATTTGTGGAGGTATTCATTGAATAACAAATAAATGAATGTCGAAGTCCCTTACGGGGCCAAGAAACTTGATTTTTAGTTAGCCTTTTCTTCCACCAAATTGTAAAAAAATAATAATAATTTAAAAAAAATTAGAGAATCTCTTTTATGTTTCTATTGATGGCAGCCCCTGGGCTGGCTTAATGATGAGTTCACCTTCAATGCTTAAGAAATACTTAAATGACTGCCTGCCTGCTGTTTAGGAAGCGCATTTCAGGTTCTCAGCCCTCACATAGAAATTTGCAAAGAAGAAATGTTAAATCTGAGATGCAGAATGCCTTTCAAAACTGAAATAGATGGATTCCTCTGAATCTGAGGGAACAGGCACATTAAAGTATAGCGACACCTTTTTTATTTCAAATTAAAATGCATCCCTTTCCCTACCCCAGATTCTAATTCTAACAGCTCCCATCCCATAACCCTTCACCAAAATCAGGTTCAATGGAGCCACTGATGGTGATTTGCTTAATTTACTCCTTCAGGTGTTGCAAGAGGCAGAAAAGTGCCAAGAACCACTTGCAGAAACGTCAGTGAAGCCACTGAGAGTTTTACTATCAACTGGAAAATCCACAAATAGAAATGAAGAGGAGAAAATGCATCACTAAAAATCTAATGTGCAGTTGGCTAAATGATAAACCAATTTGAATTAGTGAATACTAATTGAAAAACTGCATGACAAAGTATTTTCCCATTAAAACGCGAATTTGCTAAAGGCATTTTCAATTATTTATCATGCTTCAGTAAAAAGCTTCACACATCCTAACAACATAGTGTCTTCTTCAACTTTGCCTACTGATCGAATTTTTAGCAGAACAGTACCTAGCCCAAATGACTTTAAAAATTATATGCCAATGACCTTGACAATGTTCTTCAATTTTTATGAGGCTCTTTTCTCCCTCCCTCTCTCTATATTGTCCTCATACCTAACTGAACAGATGCTTTTAACTTGATAACCTAATTATTATCTATGAGTGTTAATATTTTTAACCTTATCAGGGTTATCTGCATCCCAGAAACTCACAGTTCACTGGACTTTCCTAGACATGTAGAATATTTAGATATTTTAACCATCTAAAAGGACATTTTAGATAAAGGACTATCTCCCTTTGAAGTTCACAAATATTTGAATGTCCTTTCAATTGCTTAGATAACTTACTCTTCTCAAAATCAGGGCAGAGGTGACTGCTGGGAGCCAAAATTGTAGATTCCAAGCCTACAGGGAAGGGAATATATTTGGAACATAATACCCTGTTGGTGCTCAATAAATGTTTATTAATGAGCCCCATTTTTTGACCCAGGCATGGAGCATAAATCCAAGGAAGGAAGATTATGCAAATAGACAGAAAGGTCACCCAGCCCTACATGGGGGTGTGGCCCAGGGTGGGGGCAGGACCAAGTCATTCAGGTGACAGGACATTCTCCTGGGTGTATAGCGGTGACCCCCGCAACCCCCATTCCAATAGTTATCTATTCCATTGTAAAATAATGTAGAAGGAACATTTTAGTCTGTGGCTGCAAAAACTGCTGTTTGAAGGAAAAAAATATGTAAAACAACGATCTCACCTCATAACAGCTTAAAGAGATTGTTGAGACAGAAGATTCTTGACTGAGAACAGAGTGAAGACAATCAAAGCGCGACCTGTAAGAACCGTTAGTAATTGGTATGTCCACATCGTGTAACTGCAGGATAAGGGAGAGCTCTCCTGAAGCCGGGCTTAAAAACATCTTTTCAGTGAACAGATTTATCATGAAAGTGACATGTTTGAAAGAATTACAAGGACTGGGAATCTGTGGGATCCAAACTGATGACATCAGGCAAGGGCTACTCCAAAGGCAAAATTAACAAAGCAATATCACCTTCTTGGATATTAAAAAAACAAAAGCCAGGAAACAGTTACCAAAATGCCTTATAAGATTCATATGTCCTTTCTCTCCAATACTGCAGAGAGAAATGTCTGTATGATTTGGCACCAGTCATTAGCTATTTAAAATTATTGTTTTTAATCTAGTAAGTAAAACCGAAATTTGCCACAGTTTTTTTAATAAAATATTTATGATACTTCAGGAAAATAGCTAAATAGCTCTGATCTGAAAGTGAACAATGAAACTGAACTAAACGGGTATCTCCCTAGGAGGACAGACAGCTCAACACACACACACACACACACACACACACACACACACACGCACGTGACTGTCACGTCTAACATTAAACTCTATTTCATAGATGTTCTCTTCTTTTAATTGAAATCTTATCTGAGGTGGAGATTACCTCTTTTCCTTCAGCTACACTCACCTTTTCTAGCCTGAAGGCCCACAACTTGTGAATTATTAAACAATCATATTTGCAGCGGCAAATTGACTTTTGAGAGAATCCATATTGATTGAGATATTCAAGACTAATGATTTTGAGGTTAAGGTGTTTAGAAATTATTACCTCTGATGAACTGAATCGGTAGGGCTTTTTTCCCCCTTTTTATAATATTTTCCATTAACAGACAGTCCAACTTGCTCATCAGCCCTGAATCCACTCATCAGACCAAGAAGTGTGCCCATTTGCCTTTCTCAACTAAGAAAGCATTTGATATGCTAAAACAATGCCAGTCGTTGCCTCCACTCACATAATGATGGTAACTATGATAGGTTTGTCACCTGGTTAGCATTCTAACTCTCAGTGGTCAAAGTCATATTTTTAATCATTGGTTAGGCCAATGGGTCTTGCAGTATTTCTACGGATAATCCAGAAAGCCCTTCTAAACCACAGATAACGGCTAGTGGTGTTTGTAAGAATCTGTACATGAGAGTGCAGTGGCCCAAACTGGGTAAATCAATTGCTAGTTACCAGAAAAATGAAGAACACCAAGTTCATGGCCAGATATACTTTACTATAGGTTGGAACCTCTGTCTTTGTAGACAAAAGAGAATAATACATGTTCACCTACCATAAGAATTCCTAACAACAGTATTTGAGATGTTTTGCATTGACTTAGCTCCTCAAAGGACTCTTCAGGTAATTGAAATGCTGGAACCCCAGAAGCTATGGTCCCCAGCACTGAATAAGGACGATTATCTTTATGACGCCAATTCTGCATGGAGTATGAGTTGACGTGTCTGTTCTGCTGCTGACGGGCTGTATCGACTTGCCCAGAGTATTTAATATCACTGGGCATCTGTTCCTTAGTTTGAATGATGAGTTAATACCTACTGCCTAAGGTCAACAAAATAATGTAAAGAAAAGCTTTCCAATTTTTAAAGTACAGCAAAGTGCACATCTTTGTTTTTGTTGTTATCCCTGACAAGAGACCGAGCAACTCTCCCGGGTTTTCAAGGTTGCAGGATGAAAGCCTATATGCAGTTCCAAGATTTCCCTCCTCTCTTCCCCCACATCCAAACCACCAAATCGTGTGGCACCTCCTCAAAGTATATCCAGAGACCCTATCACTTCTCCCCACCTCCACGTGTACCTCGAGGGTCCAAGCCACGGCTCCCTGTCCCCTAGATTCATGCAGGCGTCTCCTGGTGGGTTTCTCTCCTTCTGCCCTGCCTCTCCCCAGTCTATACCTTACACAGCTGCTAGAATGATCCTTTACTAAGTGAAATCACGTCACTCCTCTCAACAAAATCCGCAAAAAGGCTTCATCTCACTCCAAGCACCAGTCAGAGCCTTGTCAATGACTTAAACCACCCCAGGCATGTGGCCCTTACCCTATTTCCTCCCTGTCATCACCCCTTACTGTTCTCTCCCTGGCATACTTTCCTCCAGCCCCAATGCTGACCTCGCTTTCCTTGCCCGTATCACGCACTTCCTTTCCTCAGGATGCTTGTATCTGTTCTTCCCACTACCTGGGAGCACCTCTACCCACCAACCACATAACTCCCCCAGCAACTTTTTCAGGTGTTTTTGCAAACGTCATCTCAGTGGAGTCCTCTCTGACCACTCTAGTGAAAAGTACATCTCTACCCTCCTTCCCTCTGTCTGGTTTTTCCTATCGTCTGACATATTGCCTTCTTTGTTTACTCCCGTCCTAGATGTAAGCTCAAAGTGGGCAGAGTTTCTGTCTCCTTTATTCACTGTTGTATGCCCAGGAGAGTGCTGGATTCATACACGTATGTCAAAGAAGAAAGGAAATCAAGAAGGCATGAATGGATTCCAAACCTAGCCCTGCATTCTGACGACATCCACGAACCAGTTACACCTACACCTCGTGTTTAACAGAGTACGTAGTCGGGCACTGCCCAAACCCATGTTGCCATAAGTGTTCCCACCCGGCTGGTTACAGAGCTGAACTCAGTCACAAACGCCTGTAATTCCTGTGCTTAGAGCTAAAGTGGAAAGAAACGATTATCATAATTGCAATCGTGGTCATTAACATTTCTGTTTATTTAAAGAAAAAAAGTAGGTAATTTCCAACTATGTTCCTCTTTCCAAAAAAACTGCTAACTGTCTTGAGCCTCTGAAATTCCTGATGTGACGATAACCTAAACTTGACCCTTGCAGATAATTTATTTTCCGAAGGGGAAAAAAGGAGCACTAAAAAGATCTCAACGTTTCTTAAACTGAGAATCATAGTGTTTCTATTCCTAAACCACACATACATTAGTCTCCAAAGTTCTCAAGGTAAAGAATAAAAAGGCTGGTTTATAATTTTTTAAACAGAAAAATGGGCAGCAGCACTTTAAAACTTCTCAGTTGGAAAGGGATATTTTTGGTCAATGATCTATTTTTATTTCTGCTCTGCTGTTTCTCGAGGAGTCCAATGACAAGGACCTGTCCTTCAAAGTTTTAGTCTGTGGGCACAGAATTAGCATTTTCAATTACTTTCCCCGGATTAAGTATACAAGTTTCTTTCTCTCCTCCCCCCCCACCCCACAACTTGTTCTCTTCTTCTCTTCCCTCGGAGGACAGGGAAGACAGTTTCTGGGTTCTTTCTTTTTCTTTCTTTCTTTCTTTCTTTCTTTTTCTTTCTTTTTTTCCCCCAGAATTATCTCAGCAGGCTACAAATACAAATACCTTCAAAAGTAATTTATAAGTTTTCCCCCCAAATAGGAACTGCAGATAGAATTTAAACATCATATGATGTATGCTTAAACTATCTAGGCTATCTGTCTTAGTTAACTGTTCATTTTGTGTCGTTCTTAATCAGCAGACCTATATTTTTGTTACTCCTATTGATTCTGCAGCAAGGCTAGTTAATGTCATTATCTTGGATAATATACTTGGAACAGCTACCCTTACAGACATTTTTAATAAAAACGAACATTAACTGGGGACTCAGAAATGAGATCAGATTGCTTTATCAACCAAGGAACGATCAGTATTCTACTTCACGTTCTTCTTTCAATGTCCTATCTTTTACCACCTTTTTAATAAAACAATCTGGTCAGTTCCAGGACAGATATGGACAGGGGGGAGAGAGAAAGAAGCAGATTCTGTTCATTTCTGGTAAAGCCAGTAGCCCAAAGCGAGTAAACCAGAAAGTACAGAACATGTAGTTGTCTTGTTAATTCGGTGGACGATATTGGAGGCTCCTTCCTTTATTCTGGCCTTGAGCTCTATCTAGTCAGAGAAGTAAGTAATGCCCAAACACTCTGGGATTACTCAGTGCTCATTAAAGGAAGCAGCCACAGAATTTCGGGAGTATTCACTTCAGTTCTTTCTAGTATTCTGCTGCTCTACTTTGAAGCCTTGAGGGGAGGTACTAGAGACACAGCGGTCTGAGATCCAATCTCTTCGACTGCAAAGAGCCATTCTCAGATTAAAAAAACAGATGGAAGAACCAGAACATCTTGTACACCCATGGAAAAGGACCACAACTTGTGCAGCACCCACTACTTGCTGAGTACTTTACATAATTCTATTTCAAAGAGCAGATACCTGGGACAGACCTCCCTAACCCCTCCTAGCAAAAAGCGCAGCATCAAATTGTCTTACCCTATGACAAACACTGCAAAAAGGGCTACTGTCCATGATAGCTGCAACACTATCTGTAAATTCATTAGCTCTGCAATTCTCCCAGGGCCAAAGTTTTTTCCTAGGGCATGTTTTGCAGTCTATCTAACATCAACTAATAGAAACATCCAAATCAAGTTTCTTGGAAAAGTCTATCCAACAAAATTGCTCGTGTTAACACAGAAAGTATGAAGAAATTGTTAGGCATGGAAGATGTATAAATATGCAAAATATCAATCACTTCCATAATTCTAAATTAATACTCACTTGAAGCTGTAGGAGTATAATCTAGCATGTCAATGGAGAAAATGTTCTTAAAAGTGTGTGTGCGCGCGCGCGTGTGTGTATATAACACACACAGTACCTCCTTCCCCCATCTATTCTAGCACACCCAGGTTCAACGAAAAACAAGTTCAAAAGAATGAAAAGAAGACGCTCCTCCATGAGGCTCAAATGTTTAGCTATTGGGTGAATCTCTAAGCCATGTCCGTGCCACTGGCTATTGGATTCAGTTTACCTTTGGCAGGTGTAACCTTCATAACCCGGTGTCTCCATTGGTCTGACATTTACTTGGCAATATCTTGTTTAAAGCAATAGCCTTCCATGTTAAACACCTCTTAATTATGGGCTCATGGAACAAAGGTAGCATTCATCTCTTCATTTCACAAGGACAGGCAACAGCGGCAGTGGTAGCAATTTTTATTTGTAGGAACCTAACTGCCACTTAGACTCATTTTTATTTCTCTTCAATAATGAGGATTGTGTTTTGTTTTGTGCTTCAACAGTGGGTTGTACTCAAATGAATCTGTCTTTCCTCCTTATGACTCTTAAGACTTTCATAAGGAAGAAGAGAGAAAGAGAGTGTTTAGGCATATTCCACTCTGTGTCCTGCTTTAAATCAAGTGCCCTGGAGGGGAAGTAGGTGAACGCGGAGCTTCCCCAACCCTCTGTTAGTTTAATCACAGTGGACTCCGGAGTACGGAGCACCCACAGCAAAGATAAAATTATATTCTCCTTATACTATGCTCAGAATTGTTACATTTATATTCTTAAAAGGATTCAAGGCAGTAGAATGTCATTTCCTTTTCTCTTATGTCTGATTCTTGCATTGTTTGAAGAAATGATACTTGATCCATTACTGGCTTGAAACTGTTTTAAGCGAAATGTTCTTTGCAAACTTCTAGACTAGCACATTTCCTCTGCTTCTCCAAAGGCATCCGACCTTATCTGCCAAGCTCTTTGCAGTCAAGTTCTAATGCAACCCAGTGATACTGGGAGGAAAACCCTTACAAATTGGAGAGTACACAAACTAATTTTCCAGTGAGGACCTGTCCTTCTGTTTTTAACCTAAGAAATGAAGGGACGGCTTTGTGAAATTTCTAATTACACTTACAGTCTTAATTGTACTTCCTGCTTGGAGAGCACTTTCTCAAAACCTTCTATGTGGAATGTTGGAGCTAAAAAGTTCCTTAAAATTTGGGAGTAAGTACAAGGCAAAGGTTCCACAGCCAACTGGTGTCTGGCCCTCCAAGAGCCTAAATGTGCTGACTCGCTACCCAGCCTTCCTTTGTCTGTGAGTTACTTATAATGCCAGGCACTTGCAACCTCCTAAGTTGTTGGGTGAGAATAATTTACCAATGGGATGAATGGGGAAATGAGACACGGAGCTGTCAAGCCCCTTACCTAAAACAAGGGTTGGCGAACTGTCGCAGGGCCACGGCTGACTCCCACACTCCCATCTGCTTTTTAAATAAAATTTTATTGGGACACAGCCATACTCATTACTTTACTTACTGCCTAAAGCCTTTTTTGTATTGTAATGGCACAGCTGAAGAGAAAAAGGAACCTATTTACTGTCTGGTCTTCACATAACAAGTTTGCTAGTTCCCAGCCTAAATACAGTCAGTGCCAAACTCTGTATTAAAATCCAGATCTCACTCTTTTTACACATAGAATAAAATATCATCTATGCAAATGTGCTACACTAATCCTACCAGAGTCTAGAACAATCTTCCAGACACTGAGTCCTAACTCTGCAAAGTCACAGGCATTATCTATCTTTAATCTCTATCCACATTCTTAAACCCATGGCCAACCCTGCGTCTCTGTTTCCCAGTGCCGTGCGCCATGCTTCTGAATGCCAGTCTCTTCGATGACAGGGCAGGAAGAGCTGTCTCTATGCACATACCCCAACAGGCCCCCAGAACGTACAGCTACGTTGTATCGAGTAAGAAATTTTGTGTGTGTGTATCAAGTGAGGAAATGGAAACTCTGGGCTATTTTTGGCTTCTTGAAGAAGGAGCTCAAGGTCTCTTACCTTTACTGTTCTCTCCTCCCCACCCTTTCTTTCCAGAGGAACAAGTGCCTGGAGCTGATTTGCTGCATGCCTACAGGGGTGAACCACTCCAGGAGCTGGAGGCCACAGCAAGCAGGTGCACATGGGCTGGGTCTCTTCTCCTTCCCTCATGTGATCTGACAGCTGTCGTAAAGAAGTTTGCTCCTATGCTTTGTCTCCCTTTCCCTCTGTCTTTTCTTTTCTTCTGGAAGCTAGCCCGGTAGACTTACAGATGTAGCTTAGACACGCTTGACTCTAAAAATTGCCCCTCTAGCACTCCCCCTTTTCTCTCGCACTGGCTTCTCTGACCCCAGTTCCTAAGACCCTCATGGAGGGAACACACCAGACAGGCCTTTCCTTGGAGACTATTAATGTGTGACTCAGGATTGGTCTTATGGGGCATGAAGCCTCTCCTTTGAACTTACCAGGGTTCTGCTTTTGGATTTGGCATTAAACACACAGCCCCAATATGGTATCACAGTATTACTCCAACCCTTGTCCCTACTCTAACCCATGATTTGCCAGTCATAAATATCCCTTGAGCTTCTCAAAAGGCAGAAGCTTGCTCATGGCTGGGATGCTTTAATCCTACGTTACCTGGACATCATACCAGAGAGACAACACAGTATAGGATAGTGGATCCAGGAGATCTGGATTCAAAATCCAGAATGGGTGACTTACTAGCTGCTTGGCAGGTCCTTCACACTATGTGCCTCTGATTCCTCCTGTATAAAAGAGGGATAATAAGAGTCCCTATCTCGTTGGTATTGTGAAAACTAAGGTTAATAGACATAAAGTATTTAGAACTAAGATTGGGGCCATCATAAGAACTAGAGTAAGTGTTTCGTCATTGGAATGAAAATTAAATTTTATTTGGGAGGAAAACTGTCACCAACACCTTAGGCATACAGTCAGTGGTCCAATTTCAGAAGAGGGCTTCACAGTGATTTAATATTACTGTGCACGTGTCACTGAGCCCCGAGTTCCTTTTCAAGTCATTCCTAAAGTCCCATAACCTCCAGAAACAATCCAATATGTGAAATGGACATTCCCCCAAGGGAAGCTTCTAAAACATCACATTGCTAACCCCAAGGACTTTGCTGTACAAAACTATTGTTTCCCCCTCTCTTCTTTCCACCCAATGGAAAGCCTAACTTTCTAGTCCCAAATCCCTTCCTCCATGAAGTCCTTTTAATGAACGCATTTGTGGCATACTAAACCCTATTCTGTCTCTCTGATCTGTGAATTCGTGTAGTACTAATGCTTGCCTTCTGTATTACACCACCATGCAAGGAATGATCACCTTGCTCAGTAAAATTCACTAGCTGCGACCTCCAGGTCTACTGATGGCTCTTTTTCAGACATGGTCTTTTGCTTAACTTTGAGTCATGTGTATCCGACTGTCTTTTAGACACCTCCAGCCAAGCCCCAAAGGAACCTCAAATCTGAAAAAGCTGACAAAATTAAACTCACAATTTTGAAGCCATGCCTGTACCATTTTTGTATTCCTTGTCAAATTAATGGCAGCATCTATCTTCAGTGCCTCCCATCTCCTCTTTCACCATCTAATAAACCATCAGCCTCATCTAGTCTATCTATTGACAAGTTGCTTAAGTCTTTCCCACCTCTCCAACTCCACAGGCACTGCACCAGCTCACACTCCCATAATCTCACTCAGGACCCCTCTGGTCTTGACTACTTCCCCAACCCCTTCCATCCATCATCCAAGGTGCTGCTTTCCTACCTCAAAGGGACTCCTCTGCCACTGTCTCACATCACTTCAAGGGTACCCTCACTCCTTCAAATAAACCCACAACCAAATGCAGGTGTGGAATGTCTATATGTCTGTATGATAACTCTGCCCATTGGCTGAACAATCGTGTCTCCCTCTCCCACCTACACTCAATCATCTTCCATCTTACACTCTAGCAGCACAGAACCAGTGTCGTTTCCAAAACAGTTCAAAAATACATGTTTTTCTCTCACCTTGTAATTCCTTTTCTTATCCTGACCACAGGAAAACTTCTATTTACCCACAAAGTCTCAGCTCAAATGTTACACATTTGAACCCTTTCCTGCCTCTACTGTTTATTGAGTAACTACTAAGAGAGCCAGATGCCATACTAGGTACTAGTCATACAGCTGTGCACATGACAGCAATCCTGGGAGACAGGGATGCCTTTTCCTCCATGCCACTTCTGGCCCTAATGCATCGTTCCGTTATAGCAAGAACGGTATTAAGTTGGAGGAATGTGAACGTCTGTCTTTCCACTCCACCATCATTTACCACAATGCTCAATCAAATGCATGTTGAAAGAAAGGACAAGTATACTCTTTGTCTCTTCAACTAATTTGTCATCTGGTTTCATTGGATTTTTCAAAGGACATAATCTAATATAGGGCACAGTGGTCAACAGCTCAGGCTTTGGAGTCAGATAATCTCAGTTCCAAATTTGGTTCCACTATTCATTAGCTATGTGACCTTGGGCAGGCTACTTATCTTCTATAAAATGGAGACAAAAATGGTACCCTGTTTCATGGGGCTGTTGGGAGGAATCAATGGGGTAATAAACAGATATTACTCAAAACAACACCTGCCTCAAAGCGACTCTTCAATAAATGCCAACATTTATTATTTTATATTTAATACTGCACATCTGCATACACAAGAGAGAACGAATTGTGGAAATAAATAAAAATTAATCTCTTGGTTCAAGCAGTCACTTCCTCAACAATTTTTACCTCCCACAGGATTTCTGACTGTGATGAACTTAAAGAGTTAAACCCGTACACACAAGCATTTTTCCAACCAAGGCCTGTCGTCTGAGGATGAGAGTCGGGGAAGGGAGTGCTTCTGGTTATGGATGTTAAATCAACAATTTTTTCTTACAACAAACCCCTGGCACCCTGTTCTCACCATGTCATGGCCTGTGATGGCTTAGTGTCTCCCAAGCATGACCAAGCGATTAGCAGGGCTGTGTCTGTGCATCTCGACAGTAATGGGAGCTCTCTTTCCATTTGCCATGTATTGAAGCCTGAGCGCTTCGCTGCCTCGTGCATTTTCAGCTTGATGAATTCATTATTCTCCATAGTTTTCTCCTCCCTCCTTCAGAAAAACCTTTCCCTAAAAATGCCAGGATTTCCTCCCCCATTTTAAAAATTGGGTGTTTTTTCAAACACGAAACTTTGATGTCAAGTCTACAACTGCCTAGCTGCACCCAACACCACTCTTCAGAAGAAGAAAATAATGAAATTCAAGTTCTCGGATATGAATCCCATAATACTGCCTTTGAGAGAAAGCATACAGGTGAAGTTGAGTATTTTCTAAGGGAAAATTTTTTTTTTCTTTTTTAAGATTTGCAAAGGAACAAGGCAAGTCATAGGCAATGACATGCTAGTCTAAGCAACAAACCTGAGAGTTCCTCTCCCACTGTTTGCTTTGTTCCCCCATAAACAAAGCCCGTCCCCCTCCCCATTCCCCTGTTCAGAGAGCGTCATCCCAACACTGTTCACATGGACAGGGATGCATCTGAAGGGTGATGAGGGCAATTTCTGAAGAGCATATAGTTTTCTAAAGCACTTTCAGGAGAAACGGGAAGGAAAGGAAATTATCCTAATGGAATGGAAGAGGAGCTCGTCAAAGAACATCTTACTTCAAACGAATCTATAGCTCCCAGACTTATTCTTTTCAGTCATATGACTGGCTTCTGTAGCGAGAGCACTATGGGGGAGGACTCTCCTCTGCGACAAGCAACAGATTAAAAGCCTCTTTCTCCTATTTCTGAATCAAGACCTAGAGTTTAATGGATAATAAGGACTCTCCCTCTATAAAGAGTGACGTCACAGGCTCTGGTCTTTTCAGCCACCTGCAGATACCGAGGTCATAATCAATTTTATCTTCACACACACAAGATAACATGAACCATCAGAACATTTTATTTGGGGGCAGTGAGTATAATGGCTAAAAGCTCTGGCCTGGGGTCAGCCTACCTGAGTTTGAAACCTGACCGATCAGGGACCTTGAATGGATTCTGTAGCTAAGCCTCAGCTTCTTTGTCTGTACCATGGGCATGTTACTACAACACTGGATATGTCACGCGGTGATTAAATGAAACAATTCGTAAAATGTGCTGAACTCATATTTAGCTACTCATAAAATCAGTATCAAATACAGTGGCGTTTTTATTTTTTTCTTTTTGTTGATTTCCTGATCTATCTTCATATATTTATTCTCTTTTTTCAAAAGCAGATATATATCTTTCTTCATGAAAAAATGTGTTATTAACCAGAATTATTCTTATGTTACACAAATATGAATAAAATGGTGCTTCTCCTCTGGAGGTTTTATATATAAATATAAATATAAAATAAAACACATATATGTAAGTAAAATAAATTATATATATATATATATATACATATATATATATATACACACACACACACATATATATTTTAAGAATCAACTCCAAAAAGTTGGTAAGACACGACAGCAACGGTTTTTACAATGAATGCCAGATTATTACAAAAACGCTTCCTTCTACAAAATGATATTAAAGAGATCCTGCCTGCTAATTAAGTTTCTTACATACAGCAAAGCTTTATCTCCCTGAGGGTGAAACTGTCCCAAATGGCTATCTCCTCCATTAGGCAAAATAAGCCCATATCCTGCCACACGTACAGGCACAACCTTGCTGTGGTCACACAGCATCTGATGATGATGGTTCAGATCTAAATATAGGGTCACGGTGCTGGTGGAGGGGCTGAGAGTAGTAAGAAGGGAGAGTAAGACCCACGCGCTAAAAATAACCAAAGAGCGTGACTACATTTAGCGCTTCCTACGCATAGGATTGAAGCAAATCTCAGGCTTTGTTTCCGGAAACAAAAGAAACAAGAGCTATGTCCAGGTTTCTCTGAACCTCTGGCAGGAACATATCCTTCTTTTCATATATATATATATATATATGTGTGTGTGTGTGTGTACACACACACACATATTTGTTTTTTCTTTTGAAGAACTGAGAGCTCAAAAGAAATCCCTACAATCCCTTTAAGAGCTTCTAATTCCCCAACTGCATCCACACCACACTTAGGGAATGACCTGCTCACGGGAGCTTGTGCTAGCTTCATGCAAAACAACTCCCACACGTAAAGTTTTATTTGGGGGGGCACCTGAGTAGCTCAGCCATTAAGCAGCTGCCTTAGGCTCAGGTCATGATCCCAGAGTCCTGGGATCAAGCCCCACATCGGGCTCCCTGCTCAGAGGGAAGCCTGCTTCTCCCTCACCCACTCTCGCTGCTTCTGTTCCCTTTCCTGCTGTGTCTCTGTGAAATAAATAAATAAAATCTTTTTAAAAAAAAAGTTTTATTTGGCAAAGTCTTTAACAAGCAGAGTATACACAGCAGTTTCAAGTATCTGTTTCTCTCCCGTTTTTCAAGATGCACACTTTCTACAATGTTTCAGCAGAAACAAACATCTGTTTGGGGGATGACACCCGAGGACTTGAACCGTTCCTGTAATAGAAAAGTTCTGACCAGAGGAATGTTTACACAGATTCTTTGTGCAGTGAGGATGGCCCAGGTATCTTTTTCTGCTCTGCAAAAGCACAACCAACCGACGTCGCTGAAAATTTCTGGGCTGACTCCCCTCAACATTTTTCTAGGCTATCTGCTACAGAAGAGAATCTCATATTGAACCCCCCTAGAGAATTCTCTGCATAAGCCAGGACTATTCACAGATAATATTTGGTGACGAATCTGCCTTCCTGTCAAACTGAGAGAGGTCTATGTGCCAAGTGGATCTGTGGAGTCCCCAGAGAAGTTTGGGTCCATAAACCAGTGAATGAAGTCCATTAATACATATATGTAGCTTTTCCAGCTGTGACATAAATGACATTTTTTACTTGCCTATTTCTGAAGATTCTTTATTAAATAATAAACTCAAGAATAATTTCATACAAATCACCAGCATATGTAACCATTATTCCCTGTGATTACAACAGCTTCCTCACAGCAAGAGTGAGGCTCCAATTTCAAGATCGTGGTAGAGTCTGCCAGTTTGGGCCCTTTCATGGTGGGTCCAGATCCCAAGGCTACTTGCACAAAACCACATCTGCCAAAGATCACGTGGAGAGAGTCTGTGAATTACTCTTAACTTCAAAATACATTTTTAAGTTTTAGAAGCTGAAGAGGAAGGAAAGGCAAGAAGTTCTTTTGAACAGCTTTATAAACCACCTTTTGGGTTTTCCCAGCCCCTTTCCCCAAGAAAGGAACCTTGGTAAGGGATTCTTTAGCTAACAGAGGTGTCTCCCCCAGAGAACCGCCCCACACTGGCAGAGGCTGGTCAATAAAACTTAGAATAATGTTCTGGAAACGTCACCCTCACACCCATGCTGGGGAAGGATGAAGTGGTACAAATTTATCTAAATATTTCAAAGGCAAACTTGCTTCCCTGATAGCTAAATTCAAGTCTGTGGTTTTATATTTTCCTATGATAGAAAAATCCTCCCCACCTCTATATTTTTCATGTAATTGATAGGCTGATCGTTTTCAGTTAATACATGGCTTTTCCATAAAGCTAAATGGGTTAAAACTCACCTCTTCTATTCTGTAGAATGCAATAGTGGTCAAGGCTTGCTTAAAAGCTCTTTGTTGGGTGTCATTAATGGTATTAGTTACCGTAATCTTATCACTCACTTGCAGGGTTGGCGACTGGTGGTTAGGGAGCAGCCCTCAGGCAGTGATGGCAAAGCCCTAAATGGGTAAACCCATTTAAAACCTTTCCCTTAGACTTGATCCAGAAGAGTCAGGTTGTATCCAAGAGGCTGCCGCAAAGAGACAGGCAACAATTTGGGAAGCAAAGGGTCAGGCAAGATCCATAGTGATGTATACCAGTCCTTGGGAGCTAGAATACAGGTCTTCCGGACAGGATGTGAAATAAGCAAAGACCATGATAGCTTCTAAAAACTGTACAGTAAACAAAGGTAGTAAAGCTAAGGGGAATCTAAGCTTTAGGTCTCTTCACTACGGTCCTGTGCATACACTCTTAGATATTTGGGTGACATTTCCTAAAGCAAGAAATTTCAACAACAACTGAGCTCCGACTTCCCCTCCATACTCTCCTTGGTTGGATGGCCTAGAGCGACTTCAGGAATTCTTGGCATTTGACTATGAGACAGATAAGCTGGTTGTATGTTTCACTTGAGTTTAACGTGTCTAGCTATGTGGCTCACAATCATGTCCACATAGAGTTGAACTACCGTTAGTCACCCCATGCAGGAGTAACCCACAAGAGGGCTCCCACTACTCTATTAACCATTGGTACCAACATGTCTGAGAATACAGGGCCAAGGGTCATAGAGAGGGGTAAAGGAGTCCTTTGAGGTTACTGACTATATGGATCATGGAAGAAAAATAAGGTTTGAAATGTCCGAAACAAGTTGTAGTCGAGAAGATTTCTCTAAGTCTCATAGCTCATATATGAAAGAAGCTTGACAGAGTTTTTCCAAAACTTGACAACAATCCTAAAAATTTGCATAACATTGCCAATAATGAGTACTGTAACTGAAAGAAGTTTTCTTAAACTATCAATAACAAAAAGCAAATTTCAATCAACATGCTAGAGGAAAGACTAAATTATCTTTCTATTCTCTCTCTAGAAAATGATATTACAAAATCTTTGTTGTCATATGAAGAGGCAGTCAAAGAGCATGAAGCCATAAAAGGTGGGAAAAACTGTTTTACAGAGGAATGTCAAAGAACTAATTAAATTTTTGTTACTTTTCTGAATTTTTAATATTTTGATAGTGTAAGCTTTGCTAAATTTAAATTTTGTTGTGACTCCCTTTCTCATTTGGAACAAATGTTCACTTTTGTAGCTAATTTGCAATTTTTAATTTTATATGCTTTGTCTAGCATGGCTGTATTCAAGAGAGGGACCATGCAGGCATGCTTGAACCAAAAATGTAAAACGCCAACAACTCATAAAGAAGCAGAATGCTAGTGGTACCAGTGATTCTCCAAGGGGAGAATTATCATTGCTGTTGCCTGGTCCAGCTTCCCCTTCCTACTTGGAAATACGTGTCCAGTGCTAAAGGTCTGGAACATCTTAGGATGTGTGTCTTATAATAATGGATGTGATTCCATTATAACCATACTTCCTCTTCAAGGGGAAAACTGAATTTCAGGGAGAAAAGGCCTGTGAAGGGATGTTGAAGGTTTTATCTAAGCTGTCCATCTAGATCCTATAGAAAAAGTCCAGGTTCAGAGCTTAATGAAGACACTCATTTCATGTCTATCATTTTTTTTTTCCCCACCGTGTGGGCTTAAGACCAGGACAGTTAGCCAAAGTACTACAGAGATAGGCCAGAGGCCTCCAGTACCCTGCTTTTATCCCTTCTCCCTTACCAATTCAGTATAGGCTACCACAACTGTCATCATCTCCCTTTATTTTTTTTTCCCAGAAGGCATCCCTTGGCCACCATGATGGTCCGCTTGCTTGCTCACTTGCTTGTGTCGTGATGTGCCAAGCAATCATCTCCCACTGAAGCCCTCACCAAGAAGTGATACAAGAGCTGGTGTGCAAATACTGTATCTCATTCCCTTCTTGGTGGATCCCTCTAAGGCTTCCCAGAGTTCTCCAGCAGGACAGAGCTCTGGTTATAACTCCCTTGATTACAAAATCTTCTGTTGGTTGCCTTCCCTTCTCTATCTTATTTCTTTACTTTTCTACTGAGATCACTTCCCAAATAAACTGCTTGCCATTGGATCTTTGTCCTGGGCTCTATTTCTGTGGGAATTCAAATGAAGGCTCTGGGGTATTTAAGCCTCAAGAAAGAAAACACATTTGGAAGAAAGTAAAGACACACCCGGAGTTGCATAATTACTATTACGTTACTAATTATAATTAAGTCCAGAAGCTGTATACAACCACCAGCATCTTTGCTTTCTAGTCACCTTGACTCAGAGACTTCAGGGGGAAGACAACTTACCATCAGCATTCAGCTATTCCATGAAAACTAGAGACTTTTTGGACTGTGACAGACTGTGTTATCTTGCCCTGACCTCTGCCCGGATGCCTCATACTTACCCTTTACTTCCTTCACTGTCACTTTCAACACTCAGGGTGGGTTTTGCCTGTAGATACAGGGAATGGGTAATAAGCTTACTGCCCCCCACCTCTTACCTGCCTTATGGGGCTCCTTCCTCAGCTTCCTTGTTTGTCTAGCACTTGATTCCGACCTCCTCCTTAATTTTCTGCCCTTTTGTTTGGGAAACCCCCTCCCAGATGCAGTGGGTTCTGATCTGATGGCTTGACTGTTCAGTTCATACTTGGGTTCTCTTTGTGGATCATTCTCTGGGTTGGGTAACTTCACACGTGTATCTTCCCCTGCTCAAGATTCTGGCCTTTCCAGGTGCTATTCTTGTATCTCTTCCCAGGTGACCTGTGTCTTTGGGGAGCAGAATGAGACACTTCTGGGCAGCCTCCCCCTTTATCCCTAGTAACTCACTGCATCTCAAGGAGAATGTCTATTATGAGTTCTTATTCAGATAAAACTGAATGAGAAAATACATGTGCAGAAAGAACAAGAAAAAGCTTCTTACGTATTTTTGGAGTGCCTCTAGTTTTCGATTCCATTCAAGGGAAGGCCAAGAGTTAACTGCAGCCCCCCAGCCATAGCCCTCACCTGGAATGGCAACAATCACACCTCTGCCACGATACCTGAGAGGCAGATGCTGCGGAGGGAGTCCTGGCCTGCCCAAGTGCCTACTGTCTGTATTTCATTCCTTGTCTGAAAACTGAAGCATAGAGAATTCCTGTCAATAGATGAAACTAGGCATCACACACCAGTATCTTTTCATTCAAAAAGAGAGATTTCTAGATTTACTGAATGCATCGCCCTTTCTCCAGTTAAATTCATTAAGCAACATATGATTTTTTGAGATACCACCAATCAGAAAGCTCAGCCCACATCTTTGATAACATGTATACATGAGTGTGTTTAAATGCAGCCCCTAATGTCCTTCCTCCCTTCTGATGTGTACACATCACTCACTTGTGCCCAACAACTCAGGGATGTTTCACCTCTTCCTTTATACTCAGAGAAGAAGTACGTTCCTGCAGCTCGCCTGCTGCTTCCCAGCAGTGTCTTCATTCCCACGAGCTTGCTCTATGCCTCAACGGCAGATATTTAGAAGACTGGGAAGGACTGGTGAGAAGAACGGTATTCTGTATCAGTAATTGCTGGGATGTTTGAACAGTTGCCTGACGTTTACTTTCTGGGAGAGGTTTACTTTCTGAGAGATGACTGATGTGTGAGGAGGTGAGGTTCAGGGGGAAAGGAGATATCCTGAGCCCTTTATAATGACTCTTAGTTGAAATGTGGATGATTAACAAGCTACATAAATAACCTACAGCAACATTAAGAAAACCTCTGTCGTACCCAGCAAATTCTCTTAAAATTATCTGAATTCACAAAGGAATGTCATTATTAGGGATTTTGCCAGCAGGGGTCTACTCTTGGGTCAAGCCATCCAGATTTTGTCAGTCGTGTCAGCAAAGGATAGAACCTGAAGGATAGCTTGAAGGTCAAAGACGATGTTGCCAGAACGGTGGCTTGTAATCAATGTGCGCCCCCACTCCAGGACCTGGATGCTTTGTAACCTGAATCAATGAGTCTTATTGTTAAAGCTGAATAATACTCCCTACCCAAAAATTAAAAAAGAAAAAGTTTTTAAAGGTTAAAATTATGCATAATTAAAAGGAACTGATGCAAATGACTTAGCCCCATCCATACAATTCTTTCAGTGTCTGGCATATAATACTACCTTTGTAGCTTAGGGTAGAAAAAATAGTTAATTTCATGTGTCACTATTCCGTATGGACCTGAAAAGAGCACCAAGGGCTCTGCCATCTAAACAGATATTAGAAGCCTTGCTCTGAGCTCCCATCTTGAGCGTCCTTCGCTAAACTCTCTCGAGTCCCACGGGTTTTACTGTTGGTACTTGCTGCTACTTTCGCGTCTCATCGCCACACCTCATTAATTCAGCAAATATTCATTGGGAGCCCACTCTGGGCCAAGCGCTGGGCATACAAAGGTGAATAAGCAGAGTTCCTGCCCTTTCGAGGCTTACACATATAATAGGATCTACGATGAACACACAGATGCATACCTAATAGGAAACTACAGACCAGGATAGAATAGAACAGGATGTTCCTCTGAAGAACAAAACCCAGAGAAGTGAGGTAGCAGGGCAAGCCACGGCTCTGCTATCGCAAGGGCGAGCCCCTCTGAGCAGGTGCCATGTCCGGTCCCAGACCTAACCTAAACCCAAAAAGACTTTGCGAAGAACGGGAACAGACCCTGGAAAGCAATTTCCAGGCGTGTTTCATTTGTGCCACGTGACGCACCCCACGTGCCTCTCCCGTGCAAATCGCTTTTCCCAAATTCTACTTCATTCCAGCACTGACTTACACCTGAGCTGAGATTCCATCCCTAGCTCGCCCCAGACAGGTGTGACAGGCTGTTCACAAAGGCCAAAGGATAAGAGAGGGTTGCCAAGTGAATTCCGGATTCCCATGTCGTCTGGATTTTTCAGACCAAATGAGTCAGTTGGACCTGAGCGACCTCAGTTCAGACGGGAGTGGGGGCTTCACTTTGGCCACATGTCCCTAAACCACAGACACAGCACTACGGTTTCCAAGCCATCAGTCCTGGTGACTCCCCCTTTAGCAATATTTAACTACTTGTGACATGAGACTCTGAAAGCTTTTGGGAAGTCTTATTCACTAATGGAAAAGCCTCTTACATATTTTATAAAACTAAACAAACATCAAAGTTAACACTCAAATGCAACTTGTTTTTTTCTACACTCTCCAGAGCCTTGTCAGCATATAAATCCCTCCTACAGTTTCTATTCAAACAAACAGTGCAAGACTCCTGAATTACTAAGGGAAAAAAATAAGATTATAAGCTTCCTGAGGGCAAAATCTCAATTTTACATTTTTGTTTCTCCAGGGCGTGACACAATGTAGGTAGGCAAGACATTTTTAATTGTAAAAATGGGGGGGAAATGTCTCAAGATATTTAACCACACAAAACAATTAGCTTTTGTTGATTTTCCTTTGAACATGATTAGCTATCCCCAAAGTTAAATTGTAACTGAAAATAAAAGATCTTTATATATACAGATACAGAATTCCAATATAAGTGTGCCGTAAAAAACAAAAACAAAAACAAAAATAAAAAAAAACATACCTATGATGTTTTCTAGACTCTCAAAATTTTCCAAAGGACATGCAGGCTTAATGTGTACCATTATTATCAAGGATCATGATGACAGTAATTATAATAGGAGTGACGACTGATTAAGTGCTAACCATGTGCCCAGCACTGTGCTAGAAGCTTCCCTCTACTTTTCCCTCTTCACTTTATTCATTGCGAAAGGCACTGAACAAGAACACCTCTGACATCAAAGAGGCTTCCCTTCTCACCATATGTAGAATAGCACGACAACTTGGTACTTCTCACTCCTTAACCTGCTTTATCACCCACCTGCTGATATTTTAAATATTTATTTGTTCAATTGTGTATCTGATTTACTCAACCACTAGAACGTAAGTTCTATGAGAGCAGGAACTCTGTATTATTTACTTTTCTACCAATGAGTAAAACCTCAATGCATACTTGATGAGTGAATGAATCTATGAATGATTTCATTCATCCTTTAAAATAAGTCTGCAAGGTGGTACATTCAGCCCCACATATTTCTCCAAGTCCCAAGTCTTCTTGACACCCTGCACAGACAGATGTTGAACAAACAGACAAGGTAAAGGAAAGCCTTCCCTCCCTGGCCCTCTCCCTCCTTCTCCTACCTTTCCTTGACAGAACCCAAGACTCCGGTTCTCTCTTCACTGGCACGTTCTCAGAGGAAGGCAATGAGCAAAGTCCACACAGATTAATCATTCCCCATGCTATTTTTACATAAGTTATTTGCAACCCAAGAAAGAAAGGTTATATCACTTGGAGTTTGGGAGCAGAGACAGTCGAATTCATGAGCCATCTCTGAGTCACCTGAAGCATCACTGCAGTGTGGACATGGCCTGAGGCACGGACCGGAATCGGAGAAGTTGATTTCTGTGAACTCACCGGGAGCTGATGACGGCACGTCCAAGGTGAAGGTGACGGATTTTCCTGTACCGCAGTCTTGCCCATTTATATCCAAGACCCTCCACCTCTGAGGTACCCTGTTGAATGACTCACTCCTGGCTACACTTGTGCCTCAAAAAATATTGGGTAGAGATTGCGCTCACCCTGGCTCCTGTTCCACAATGATCTCACTCTGGCTCCTGGTCCATAATGATGAGGTTCTGCCTGAATTATAACCTATGGCAGATTTTCAGTTACTTCTTTCAGAAAAAAAAAAAGGACTTTTATCTTCCTTATATTTTAAATTTTATCTTCAGGTAAATATCACTTTTTCTCCAATATATTTTTATTTCACGAGTATGATGGATGAAAATAGGAGCCAATGTTTTAATTGCTCTAATAAAATGAATCATCTTTCATGCGCATTTTACTCCATGCAAAGATTTTTTTTTCTTAAATCTGTAAGTGCATTTCTGAGAGATCTTAAATGTAAGCATATCTGAGCTTGCTAACTACATTTCCCATAGTACACTATTTAAAATGTATCTTTAAAGTGGATTACGTATCTCAGGGGACTGGTAATGGGCTACAGAGTCACTCACTTTGAAGTCACCAGTGCAAATTTAGTCCAGACTTTAGGCCGTGAAAAAAAAATCATTATAACTGACTGGCTTACTTTTGTGGAAATGGGTTAGTGGCTCCTCTCCAGTGGCTCGTGTAGGTCTCCACATCACCACAAGCACCACCAGCATTTCAGAGGCATTAAATAAGATCCTCCCAGTGATGGAGACACTGGAAGAGACGTATTTCTAGACACAAACACACACACATACATGCGCGTGCACACTGTGAACGGACATACATGTATGAACACATGTGTGCACACATACACATATTAACACATACACAAATAGACATCCCGGTACAGTGATTTTGACTCAACTCATCCATAAGGGACACTAAGAAATCTCTTTGAACCATTTATTTGACAACACTCAATTCAATCTGAGCTGCTCAATAGCGTACGAGTATGTCCCTGGCCCTCGGTGGCCTTGCTGTTGCTGAACGGGATTTCTGCAAACAAACGAGAGCACCTTCAGAAGCCAGCCCTGCTGTTCACTGTGATGAGATAGAAGATGGCATTAGCCTTCAGGGATGCCCATGTGGAAGCTTTTAGGAACACTGACCTGCACTTAAAGATCAAAGATAACTGAGATGTCTCCTCCGAAATAGCACCTTTCCTCAGGGCCCAAGAGAGTGAACACCATTCTTGACCGCCCTACTCTTCCTTCATCTCTTGCATCCAATATATCAGCATGGCCTGTGCATCTATCCTTTTCATATGCCCTCAATTCCTTGTCACCTCCATGCCCACCATCACCACCTTGGCCAAGGTGACTGCCATTTCTCCCCTTAATGACTGCAACCTCCTCATGGTAACCATCTGTGATTTTACTCCATCCATTCTCCATGATACTTCCAGAACATCTCTCCAAACACGACACCCCTGTTTAAAATCCTTCAGTGGCTTTCATTGCTCCAGGATGAGCTCCATACTCCTTAGCATAGCCAATAAGACCTTGATGGTTTCAACCCGATGGCCTCCTTCCCTGTATTCACATCACAGAAACCATATGCCCCAGCCATGTTGTTCCTATAATGCTTCCAACTGCCACATATGGATCACTGCCTTCCACCATGTTTCCTATTGACTGTTAAATTATCCTTCCTGACTCAGAGTAACTGCCATTTCTTCCAAGCTTCCAAGTTCTGGGTTGGGTGCCATTCTTACACTCTTATCAGGTCCCTTCCCACACGACGCTTCAATATTATTTCCCTTAGGAGGAGTCTGGTCTTATTCACTGTTGAATCCCTGGTCAACTAATACGTTATTGAGAGTTTAATGAATTTTAGTGAATAAATCAATGAGGTCAGACTTTTAAGAATGGTTTATAGCATTTTTTTTCTCTTTCATAGCTCTATTTTCCTATACTTTGAGTTCTACTGTAAAGCAACCTTGTATTTTGATCAAATTCTACTTTGTTTTTATTTTTGTTGTTATAAGGCCTCTCTGCATATAAAGCAGAGGATGACAGAAATATAGAAGGGACCGGGGTCTCTAGGCAAAGACAAAATTCAAAAGGTAGGTCACTATGGAAAGTCAAACATTTGGGGAGGGCTTTCATTGACATTTTCTAAAAGGACAGTTTATCCTGTGTTTGAAGGGTTTTAGGCACGATCTTACCTGAATATAACAGAATAGATCTGATGAACGGTTGTCATAAACAAACCCAAGCAAGGTTCTGAAATGAAGGTGAAACATCTGGGATGATTCCTTATAGGACTAGGTCTCTACTTCTTTGGACATTACAGAGAAAGAAAAGAAGGAATGGGTAGATGAGGAGACAAAAGGATGTGTTTTTGAAAGGACAGTGTAACATGTACAAATACAGAGGACTGGAAGTAGAAATAAGTTCTAGAGGAGATCAAGGGAAAAGTAGGAAGCAAGAAAAGAGTAAGGCGATGCAAGGAAGAAAGAGTAGATGACAGAGTGATAGGTGAGATCCAAAGGAAAACAAGAGTAAACATCAAAAGAGATGAACAGATAGAGAAGAAGTGACAAAGAACAGTCAAGAAGAAAGGAGAGGGGGAAAATGTCATATAATTTGCACATAGTAGGGTCCTTATTTTGACAGATGAATAAATAAATGAATGAAGAGAAGATGAGAAAAAGTCAAGGAACATCCAAAACTGTTTGGACTTTGATTTCAGTCTATCATATCATGTATTCACTATACCCCTGACACGCTGGGCTCTCCCCTGGCCCAGACAGCAGAGGGCAACACCTATTTTACAGGAATACTGAGAGTCTAGCGTGATTAGGTCTGAATGCTGACATTCATTCACTCACTCATTTATTCATTCATTCACTTATTCATTTATTTAACCAACAGTTACTAAGCACTCCCAGTGACCAGACACTGTGTTAGGTGTTAAGAATTGGACTGTAACGCCAAACTGTGGAAAGAACCAAGATGCCCTTCCACGGACAAATGGATAAGGAAGATGTGGTCCATATACACTATGGAGTATTATGCCTCCATCAGAAAGGATGAATCCCCAACTTTTGTATCAACATGGACAGGACTGGAAGAGATTATGCTGAGTGAAGTAAGTCAAGCAGAGAGAGTCAATTATCATATGGTTTTGCTTATTTGTGGAGCATAAGGAATAACATAGAGGAGATGGGGGGATGGAGAGGAGAAGGGAGTTGGGGGAAATTGGAGGGGGAGATGAACCATGAGAGACTGTGGACTCTGAGGAACTCAGGGTTTTGGAAGGGAGGCGGTGGGGGGTTGGGTGAGCCTGGTGGTGGGTATTAAGACGGGCGCGTATTGTGTGGAGCACTGGGTGTGGTGCATAAACAATGAGTGCTGGAACACTGAAAAGAAATTAAAAAAAAAAAAAAAGAATTGAACTGTAAGACATTATCACATATGCCCCCAAGGAGCTTGCAAAAGAGAGCATTAAATCTCCTTTTCAGATCGGAAAGAATCTTCTACTTCATATTGCACAGTCTACGTAATCTGTGGAAAAAAAAAAATATATCCGAATCAAAAGTAATAGTATGGCTTGGCCAAGAGCCACAGGAAACGGGGGCATTTTTCTCAATAGAATTAGATGACATTATGACATGTGCCCATTTAGAATGGAACTGCAAATCATAAAAATGCCAAAAACGTGGAGAAGAAAAACATTAAAGGAGCTAACAGTAGAATATTAAAGACAGACATAATTAAAGAGAGAAAGGCATAATAAATACAGGGTACTTTAAATTCTCTTTGTCATAGGGCTCTATTGCAGTTCGACTCCCAATCCCATTAAAGTCATTCTAAATTGATTCCCTCGGTGTAATGAGCCCCTCTTGATAACACCAAAACACTTGGCCTCTCAAGAGCTCCTTCAAGGCAGCCCTGCAGAGCCTGACACCGGCAGGACATTGGGGAGGCAGCAGCCACTTCACTTGGCAGCCCCAGGACAGAAACACAAACCCACGTTCAGCTTCTCCTCCCTGGCTGTTCAGAAGAGGCGGGACCAGCTCCCCTTTTGCCCTGCAGCGGGGTACAGACGGGAGACCGAGATGTGTATTTCAGGAACACGCATCTCCTGAATCCCCAAGCTTTGAGGTTTTCTGGCTACGGAGGTCCTACACTTGAAGAGTTGTGATGTTACAGTACAGGTTTCTCACAACAAAGACCCCTTGCTATTTTATATTTGAGCTACAAATCGCGGCTTCGCATTTTCCACGAATCAAAGGGAGAATGTATACAATTTCCTCACCGGGGTCATCTTTCCTCTCTCCTCGGGTAATTCTAAATAGAAAGAAGCTTAGAATAGGAACAGAGGGATTCCCGATAGATTTTATAAGCAACGTCAGCCTCCTCCACCCTACAAAACACGAGCAAATTTGAGGGACATACGGTGTAAGGCAGCGGGACATCCAAGAAAGTGGAATTATTACATTACCATTTTCCTGGACCCCATTAACCTTGAGAGAACTGTAAAGGTCACCAGTTTACAAGCCTAAATAGCTTCCAGCTAGTTCTCTAAAAATGGAGCACCAACAGCTCTTTCACCTATGCTCAGTTTTTTTTTTTTTTTCCTTTTTTAATCACGAAAGGTATTTGCATGAAAACAGGATCTTTGTTTCCTGAGGATTGATCCACTTGCTGCTTGCCCTGGCTGCTTCCCCACCTTTAGTGACATCATAGTTCCTGCTAAGGAGCTAATTTTAATATCACAAAGGATTGTGATTTCAAGTGGAAGCAGCTACCCTCTTATGAAACAAAAGCCCTGTTTTCAAGCAATTGTTTCTTATAATAAAATGCACGAAAAGCCTAATACCTCAAATGTAAAAGAGATGATTTAGCTGAGGAACAGATACCAACCCTGTCTATGACTCTCCTCCTTAAAGTGGCAGGAGAAAGTTAGGACAAAGAAAAAGAAAGAAAGAAACTAAAAATGAACTTCCAAATGTTAACACGTTTTTTCTACACCTTTGCCAGTGTCGTTGGCCTACCAACATGGGACGATTATATTCCTACTATTTTACTGTACTATCCTCATTTCGCTGGGTGAGATCAGTCTAAAAATAGGTTTTGAAAACGGCATACTTTACCTAGACATTACTTCATTTTTGCAACTATAAAGCCATTTCTAATATTTTCTATTGTTTCATTATCCCTACATAATTTAGCATTTTGCTCACATTTTAGTATTTATATTCTCACTATTAAGAATCAGTTTCCAGTGATTTTTAGGCTCAGCAGTGTGCATATATGAGTATACTCTTAATCCCTCTCGTTATAAGAGGTAAGTGGAACTATCCTTCCTACAGCATGAAGTAAACTAGCTCTCCTAATCCTCACGGTACTGGACAAGTAAGAAAAACAGAAATGGATTCAGAGTGCATTTCAACACATTTACATGATTTATGACGAAATTATAAATGACCATTAGGACAATCCGGATGATAGCCAGTCTCTGCAGCAGATTTCAGAAACGATACCCAAACACGGACACTCATGTTTGCGTGGTTCATGCCACCCAGGAACCCCGGGCTGGAGCAAGTGTGCGATTTCCTCCTGTCCTGAGCGCTCCTCAAATAACCACGCCGGGCGCGGTCTGTTACCTCTGAACATCTGTGACTCTTAGGCTGGGGTACACAATGGGTCAGAAAAGAGAAGGGTGTGGATCTCACTCTTATGTGAACTATTCCATTTACCCTCTCTCTTGACCACAGAGCCCCCGTCACCCGGGATAAAAGAAAAACTGCAGGAAGATGAGAGCTGCCACTGGGTTCACATCCCATCATTATTCATCAAAACCAGGCTCAAAGGCACCAGCCATATCAACAGCACAGTTTCGATGTATGTGAAGAGATTAGTCATTGTATGTATAGTTTTTAAACATGATTAAATGAAAAGAGTCACTACCATACACTTAAGTGCTCAGAACTGTGTTCCATGTTTTACATACATTATCTCATACTTAACAATAAGCTTGCAAGGTAGTCTCATCTCTGTTGGGAAGACGATATGCCTAAGGCCTAGAAGGGTTGACCTGTTCAGATTCACACAGCAAAGCGGGGGCACACCAGGATCAGGCCAGCTCAGGTCCACTTTTCGTCCCATCCCAAGTAGTAACATTTTGAACTACTTCAGCTAATGAAAAATATCTCCTATTTTACCCAAACTCTAAAGACTGACTTGAAACTTCTTAAGGCTCATTTATTCCTCTAGCAAACAATGGTTGAGTAGCTACTCTGTGATGATTCAGACTTTACAAGAGGAAATTTGGTCTTAAAAACAAGAGTGGTTGGGAATCTTAGATCAAGGCTCCTTCCTAGCTCCTGTGGTCCTACTGCGGCACAGTACTCACCTCTAGTCCCTTCTTCTCTAACATGAAGAGAATAGACTAGATCATTTCCATGTTTGGTCCCAAAGGGGTAATACCTCTTCATGCTTCTCTTCTAATACCCAAATAATATCTAATGTCATTCTGTAGCAGGGATATCGATATCAAGCTACTGTCATTCACAAATAGCATTCCATGGAAATGCGAGTTAAATAACTACTTCATTACATGAGGCTAATCTAGTCCATACATCTTGTACTTAAGTTTTTTCACAACCAAAATGTGCTAAGTTGATTGTTCTGGTGTTACCTGAGTGCAGCTGAAGGCCTGCTTTATGATGTGAGAGAACAGTGACTGTATTAGCTCCCTAGGGCTACAGTGACAAAGTGCCACAGACAGATGGCTTAAGCACAGACATGTATTGTCTCCGAATTCTGGAGGTGAAAAGTCCAAAACCAAAATGTCACCAGCGTTGGTTCCTTCACAGGGCTGGGAGGGACAATCTGTTCCATTCTTCTCAGTTAGCTTCTGGGGGGTTCACTGGCAATCTTCCAAGTCCCCTGGCTTATAGCAATGAAAACTCATCTCTACACACCAGGCTCTTGGTGCTTCTCTCTGTGTCCAAATTTCTCTCTTTTCTAAGGATACCAGTCATATCGGCTTAAGACCTGCCCTAAAGACCTCATCTCATCGTGATCATCTACAAAGACTCTATTCCTGATCCTTGTCACCTTCTGAGGTACTGGAAGTTAGAACTTCAACATCTGGGAGGGGGATACAATTCAAGCCATGACAGTTATCTCCTACAGAGTTTCAATTTCTGTAGATGTTTCATAAACTGGAAAAGCTCCGTTGCCTCTCGCTGTATTAATACCAAACAAAGGACCTTGTAGGGACATTTCACTGGAAACTCACAGAGAAGAAGGCAAGACACAGCTTCGGGGGTAGGGACGGTAGAAACTCAGCAAAGCACTTGGCTCCCACGGTGAGGGTGTATGCACTCCGTTCCCACTCCATGGAGATTCATGTGGTTCCAAATTCTAGCCTGGAGACTGTCCACACTATGCGCATGTCAAAGACAGATGCGCCTTTCCATTTCATCAGAGACAATTCTGTCCACATGCACCAAAACCAACCATGCTGTGTCAGGTGGGATGGCAGCCTCAATGAGATATATCTTGATTTAATAGAGAAATAAAAGCAATATAAGGTCATAAGCTAAGAGCATCATAAAGTACATGCAGGCACCCTATACTTTAATACTCCCCAGCTGCTTTTTAACTCCAAGCAAAACAATTTGCCTAATGTCTACAGAAATGGCTCAATTAATTTCCTCCCTTAAATAATACCAACCTGTCCCCTATAATATGCCTTAGTAGAAGTGTTTTTCATCTCTTCTGTTCTTTTTCTGTGTTGGAACTCTAAAGATATGAGGATGGAAATAGTGCTGACTTCCGAATGACAGGAAATCTTCCACAGAAATAAAGAACATTCACACTTGATCACTATGTTTAGAGACTCTTTGCAAAGACCAATCACCAGTGTCTGAAAATGAGCCAAGTGGATGATACCAAACTGCCCTGGCCAGTAAAAAGCAGCGTCAGCACCTCCCTATGCTTTCATTTCTAATTCCTCCGAACCCCTACCCTGTCTCAGGTACTTTGTTCTAAGCAGAGGGCAACAAGTTTAAACAGAATGGTCAATGTAGACCTCATTGAAAAGGTAACATCTGAGAAACGCTTAAATTATGGAAGGAGTTAATCTCAAGGCTATATAAAAGGGTATTTCAAGTAGAGGCAACAGCCAATGCCAAGGCCCTGTGGCAGGAGCAAACCTGGTAAGTGTAAGGGATAGCTGGGAGGCCAGAGGGGCTAGAGTGGAGAAATGAGGGGAAGGGAATAAGAGAGCAGGAGGAGGAGATGGGGGCCAGTGAGGGGCAGGCCTTCTTGGACATCATGAAATAATCTGAGTTTCCTGAGAAAACTGGAGAACCATAACAGCATTTTGAACAGAGTGAATTAAAATCATCTGGGGTGCCTGGGTGGCTCAGTTGGTTAAGTCACTGTCTTCAGCTCAGGTGGTAATCCCGGAGTCCCAGGATCGAGTCCCAGCATTGGGCTCCCGTGTCCATGGGGAATCTGCTTCTCCCTCTGACCTTCTCCCCTCTCATGCTCTCTCTCACTCACTCTCTCTTTCTTTCATATAAATAAATAAAATCTTTTAAAAAATAAAAATAATAAAATAAAATAAAATCATTTGCCTCAGAAGAGTCACCTGCTCAAGCAATTAACAGCTTCCCCCAGCTCAGCACATGGAAATGGACCTTTGCAAGGAATCCCTATGAGAAACAAGCCAAGCTCAAATCTCCAACTGTTAATGAATTTAGCACACAAACATGCGCATGCACATACATATACATATCATATACATATCATATATACATATAACAAATGATATGTATATAATTTGTGGGGATTTTTTTAATTTTAATTTTGGTACAGTTAGCATACAGTGTTCTATTAGTTTCAGGTGTACGATATAGTGATTCACTTTCACACATTACCCTGTGGTCATCGTGACAAAGGCACTCCTATATCTTTAATAAGAGACTGAGTTTATACGCATTGCATTATTCATTTTAAGGCAGATTCTTCCCTAAAGTTATAGAAGTATGAAGAAGTCTTGGGCTCTATTTCATACTCTTTAAAATTTAGAAGTTGCTGGGGCGCCTGGGTGGCTCAGTGGGTTGGACCTCTGCCTTTGGCTCGGGTCATGATCTCAGGGTCCTGGGATCGAGCCCCGCATCGGGCTCTCTGCTCAGCAGGGAGCCTGCTTCCTCCTCTCTCTCTGCCTGCCTCTCTGCCTGCTTGTGATCTCTGTCAAATAAATAAATAAAATCTTTTTAAAAATAAATAAATACATTAATTAATTAAATTAAGACGTTGGTATCAATATAACATGATCTGTAAAATTACACATACACAGTATTTGTATCTGTGAAAGCCAGCCTCCTCGATGGCCTGTGATGACCTTTGCCTCCTGACAGTCACCTCTGTGTGAACAGTGAACAGTGAACTGAGTCCAGTCAGTGGGACCACCTCAATACGACTGAAGTGACGGAGTGTGACTTCCAAGACTATGTTATCAAGACACAGAAGCTTCCACCTAATTTTTCCAAATTCACTTGCACAAGGGGATGTCATCCTCCATGCCACTGGGAAAGGCCCATATGGAGAGGAAGAAACGTGACAGCTGTATGAGGGGCCACTTTGGAAGTGGATCCTCCAGTCCCAACTCCAGCCTTCCTTTGACTGTAGGTTGGCCAACATCCAACTGCAGGTGACAAACAACCTCCTGAGTGACCCCATGTTAGAACTTCCCAACAAAGCTGCTTCTAGATTTTCAAAACACCAGAAGCCATAAGAAAGAATAAGTCCTTATTTGTGTTTGAAACCAGTAGTAAGTTTGGGGGTTAATTCATACCTGAATAATAGGTAACTGTCATATTTTCTAACATTCAAATATTCTGGGGGTCATCAGTTAGCTACTGTTTACAACATTTTTTTTTAAACAAAAACACCTTTATTTTATTCTTCAAAAGAACAAACTGTTCTTCTTTTTCCAAGATAATAATGATTAACTTACAAAAATGGGCTTTCACAGTGCATCTTCAAAACATTTCCCTTTAACGGGAAACTTAGCTTTACAGAATCCAAACATTAAAGGGTTAAAAAAAATTTCTATCTTGTTGTCATTATAACACAAAGCAGTTAAGTCAAGGAAATCCATTCATACTTCAGGACCTTCTCCTCCAGGAACCAGCATTGTTATATTATTTCCATTTAGCAAAATTTGATCTAATTTAGCGATCCTTCTTCCTGCTGGCGTGATGTCACTAGGGGCAGCCGCTGCGACGAGTCAGGGGTAGCGTTAACCATCATGGCTACATGGGAAGTGGCCTTACAACATTTTTTTAATCAATCATGTTTTGAATTTCTAAACTAAACCCAAAATTGGCAGTAAGAGCACAACTAGATAAAACTACACGGGGATGTTACAAAAATATATACCAAAAACTTTCACTTGACTAAAACACTAGAACTAAAAAGTATTCATTTGGAGCACTGCATGTTGGACCGTGTATGTATGGACTTTGGAATCAGAAAAAAAAGGGGGGGAATGAATAATGTTTCTGCCACTTATTAGCTGGAGCAAATTACTGAAGCTAATCAGCCTCAGTTTCTCAATCTGCCAAACAGGCAAAATCAGGCTCGGCTTCCGTGGTTGAGAAGGTTAAGGAAGGCAATGTGTACAAATAATTTTCTTCACCAAACATCAGTTTCTCTTCTATTAAAATGAATCTGAGCTATGTTTGTTTTGAAAAGGCAAACACTATAATAATAATAAATTAATTTGTGTGCCTAAGTGTTATTTGCTTGTCTCGTGGCTCATATTAATACTAATATTAGGCTTGTTTCAAACCTAACATTAAGCCAACCAATACTCAGAGTATTTGTAATCAGTCATTCACTTGGTATTGGTCACTGCAATGTCATTTAAATTCGGGGAAGGGGAAATATCCAAATAAATACTTTCTAGAATCAACAACTGTAGCTCATCAGATTTGAGATTCGTTTTTAAACTGATGCTGGCTATGAAAAAAGTAACTTCAATGACTAGATGACATGATGAGTAGTTACATGGTTGGACTAAAACCAATGAAAAATTGGAAGTCATTATTAATTCCAATAATATCATTAGCTGAATTATAACCTCTGGTTTGGAAATACGGCTTAACTCACAATGAATACTCATAATTATCTTATTAATCAGAATCTCATGAATGAACAAAGTATGAGGTTTAAAAGAAAAATGAAATTAATACTAAAATCTAGACCTAATATCCACGATATTTACCAACATCCTGTGTAATTAAACATACATGGTCTGTGTAGGGGCGTTTGGATGGTTCAGTCAGTTAAGCATCTGACTCGTGGTTTTGGTTCAGGTCATGATCTGGGGCTGCTGAGATCAAGCCCCTCAGTGGCCTGTGCACTGGGCATGGAGTCTGCTTAAGATTCTTTTTCTCACTCTTCCCCTGCCTCCCCTCAAGAAATAAAATTAAAACTAAAAAAATAATAATAAAGGGAGTGAAACGAGTTGAGATTAGTAGAGATTAAATACATGGACATTCACAAAAAGAGCAAAAGGGAAGATTTCATCATTTCTGATACATATGCAGACAGTATTCTAATGTAGTAGAATGTCCCACCATCCCAGCATGTTAAGACCTGTTGAATATTGACTTCTCAATTCCTCTGAAAATTATGGGGGTGGGGGAGTTGAAAGAGACAGAGAGAGAGAAAGAATTGAAAGAGAAACTATTACCATATAGTTTCAATCTAAAATTCTTAAGACATTTTTTTCAGACTGCCACATAATTACTAATTCAGTAACTTTAGTTTCTCTTTCTAAAGGGAGAAGAGGGGACAGGAAAGAAACACTAAGTCAATGGCATTTTCATAGCAAACTTCCGAAGGTTGTTATTGCGCTATTGAATAATTCAAGGATATTATCCTTATCTTCAGCTCAGTGCCTGAAAATATCAGCACTTGTGGGGATTATTGTAAAAAGAAATTTGTGACTTCCTTTTAAAGGATTAAGGAGTGAAAACCTTCAGTTTTGTAAATATCTTTATCAAGGCAGTCTCCATGAAACTTTTCCCCTTCCTGTTTCATTGTTAGGTGGATTTTCTTTGATAAAACCCGAGCTTTCTAAACCTATCAAAGAGATGGACGTCTTGCTTTCCTTCCTTTCTTTTCTCCTTCTTTCCTTCCTTTCTACCTCTCTTCCTTCCCTTTTTTCCTCCCTCAGATGTTCATTCAATGCATATGTACTGAGCCTTTACTGTGCGCCAAACCCCGTTCCAGGTGCTGGGGAAGAGCCAGGGGCAATCAGGAGAAACATTCCCCTGCCAATCATGGGATCCAGGTCCGGGGGAATGAACTGTAGGAGAAGTATGCTAAGTGATTCACAGCGTGTCCAAGACAGGAGCCATGACACAAGCAAGAGGAACCAAATACTAAGGGGAATCAGAAACCTCAGCTCCTCTGTCCTGTGCGTCCAGTCCCACATCACGCTGTCACCTTTAACCCGTGGTGCTCAAACACGTCCTAAAGGAACACCGCACTTAGACAAAACAGCTCCAACACCAACACCACAAATGCAGGGCAGCAGACATCAAAATCTTCACGGCTACAAACCACTCACACTCTTCTAGTCCTTTGAGCCTGACAGCTGGCATGTGATATGGGCAAGCTAAGTCTTACTATCTCCATTTTACAGATGAATACCTTGACACTCAGGAAGTTCCAAAGGGGTTGTTCAAGGTCACCAGGCTAAACAGCAAAGCTGTCTTAAATACCGACTTCCGATTCCAAAGGCAGAGCTCTTGCCATACACTGAATTATGTCTCCCCAGTCAGAATATATCCTCAGTGTAAGGAGAGCAGCTGAATCCAAACTCTTCCCTCCAGTGATGCTCCAAATCTCCACACAGTGGAGTAATCGGTAGGGAAGGAAGATTTCCCTGAAGTGGCATGGGAAACACACAGAATTTCCTGAGATTATCTGTACTCTCTGGCTGGAGTGGCCAATGTCTGTCAGAACCCCTGGAAGGAGAGTAGGAGGGTAGGGAAGACCAATACAGAAAATCAATGAACCCCCTAGGACAACACAGGTGTCTATGACAAGCTGCTGAGTCAAATACCATCCCAACTGCCACCTCCAAAAATTATACGAGTCTTATTTTATTAATCAGGGACAGGGATGCCTGGCAGGCTGTCTGTACGCATGCCATGGTACTCTCAATTTGAGGGTTTTGAGTTCGAGCCCCACATTGGGTGTAGAGTATCCTTTAAAATAAAATCTAAAAAAAAAAAAAGAGACACAATGACCCTTGATTTCTACCTAAGTCCACACTTCCAAGGTTCTGCACTATGACTGAGTTGAAACAAATCCCACTTCTTCTGAGGTCAAGAAACTTATTGAAACAGACCAGGGTCGGCCAACAAACTGCTGCATCCTGCCACCAGTCACCAGGAATTCTATACAGGATTTAGAAACTCGAGAAACAAATTACTAAAATTTCGACCAAAGACTTTAGTGGTCCCATTTCCATGTCACCATGTCACCTGATGCAAACACATTTGGGAGGATTACCTTGCAGATGTCCAAACTTTTATTTGAAAGCAGTTAAAACATCCTCATTCTTTATGGTAAGAAAAATATTTTATGTCTCAGTGTGTTATGTGCATTTCCAGATCTGTAATTTCAGTCCGCTTCCTTGTCACTAAAATACTTCCTGCTCCAGTCAATCTGATATAAATTCTACATTTTTAAGACTGGACATTAACTCTTCCTACTACTCTCAGAGCACCTAGTATAATGCAGGGCTCGCAGGGGCATGCTCTGTATTGGCTGACTTACTCCTTTAAGGTATGATCTCAAAGACCACTCTTTAAAATTCCTTCTGTAGGATGACAGATAATGAACACTTTTGCTGAAACTGGCCTAGAGGAGATGCGACTCCTTTGGTGATGAAGTCACTGGCTTTAAGGCTTTTAAAACTCTCAAATCCCAAACATCCAAAGCCAAGCCCCATAAGCAACTCAAGCTCATTATTTTATTTGACTTGAAAAATCAACAAATAAAAAGGACAGGCTGTAAAGCAAATGTAAACTTCCCATTGCTTTACAATGCTCCGCGAGTACAGTGGCTCATTGTCTACTGTTGATGGTGTTTGGCATGAATGCTTGTGATCTGAAAGTTGTTTAAGGAATCCTCAGAGTAGCAGACCTCCACATCCATGTATCTCATGAGCATATTCCATCGAGTATGGCTTTCCAATTTTAAATTGCTCTAACTTACACTCAGAGCATAAACATCAGACCAACCATGGGGATTTTTTATTTATGGGGTACAAAATGAAGAGATCTCACTGCAGGGGGAAACACCAGCAAATCAGACGAGCAGAGACGATCCCAGCCAGCCCAAAATGAGAGGGGCAGATGTAGTCATTAACACAGTTTCCGATGAATAAACATACCCTTTTGTATTACTTTGACGTTTGCCTGTTCTCGCATGCTGTGTCTCTTTGGCGAAGGAGAGCCAATATCTGTATTTGAAAATGACTGTTAATCACATTTTGGAGAAACATATTTTAGCAAAGGATGAAAACACTCACGAATGCCGCTGGAACGCAAAGAGAGAGAGAGAAAAGCAGCCACCCCTACAGCCAAAACAACTCAGTGTGGGAACGGTGTCATGTTGACGCATCTCTGAAGCCCAACTGATTTGTAAAATCATCAGAAATGAGGCGGCTGGCTCTGATTACCATTGTGATTTGGGGGTGTATTTATCCTTCGATAGAAAATCTGTTCAGATGAATTCTCCCACATACATGCCGCCCGTCAGGCAACGTGCTAACGCGGATCTACATACCGAATGGACCCTCGTTGAAAGGTTATCTTGTCATTCAAAGGTACAAGATGAAAGGGGGAGATGTAACTTCCCACCCAATTTTGCCCTGGGTACAGCAGTCCTTGATGACTGTCTGAGGAGGCAAAGGGAGTTTGAGTAAAATAGGCGAGGACCAGAGAAACAATGACCTTGATTGGAATATGACAGGAAATAAGCCAGGGTGTCATAGAGTCAGGGGAGGCTGAGGCAGAAAAAGGGAAGACAAGAAAATTCGATTCTCTTCTCTATGATGTCAGCCCCTTACCTCCTTACGCATCCCTTGAGACAGTTCTGAAAATGCCTTTGATCTCTGGTGGACAGGTTTCAGCACCAATAGGCTAAAATATTCATAGGCAACAGCCTGCAAATTCCAACAAGCCACATTAAATAATTAGATACACTCATGATTCCAAGGTTACCCACCAGACGCCACCAACTCCATATGATCTGCTTACTATGCAAATATCCACATACGTGCAAAGTCTTATTATTATAAATAACTCATTTCCCAGCTGCATACATACTCTACAGAGAAAATGACACATTGCCTGACTATCACTAGAAGAAGCCAAGTGAAAGTGATGTAAAATGCTGGCCTCCAAACCTGTTTCTCCTGCTTTTAGGTTTTATTTGGAACATAAAAGGAAGTCCCAACTGAAATAAGGGTTCTCCGGTGTTCAGTAAACAGGTTTAGAGGCACATATTACAATGCCAGGAAGCCAGGCTGGCCTTCTCAGAGCCCATGTGAGTGCTGACTTAGAAGAGTGTGACATGAGTTGAGACTGTTCACAGTCTCTGGAGGGAACGGAGGCTGTGAGGACAAACTCTTGAGTACCCTCCCCACCCCCGGCTTCCCCTCTACACTAGCTAACTGGTCGAGTGCCTACTTGCAAAGCACCTTGCAAGATAATCTCCCAAACGGGTCTAAAAAATCGGGACCCCTCATTCTAGTTCATTGAGAGCTTACTCCCTCCTCTCTCCTTGCTTTGGGATCGGTTTCTGTCCTGGGAAGGACATAAGAGATTTCCGGTGCACACACACCCAGACACACAGATACAGACGAAGACACACACACACACACACACACACACACACACACACACACACATACCCCACCCTCCACGCCCCACAGAAAGTCCCTTACTTGCAGGTACTTCATAATTAAATTCCCCAGGGGACACCTCCATGGTCCCTGACCGTCCACCTTCAAACCGTAATTCTCTTCTGCCTCTCATCCCAATTTGAACACTGGTCCTTGAGCCTCTATTCATTTGGACTAATCATATGTTTGGTCCTGACATTTGCATTCAGCCTTGTTCTAACTTCCCCTTGTTCTGGTTTCCTGCCCCCTTTCTCAGGATTGGCTGATTACTAGAAGACCCACCATCACGGGAACCAAGCACACATCCAGGTTTTGAGGTGCCTGAAATATATCCACCAGAGAGGGGCTCTCTTTAATTAGAACAACACAAAAATATACACATAAAATAACAAACAAAGCTTTGGAAGGAACCCAGGCAAGGGAGATGCTCTAGTACCTAAATTTCATCAGCTTCTCAGTAAACCTGGCCCTGACTAGAAGTCCATAATTCTAGTAGATTACCGCTGATTTTTTTTTTTGGGGGGGGGGGGCTCTTCTGAGAAGCCCACCTATTTCCATAATACTTAAGACTTTGTTTTACTTTAGAACTTCAGAATTTAAGAAAATGTGCAAGTGCTTATGCCCACAAGAGGTACAGAATCCATGTCTACAGATGTAAATGATAAAAGTGTTGGTAAGAGGGAACCATAGAGGTCCCAAACCACCAAAGCATAAAATTAAGCAAAAAGAGGTCCCTAGACCCAGCTTCCTATCCTGGAAATAGTTACCGATGCACACACCCAACCTGGAAAAATCTAACTCAACTCCCCCCCGACAGACTTAGAAAAACCCTGGTTTCGAGTTTTGCATTACTGAAGCCAAGAAACTGACCTGGAGACTGGCAATGTAGAAAAGGCAAATTCAGAGGCTGAGTTTAGGCTAAAGCAACGGGAGCGTGCAGGAGCATTGCTCCCCATCCTCCTTCCACAGTTTTCTCAGCGCACCTCCCCTCCCCGGCCCCCCATATCTGCCCTCAGGAACTAAGCTCTGTAGCCTCTTCCACACACTGAACAGTGAGCAAGGCCTGCTGCCCTCTCATCCTTGAGTTCTCTCAACACCACCAAAACCAGACCCTTCAGACTCCTTTGCTAGGGCTGCCACAGAAACTACTACGACCCGGGCAGCTCCCACCACACAAGTCCACTGCTGCAGTGCCAGAGGCGAGAATCCTGAAACCAAGGTGTCCGTGGGTTTGGTTCCTTCCCAGGGCTGTGGGGGTAGATCTGTTTCCGGACGCGCCCCTTGGCTCGAAGATGGCGGTCTCCTTAAGTCTCTTCATGCAGCTCTGTCTCTGCCTCCGGATTTCCCCTTTTTTACAAGGACATGAGTCCAGCTGGTTTAGGACTCACCCTAGTGACCTCCTTTTTACCCGGTTACCTTTGTAAAGACCCTATTTCCAAAAAGGGTCACATTCCCAGGTGCAGGGGGGGCATACTTCAACCCACAACAGGCCCATCACATGCTCTCTTTACTACACACTGAGAAAAAAACACATGTGCAGCTAAGGTGACCCTATACAAGGGAGTTTTCTGAGCACATGTAACCTTAGAATGCCAAAGAAGTATTTGAAGAATGCATTTCATTAATAGCAAAGAACAGAGGCTTAGGAACTGATAGGATGTTGAATGACAATTATACCAAATTTGGCAAATAATGTGAAATGGTGTAACCCTTGTCAATTTGCTTCCATGTCCACAGACATCTTAACAAGTTAACTCAGCATGTCCCAACTTTGAGACGGATGAGGATTCTATAGTCTCTGTCAAACTGTAGTTCCTGAAAAGGTCCTTCTGCTAAGAAACTTCAGACTCATGGAAGAGGGACGCAAAGTCAATAGACTTACCCCTGAAGTATGGTGTTAGACTTTCAATATATCTTATCTCTGGATACAAGAGGGAGGAATGCCTAGTGCTCTATTCTTGGAGCATACTACAGCAATGTAAGGACCTAAAATGGCGCGTGAGATCACGCTGATTGCCAAGAGGGCCATAAGTGTTTGTTTAATGCCATCCCAGTGAAAGAATCAAAAAGCACGTTTCTCCACCCAACTGGCTCTAAGCAGCCTGTCTCACCCCATGCCATCAAAATGAGGGGCTGGACCATTAGCACACCACAGCGGATGGAAAAGGTGAATATGATGTGATCACGAAAATAAAAGCCAAGCATCAAAGCAAGAGGAAAAAGATACAGATGGATTACAGTTGGTGTTCCTCTGGGTGAACAATGCCTCGTTGGGTAACACTAGGAGAGGGCCGAGGGGTGCCTATCCTCCCTTCTTTTCCTTCTTGGACCTACGTTTGGAGAATTCCTTTGGCCCTTGTCCCTTTTTACCCCCCTTTTCTCTTCCTTCCAAAACAAAATTTACTTTTGTGACTGCTGTGGGTGTTTGGGTTCTTATTTTAATTTATTTTAAATTTTGATTTAAATTTGGAACCCGCATAAGACTTTTGACATTTATTTCTGGGGGTGTTTTCTGAAGCTCGATGAAGTGGGTGTTGATTGACAGGCACGTTGCTATGGAGATAGCTGTCACTGCAGAGACTAAGGCTTTATTTCGTACTCTTCTTTTGTCAGGCAAAGGTTTGTGGGATATTTTAAAAATAGTGTAAGTGCCCTAGAATTAATAAGAAATCATTCGGTGACTTTTTTCTAACATACCTATCAAAACCTGCAGTTGTTTTCATTCTGTACTCTTCTGTTCTGCATATGTATTCATAACTGTTTGCTTTAAAATGAGTGCCTTCCAGTATTGCTTTCTCTCATTGGTTACTTGTTCCTCACATTTTCCCTATGATACTGGCCCCCTATGAAATTGTACAGGTAGGGAAACAGAAGTAATAAAAGGCCCTGAAGACTTTCCCCCAAGAAATTTCCAACTAGTATAATTACGGAGCTCCATGCCAGAGCTATATTTACTGGGCAAGGTTTTCATCCGAGGCTTTTAAGGAAGAAATTCCAGAGATAAGAAAATGCACATATGACATTAAAAGGCATATTGGTTCCTGTAGGTTTAAAATGGGTTCAATTATCTTATTTCTATTTGTTTATTTATCCTCCACTTTTTCTAGCTTTTTGGACAGTTGGGTATATGCTTAAATAAAATGTAGAACTTTCACACCCAATACTAATCAGACTCAAATCTCCTATTGCCCATGACCCCAACTCCCCAGACATTCATTATAGCCCAAAATCAACTGAATTTTGAATACTTTCCAAACACCACTAAGTAAAAGAAAAAGCAGAAAATACATAATAATATATAATAATACATAATAATACATAATACATAATATATAAAAATACATAATAATAATATTAAGCACTGCAAAAAATGAAGAGTAACCCTGCTCTCAAGTCAGCTTCTTAGAAACCTGAATCCCATCATCTATTTTCTGTATGACAAGCACCTCTCTATAGGACTCCACAGAACAACACAGCCCAGGACCCCAAATAGGTCAGCATCTGGGTTTCTGAAAATAGTGCTGGGGGCCGAGTGTTTGCCTTACTTTGTATTTTTCTGGCTGCGGCCAATTTCTACCATCTCTTCATTGGTCTTCTCTAGCTCCCTTTTATACGAATGTCAAATGTTTCATTTAAGGACCGTCACCCAGACCCCTGCTTTGAAACCTGGCTCAAACTCACACAATTTCTTTAATCCTTCCATTGTGGGAGTTTAAAGAAGGATTTCATTTTTCTTTACACGGAGTATCTGTGTATGCCATTTTGACATATGACATGTTGCTTAATAAACTAAAACAATATACTCTATCATACTTTTTTAACTAATTGAAAATATATATAAACCCAGGAAGATATAAGTGGGGATCTTAAATATGCATGACAGAGCATGGTTTGACATTTCAGGGACCAGAGATGGTTTTGGCGAAATCCAGAGTGAGAACAGGAGAGAAGTGCTCAGAAGGAGCCTTGGGTCGGTCTTACTTCCTCATCAGCTGAAAATGCTGATATGGGGAATGCACTGGAAGAGACACCTAGTTCTTGAATCTTAATGCAGAAATTCCAGCGAATCCAATGAAGAACAAATCTTAGATAAAGAGGGTGGGAAAATGAAAGAGGTCAGGAAAGTGAAGGAGTGAGGTATGTATTATCATAATGTAGACTGAGACATCAGTAACTTCCATATCGTTCGACCAGCATTATGCATACATCTTATGAAATAGGTACCATTTTTTTTTTCTTTTTAAGATCATGTAATGGGACAATTACTGAACTTTGAGTCAGTGAGCTGGAATTTGGCTTCTCGAGTCATTAAATAAATGACCTTATGGAAGGTAACAGTTTAGTGGAGACTAAGTCTCATGTTTAAAATGATGCCTTGCCTACCTTACAACTTCTGAGAGCAGGTGAAACAGTAAGCTGTTCTCCAATTTAAGTTGTTACAGATATTTTCCTCCTTCTTCCCTATCTTCTTCTTTTATATATTTTTTTAAGATTTTATTTATTTATTTATTTGAGAAAGAGAGAGAAAATGAGTGGGGAAAGGGGGCAGAGGGAGAAGCAGACTCTCCGCTGAACAGGGAGCTCAAAATGGGGCTCGATCCCAGGACCCTGAGTCCATGACCTGAGTTAAAGAAAGACGCTTAACAGACTGAGCCCCCCGGGTGCCCCTCCTTCTTCCCTATCTTCTCCTTCTTCCTCTAACTCTGACTCCCCATTATCATTCTTCTTCATCATGAGTTGGAGTCAATGTATAGGCTGGAAATCACATTTCAGCACCTGGTTCCTACAGGAGGAGAACCATCAAAAGATGTTTCCCTGGGGCACCTGGGTGGCTCAGTGGGTTAAGCCTCTGCCTTTGGCTCAGGTTGTGATCTCAGGGTCCTGGGATCGAGTCCCACATCGGGCTCTCTGCTCAGCAGGGAGCCTGCTTCCTCCTCTCTCTCTGCCTACTTGTGATCTCTCTCTCCCTCTGTCAAATAAATAAATAAAACCTTTAAAAAAAAAAAAGATGTTTCCCTTATGTCCCCTCGCTCTGACTCTACTGATCACATCTCTACAGCTAGTGGTTAAATTGTATTCTAAGTGGATCACTTTGGCCAATGGCATTAAGAATTTCACCATCTGAGTACAATAATGGTATTTACAGAATTCATTTGTAAAGTACAATTACCAACTCGGCTATCCGATCTCTACATATCCAGGCATAGGTCTATGCAGTTTATCCTCATACAATATAGGAAAAGTGAAAATTCAATAAGCGAACGCTTTTACTGCGAAACATAACCCAAAAAAAGCCTGTTGTCACTTTTTAACAGACTGCGAATCAATAAGTGAGGTGGGGTTTTACTCCTTGGTAACATTAGGATGTTGACTTCAGCAGTAAGCGCGGTATAGATCAGAAGTTGGGACAGAAGACTCTGCAATGACAAACAACTAAAAAGCTTCTTATTTTAGAACCACAGACATCAGTTATCTTATCCAATGACCAGCACGGCATCTGTACTCTGTCGTGGAGGAGTGTGTCATCTCTGGCCACTGAACACCCGTTGCTGGCCAGGGAGGGGGAAATGCAACACATCACAGTGGAAATCACCAACACATGAATGGAGAAGAGCGGAATATAATAAAAACAACTCTTCTCAGCCTCGTTCGTGTTGAGGATAAATGAAAGTGTTGTTATTCATGCTGCTGTCAGACAGGATCACGTCTGAGTCACATCAGACACGACGGAATCTGTCTTGATTTTTTACCTGTAAGATCCCGGAAGAAATCTATAGAACTACCAAAAAAAAAAAAAAAGTGGGGGATGGGTGGGAACTTACTCTCCTATTTGCAGTGTTGACCCTTGGAGCATTTGTACTGATTTTATTTAAAGTTACCTAAGGAAAAATCAGAGTTAATTCCTAGGTTGACCCCTTCCTAAATTTCTTATTTTTGGCAAGTCACCTAGGTTTTTTGTTGTTGTTGTTGTTGTTCATGTATTTAGATGGAGGTAATAATTATAAAATCTACCCCATGAGGTTTTATAAAAAGTCAGTTAAAAATATTAAAATGGGCTGAGGGTGGAGGGAATGGCACGGAAACCCCACTCCAGACCCACACCTCCAGTGGGACCTCAAGTCCAGCTGGAATCCAATGGAGGACAAGAAGAAGGAAAGGAGTCCCAAGCCCTGCCTGACCCAGCCAGCCCAGGCCCCTGGCACATTACGAAGGGTCCCCGTGCCCACCAGCCACAGCGGCTCCTTGGCCCTGGGACTCCCTCATCTGCCGTCCCCCAGGCAGCGGGCCAAGTTCAAGAGGGTAGGCAAGGAGAAATGTCGCCCCGTGCTGGCCGGAAGTGGGGGCGGCTCTGCAGGCACGCCCCTGCAGCACTCCTTTCTGACCGAGGTGACCGACGTCTGTGAGATGGAGGGGGGACTGCTGAACCTGCTCTATGATTTTCACTCAGGCCGGCTGCAGGCCTTTGGGAAGGAATGCTCCTTTGAGCAGCTGGAGCACGTGCGGGAGATGCAGGAGAAGCTGGCCCGGTTGCACTTCAGCCTGGACGTGTGTGGGGAGGAGGAGGAGGAGGAAGAGGACGGGGTCACTGAGGGGCTGCCTGAGGAGCAGAAGAAGACGATGGCTGACCGCAACCTGGACCAGCTGCTTAGCAGTCTGGAAGATCTTAGTAATTCTATACAGAAGCTGCACCTGGCCGAGAACGCCGACCCAGCACTCAGCTGTATAGGTGTCGGACCCAGGCCCAGACTGCTCCTCCCATCCCCTTCAAACTGTGACTTTTTACGGACTCGATCGGGTATTCCACGGCCCCCCAGGTGCTACGGGGGAGGGGGGCACTGGATGGAATTAAATCAGAAAGAAAGAAAAAAAATATTAAAATGTCCTGAAAACTCTATTATACTATAGAAACGTTAGTTGAAAGTGATAGTTATTGGTGGTAGCATTAGCGGCAATGGTAATAATAACAAAAGGCTATACCATTGATCACATAACCCTTAATATTTCTGCAGCAAGAGACGGAAATAATCATACTTAGTAGAATAAACAAAAGACCATAATTAGCCTGCTGTCCAATCAGGTCAGATTTTGCTGCCAAATAAGTTTTGTGGCCAAATTTATAAATTAAAAAAATACAAAATAAAAACCAACAACAGCATCTTTTGGATTTCAGAATGTGAATAATAGATTCTGGATTTGAACAAATCAACTGACATATCTGAATGAAACTTTACATGGAAATAGGATTATTAAATTTTCCCCTAGCCTTTCTGCATCTTGATGCAATGGTTAAGCATCTCACGTTCCCCGCTGATTGGATCACCAGCTCTTCCATCAGACCATCGCTCTTCTCACAATTCTCTACAATGTCTGCATGGATGGGCCATGTGCTCCAGCACGATGGGGAGACAAACATTCAAAAATACGAAGTAAAGAAGGATCCTCTTCTGAAAGGTCTTCCAGCTGCCATGCGATCCAACCTCTACCCAGTAGTGAGGGATCTTTTTGAAATGAAAATTGAGATTTGTCACCCTCCTGCTAAAGTCTTTCAATGCCCTTCCATAAGACCAATCAATAAAAATCAAACTTTTTAATATAGTGCACAAAGACTTTGTGACCTGATTCCCGCCTCTCTTTCCAGCCTCAACTTCTTGCTCACCCGCCTTGTTCCCAGTCCACAGACCCCACAGTCCAGTCTAGCCAAACAATTTGCAATTCTTTGAAAATGATTTCTTACCTCTGCTCTTTTGGCCACACTGTGCCTTGCACGGTGACTGTTATCTCCCTAAGTTAGGTCTTGGTAGGAGACTATTACTATTACTTTTTGTATTCTCCCAAACAAAATTTCATCTGCGAAGTCTGCCCTGACCTCTTCACACGTCCTCAGAGTTCCTACTGCAACTTGGGCCTTTTGCTGTCATGCCCTTGCCACATCACCACATGGACCACATTATGGCACAAGGATATCTGCCCACCTTCCCTGACTCTTCAGGAATCCTCAGTACAACAACTAGCACAGACACTCGATGGAGCACATGCTTAGTAAATATCTGCTTCATGAATAAAAGTGCTTCATAAAACTCTTCACCAAAACTAGAGGTGTTAAGTGTATCTGAAAAGCCACCAGCTACTAACACACAAGTTGGAGAAAAGTTCAGATGATAGTTATTCATAAGACAAATTTGGGGTTTGTTCTCTATTCGTGGTTCTCATGAAAGAACTCTCAATACTTTGGTACTCAGGCTGAAGGAAATTTTCTGCTTTTGACCTTGCTCCATTAACCAAACTAGAAACACAGAGCATTTAAAGAGGTATCAACAGCAGTAGACAAAGATTAGAATTCGGCCAATGAGATCTTGCTTTATAGTTGCTTTAAAGTTTCCAGCAGATGAAGACACGGAAGGGGGACTTAGACCCATAGAATTTTCCACAAATGCATGACTTTCTCACCACCTCCAAAAGAGATGTTTTATTTTGATAACATTTGTTTACATGCTAATGCCTGAAAAATCCTGACAGATATCTTGCAAGTATCTCTGTGGTAAGGAGAACAATGTTCCAAGCAGAACAGTGTTTAGTGTATACAAGGATACCATTGAAAGGTTAGCCTGACCAGACCAAAACAATCTGTCTCAGGTATTCAAATACTATGCAGTGAAACTACTAACTAGTACATTCCAAGTGAATCTGGGACAAACCACTAAAGAAGATGTTTTATGTATTAAGAAACATGGAACCTGCCACTTTTGTCCTTCTCTTTTCTTCCACTTTCTTTTTCTTTTTTTCTAGAAATGAGGTGTTTTTCTTTCACATTAAGAGGACCTAGCAAGCACTGGTGGGAGTCCCTATGCCTTATTCATCGTCTGTGCCTGGTACAGGGGTTGTTTCACGGGAAGTTCTAATTTTGTTTATGGAACAAAACCAGAAGCTTTGACTTAGAGAACATACTTAAAGGACAACTCTTTCTGCAACTTAGCTGTAATAAGTATTTTGAATTTAACTATTTCAGTGGTTGCATGGAAAAGGCCAAGGCCATACTGTGACTTATTCATGATAAGATACCTAGATAAAATACCAGAACCCTGGTACCCTTAACACCACTCTCTCCATGGACCTTCAGCCACAGGCTCATTCAAAGCCACAGAAGAACTACATGGCATCTCCCTTTCCTGCTCTGCCCTAAATCTCAAAGGTCCAGGTACAGCCTCACTAATGTTTTGCTCAATTCAGCAAACAAGCATAAAAAAAAAAAAATCACTGCAGTAAACAGCATTTAAGTGTCTCATACTGAATTTTAGACCTTTTCCTCTTTATTTTGGACCTGGGTGTTAACCATTAAGGAAGACTGGTAGCATTGTGCCACATTTTAAACAGAAAAATGTGAAAATGCAGGAAAATGGAACGTGTTTTTAAAATTTCTGAAAAGAAGACATAAAGTACTCACTCACACATCAAACTCAGTCTAATCATACACCTTACTTGGAATGTTACTGCTAAACCCTCAACATTATCTACTGTAACATTTTACAACGAGGAAACCCAGCCTCGAGCAGTAACTTCTGCGAGTTCACACATTCTAATATCCAAAGGGAAATACTGTCTTCCTCTTCTTCCCACCAGAGCTTTGTCAGTGATGACACCTCTGCTTGGAATGGGAAAAGAATACTTTCCACCTTCCATGTACAATCCTTCAAAGATGGAAGCAAGAATAAACATTTTAGTGGGCTCTGGTACACTTGCTTGGGGTGGCAATGTCAGGGAGAGCAAGAAGTGAAACGGTACAGAGGATCTCTTGCTCTTGCTGAAGCCTTATAAGGTACTGTTGAAAAATCTACAGATAAGCATCTTAAATCATGGTAAATTACACACTGCATGCTGGTGACTCGGTCATGGAAAATTATGAAGCTACGTGATGTCTCATTTGTTGTGCTGAAAACAAATGTAAATAAATTACTGGGAGAATCTCATTTACATTTAGAAATTCATCCTGATGCATGACATGACTACTGATTTTTTTTAAAGATACTTTGAGAAGAAATGCCACTCATGAAACCTACATCATGAGGATCGTAGTATGAGTTTTATTTGGTGCAAGCTTTTCAAAGCGAGAAAAAACCGCCTTTCTGTAACAGTAGGAATCCCGACACCCTCCCCAAACCCTGTACCACAGCCTGTTGCCCCCTCCTCCTCCTACACACACACACACACACACACACACAGGGGAAGACAAGCAGCATTAAGCTTATGTTCTTTCATTGCTTCTAATGCCCCATCTGCTGCCACTCAGAGAGAACACTCTTGACCCACTGTCAGTGGGACTAGTCGGCTGCCCAGGAACGGGGATGGCTTTCAGTGAGCCACTCATACTCTCTCACCCCATTCCGCCCATGACCTAAGGCAGCTGGCAGGGGTTAATCGGACAGAATGGAGTTAACTGGCTCCTGCAGGGGTCAAACCCATGACCGATCTCATTAACACTCTGCCTTGACCAACTGAGCTGCTAAGCCGTAGACTTGTCGAATAGGAATTGGTCATCAAGGGGCACAGACGCCCTGCACTAGGATGCGGCTGACCTGAAAAGGCAGATATAAAATACAGGAGATTGATGGGAATTGAGCAAAAACCTTGAAGGGCTTCAGGTCTAGGGTGGCTGTTAGGCTTGCTGCCATACTTAATTTATCCCATCCACCTCTCCATGACTCCATTCAAATAACCCAGGGCAAACACAAGGTCTTATGAAACAGGGACAGAGTTACAGCACATTGGATGTAAGGAGAGCAAATTGGGCAAGCACTGAACAAGAAGTTTGAGAACTGTCACATACAGCTGAGAAAGCTGCAGCTACAAAAGATGAGACTGCTGTTCCTCGTTGTTACCGTACTACGCTTAGCACAGTTGGGCGCACTCTGTACAATGTTCTTCCTTCCCCATCAGGTGCGGCAACATGTCCTAACGCCTTCTAAGTGAGGGCCCTAAATTCCACCTGTTTCACCCTGCAGCTGTGACTGTGGACGCACTTTCCAGCCATGAAATTTCTTCCCATCGTTTTCCTCTCCCCCATTGTAAACAGATATCTCAAAAGTTGTAGCGTTTTGCTTTCCACCCCACAAGGGTGAAATACAACCATTTCCTAAATAGGGATATTATGGTGTGCTCGGCTTCAGCCACAGCAGAATATTTACATAAGCCTGAAGAGGTCTGAGAGTTTATTGGTTAAGGGAAAAATAAGCAGGCCATGAAATAATTATTTTTCATTGTGCCCTGCCAAAGCCATTCAGCCAAAGGCTAAATTGAGCTGCTATTGTGATTATTTGAACTGTGGAGCCAAAAAGTCTTTGCTGCAAAGCATCCCAGCTGTCCTAAATTTTGTTCTGATGGCTAGTTTTCATTCTGGCTCAGTCCCTGCCAAAAAAAATGGTCCCCAAAATAGGCGGGTGGAAGGGTTGCTTTATCCAGACCCACATCAATTACAGATTTAGGGCCATTCAGAGAACTTGATTATTAACAAATCACTTCCTGAAACTGTTATGACAGGGTCCCCATATGCAAATGGCAGACCGCTCATATGCACACAGCGAGGCAGGGAAATTAAAACTAAGACGTCCCAAATTTACTGATGGTCATTTCTTTTAATGCTCATTGTACTTTATAGCAAATGAGTTCTTCCCAATGGTCCTCACGGCCGGGAGGCTGCAGTGACAGCATTACGGGGCCGGCTTAATGGGGGCATCGACCCCACACTCGCCTGGCATCTTGACAGGTATGTCTAGTGACTGTAGGATTTCACAACCGAGTCAAATGGCCCTTTCAGGGCTATAGGAAGCCATGCAAGCTGTGTGCGCTCAGCGTGGCACCCCCAGCATCTGGAGTGGTACTCACCCACCGCAGGCACTCCACACAGACGTGGAAGGAGAGGAGGCAGGCCGCCTGACAGCCCAGTGGGACGGAGGCATTCGTCACACCTTCTCTATAAAGGTTTCTTCTGTGGGTTGCGCTCCAACCCAGAGTGGAGGTGCAGAAAATCGCCAAATCGGCTATCTTTTAGCTCATGGTTACATCCTTCTCCTTAGGACAAGATCTCTTCACCATGGAGAAAAGCAGCAAAGCAATATAGTTGGCCCTTGATCAAGGTGGGGATCAGAGGCACCGACCTCCCCGCCCAACCCCACACAGCCAGAGATCCATGCGTTAACTTTTAACTCACCCAGAACTTTACGAACAGCCTACTGCTGCCCAGAAGCCTTACGGACAACACGGTGGACTAACACGGAGTTTGCGTGTTACGTTATGTGCTGTGTTCTTAATAAAGTAAGCAAAAAGAAAATGTTAGTAAGAAAATGATGAGGAAGAAAGACTACATTTATAAGGACTTTACATGTTTACTGCAAGAAATCCACATGGGACGTGGACGCACACCGTTTGAACCCATGTTGTTCGAGGGTCAATGGTGTCTTACTCCGAGACATTGTTCTATCAAAATGGATGCTAGGCTTAAACAAAACCCAGTGCGCCTCTAAAAGATCTCAAGTTGTCCTGCATTTTATGTCTCGGTATATGTTAAGAAATAAACTCAGCTGGATTTGTGTATCAGTTCGCCGTCGAGCGATGAAGCCGCTGTGGAGGGTATAGGAAGGAAGGTATGCGGCAGAGCTCTGGATCCCCAGGGTGTCCAAGGGGCATCCTAGGGCCTCCACTTACTCCTCCTCTGGGTACGACAAGTTCCACTGTCCTCAGCCTAGAGAAACTGAAATCATCAGTCAGAGGGAGGGTGAGTTTTTACTGTTTCTTGGAACTACTTGGAAAGAAGGCAAAATCTTTAAGAGCTAAATCTATGTAACACCAATTAAAATTTCCAAAGTGATCTTCCACCCATATTCAAATGACTCTGGAAATCCCCTTCTTGAAGACACTTTCCTGGAACCACTACAGGATTGGGGACTTCCTTGACATGCTTCTGTTGTGATAGGATCCACTCCCCTTCCCTCTCCGCAGGCCCTGGACTAAAAGCTGGGGGTGGGCAAGGGCAAGCCTCACCCGCCGGACAACTGAGAACCTGTAATTGGTAAAGACAATCTGTGCCACACATCAGCCCTCCTGGACTGCCCATCAGGGCTAACGGGTGGTTTCAGATTAGTCTGTGCAAAGTCACCACGTGGGGTGAGGGATGAGTGGACAGACCAGCTTTTAAATAAGATGGCAACTAGAAGATAGAGTTGTGACATGGTAAGAAATCCAAGAGATATCATAAACCTCGAAGTTGTATTTGGAAAACAAAATGGTTTTACAATGAACGGTGGAGACATAACGGTATATGGTTTCCAAGGCAAGTTTAGAGCTATCTGTACTTCAGGCTAAAATAGGTGGGTTGTCTTTGTCATCACTGCTTCCAATGACATCACAGAGCTTAGAGCCCAGGGGGAGCACTCCCTCCACCCCCCACCCACAGCACCCACTCCAATTTCCACAAACAAGGGATGAAGACACTGAGGTCTGGGTGTACGGGCAGCATTCAATCGTTCCCCGTCAAACGCAATTTTTTTCTTGATTTTTAATCTTTATCTTTCTCTGCCCCATTTTTTCTTATTTTCTGTTTCTATGCATCTGCTTCAATCTTTATCTTTTCACTGACTGTGCGCCTTAGGTCTTCCTTCCCAGCAGCTATAAGAATAATAACAATAACACCAAGATTTATGCAGCACTTATGAAGCTAAGAACTTTTCCAAATGTTTTATTATTCACCACCTCATCTATCTACCACCTACCCTAGGGGGGTAGGCACTGTTACTATCCCATTTTACTATAGAGGAGCAAACTGAGGCAGGTCACTTGGCTCAGGACTACTCAACTCATCAGCAAGAGAACTATTTTTTATTCTTTTTCAAACATTTTATTTATTTATTTCAGTGACAGAGAGTGAGTGCGGGCAGAGGGACAGAGGAAGAGGGGAAGAGAGAGAGTCCCAAGCAGACTCTGCGCTGAGCATAGAACCCGACGCAGGGCTCAACTGCATGACCCTGAGATCAAGAGCCGGACGCTTAACCAACTACGCCACCCAAGTGTCCCAGCAAGAGACCTATTATAAAGCAGGCAGGTGGTGTCCAAGCAGCTGGCTTTTAACCATTATACACAGTGCCTCAACTACTAAATGTTACTGTGCATTACCATGGACCAGCCACTGTGCTCAGTACTTTATGGACTCTCTGTTACTCCTCACAACCGCTATGGGGGTATTAAGCAACATCCTTCCCATTTGACATAGGTGGAAACTGAGGCCCAAAGGGTTTCAGCAACACACCCAAGGTCATACCTCTAGCAAGAACGGCACCTGGTTTTAAACTAGGTCACCTGACTGTGAACTCTGAGCTTTTAAATACCTCCCCACTTCCCTCAACACTCCGCCAAGGACCCTTAGGTTAGAAGGTCTGGGTGACCGGGATAACTGAGAAGGCAAAGAGCCCTACTTGGCTGGTCTTGAAGTCTACAGTGTCATCTGGCTCAAAAAAAGTCTTTGGAAAATTAGGCAATAGGGGAAAAGCATCCACAGGCTGCTTTTGTTTTGTGGAAACAGGGAAAGAATTATTTAGCATGTGTCTCTGTAGGGTGATTTTTGCGAATTTTGGTCATTAAAAATAAAAGCTCAATAGGGTGACGTCTATATCACATCACTGTGGCCAAAAATAAATCTCTTTTTAAAAATCCTAAGTAACATCAGTCTAGGCCTTTTGGTTCTAACTTCTGGGGTAAATCAGTATGTACTGTGGAAAAAGTATATGCACAAGAAAATTAACTCACCTATTTGTAGTCAAGGACAGTGGGAAAAGACAAAAATGTCCACAGATAATTGAAAACTCCATTTTAATCGTTTTCAAATGTTAATGTTTTTCCACTACCCAGTAAGGCTGTTGTTCATCAGTAAAAGAGTGAGATCTATAAGCCTGACCTCTTCTCCTTGCCCATGGTCTATGCAGAAGGACCCAAATCGGTTCATATTTACATTACATAGAAACCAAGGATCAGGACATTTGATGGTAATAGAAAAATAGAACTGAAATGTCCTGAAAAATATTGGATGAATGTTAATTATATAATAAATTATTTTATTATTTTTATCTTTGATTCTGGAAAACAGCTAGTATAAGTTTACGTGGCTACGACAGTCACAGTAGGTTACTTTCCCTCTGATTTTCTATTCTCCCTTTTACATATTATTCCTATCAAGAATAACATGTGGCTGAAAAAGAGAGAAGAGAGAGCCGAAAAAGAGAGAAGAGAGAGCCGAAAAAGAGAGAAGAGAGAGCCAAAAAAGGAAAATCCTTGTAAAATGATAAAAAGCTAAGCCCAAGACCCCCAGCAGAGAACAACCTTTGCCCCACTATTCCCCACTGAGGTCAGCCATGCTTGGTGACTCAACACCTTGCCTCTCGTTTCCTGACCTCTCATCTGGCCTGCTGAGCCCCACAGAACTTTGGGCAACTCGTGATTTAATTCCTACCTGAGTTGGAGGCATGAACAGAGCTCTGTCTGACCTGTGGCCTGTGAGACCGCCACCACTGTACCTGCTGACCAGATCCCCTCCTGGGTCCAGCCCATCAGCCCAACAGAGCCACAGAACATCCTTCCCTTTCAGACAAAGAAAGAGAAGAAAAGCTCTATTTCAATTAAAGGCAGCAGAAAATCAGAACCAAGTTGGTCCCACTTATTGGAAGACCCTGCAAATGGCTAGAGTTTTAAAGACATTCCTGCTTTAATTAAAGAGTTTTGCAAAGATACACTCGCTCAAGACCATGCCCTCCTTGACGAAGAGTTATGGATTCAGAGAAGGCCAGGGCTCCAGCGAGAGGATGATTCAACAGAACCTCTACCCTGAGTTTGGCTAACTTTTGTAATGTTTTACGTGGGATCACACTTGTTGCTCTCCACTTGGGGGTGTCCGACTCGGAGGGCTATTAATATGTAGCCTTTTCTAGCAAATCTGCCTCAGGGACTAGTAACCCCCCAAAAGTTCAGTTGAATATTAACCACATTAACTTTGCCTGCAAAGTACAGCTACACACAAACAGCCTAGGGTGCCTCATGGATTACTTGCTTAACCAAAAACATTCCAGGCAGAGCCCCATGGCTGGGAATTTGCATTCCATCAAAGGGGATGCCCTCCCTGCCAGCCCTGACAGAGGCCCAGAAGAAAGGGCCCAACCTAGGGTAATCGTGGTTTCGCTCAACTGCCAGAATTTCTCTGACCCGGCTGACCCCTTTCTTTGCTAGGTATTAGTGCAGACCATCTCCCCCAAGATTATTTGAAAAGATGTATCTCACAAGGCAAGACGTTGAAATGCTATCTGGAAATTTTAAATATATATACCTATATTTCGCACTCCAAAGGCCATGCCGTCCATCCCCTTCTCAAAATGTACTGTCCCCAGGAACGACTTCCTACCAACTCTACTGATTCTGGAAAAAAATCACAGACAACAATCTTGTTACTGTCTCCAGCACCCAAAAAAAGAATGAATAAAGCTTGAACGCCTATGATAAAAAGAAGAAACGGTCACCAATCTTCTCCCTCATTGACAGGCACCAGTGCCGAGAAGATTGGCTGAATTATACCCCTCTCTCCTTATACCCTAATTCTCTGTTTTAGGCCTTCTTCAACCCTGACGTGCCACTCTCGCAGAAGGGATTTGGTGCAATTAGAAATCAAGTTACATCTTAGGGCCTGGGACCTTTATTTTTTCATAATACTGTACACTTAATTGCCCCTGCCAGTTAGCAATGCAATTATGTTGTCTAGAAAGGGAGACACACAATAGATTTTAGTATTTAAACAGGAACTGAAACTGCAAGCAAAGAGCCACAAACCACACCATTAAACTGGAATTAAAGTAGCGTGCGAAAAGAAAAAAGGTTCACTCCTGGCCCACCAGGTGAAAAACAGCTACCCACGGATCAGAAGGGGGTCCCGGGCTCCTAATGCAGGATGGGATTATGTGAAAACCCCTGCAACAAAAATATGACAGAATAAAGCAGACGAATAACAATACAGTACACTTGCCCTTTTAAGGGTTAAACACACGAAAGATGCCTCCTCTGTCAGTTAGGGTCATGTGCCTAATTATTGTGTCACTTTAGGCTTTCTCTAATCTTCATGCCCATCAGGGCTTCCTAGACCAATGCCTTATTATTAGAATTGGGGAAAAGGAATCACAACAATCAGGGGTGCCTGGCTGGCCCTATCCGTGGAGCGTGTGATTCTGGATCTTGACGTTTTGAGTTCAAACCCCAGGATATAGAGATGATTTTAAAATAAAATAAAATCTTTTAAAAAAAGAATAACAACAATCAACTGATATTTCTCCCTGTTTTCTAGAAATTTTAACAAGAGTCACAAAAATCCAAGCGATAAGCAGATTTGGTTTTGCATTTCTCTCTGAATTCCATTCCTGGAATTTCAATACAACCCCCTTCACCCATCCCCTCCATCAGGCATCTACCTTTACTTAGTATAATCTCTACTGGAATCAGACGTTATAGAAGAGTGTCTTATTTCAGCTTTAAGGAAAAATAACCCAGTCTCTATCTCCATAACCGCTCAAGGAAAAGATCTGGAAAGACTGGAAACATCCATGAAGGAAACAAGCAGAAGAGATATTGCAAAAAGACCCTTCTGCTAGGAAGCTATGCAGAAAACAGTCTAAGAGAACCCACATTGGAGATAGAAATTTTACTCATACTTGCAGAAAACCGTGGCTGGTAGACACAGCCCAACACTCCTTTCGAGGACAGAGTTATCAAGATTTGATGTCAAGTTCAGAAGAGGCCTGCGCTTTGCCTGTTTAGCAGAATTCGTAAAACTGTAGAGCCCCTCATGAAAAGAAATCCTCCCAGGAGAAGGGGGAGAGAGACTTCTGAGTTTAATTTTGTGTTGTTAGGAACTGCAAATTTAGGAATCAGCTCCCAGTATTTCCCTCCAAATACACAAGCAGTTTTTCCTGGCAATATAAAAGTACGAAAGAATATTTTTCAATTTCTGGAAATAAGCACAAAATAGCAAAATAATAATAATAATAATAATAATAATAAAATATAAGAAAGAAACCCGCATGTAGTTACTGGGTTTTTGCACAGGCCGTATACCTAATTACATGTATCTATGGGCACCAGTTCTTGAGCAGAATTTTTTGAAGACTCTGATTAGCCTCTCTTCTGCCTTCTGCTTAAATTGCAAGAGCCTCTTCAAATATTTTTCTAGGCCTTGCCTTAAAAAAATATGTATATATATGAAGTGTTGTCAACCTCTGCCCCCGCTTTCTGAAAGGCAAGGGCTTCACCAAAAGCCACTTTAACCGTACCTATACTACAACATTGGGACCTTCAGAAAAAGATTTGCCTTCTATTTCCTCTTTAATTCAAAAGTAATTGCCCATCACTAGAACTCAAGAGTTTAAAACGAGTTCTCTGAAAAACTCAAAAAAAAAAAAAAAAGAAGAAGAAGAAGAAATTAATTCTAACCCTTACCTTTGGCACCTTATAAGACTTTTGGCCATGACTTACCTGTATAAATAGAAAGAACTAATTTACAACAGAAATGCCCATGGGCGACCGTGTACTAGCTAATGAAGTGTTCAGCTTTTGCATGATTAACCAGCTGGTGGGGGTAGTGTAAAAAGCAGAGGGCATAAAATAATAAGAAAAATGGATTAGCAGCCCTCTTTTAAAGTAGTCCATGAAAAATTCCTTTTTTTAGCCTGGCTAGCTCAGAAACTGACTGTAAGGGATGATAAACTTGAATGAGTCACCAGGAAACTGAGCAGGTCCCATGGTAGCTGTTTGTATCTTCAAAATTCACCCCATGGGGAGGGTCAGGGAAGAGAAGAAAAGACATCAACCTGCTTCCAAACCGACCAGCTTACACAACAGGTCCTGCCACTTGTCATTAAGTTAATTTTCTAATATATTGCGAAACACGTTACATAAAGTTGAAAACTATGACTGGGCTTTCTGTCCATTCAATTTTCTCTCTGGAGCACTCTGCTAGACCACACTTGGCTTTAACTACCGCCAGACCAATTCATTAAGAAAAAAGGGTATAGTCTTGAGCCAGAATATTTATACACTTGACTCAGAAACAATCTATTCTAAGGGACATTTCCCCAAGCTAAATGCACTACAGGGTTTTCCTATTCATAAAATTCTTTAGCTGGTCTGTAACTCCCTTAAGTGGAGAGAAAAGGAGTCAGGTCCAAAAAAGAAAAATGCACACTGACCAAAAAGAAAGAAAATGCCTGAAGAAAGGCAGGGGTTTGGGCTACTTATAAAGCAACAAAACTTCTCTTCCATTTACTCTGATTACACAACCAATATTTACTCAGCTTACTCCTTCCTTTAGCACAAGGGGCAAGCATTTGTCAGGCAAAGAAAAGAGAACCACCAGTACTCCGTATCCTTTCCATCACAGCAGACGCCAGCCCCCAGATCCCAGCCTTTATCTAGGAGGCTGCCTGGGTTCAAGACACAATCAGATGGTCCAGAGACAGGACCCCATGAAGATACAAACACACGCAAGCATGTGCCCATGTATTCTTATCTTTCCTGTCCATTCAGGAGATCAAAACACAGATCTTCCCTTCCCTTCCTCTACGGCCATAGACACCACCCTTTTTCCCAGCCAGACCTCTCAGATGTTTGCCACAGATCATAAATGGCACCTAACACTGGGCTCTGCATAGGTAAACACATCACCGTGACCGGAATATCAACCATTTTCCTGATGACTCCCAGGCACAGGGTCACTAATGGCAACTTTAGAGAACTGAGAGACCTTGCAGTGGGGGGTGGGGGTGGGGAGGCCCCTGGCAGGTCCAGAAACGCGAGTCCTGGTATCAGATCTGCTGCTGAACTAGCTGTGTGATCTTGGGCCAACTACTTAGCCTTTCTGAGCCTCGGCTCCCTCATTTACAAAATTAAGTGTGAAACTAGATGATCTCTAAGCCATCTTCTGGTTCTAAGATCTTTTTTTGTTTTGTTTGTTCTTTTGTTTTGTTTTGTTTTGTGTCTGTGTTCGTTGAAGTGGTAAAGGACTAAAGGAGAAGGGCTGCAGATTTGTCACATTATACGTTATAAAGATGTCCCAGTGTTGTGCCATACAATATGGTAGCCACCGGCCATGTATATGCAGCCGTTACATACTAGAAATGTGGCTAGTCTGGATTTCTAGGATTTAGGATCCAAAAACACAAACTATCTCACTAATAATTTTTATACCAGTTACATGTATAAGTAATATTTAAGACATACTGGGTAAAATCAAATGCATTATTAAACCTCAATTTACCTTAACTCTTTATTTTTTTAATGTTGCTACTAGAAAATTTAAAATTAAAAAAAATCACTTGCATTATATTTCTGCTGGACAGCAATGCTCTACGGGGGAGTTTGGCTTAGAGGCCAAATCTGGCCCACAGCCTATTTTTATATACCCTGAAAGCTAAAAAGAGTTTTTCATTTTCAAAGAGTTGTTTTTTAAAAAAGAGAGAGACCATGTAATAGAGACTATGTGTGGCCAGCAAAGGCTAAAATATTTACTAACTTGCCCTTTATAGAGAAAGTCTGCCGACCTTCCCTCACTGCTGTCCTTGCATTACTCTGGTCTTGGATGCGGTGCCAGAAAAATTATGATTGGACAGAATTCCCCCACCAATCTCCATATTTCCACCATGTCCTAAATGTGGTGGAGAAACTATGAGGAAAACTCTAGAAGTTGGAAAGGATAGTCCAGACTTGCCAGTTTCCCTCTAAAGATAGCTGAGCATGAAGAAACTTAGCTTCCAAGGAAAAATGTGACAACTTTAACCTAATAATGTAGCGCTTTTTTTTTTTTTTTTTGGTCAAATTTGGTGTGACCAAGCACCCGTTTGCCCAGGACTAAGAGATATCCCGGAGTTTGAAGCATTCCCCCATGCTAATGTGCAAAAAATCAGGACCATCCTGGGCAAACCAAGAAAAGTCAGTCACTTTAAATTTTACCAATGAAAACTATGCTATCATGTTACATTAAAAAAAAAAAAAAACGCAATGCCTATCCCATGTTTTTCTAGAGACATACCTTCTTCAACAAAGCTGCACCCTCAATTTTTGTCTCTGCTACTTTCATTGTCTTTTAATTACGGAAAGTTAAATTTTCAGTAAGCCCTCCATTATAACCATTCAGTTCTTTCATTTTATGATCTTGAATTAAATCTCTTATCCTCACCAGACCACATTTTCCTCTATAAAATATCTTGAGCGGATGGCGAATTTTTTCCCAGTGACCTCTGTTGGAGGATAAAACAGCAGACTTCGAGAACCTTGAGGGAAATGAGGATTCCCAATTCAGGATTCCTGTTCAATTCAGGACCACTGGACAACCACTGTCAACAGGATGGAATTTTTTAAGTATTTTAAACTATTTAATACTACAATCGCTTGAGCTGGAGATAAATTAGAACCCAACAAGGTTCGATTTCCAAAGAAAAGGGTATAGAAATGATACTTCAAACCCAGAAAAGTTCTCTTTCCCATATACGTGACCACAAATGGTGATATTTTATTATTACTTATTTCACTATTTGGGGGTGATTGTTTTCACAATCATGGATGAAAGGGTAGTACATATCACTTTCACAAACAAATGAAACTTCAGAATGGAATCCCATTTCCCGCAATGGCCTGGAAATGCTCTCATTGTTTAGGAGAAGATGGTGTCATTCATTGCATATTAAACATACACTCCCTCTGTTTTATTGGGGATGCTCTATTGTGCAATAATTGGTCCCCATTGTTACATGCACAATTTGGCTGCTCAGATATAAAAGTAAAACCTCTTAAATAGCTATCTTCACTGATAGCCTTAGGCACAGACAGTCCCCCGTGGCCAGGAGCCCGCAGCAACCCATGACTAAGGCTTATGGCAGGGAGGGGTGGATGAAAAGGGGGTACACCTGTAATCTTTGATTTATATTAGAAAAAGCACCCCCTGAAACCTCATTAGCAATACTAAGTGCTGCGTCTGGTCCCCAGCGAGGACCTTCTGCCCAGAGTGCAGCCTGGTAGGGGAGGTGCAGGGAGCAGCCCACGCTCCCAGGACGGGAGGAGGATGGGGCAAGAGAAGTGTTCCTGCCGTATCCTAGCCGTTCCCCCCACAGGAGCACCTGTCCTTCTCTCTGAAGCGCCTCCCCCCATGCCCCATGTGACACCCGTGCTCCATCCAGCCCCTTTCCAAACCCATGATCCCAGGGCCGTTCCCCCACGGAGCTACGGGTGTCCTCCCAGCCCTTCGAGCCCAGACAGTCTCTGAATATTGAGTACACTCCCATTTCTCCCATATTACTGAAATCCTCCCTTTTCAACTCTGAAATCCTTTTATGTCAAAGTTCAACTTTGAATTTTTTTTTTATTGTTTCCATACATATCTTTTTGAAATGTCTTTGTTCCCCTTGGTCTGTCTCAAACCGTGCCACTCCTGACTCTGAAGTCCTGATCAGCCCAAGGGGACTTTTCTCCACAATTCGGCTTAGTCCTGTGAACCACTGGGGGGCCTGGCACATGCAGGAAGCATCACGCCGGCCGCAGAGCAATTAAACACATTGTCTCACCATCCAGGTGCTGACATCTGAACCGGTGGGACAATCGTGGCTTCCCCTGAGAAAAAAGCCAACTTGCTCCCACAAAACCTTCTAACGCAGGTGGACAAGGGTGGGAGGCAGCCCAAGGCATGGGAGCAAAGGGAGTCAGCCCTTTCCTCATCTCAGGTGGCGTTTGGGGCTCTATGCAGAACAGCGGGCTAACCGCGTGCTTCCTGGGACTCAACAACAGGGGGGAGCTGTTGGCCAGCAATCCAGAATGAGCAGCCCACCGTAGACAAGAGCGTGAAGAACGAGGAATCCCTGCGCTGCATGGAAAAAATGGGAAGTAATGTCTTCTATCTACACATTACTTTGTTTTTTTAAAAATTCTTTTATTTAAATTCAGTTTGTTAACATATACTGTATTATTAGTTTCAGGGGTAGAATTCAGTGATTCATCAGTTGCCAAGGCATGCGATGTTCATAACATCGCATGCCTTCCTTAATGCCCATCGCCCCATTACCCCATCCCCCCACCTGTCTCCCCTCCAGCAACCCTGCTTGTTTCCTAGACTTAAGCATCTCTATGGTTTGCCTCCCTCTCTATTTTCATCTGAGTTTATTTCCCCTTCCCTTCTCCTGTGTTAAGTTACCTTGTTTTTTAAACACATTGAAAGTATCTGAGAAGGTTTTCTAATTCAACGCCAGAGTCTCCTTGTCAAAGGGAGGACCATACAGAGCAGGTTAATCCTGAGTTCAAACCCCCAGGGTGTGACTTTGGCCAGCTCACTGACCGTGCCTGGGTCTCAAACTCGCCACTCTTCAAGTGGGACTAGTCATATCTACTTCATTAAGATTGCCTGGACAATTAAATGGGTGATATATAAAAAGCGTTTCATGCACCTGAAACACAGACAACGTTGTATGTCAATTATATCTCAGTTTTTAAAATGGTATTTAGCAATATACTAATGTACTTCTAAAATAACGAATGGCTACTGTTGTTACTACTGGTCTGGGCAGGTGGATAAGGGCAGCTGAGGAATGGGGCCAGGCTTACTCAGTGCCCATCCAGAAGCAGGCCTGCCAATGGTCTTCAGACAGTTTTCTCCACAAGGCCAGACCCTTGGATGATCTCTAGTCACAGAACCGAGATATACAGAGAAGAACAATCGCTAGGGTCTGCCATATTTAACAGGATGTTCAGGTTTAACACAAAAGTTAAAAACTTGACTGAAGTTAAAACTCAGGTGACTGTGTGAAAAAAATGGGAGCTGGAGGCAGAGCTATTCCTAAGAAAGACTAAAGTACTTCTCAGAATTTAAAGGAGACCAGAAAGTCTCCCTAGAAGGCTCCGTCACACTGGAGCCTCTGCCCAAAGGGCCACACCCCATGATTAACAATATCTGACAGGAAGTCAACCAGTCAGCATCACGGGATTTCCTCTTCCACGGCCACCCTGCTCTTTGTCAGCTCTCTACAAGGGATGCTAGATCTGTGAGCTAAGTTGAATCCCAGCTGGAAAACACAGACCACTAGAGAAGACTCCTCCTCCAAAGTCAAAGAAATCACTCCCAGGCTGCCTGCGTCCGGGCCGCAAGCTCAGCATGTTGGGTAGAACCGGGCAAGGCATTAACAAACGCCTCCAAGCCCCTGACTCTGCCTCCCGGTGACAAAGAGTTCCCTCTCCCTTTTACATCTGGTCTCCTGAGAGTCATCGCGAAACCCAGATGGGGGAGATATTTAACAGGCCCCCTTCACCTTTTTTAAGAGTGTTTTCAGGACTCCACACATTTTGTTTTGTTTTGCTTCTGATTTAACTAAATCTAGTATGAGTTCTCTTTCAAAGCCTTTACACATGCGAGCTTTACCCTATCAATTTCACAAACTTTTAATATGTTCTCACACGGCAACTTGGTACATTCTGTTCCTGCAGCATGAGCATAAGCTCCCACAATCTGAAGACTATCTCTTTATTTTTCTTTTTACTTTTTAGCCCTGTCTCGGTGCCTCCCGAATAGGAATATTCTCTAACCAGTGATCGACATGACTGTACCAACTCTTTCTGAATCTCTGTAGCTTGGGCTCAATGGGAACTTAGATAAACTACAGATAAACCACACACACACAAACACACACACACACACACACTCAGAAAACACAACACTCACAGAAGAGGAGGGAAGAGAGAGAGGATGACAAGAGCTACTAGTTTCATTTTAGTATGTAGGGACATCTCCCACAACACATATATTTGGCTTCCCATTCTTGGCCTCTATTTCATAAGAACTATGACACTATTTTCCTTTAAAATTTCAGACTAGTGCTCTCAAAGTGAGTTATATAAGTAGCAACTGAATTGGACTGGTCATTGAAGAAGAAAGTCCTGAACTGGTGGCTTCAAATTCTGTCTCTTCAGCAGCTTGGCTGAGAAAGTTCTGAAATCACCACCTTGTCTACTGTCTATGGTCTGATGAAGAAGAAAACTGAGAGGACACTGTGTTATCTCGACACTCCCTTTTTCTTCCTTTCCACATTCACCTGCCTTCCAACTGGAATTTTTTCATTCTTTTCAAATTATTCATCTTACTACTGTGGGATTTAATAAGTGGAGCTGTTGCTTTAGTTAAACTTTTATGGCGATGAGTTAGCAATCAAAAACTTTTTTTTTTTTTTTGTCAACTGATGAAAGTCTTAGTTTTGAAATACTTCAGGATTTTTCCATCAATAATTAAGTTTTTTCCTCTCCTATGAAATATGTTCACAAGAATAGTAAACCTCTTACCTAAAAAAAAAAAAAAAAAAAAAAAAAAAACCTGAGATGGGGCATCTGGGTGGCTCAGTCATTAGGTTTCTGCCTGCAGCTCAGGTCATGATCCCAGGGTCCTGGGATCGAGCCCTGAATCAGGCGCTGCCTCCCCAGTTCCCTCTCTCACTCTCTCTCTCTATCAAATAAATAAATAAAATCTTTTTAAAAGTCCAGAGATGGTTTGTTTCGATGATGAGAAAACTGTTAATTAAGGAGCTCAAGGTATTTGTCCAAGGGAACACACTATGAGCATGTGTTTAGCTTGGGATTCAAACCAACCTAATTTGACTCTAGAATCTACTCCCTATATCTGTGTGAGGTACACAGTGGTGCCCAATAGATGCTGTTGCCCATATTCCACTCAACCCAAAGGAAGGCTCAGAAACTTGCTAGGCTTAAAGGAAAGACATACCAGATCAAATACTTCAATACTAAGCTCTATTTGTAGCTTCTGGCAATACATCCCACTGCCCTAGAGTATATTCAGATCCTCTGTTCTACACTGGGCATCCTCCACAGCTAGGATAATCTCCCATATTTGTTCATGCCCTCCCCCTCCATCCTGACTTTAAAAACTCTGCAGAGAGTAGATGCTCAGTAAAAGCAGGAAAATTTTCTCATTTTTTAATAAAAAAATGAAATCCCAAAGACCCAGGGATCTCTAGCTAAGAGGCCCCACAGTCAGAAATACTGAAAAAAGATCATAGCTGACACCACAGTTGGTGAAAGTAACAGCCTACAGGCTGTGCCAACAGCCCTTTTCCCTCACTGAATCCCTCCATCATTTTTCTGATACAAGGCAGCAAATGCATTAAATCCTTTAAACATCCATTACAAGTTTGTACATAAAGGTAGTACATTTTTAAGAATTGAAAGAATGTCTACATACGAAATCACACACATACACACACACCCATCGGTATAGAACATGGTTCATGGCTCGAAAAGGATGAGGCTCGGTAGAGACTTAAAATAGTCATTTAATCTAATTGATCTCGGGCGTAATAGCAAAGAAGCCAGCTATGTCCAGATTAGATCTGAGAAGCAGATTTTTCCATTTTCCACATCTCTGGGAAAGATCCGTCTCCACGACAAGCCCAGCACTGAGAGCATTTGTTTATTGTTTCGACTTTGTTTCCTCCCGGGAACATTAAGTGGTCTCGGATAGTGGAGAGTAAATAGGCATCTGACTGTCACCCTCCCAGCTGGCGGACCCAAGTGTCACAGCTCAGGCCCACACCTGCTTGGTTTCCTACATAATCTCCACTTCAATTAGAATTAGATATTGGTCTGTGAGTCTGTGTTCTAATTTTACTTCTTATTTTAAATCTTGCTTTGGCATGCAATATCTTTTTTACATTCTTTGAAGGGAATAACTATGCTTGTCCCAAGAAATCATCAAGATTCTATTCAAAGCAATGCCCCCAGCGGGTTCTCCACTGACATTTTATGACCTAGAATCAGTGAGAACAGGGCAGTGTTCTGTCATTTGACCACGCGGCTGTCATCTTTTTGATGATCCCTGACAGCATTCCATTTCGGCCGGCAAGAAGCCATCACTTCATGAGGTGGTCTCATTCTAACCACAGATATGTATTTCTGCTTTGATAAAATGTAGAATTATGTATATTATGGATAGCTCTCCCTATTTGTTTTTCTTGAATCACTCAGCTATACAGTATGCTGAATGACATATAAATATAGAAATTATGGAAATAGAGAAAGCATTTTATCCAATGCAGATCCTGAGTTGCTAAAATTAGTTGCTAAAATTTCTCTCTAGGGTGTCATTTAAAATCTAACCTTGTCCCAAATAACTGACCACCAATTTCTTTTATTCCCAAGAAGGAGAGAGCCCTGCAGTGCGACGCAGCCAGAGCATTTGCTGGATGGGCTGGAGGCATCCACCTGGGGGAGAAGTAAAGAAAACATTCACACACACACACACACACACACACACACATACACACACACACGCACACCCCTGATCAAACACATACATGCACAAAGGCACACTATTCCACCTGGATGCCTACCCTGTGGCATCCAGGAGGAATAAGAGAACATACCAATGGAGGGACTGGCACCTCCTTCACCCCCATTTTCTGTGCCAGCACAGCCCATTCCAAAATGGTAAACATGAACTATTGATGCAGGTGTTTGTAAACAAGTAAGTCTGGAGAGGTTTCTAATTATAAGCTGTCACAGCTAAAATTAGAAACCTGGTCCGTTCACCAAAAAACAACAACAACAAACAAACAAACAAACAAAAAACCTCTCCAAAAGGGTTTATTTAAATGAGAGCAGCCAGGAGACAGGAAGCTCTGGTTGGCAAGGACTGATGAGCTCTGGTGACACAGCCAAGTAACTGCTGTTTATCAACTCACCCCCTGGACTGTGAGGTATGCTTCTGAAGTTCCTAGCGAAGAAAGCCACGACTTCCATCCATTGTCATGGTATGCCCCCACCTTCTCTAGACTCAGTTTCCTGATCTCTCCCCCTGCATCCTCAAAAATATCATCTCATAAATTCCTATTTCTCCTTTTGCTCCCAGCTCCAGTTCAAAGGCAATGCCAAACATTAAGGATTTCTTGGCATTCACAAGCATCCAAGCATAAACGAACACTCCATAATAATCTATGTACGGATGCTCAAGCCCCAACATTCATTAGAAAACTCAGCAAAGAAGACACCTCATGCGTCTCCAGGGCAATCACTGCACTTTCCACTCCTGGACACAGCAAAGTGGACACCCTCACTGGTTGCAGCTAACATGGGCCTCAAACACTTTTCATAAATGGAAAGAAGGAAGCTGGGTTCCATTGCAGAGAGAGGAAGGCTCTCTCTCTTCCATTTACACAAACAATATAAAATCACCTGACTCCACCTGAAAAGTCTGTGTCATTTTCAAAACCTATCCATAATAAATGAATATTACATAACTTATCTCTAGTTAACCAAAATTCTCAGCCATACTTCCTGAAGTAAAGTACATCACTGTTGACACTTTCCAGTCTTACGAGAGCCAATAAAGAATCTTGTGACAATGATGTTCCTCCACACTTTTATTAAAGAGCCATTATCTTAAACCAGAGTTTTAAATTTAGCTATTTTTGTCTTTATTTTCATCACTCTCATCTCGAGCCACCTTCTCAGGATTATAGGCAGAAGAATTAGGTTTATTTGCACCCACATCCTGGCTCTTCAAAACACATATAGATGGTAGTTTAAGTCATATTTCTAGAGACAAAGTGCTAATGTTCTTTCTATAGACTGTGCCCATATGGGAACAAGACAAAAACTAAGAACTCAACGTGGAGAGCTAGAGATCGATTGTAGAGGGTTGCAGAAAATAGGGATAATAACCTCTCCTGGATATTCCCCCACGTGCATATCAGCACCAGCTGCAATCTCATCCCTTCCCTCACACCATCACCCAGAGTTCTGAACCACCACCACCACCACCACGACCAAAAACAGCTGCCAGATTTAAATTTTAACTTTCTCTCTTCAATTTCTAGAAAGGATACCAGTAACATTCGCACAGCCAAGGGCAAGAAAAAAGAGGAAGAAACCAACTACAGACCCTTTGACTATTACACCCTGGATAATCTTTCAGACAAGACTTAGTCAATTCTCTGAATAAAGCGATCATTACCTCTCAGCAGAACTGGGTAGCAGGCCTTGAAATGCAGACACTCGAGACATTTCCTCCGCCTCCACAGGATGACCAATAGATCCTTCTGAAATCATCTGTCTGCTAACCACCTTCCCCTTTGGCTGCATGGGAATCCCTACCCAGATTGGCCCTTGTGATTAGCCTCTTGAACACTAGCTCTACGGATACCTGAGGCTCTCTGGTTTACCTAACTTTCTCAACCATGGGACCCCTCCCACCGTTGGCATGCACCTGATTCTATTCATTAACTGTAGAACTACCCTAGAAAGCTCTGTGAAATGACTCCGTCTCATCCCACTCCAAGCTCATTCTATACAAAATCATGTGGCCCCTTCCTGGATATCTTTAATCCACCTCTTAATTCGTTCCTAACATAATCCACACACTCACTATTCCAAACCTAACCCATACATCCCATATCCCTCATCTGACCTCCAGCTCATGTTACAGACCAGACATAAGGTGCAAAAGAACTCCAGGTCACTTATAAAGAGGCATACAATCATTGACTATAATTGACACATAAAATCCCAGGCCATTTTCATATTTTCTGACTGGCACTTTTAAAAAAACAAAAAAGAACCCCAGCTCCATGGGAAAATGGACTTCCTGCTGAAAGCCGCAGCAAAACAGCCACCAGAATAATTCACTGGCACTGGGTTATTAAAATCCCTGACAGGTATTACCTAACATGTTGGAAAATTATTCAGGCACATGTGTACACATATATCTACCTTCTGTGTTTGTGTGCTCACACACACACACACACACACACACTCACACACATTTTTAGTAAGTACTCATTAAGCTATCTGAGATATTAAAACTAATCACGGCAGTTTTCCTTTAATGTTATCCTCAGTATAAAGAGAAATGAGCCCATTGTCATTTATTTCAAAATCATTCTTTATAAAAAATAGCTAATCTCCAAAAGCACACCTGGTTTATTGAAGTGAATACAAAGATGCAGCATATAGCCTTAATGTGCTCAGCTGGGAAAATATATTTTTTAAATGAGCATTTGTTAGGGCTTTATTTGCAAATGCAAACTATCCAAGGCACTCTTTGTGCATGTAGGGATTTTTCATTTCAAAAACCACATTAATATAGGAGGATTCACATCAAACACTAACAGCAACAAAGAAAATTAACCCCTGCAGGACTGGAGAAAAAAAAAATACAACCCAACAACAACGTAATACCAGGTTAGAGGACATTCAAAACCCAGGAAAGTATTGACACAACCCCTAAGGGCCTCTGGTAGGCATTTTTAACATAACACTGTTCCAGCAAAACCTCCTGACTAATATATTTAGAGTGCAAGTTTCTACAAAGTTGACTCAGGTCTTAAAACTGGCAGAAAAGGAAGTGCCAAGTTAAATATTAGAAAGAAAAGATCACCCATGAACCACACTTGGGAACTTCCAAAGGAAAGTAATGGCAAGTCTAGAGCTTTCCTTAGTCTTCCAAGATGGCCGGTCTCCATGAGGAGGCACGAGGTTGCCCCAGTTGCCAAGGAGGGGATAGTGGAAGGCTTTCCCAACAAGACCATGTGGGAAGGAGAGTATGGCTTTTGGCCATGTTAGTTGGGTGTCTCCTAGATACGATGGCAGGTGTCATTTTTTTTTTCCATTTGATCAGGGAATGTAATACATCTTCAAAACAATTTTCACCCAACTGGCCAGAGATGTTAAAACCCAATCCTGAAAGAATCCCTTTGCTACTCTCCCTCAGAGGTACACTCTCCTATCCTGCCTTGATTCTTTTGAAATATAGAATTTTCACCCAGATGTCTTGGGTCTGTCTGACTTTTCACTTTTCTGTATTTAAAAATAAAATTAAAAATATATAGTTGGTATATGTTGAGATGCTTTTCCATTAGTGACCTAAAGAAAAATAAAATAATTCTGCTAAATGGCAAGCTAAACACACAAGACTGGCATTTCCAGTGCTGGAAACAATAATGTTTATGGAGCTTGTCATGATCTGAAAGGGTTAAGGCATGTCTTCACTAGAAGGAGTTATGTCAGGAGCCACTGACATCCTGTGCTGTGCATTCCTTTTCAAATCAAATCTAAAATTAGTGCTAACTTTTTCTACTTATATCCCAAATGGATATTAGCATAATTATTGGAGGGTTTTTTTTTTAACCTTTTAATTTTATATCCACATAGCATCCAGCACAGTAGCTAATACAAAAGGGATGATCAATACACAGGTTTTGAATCAACTGCATGAATCAACTTGCTGGCAGTAGATCAAGGAAGTCATGCTAGACAAGCACACACACAATATGTTACTAACTCCTCAGGTTAAACCCTTCAATGACTCTCCATTATCCTCCTTTAATAAAATCCAACCATCTTCTGCTTATTTAGCTCCTACCTACATTTCTAGCCTCATCACTCAGCAACATTTTTGCAAGTATTGGGGGAATACAGTAACAACAGAAGTAAAATAGAATTTTGTGAGTAAAATCTTAAAAGCAACACAAAATGGGATCAGAACAGAGAGATATGCAACATCATTGGAAAGAGACAAAATTAATCCCTAGTTGATAAGATTTGCTGTAAACTGACTGAATATATTAATTTATGTAAATGGAGGCTGTGTCCTTCAAAGAGAAGGTAGAGTGGTGAACCATGGGATGTGGCATGGAGAAAGAGTATTAATCAATACACTTATTCATCATCTGGTTTCATTGGTAAGCCTCTGCCTACAGTGTGATGGTTGCATCACACTATCTACCATTTGGTCAATCTAGTTATCACTCCTCTAATTTCCTACTTACCCACCAATCTTACAATTATGATGTGATTTCTTTAGAAATACTCATATTTAAGCTATACATGTATACATTCTACTGACTACTCTCTACTTGGATGTCTCACAAAAACTTTAAATTCAGCACATCCAAAAGTGGTCTAGTACCCCCAACCAATTCTTTTTCCAATGTTCTGTGACTTATCAAGTGGCATTGCCATCCGTCCACACAAACCAGAAACCTTGAGATTCTCAGATTTGATCAATTCACCTTATTCCAAGTACCAAGTACTATCAATCCTAACATCTAGATATTTTTCTAATTCATTTATTTCTCTCCATCTTTACTGTCATCACCAAGTCCAAGTTATACATATCTCTTAGGAGACCTTGTTCCTACTTTCAACAGTGAGAGTATTTTAAAAATAATAAATCATAATCCTTTGTACCTATCTACTTCCACAGATGAGCATGAGGATAACTGTTCCAGTGGGAGAAGGACTTGGACATGACCAGGTAGAAAGAGCACACCTCTTAGCTTTGAGTCTCAAAGGTGATTTACATGACCTCTGTAGAGAAAAGACTCAAAAGTTAAGCCTTGAAGAGTGCAAGAAAGGGAATTCTCAATTCAAGTTCTTTGGCTTGTATACTAGATTTTTGTGTTTAACTACAGGCCAAGAAAGAGAGTGCAAATGCGACTCAGGAGAAAAAATCTAGCTGACCTTTCCAGCCCTGAGTATTGGGGAGGAAGACCAGAGGTAGAGACAGCAGTAGCAGAGACCATGAAATATGTGTCTTGACTCACTTCTCTGGAGTGAAGACCTGGAGCAGGTAGGTATTTAAAGAGTTGTTCTCCGCTTCCTGTTTAAGACCATCTTGCCAGGTGCTCCCCAACTCCCAAACTGGAGCAAACCAGCAGAGTGTAAGTTGAGGGAAACAAGGGTAAGTGGAGAGGAAGACTGAGTCTAGTGACCTAGGTCCTTCGGCTTTAGTGTAGTATGGAAGTACAAAAGGTCTTGTGAATACTGGGGAGGGACACGGGCAGTCACAGATGGTGCTGGCTAGGGAGCCTACCAGGATCCAGGGCTGGGGGGTGATGGGTACCATACTGGAGTCTAGATGGAACACAGAGCCAGACTTCAGTCATGATGCCACAATGCCAGAGAGAGCTCAGGGGCAAACGAGGCAGTGAAGAGGACCCAGGCCCTAACCGAGCTGAAATACAACAGACAGTGAGTTCAACTGGCAGGGAGTCAGTGGCGACCAGGCATACAATGAGCTATGACTCCCACAGAGGACAGCAGTTAAGAACCCAGAAATTTACCTTGATTGAGACCCATACGCAAATACCAGGCACTGGAAGCTTTCCCATTCCACCAGGCCATCTTGGGGAGAAGGAGACATGGTGGATAACTCTGACCGGGTGCTTACCTGGAAGGGACCATTTTTAATGAAAGAAAATGATTTAAAACTGGAAGAGATTAGGATATGAAATATTTCCCCTGCTATTCACTAAGAATAGAAGCGTCCAGTGTAAGTAAATTTTCCACCTGCAACACACACTGTCCCTCCTGCTATCTGCTATCAAGTTGTAGCCAAAATGGTGTTTTGACAATGGGTATCTAATTAAGCCATGTGGATTATGAAAACACTTCCAAGGTTTTCTTCTGCCCATTGGATAGAGATCAAAATCCTTAATATGGCCAATAAGTCCTTCCTATCAGGCCCTCCTATGCTCTCCACCACCACCTCCCGCTTCATCCAGCTCCCCTCTCACTTCAGTGCACTATTCCCCAATTATAATAATGGTCTTCAGAATTTCTTGAACTTGCATACTCTCAGCCTATATTATTACCACCCTCTCCCACTCCAAATTCCACTCATCCTTTAAGTCAGAATTTATATTTTTCTCAGGCAAGCTTCCTCTGACTACAATTTTTATCCCTGGAAAATTCTAAATTACATTTAAAAAAAAACTAATTTCCTGACTTCAGGAATTCCCAGAGCCTTTATGATCCCATTGTGAATCTCAAAGAAGCAAGAAGGAACGTGCACCATTTCCTAAACCTTTCTACCTGGAACACTTGTATCTGTCTCTGAGAATCAGTACCTTCAGGAAAGCACTAGGTAAATACTGACTCATGAGATTCACAGAACCAAGACTCGGGTCTCTTCAAAGAACAGAGAATAACTAAAGTTGAGAAGGCTTCTTAGAGAAGAAAAGAAATACTTCTCCCATAGTGGGAAAATTCCCATGTGGAATCTCTCTTGAGGAGGTGATAAACACAGTAATAGAGCATGGGAGGAAAAAGGAAAGAATATAACTGGTGTGCCAATGGCCCCATCAAGAAGTTCTAGAGGTGCCCAGGTAGGGCATTCACGATCTCCCCGCTGTCCACTGCCCTGTCCCCAATTCCATGGCCCCTGGCTGCAGCCTGAGCTCCAAGCACCTTCTCCTCAAGCCACAGGCTGCACTAGAGTAGGTTCCAATCCAGGCAGATCAGCCAGTGACACTCATGAGAAGTCAACAGCAGCCATTCTGACAACCAGAAGACAGAGGTCACAAGAAAAGAAAGGAAGGCAGAATGAGGCAGAAAGGGAAGTAGAAGCTGGTCTTCTCTGCTCCCACCTGTGAAGACCATATGCTCCAGGAAAGAGGTGGCATCATTCTGGATAAGCAGAGTAAATAAATCTACAAATAGCAGAAATATGAGAAAACTTGCCATCAGAAGATTTATGGCATTTTCCACATGGCCCAAACCTCACGGTAAGTTAGATGCTCTTGAACCCCATTCAAGGGAATTTAATAACCAAGATGTTAATGAACCTTATTAGAAGGCAATCTTACCTGCGTGATCCTCTGACCTGGACCCAAAGGATCATCTAGAGTGACATGCCAAGATATGTGAGCTAGGGTGGTGGAAAAGAACTTTTGGCAACACAGCTTAATAAATGGAGTTTTTGGCCCAAGGAAGTTGCTGATGTAGTAAAACTAAACATGGTCCAACAAAAATTAGGTTACACATGAGAAAGATCTTGATAAAATATAGTCCTTCCCCAGCAGGGCTACATTATTGTCTATTAGATGGGACAGGCCAGATAACCTGTGCAACTTTATCACCTAAGGTCATAGGTCATGAGGGGACAACTCAAGTTGGAGTAACAGATGCCGGTCAGACATTCTGCATGTGAATGATTCCTCATCTAAGGCCAAGAATCTCCTCCTGCTTGAAATAAACTCACAGAAAAGCTGATGATTGTGGATCAGTGGAAGGAATGGCAACCTCCAAAACCCAACACTCTCAGAAGAGCAGGATCGTTAAGGGCAGCAGTAGAAGATCGAGGCCAAGCACCGCTCAAGCAGAGGTGTAGATCCAATAGCCACATCTCCCCTGCTCGGTTATCATCTGTCTTTTCCTCAACATGCTTGTTTATAAATAGTCACAGCAAATGGGACCCTCACAAAAGTGAATCAGTCACTAAGCGAATAATCTGGAAATCTGGGGGTAGTCATGGCCTAACTCACTACGTCACTAGGTTCTGAGGGCCTGCATACACTATTAAAAGACCTTTCTAGGGCTCCACATGATAAAAATAGTGCCGTTTAAAATGACTGCTCTGGTTAAGGATATTGCTTTGGCTGTCAGATGGTAAGTAGCCAGGTGTGGAGAAGAATCGTGACCAGAAGAGACTCCAAGGTAGAAAGAGACATTTTTTTTTAAGGTGCGCATACAGGCTGACAAAGAGGAAAGAATGGAATGATGGAAGGAAGGTTTTGTAAAAGACTTTTTTCCTCCTTATTTCACATCCAGGATCTAAGCCCCGACGCACTGGCCAATGAGCTGAAGTCAGCAGTTCTAAGTCCTCAGGTGGTTCTGAGACAGGAGAGAAAGGCATGGATAAGGGGGACGGGGCGGGGGAGTAGGTAACACTGGGTCATTTGATCATTCTTGGCCTGAACCAATGAGGGTTTCCCCTTCGGGTCTTATCCTGAAGAAAGCTCCAGGCAACCTCAGGCTGATTCTTTCCTTGTCACTTCTCAAAGGTGAATCAGTTCATGCTTATGATGGCTGGCTCTGTGCTACTGTTGAGGTTAACATGAACCTTCTAATTATAAAGAACAGGCTTCTTGGGCTTCTCCAGGCAAAAACCGAGAGGAAGCCAATGTTATTTTTGCTGTTACTGCAACATCCAAATCATTTTCCATCTGCTACAGCCTCAAATTAAAAGGGCAGTGATTAGGAGTGAGCGCAAGCCCACCAGCATGGGCCATCGTTTACTTAGGTTTCTGAGACAGTCACTGTGCCATTTTCGGGATTGAGGTGACACAGAGAGCTCGGCTACATGGGCTAGGACTTGACCTAAGAGACAAAACAGCTGGGTCACGTACAGACTGTGCTTTTAAACAGCTAAGTGGCGTCCTGCAAAAGCAACTTAACCCATCAGGAGTCCTGTTTCCCATCTACAAAATACTCAAAAGTATGCAAAGCATTTGGAAGAAAGTCCCCTGTTAGAATCATTTCAATGGGCACAGGAAGGCCTGCTTCCTGGACTCCTAAGAATACATAAGAAAGTAAAATGGAAATATACTTTGGATTCTGAGATTGAATTTTAAAAACTATAGAGCAAGCGTTTATGCAGCATTTGAAGAAGCGTCACAGGACGCACTGGGGTGATTTAGAACAGAACAAATTTCATGGGGCAACCACGAAACAGACACTGGGACAAGTTTCATAGTGACTGAATGCGTCAACATCAAGGGACCCTCCACCTGTAAATTATTCCAAATGAATTCCTTGTTACAAGAGGAGTACCAACCATATATCACATACATGGCACAATGTCACCGTCTCACCCCCACTTTTCTAAAACGACCTAAGAGAGATCTGTGCGTTCAGAACCAGGTTCTTAAGAACATCTCTGACAAAATATCCAAGAGTCCTTCAAACAAACCATAAGCTCCCCTTGACTTGATGGAACGTTTCCAGTAAGTCCCTAAGGGGTAACAGGTAGTCATTGACGAAATAAGCTCTTGGAGAAAAGGACAGTTGGTTACGGGTGTGGGGCAAAATGAGGACCATAATCTGGTTGACCGTGAGAGTTAACTACAGCAGGGCATTCCTTAAATGGTTTCTCAGAGACACTTTGGGGCAGTTGGTTCAGGAATCCCATGTCTTCCAGCCAGAATCCACGGACTGATCACCCTTAAGCACTAAGATGGTTCTTGCATACTACGGGACTTTTGATGAAAACAGATAGGCCACCTGGAGACGAAACAAGAGATCCTTTTCTTTCATCTTCCTTCACTCATTCTTCCTCAATCAGAACAAAATTACATGTCTAAAAGCAGTTGCCCCCCCCCCAAAAAAACCCTTAAAATGCTGTAGAAAAATTGTGTGTTTCTTGCTGTAGTCATTAAACCTTTACAGAATTATTCAAGAATATTAAAACGGAACTTTTATATGTGTTCCTGAGCTTATTTCTTTGGTTCCAAACGATTTGAGTGATGTGATAAAGAAAGAAAACTAAGGGTCTTGTGCCTAAAATATGGTGGTTGTTTTTGCTCTATTTTGTTTTGTTTTTCACTCTGACAACATATTAGAGTCTTTTTGTGTTCTTCCTGGAGCTACCAAAGGGCTGGCTACAGTCATGGGTATTATCACCAGAGATTGGGGCAACATGGTAAGGAGGGGTTGGCACATTTTTCCAGGAGTAAGGGCATTTGGAAACTCCATGGTGGGTCCCCATGGCACAAAGGCTCTTGTGTACGGTAGTGCTTTACAAGAAAGGCTCAGCCGATTCCTCAGCAGCTGTGAAGTTGTCAGCCGTGGCATTCTTTACAAAGCTGGGTGGCTGCTCACTGCTGACATGTTCAATTTTGAGCGCTGAAAAAAAAGAAAAACCCTCCCTGGAATGTTGAGCTAGGCAAAGATAGCAGATGCCCAAAATGAAAAAGCCCATGATACATCAGGTGCTTAGGAACCTTCTGGAAACTATTGAAAAAACACGAGTCTTTTTCTACTAAGGTTGCACTTAGCCATTTCAGGTGCTTTTCATCCAAATCCCTCAACTTCCCCCTCCTGAACCTTGACAGCCAGACTCGAGATGATCCAATAGGCTATCGATCATATTCTCTTCTAAAGGTCACACTGGGAGAAGCATAAATGCCAGACAAACCGCACACTTCTCTAAGAAAGATGCACATTTCATTTGCTTTCCTATTTAATCTCCTATGGGCTTTCAGCAAGACACGCAAATTATCCTGGAAATGACCATGTTAGGTTCAATCCCACACTTGGGATCATTTTCTGAGGTGTTCTCAGTCTGGAGCTCAAATGAAAGGACAAAAGGCACGTGGCCACCTGCCTAGACTCCAGTCGAAGCATAGAAGACAACTCGACAGCAAGTTTTGGTATCTTCTAACGGAAGAAAAACAGTCTCCCTCCAAGAGTGTTGCAACACCGGTTCCTAGGACTAGATCTTGCCACAACAGTGTCGATTTAGGTAGTAATGACCCGAACAAAGCTAAATGTATGGCTACTGTGGTTATTATAGGGGTGCCTGGCAATAAAATACTATGCCTTAGCAAATAAAGAGACATAGGAGGTGAAAAAAGGTCAGAGAAAAAAACAGATGAGAAATCAATGTCAAAAGAGGTCACTTTATGAGCTTCAAAGGGAGCACCAGTCATTGATTATAATATCACTGAAACAACACAGGCCCTATGAGATTTGAAATTACATTTCCAGTCTGAATTTATAGAACTCACTGCAGACTCTGGTTGTGATTGTAGCCGATTAATGGAAGCCTACCAAGTGAGCATGATTTAGATGGGCACAGGCAGAGGTGAATTTGGTTTTCCTCAGTTTGTAGAACTAGGTGCATGATCAAGAAAGGTTTGGAAGAGGTTTCTTCTGTAATTTCAGAGACACTGCTGGTAATAGCTGGAGGCCAGAATGATCTTTCTAGAACACACACCAGATTATGGCACTCCCCTGCTTACAAACCACAGACAGCCCTTTTCTTCATGCACGATAAGGGACAGAAGAATCCTTAGCTAATATGCAAGCCTACTCTAATGAGACCATGGCCTCCTTTTCTGACTTCATCTGGTAGACCAACCATACCAACATTTTCTTGGTTTTCCAAAGCCAACATACACTTCCCTATATCCAAGTCTTCATACTTTTGTTTTCTGGCTGAAATGCCCTCTCTAACCTGGTAAATGATTCTGATTCTCTTTTCCCATTTCTTCACCATCGCAGATCATGGACTCACCAAACCGCACTTCCTTTCCTCTGGGTACACAATTATGCTACCTTTTTTTATATTCCCTTGCTCAAATAGTTTTACACGCCTGAACTCTGGCCAGTGGTACGTGGATAGAAATGATGTATGTATGACGACACTGGTCCCTAAAATCCTCCCCTGGGGTACTCTCTGACCACTCCCTTCCAATGAGCCGGACTCTGAGGCCCTTGGGGATGGCCCTGAGTCCCTGAATAACAGTGTAGGGCAGAGTACCCCACTCACCCCACCCTCCAATCCACGTCAGGTGTAGCATAAATGAGAAATAATTTAAGACACCAAGATGTTTAGGATGTTCGTTTCAGCAGATAGTCTACTTTGATTCATGCCCTCTATTATTAATTGTATTTTATCTCATTATTGTGGTTATTTTTATGGGTCACCATAAATATAATAGAAGTCGAGATATAAATAGAAACTCATGTTTATTGAAGGGAAGAAAAGCTGAACTTAGACCTAAACAAAAAAACAAAATATTGCAAAACTTTTTTACCATTTCTGAGCTGACTATCTAAGTTGGCTAGAACATGGTGCCTCTGAAATTGTGTTCATGGGTTACACCCTACTGGAGGTAGTCATCTTGTACAGAAGAAGGCCTTTATGGAGAGCCAGGATGTTTCTCTTTGCTGGGCTGCTGCTTCTTCAATGCATGCCACTCATCAGATAGGGCACTGCTTAAAGGACCATGAAGGGAGACAATGACTGAGCACGTTGGCAGCACTGGTGGCACAGTTTTTCAATCCTTTGAACAAGATAAAAATAGAACGACTAGACTACAAAACCCAAAACTCAGGGACAACTTTTAAAACAAAACAGGAGACAAAATTTCCTCATGAATCTGAAACCAGTTGATTGGGCAAACCACCAAGAGTCACAAATCCTACATAGAATCAGCATGGGAGGAAGGAGGAAATAATGGAGTGCCATCTCATGGACCTAATAACAGGGGAACCTTAAAACAGCCAACAATACTCACTGGAAAGTTCAGCGGGCCCATTTGAAACAATAACTATAACTGGGAGGGGTTTTGTCCTTTTTAACACCTTGGTGCAAGGGGCCCATCCACGCTAAGTAGGACTAAAAGAAATAGAGCAGTTTAATTGCCACAACCCTGTCAAGCCACCAGGGTTCCCTTCCAGAGTAGCTCCCACTAATGAGAAAGTGCCATCAATGTTGTGCTGTACGGAATAAAAGATCTGAAAGAAAGAGAAGATCAAAGTGGCAATGAGGAAAGCAGCCAGAAAGAATCTACCATATTTTTTGTATACTGCATTACATAAGCACACACACACACACACACACACACACACACACACACAGGAAAAGCTCTGTTTCCTGAACCTATATCTCATTCTAAAAGGTCAGGAAAATTAATTTCACATAAAAATGAACAATGGAAAAGTATCAAGGTCAAATCTCATACAAAGTTATCATAATTACAAAAAAAAAAAAAAGAATAGGGAACAGAAAAACATCCCTAGAGACAAAAAAAGCATGCTGGAAAGACATTCTCATAAAACAGATCAAAACTATAACCTGTCATTTCAAAAGAAGCTTAAAGACATTAAGAAATGATATAAAATATAAAAGAACACCACGGTCAGATTAGAAGAATTTATTTATGAGTATGGTGACAGGACTCAGGAAAGAATTAGAAATAAAAGAAAAAAAAGTAACTTTATAAATGCCAACTAAACTAGGAACAAATAAACACAACAGAAAATTCCTTAACAAATATAAAAGGTAAAAAGGAGGGAAGGTAAAAAATCAAAAAGAAATGAAAGAGATAAAAAGGTTTGAAAAACAAATAGTAAAGATAAGCAAAGAAATTGAGCATATGGATTAAAAGAGATTCTGAAGAAGGAATCAAAGCAAGTGAATATAATGAATACTAATGACTATAATTCAAGAAGATTTCCTGAAATTTTAAAAAAAGCTTGAAATGACCCTGAATAATTATACCGTGTACCTGACAATACTAATCCCCCCAAAACCAATACTGACACATGTTCTAATCAAACTCTTTGAGTACATGACTTACAGTGTAAAGAAAATTAAATTATCATCAGATTCTTCTAAAGCAAAGCTTTAAAAGGAAGAAAATTAAGTTGCCTATTTGATATCCCAGAGGAAAGAAAATACTTTTATATCCAGCAAAACTGACTTGCAAGTATAAAGGTTTCAAACAAACTGTTAGGGATATAGGCCAGAACTGAAGGAGTATTGTTCCCAAGAGTCTTTTCCGAAGAACATACTAGCAAATGAGCTTCAGGCAATCAAAACAATTAGAGAGACCATCAACATAAAGACTGGTGGTGAATATTAAAATATATAGTTGCCTGTGAAATTAAGATTAAAAGTATGCTAAGAGACAGAGAAGCAGAGTACCTAATGGCTGTATGTTCTGACAAGTTACATACAGCACGACTATTCACAACTATTTTAAAATGAGGGAAGGACTGGGGTGGGACTATATGGAAAAAAAAGTTTTTCATGTTTTCAATAACTGCATTGCTACTAGTATGAGTACTGCTCTCCTGAGACAAGTATGTGGCTAACATGGTTTAAAACAAGGGGGTAACTATGGGCTGTTCTAATTCCATTATCCCCTCTATCCGTGTCAATCAAGACTCTTGAAAAAGGGAAGATATATTAGTGTAATGAAGAAGAGGTTATATAAAAGTCTGTAATCCCAAATCTGAATTGGAATATCAATATGAATGCATAAATTCATAAAATATTTAATAAAATATAGATGTACTCATAAAATATAGGTACCTATATTTAATAATAGGTAGGTAGATGGATCGGTAGATCGATCGATTGATCAAACCCCAATTCTGTCCTCCACAAAGGGTTAAGAAACAAAGAACATCCCAGCAGCAATGAGCGTCCAAACTGTAGACTTGGAAAAACATTTCTTATCTAAAGAAATAAGGGTTCTTGGAAAAATGGCCAATTCCACATCTGGGACAGGAAATGTACAAGAGGAACCTGGAACTTCCTGTATTATCAGACAGCAGGGAAGTTATCAAAGGCTTTTAAGGCAATGACAAAAAGACTTGAGATCCAACTTGAAGAGGTCCTCCCAAGCTAGAGCGGGACAATATGAGCTTCAGTAAGAACTACCTTGCAGGGGGCGCCTGGGTGGCTCAGTGGGTTAAAGCCTCTGCCTTCAGTTCAGATCATGATCCCAGAGTCCTGGGATAGAGCCCCGCATCGGGCTCTCTGCTCAACAGGGAGCCTGCTTCCTCCTCTCTCTCTGCCTGCCTCTTTGCCTACTTGTGATCTCTGCCTGTGAAATAAATAAAATCTTAAAAAAAAAAAAGAAAAAAAAAAAAAGAACTACCTTGTCAGCACCACGTACAGTCTTGCCTAAGGAATCAAACCTGAGCGTGATCCAGTATCTGGATCCAGTTGCCCATCTGCAGAAAATGCAGGGGCAGGGAAATGGGTTAGAGCTCACTATGAGGAGGTAGTCAGGAAAACTCAGGCTCAGGGAAAGTCTATAGGCCAAATGGCCCAGGTTCCTCAATAAACTGTAAAGAGATAAAAGGGCTTGAGGAGGAACTTACAAAGTGAAAGAGATTTACAAGGCATATCCATTTTTTTTTTAATGGGCAAGACTAAACTATAGCATCTGGGAGGCACACTGGGTGATGGGCATATTTCTAACAATATAATGAAATGATTATTATAATAGGATGATGATTATTTATGGGGAGTAAAAAAGGTGTGATTGGGAGAGGCTTATGAGTGACAAAAGTCTAGTTTTTGTCCAGGCTAGCATACAATACATACAAAATTTTCCTATACATACATACACACACACACACACACACGTAAGATTTTATACAATATATATGCAATATGCAAATTTGCAATACTTAATCAGGACCTTCATTTGATTCATATAGTTTTTCTTTTTGTGTTTTATTTACAATAAAAATATTTTTTTAAAAAACTGTTTCTCACTGCCATCCAGTCTTCTGCTGAGAAGGCATCACAAAACACATGGTTGAAGTAGAAAACAATGCTAGGAAATGATGACTGAGGTCATACTGTGAAGGTCAACAAAAGTCTTTGCAGAGTTATATTTCATTAGGAAAATAATGTAGATCCACTTCAAGGTTTTTATGAGTCCAGTGACTTCCCCTTTCCTCTGAACTTCGTTTTCTTCTTTTTTTTTTTTTTTTAAGATTTTATTTATTTATTTGACAGGAAGATCACAAGTAGACAGAGAGGCAGGCAGAGAGAGAGAGGGAGAAGCAGGCTCCCCACTTAGCAGAGAGCCCGATGCAGGACTTGATCCCAGGACCCTGAGATCATGACCTGAGCCAAAGGCAGAGGCTTTAACCCACTGAGCCATCCTGGCACCCTCCTCTGAACTTCTTAATGTCTCCATCATTTATTTGATTTTCATACTTGTGTAATTAAGCTGAGGATGCTGAAGGAAAACGATGCAAGATAAACCGTGACACTAACACTGTGGTCTTCAGTGGGTGAGGGGGGATGGCCCAACGCCCTGATCATGGTAGAGGTACCCTCAGCCCATTTTACTGGGATTTAATACAGGCCTGCTCATTGTGTTCCATACATTAAATTAAGCTTCTCCAGAGCATTTGCTTTTCCAAGCATCTAAATTACTCTCTTTCTCAGGGAATACGCCAGGACTCATGAGAAAAGAGTTAACTTTGAGTTACAAAATCAAAAGATTGAACACCAGAGAGAGAGAGACAGACAGACACCAGGGAATAAATGTCTCTGAGTTTGCCTGAACAATCAAAACAGATTTACAGGCATCTTCCCGAGACTGTAGAGAAGATATCCCTTAGAAATGATTCTTTTATACTCATTATTCTATTTTAAAATATACCAAACTTTCACAGAGAGGCTATCCTATTTAGTATGCTAAATATTTTCAGTGACCATAAAGAATAATCACAGAGATTCTGTGGATTGGTTCTTTCTTCCCCCAAAAGGTCCCGAATTCTTTGACTCCAAATTATCCATCCAGTGGGATTTTCAGGAGGTAATAATGTGTAAAATCCTCCTTGTTCAAGACTAAGACAAAAATGAAGGTTTTAAAATCACCAGTGTCACAGTTAGGAAAAAACAGCCTGCCAATCACCAGAGCAGACTTAAGCCCCATATTATAAAAGCACCACTTTTCAGTTCTTTCAGAAATAGGTGAAAACAATAAATCATAAATAAAGAACAAAATCTAACAACAAGAAAGAGAAAACATAAAACCAAGTAGCTAGACACATGTAAATAAGTACCAAATTTAACAGACACGAGTAAAACAAACCTCTCAACAGCCATCTTTCCCGGGACTGCTTTCCTGCTTCTAATTCAGAGGAAATAAATGGGCTCATCCCACACTTAAATATGGAATAAAAAGACAGTTGCGCTGGACTGCAGAAGAGGCAAGCCCAAATTCACAGAGGTTTTATTAAAAACAGGAAAAGGTCAGTCCTCCTTCCCCCAAAGGAATGTCCAGGGCTTGTCAGAATTATTACTCCAAGATAGTTTCTTTATTAAATTCACTGTGCAGAAATAGAAAGACAAGGCCGGGGAGAACTAGAAAGACACAGGAAGTCTTACTTTAGTCTAGCCACAAACTCAATGTAATGCAAGATACAAGGAATCAGCATCCTCTTTACCGAATCTACACGCCAGAGATATTTTTAAAGCCTAGAGCAAGTCTTTAATGAACTAAGAAATGATGTCATTAAATAATCCTTGCTCCCTCGCCAATAACTTGGAAGTGATAGGCCAGGTATAACATTTGCAACAACCTCACCGCCCACCGAAGACAGGGAACAGCCATCTCCTTTTTAACCGGCCTTTGCTTCTAGTTACCATCGAGTGTTGTTAATGAATGAGTTGGAGCGAATTTATAGATCGGGGGCAGCCCAGCCCTGCCTTGTTTAGCAAACATTTTTCAACATGGGCAGTCACGGGGAAATCTCAAGTCCAAGTTAAGTGCCAACTTAAAATGGATTCCCGAGACACCCCTGGCGTGCGAATTAATTCTATTTGTATTAATATCTGGAATGTCACGCAGGATGCCGCAGCTGGTTTTGCGTGACGCTCCGGCACTCTCTCCACAGCGTTTTTATCATTAAAATGACCATGTTTTCAAAAGCTGTGGCGTACTGTGTGAGAGACTTTACAAGCCTAAAAAGGATGAAGAGATGAAAATTTCTACCCTGGTCTCTGCCTAAGAAACATCGGCGCTTCTCACCAGCGGGCACTGTATTCCATTTCGGGGCAGGGAGGGGTTTGGGTCAATTCTGTCTCCCCACATTTCATATCACACCACTTGCAGAAAAGTCAGCAGATCGACTGCTCCAAAAATCATGCCCACCACTCAGGTCCGGGAACACAAAAACACCCCTTGTGAGTCGGTCAAAAAAAATGAAAGCGACACCTGGCAGAGGACATCCATCCACAAGAGCTACAGGCAAAGGGGAGCGGCAGAGATGGAAGTGCTTCTCTCCAGACACCTGCAAACCGGGGCTGCTGTTTTTGTGGTGATGGGGACAAACAGCAAAGCCAGTCTGGATCGGCAAGAACAGGGTAGAGACAAATCCCTCTTTTCGGTCTCTAGTTTCAAATGTTTGCTAACGTCCAGCACTTTGATGGCTCAGAAATGAAAACATCACCTGAGCTGGGTTGTATTTCCCTCCCCTCCAAGCTTCTAGGGGAGATGTCAACCAGGCTAACACGGTTGCAGAGAGGAGGGACAACCGCGAGGACAAGGCTCACGTACTTCATCAGGCCTTAGCCGGTCAACAAGGAACTAGTAGGTACTGACGTGACCAGCTCTTTTCTCCCTCAGCTGAGATCCAACAGCAGGATCCGTTCTGGGAGAATCTCTGATGTGGGCTTTGGGGTTTTACATATTGTTACCCCTCCTCTCCTCCTCCTTCTTTAATGGGTTCTAGAAAAAGCACAGGAGATTGCAGTTTCAGCAGACAGGGAAAAGAGGGTTGATATGCTTTACACAGTTATTTTTATATTTAATCCAAGAGCAAGAGAGGCCTAAGCAACCCAGCTGACTCTAAAAAGCATTTTAGGAAGTTGGCAACTCAACAAGCCGCGTCCCGCTCTCTCCCACTGTGAAGTAACTGGATCCGGGGTATAGATATGTTCGTCAAAGATATCAATAGCACAGATAATTAAGTTAGTGCAGCAAACTATCCGCATGCTTTGAAGTGTGGATACAGTTGGTGCGCTAACCTTTCCCTCACCTGAGAGGCTAAGCCTACAATCTCCTCACACATGTTAACAATCTCGTGACCTTTGGTCCTTCCTCATTATCACATGATTTAGGTTACCCAACCACGTGGGGCCTACCATCGAAAGGACTGCTTATGAACCGGGAGAGTGAGTTCACGGGCTCAAAGGCAGAGTCCGCCAGGATGAGAAGAACCTGCAAGCAGAGAGCCTAGAATTCTCTAGAAGTAGCATTGTTGCTGCAGGAGGGACAGAGCATCCCAGAATGGGAAAGGTCGTTGGCCAACCCGGTGCTCCTCCGATTCCAGAGTGTATGGGAGTCACATGAGGTGTTTTGAAAAATACGAGGTACTGGATCCCATTTTCTAGAGATTCCTAGTCAGACCACTGGGCAGAAGGCATGGAATCTGCATTTTAATGAGTACAGGGGTGACTCTGAGTTTGTAGTCCCTGGGCTACATTTTGTACTAAGCTAAGTACAGAGTCAATTCGCCTAAGACTCCAGGAGTATATCCAGTCATATTACCCCAGAAACCAGCAAACCTTTTACCCATTCAATTTTGGGCTTTGCATATTTTACATCATTTAATCTTGTGTGTCTATATATTTAAGATTTGCTTCATTTTACAGTCATGGAAACTGAGCAATGTTAAGTAATTTGATCCAAGGTCACAATTTAATAAGTGGCAAAGCCAGGCACAGAACCCAAATCTGCAGCTACCAAATGGAACCAAATTTTAAAGGAAGAGCCTCCTATCCCTTGAGAACTCTAGGAAAGAGACTCAGAGGACAACCAGCTTAGAGGGTAAGGGCAGCACGTGTGAGGGAAAGTCTCAAAGGAGCCACAACCCCTCCTGATGTGGTTGGAATTCATTTGCATTTTTCCTCCACAGAAGACAAGAGTGAGCAGGACCAGGAGCTCCAAAAAGGGCTAAAGCTAACCGGTGCGAAATATCAGAAGTCCCCCAAAGCAGGAGCATCCTTTTGGAGCGTTTCCCTGGAAGTTGATGAACAAAATAACCTATATGGACTGCATGTGGGAATCAGCCTTTAGACACAGAGAAGCCCGCTATGAAAAAAATGAATGAGGACTATCCTTTGAAACAGAAGGTAAAGAATATGTGAATTGGGCCTCATTCTAGAATATTCTGTACCCCATCTGTGCCAGTCTTTGTACAGACCCCCACTGCCAAACTTGAGTATATCCTTACTGTGTTTATTTTGGGTTTTCAATCAAGAAGAGAAACAGGCAAAAAGGGGAAGACGACAAGACACGAAAGAAAAGAAGGACCCGAGTGCCATTTTTCCTCAATGCCACTACTACTAGGCTTAGGGATCCCACAACTCCTGGACAGAAAGCCCTTTTACAGTAAGAAAAAGGCAGATGTGTTTCAATGGCTATAGGAAGATAAACAGCCTAGGATATCCCTTAGTGCCCCATAAATCCTACAGCTCAGAATGCTGATATATTTCTAGTGATTTGTGATGTTTTCCTTTCCAGGTTTTGATGGCAACTGAGGTTTCATACAACAGACCAGTTTGGCAAAGGTAAGATGTGTCAGCTTTGACAAACTTAACTCTCCGGACTCGAAACACCTCAGTAGGTGTAAGAGCAGCAAACCTAGCTCACTTCCCAATTCCCATAAGAAACCCCTCTGGGAATATGACCTTCACTGTGGCATTTCCAGGGAAAATTCCATTGTTCAATGTGTTCTTGAAGAATCTCCCATGAGGCTTGCTTAGAGAGATTTTACCTATTTTTCTTTCAAACAGAGGTTTTAGGGTAAAATAAAATTTTTTTTTGAAGACTTATTTATTTATTTGAGAGAGAGGGAGGGAGAGAGAGAGCGAGATAGCATGAGTGGGAGGGGAAGAGGGAGAAGGAATCTCAAGCCAATACCACGCTGGGTGCAGAGCCCAACATGGGACTCAATCCCAGGACCCTGAGATCATGACCTGAGACGAAATCGGGAGTTGGACACAACCTACTGCGCCACCCAGGTGCCCCTCGATGGTAAAATTTTAAAGGGAGAGCCTCCTATCCCTGGAAAACTCTAGGAAAGAGACTCAGAGGACAGGCAACTTAGAAAGTCAGGGCAGCAGGTGTATTTCCAAGGCTGAGTTGCACCAGATACTCACCTTTTGTCATTTACACGACACCTCGAGACCCGTTCTGTCAAGAAGAGCTAGTAGACAGGGAAACATAGATAAGCACGGGACCCGGTGCAAAACCGGCAAGCAGAGAGTTATAAAACATTTTTTTTTCTTTTTCATCTTCTAGAAGCAAATATAAACCTGCTTTATGATGGCAATCCTAGTTTCCAAAGAAGCACTTTTGCAATAATAGCACCGTAGAATAAAAGCTTGAGCAACCAGGGGCATTTAGAGAAGTAAAGCCTTCCTCTTTCCAGATACGCTGCCAATTCTCTGTTCCTTACGCTTCCCGCCAGGAGCTCACCTTATTCCTACACACCCAAGTATTAAAGTGTCTGAGTACTGAAGGGAACAGGCAGGGTACCTCTTCAACGGAGTTTCTTCGAGGAGTAATTGAGTCACCGCCTGGACAGATGCTCTGGACGGCGTGGGGCACAAAGCAAGTGCTATAGGAATGGCAGCTATCAATACTGTCGGAACTGTGATTGTTACGTGTAGCACAATCGGCCACAGCACAGATCTTACACTCTGAATATTTTTTTAAATCAAATATGTGACATTTTTGCATTTGCCACCTTGAGTCTATACCCCATGGGGGGAACTTACTTTAAAAAATCAACCATTTAAAAAATCTGAAAATAGTTAGCTACCTCCCTCTCCTTTACCCTTTAAAATTTGGAAGAATCTAGATTTTATTTATTTATCTGTCAGAGAGAGAGAGAGAGAGAACACAAGCAGGCAGAGGTGGAGAGAGAAGCAGGCTCCCTGCCAAGCAAGGAGCCCGATGTGGGACTCAATCCCAGGACCCTGGGATCATGACCTGAGCTGAAGGCAGCAGCTTAACCAACTGAGCCACCCAGGCATCCCTGGAAGAATCTAGAACAAGGGTTCTCAACACTGCTGACTTTTGAGGATGGACAATTCTTTGTGGTGTGGGGAGCTGCCCCATGCATGCTATGTTCAGCAGAGAACAAAGAATGGTTCTCTACGCCGTAGATGCCAAGGGCACCTCTTCTCCCAGTTGTAATAATCAAAATGTCCTCAAACATTGCCAAATGTCCCTGGGGGAGGGGCGCTGAACTGTCCTTGGCGGAGAACCACTGGCCTCTAAAATATGCCTCGAATGTACAATGGTGTGCCCCCCACCGAGGATTTCACTTATGCCACAAAGAGCATTTGACTGGCAGTGGAGGGCAACCCGAAGCCTGACAGGGACAGTGAGATGCTAAAGCACTAACGAGCTATGGCGAGCAGAAGAGTCCAAACTTCTTCACATACGCAAACCCCACATTTAATTTTCTGCAAGATTACCCACAATAATTACAAAGTTTCTAAAATATAGCCTCAAAAGCTTGGAACTATGAGATCCATAAGAATTGATCTTTTATCTTTTACCTTTGCTGGGTACTGCCTCTGCGTAACATAGCAAATGAACGTGGGCGATATTTTCCTCTAATTTCTAGGAGTATTAAAGTGAAACTTTACTCAAATTAAAATGGTTATTAAATAATCCAAAGGAGAGAAATTCAGAGTATACCTCTAGTGTACAAACAGCATTGAGGCCGACCAAGACTCATTTTGCTTTTAAGCAGGCATCTTTTAAGTGAACATATTTGTTGTCTGTATGATGACTAATAGTTTGACATTCTGAAAGTAATGTTGAAATATTAGCTGGTAGCTGCTTCTGGTTAATGATGGTTTGAGGGCAAAAAGCTGACATCTATATGACACCAGTCTGTTCACTCTGCCAGTCACACAGAGTACTTTTGAAGCATTAGCAATAGCTTGAACGGACTCCTACCGGGAATCTATGGTCAAATGCTGACTAATGCCAGATCAACTTGAAGATTTCGAAGCCATTATCAAATACATAACTTCTCTGTCATTGTCTTAGAATTAAGCCAAGCCAAGAAATTCACCTTACTATTCAGAGCTGTATTAGGATCTTATTTAACTGATGTTAATAAAATAGAGCTCATGTGAGAAAGAGCACACATCACCTTCTAATACCCACGTGACTTACAAGGTTTCATTCCAAAGGGGAAAAAATGACACTCATATTTTAATTAAGTATCAGGCCAATATGATTTTATTCTAAGGGTATTCATTGCTTTGAGGAAAGAATGTTGCACCATCTACCCTCATAATCATTTAGCTGTCCCTTCACTTTTGAGACGATGTTACGGACAAGAATGACTCTTCTACTACATAGTAAAGTGGGTGTGAAGGTAAACACGAGAATAAAGCTTGCATGGACAAGGTCGTTTCTCTCTTAATTAGCGCTGCAACTCCATTCTTCTGACAGGCCCAGAGTATGTTTCCCCTCTCTTACCTGACGTAGGAAAGAGAGGAAAGCCTGAGGACTGGGTAGAGAGAGATATTCTGCATCCTGTATGAGCCTCCAAAGGGTACTTCCCCTTGCCTTCACTTTTCAGTGGACGACAATATCAGAATCTTTGCACCAGCATTAGCCATAGATACCACCCTCGACCTAAAACAAGACATTGCAAGTACTTCTAACATTCTCAGGAGGTTTTCCCCCTCTGTAACTTTCCTCACACTCATCTTTAGTCCTACCCTGAGCTGGCCCTCTAACAAGACTGGAATCTCTAAGAGGTAGAATCAGTCCATATCTGGAGGTCAGAGAAGGCCCAATTTCTCGTCTTCAGCTCCCTTTCTAGCAAACTGTTACTCTGAACAAGCCACTTATTCTTGCTAAGTTAACTCAGCTGTAAAAAAAAAAAAAGGGGGGGGGAGATGATAATTTGTAACTTCATAAACTTTCACTACACAAGTATCATGTATTATTAGAAGTACTTTAATTTAGAAAAAGAGTGGAAGGGAGTCATTTTGCGCATGATTTCAGTGAGCACGGTAAGAAAAAAAATTATTCATCCACAAGCACAATTATTCTCAGGAGTTTTCCCTCAAAACTGGTCATATGGTTCCATGACCTTCTAAAGGCAAAGATGAAAAGCCAACACCTTTTCTCCTTTCAATCCCTCCTCTCCACTTCCATCATCCTAAAAAAGGATCATTGGGCAGGTTTGTTTGTTTGTTTGTTTGTTTTGCCCCAAGAAGGACCCTGGGGTCGTCATCTCATGGCCTAACCTCAGAGATTTTGCTTAAACTGATTTAAGAAGGTGGTCTAGCTTGGCATCAACCTTGGAAATTACAAGAATTTCCCTCTCTCCTTTTTCATTGGACTGCATCTCATTGCTCACACACCCATTTGGTATCTCCCCTCTTTTCCTGGTCCCCTGTACTTACCCCAACCCACATCCTCAAAACAAACATGCAGAGTGGGAAGCTCCTCTTGGAAGGAAACTCCATCTGCTCTACAAACAGAGTGCCAGTCAGACATAATGTGGGAGCAGCAGGCTACTGTCTGGGGAAGACACTGGAGCGTCTGGTGGACCCCAGGAGGCTAAAGCACAAGAAGGCACAGGATTCTCTCCAGCGCACAGCCTGGAACTTAGGGGGCAGAAATGTTGTAAAGCATAACACTTACACCATTCTTCAAAGATCAGATGATGGTATTCCAGACTGGAAAGCCATAGCAAAACCTTCACCAAAGGGTCATCCTCTGAGTCTACTTCCCAGACAGGCCCTCATTATGTACACCAGTGTGATCCTCCTCTATCGTGTGTCCCCAAGTTTTTAGAAGTCGGTGATATGATAACCATACCAATTAGAAGAGATCATCACAGGAAAGAGAGAAATCTTTTCCTGGAAGCTTAAAACCAGAGAATGGCTTTCACATCTGCTAGAAGTTGCTATGATTTTATGGAGATCATTGAATTTCTGCATAACACAATTTCTTCATCTGTAAAATTGGGAAGAAATGTGATTTATTTAACTCAAAAGATTTTCTTTTTGAAAAGCAATTCAATAACAGAAGTAAATTTACTTCTAAATAAAACCCATTAAATATCACTAAACACCTGATCTGTATGTAGCTTAATCTCACTTATGCCTATAGTTGCAAAAGCACAACGTGACTTTAGAAAATCTTCAGTGTTACTATCTGAAGGTGAAAAAAGGGGGCTCTAACATAATTTGTCCTTGTGTCAATGAACCCATCAGTCTTTCTTTCCACACATCTATCCATAGCTTTGTATCGATCTCTGTCTCTCCAAAGGTAGAATGATGAAGTAAAAGAGTGTACTGGGTTTAAAGGTAAAATATCATAAGGCAAATGCCAAAACCATTATTTTCAGTTTTGTTGTCTTGGAAAAAATAATGTCTAGAATCAGGTTGATGGTCCTAGACTATCTACCTCCGGGACTACCTGAGTGTTAAATGAAAGGCATCTAACATATACCTCTGCCTCATTCTTTCAGTCTCTGTCTTTCTGTCTCTGTCTCTGACTCATTTTCCTCCTCCTCATTATCCATGATCCTTCCCCACCTTGGTCTCTCACCTTTTCCTGTCCATAAGATAGAATTAAGTTATATTTCTAGATTTTCTGATTATTGAGTAACGAAATTAAGTTGCTTTTTACAATGATCATCTTCTCTGTTTCGGGTCTGAATCTTTTGAATGTGCTACTGTAAACCCATTTCCTCATTTCTCTTTCATTCCAGAAAATACACCTTTCCCACCACCTCTGCAAATTGTCTCCAACTTAATGAGGTTGTGTGGGGAAGACATGTAGGGAAGATTACACATTTGAGGCTTGACTCTGTCACTCATGAGCTGGGTAAGTTCTGTCCCCTCTTGGAGGTTCAATTTTCTCATTTGTATGATGGGGGTAACACTATCACGTAAGAGTATTGGGGGAATTAGATCAATTAAGATGCCATAGAACACACATGACATAATGCCAGGGTAAGTGGTGAGTGGGAAAGGTGGAAAAAGCAACCTTTATTTTGTTAAAACTAAAAATAGCAGTTTTATACACTAATGACTACAAGGATACCATTAATAATGGCAATTTTGGGAGAGAATCTTAAGATAGGATACTCTACGTGAAATAGCTTGGAGAGAGAAACCTCTAAAAATTACTAGCACTGAGCATGTACTATGTACCAGACATTTTTCCTAGTACTTTATATGTGTGAACCCATGTAATCCTCCTAACAATTCCATCAAGTATTTACCACTATTGTTCCAATTCAAGGTGAGGGGATAGAGACTTATAAAAGTGGCTCACACATTTCCTTAGATCATCACCACTAGTGAGTGGTTGATCCAAGATTCAAACCCATGGAGTCTAATTCCAGAGCTGTGATGGAAACCATCTTTCAAAATCACATTCTTCCAGGAAGGATGTCATCTTCTAGACAACCTGGATATTGTTACCAGAATAAAGCACTGAAGGCTGCTGGTTATTATTATTATTTTTTTAACTGAAATGAGTGTAGTTGCACTTAAAATGACCTGGCTCTTGTCCACCACTGTTCTGATCTCCTCTCTAATGTAGGAAAGACAGCAGCACAGTCCAAGCCAAAGCCTTGGGAGCTGTTCCTACCCCAGGCTCACCCATAATATGTGCACCTCCCCCACCAACACCAGCATCTTTGTCACCACCTCCATCACCACCATGGTCACCACCATCATATCATGACTAATGGGCCCCTCTGGGCCAGGCATGTGGTAAGACTTCAATTCATTTCCTATATGTGTTGTAGCAGAAGAAAATGTTGAACACCACCAAGCTACACCATTCCGGATGCATCCGGAAAAGCCCTTTCCCATAATTCTACCATCCATGACTCCACCACTGACCTTGGAAAGGGAAGAGGAATGTCAATAATGCTAACTGCTACCTGTCTCCTGTCAAGCACTGGACAAGCTAATATCCACATGTAATCATACTGAATCCTCAACGCAACCTAAAACACATGCGTGACAGTTATTTTAATATCAGTTTTACAATGAAAGAAACCATAGCTCAGAATGGTTAAGTGTCTTTCCCGAAGATCACAGGGTTTCTAAATTATCACTGAAGGATTAGATCCAGACCTACAGTACTCATCTGAGACACTCCTTTAGGACAGATTTGCCATTTCCTAATCGAGATTATTTTTTTCCACTATAATATAAGCTTTCTTTTTTGTAGTCTGTACACCAGAAGGCAAGAGCCCTCCGAAAAGCACTAGTTTGGGAATCAGAAATCCCAAGTCCTACTCCTGTTTTCACAACTCCTAGGTTGTGTGACTTTGAGTAAATTGTTTGCCCACTAAAATAACTTCTATACTCTATGATGGCCCTAGAAGTAGACAGTGGATGCCTTTTGTGACTCATATGATATCAATTCTGATCACAGGCTTTTTCTCTGCCCTTGGAAGAGAAGATTATGGAGAGGGGCCCACTGCATGAGTGAGCTTGTTGACTAGACCATCAGACACGGGTGGTGAAGGAGAAGGTTGGCGGGAAGTGTGAGAAAGTCATCCACCTTGCAGCTGTCCCTGCCTGAACAGTACCGTGGGTAAACAAGAGTCCCTCTCTAGAGATCTCTGTTGGCACCTTGTCTTCATTCCTTTCAGAAAAAAAAATTTCATATCCTTGTGAAGAATGTATTACGTTCTACATGCAACTGCCAAAAACCCAACTGTAGGCAAAAATCCATCTGACAAAATCCCTTAACCGCTTTGATTCAGTTCTTAAAGGAGATTAGTTGTTGGAAGGTCACAGAGAAGCCATCCTACTGCACATGGCAGCTTGGGGTTTCAAAGCTTTCAGTACTGAGGGAATCTCCGTGCTTGATGTCCCTTCTCTCCATGCCGTTTAATCAATGAATCAACAAATAGTTACTGAGCAAGGCTTCCCTGGGGTCTGCAGGTCACCTCAGATGTGCCTCTCCAATTCAATAGCAAGAGAAAGAAAACAGATTTTTCTGACTCCTCTTAAACTTTCCATTTATAAAATCAGAGCTAGCATGAAAAGACCATGGGTCTCCTGTTCCTCTTTTTTCTCTTCCTTGAACCTTTATGGCTCACAGAGAAAAAGAAAATGTATATAGCTGAGATAATATATAAGAGCTAAAGGGAAGGAAGGAAGGAAGGTGTAGAGAAGGAGGAAAAGGGAAAAGACAGAAGGAGGAAAGAGAGAAGCACGCCCTTAGGTTCCAGGAAGGTGAGAGGGCAGTGACCATGTCTACAATCCTCCCAAGAAATGTCTCTTTAGTAGCTTATAACCTCCATGTTTACTATCCTGTTAATTATTACTGCTCTTTAGTATATATCATTATCTACCACTACTTTTAAGCTTTTAGGATTGATATAATTATCAGTCTCTTATACCTTTAAGTGTCCTTCTGCTCTCAACTCTGTCAACAGGATCACAGACAAAACGTACATGTCGACTTAATACCGAAAGCATCAGAAATCCTAAATTAAAAAACAATAATTTTCCTAAATAATTTGGAAATAAATGAAAAAAAAATACAGTAATAAGGAGCTACTTCTGGCTTTTAGTAAGGGTTCTATAAAACACTACACTATGCTACAAACTGAATCACCATGTCCTACGTGATGACAAGTTACTGCCGCAGACAGTTGTCGCAAAAGACCAACTTAGGATCTGAATACTGTCTCTCTCTGCTTCAACACTGGTTGGCAGCAGGATACTTAACACTGGTTAAGTAGCAGGATTCTACTTAAGGACAAGGTTCCTCAATTAACAAAAATAAGGAAACTGGCAAGAGTTTATTGGACACTTGCTATGTGCCAGACATGGTATGAAATACTTTCTATGCATTTTCTCCTTTAACCCTTTCCTTCACGCACGGGTGTGCATTATTGTCTTCAATCTAGAGATGAGGAGGGGGCAGCTCAAAGACATGAAGAAACTTTGCCCCAAATCCTAAGCATCGTGGGGTCCAGAACAAAGACTGCAACCCACGTCTGACTCCAGGATTTTGCTCCTTACTGGCCTGTAGCCGACACTTTATTCCTACCCTTCAACTTGGAGAATCAAGGCCAGGAAAAGTGAAAACAAAGTTTTAATTATAATTTACCCAAAACCCTACTTGGAATTTCCACATCTGCTTTGAAATTGCTCCCTTTTCCCTCAACATGAATTACTAGAGTCTTTTCTTTCACTTATTTTCGATAAGCAAAGCTAGTATTAGAACAGTAAACCGTGAGGTCACAGCTAACCATGACCTTCTGAAGAATGTTTCAGTCTAAGCATGCAGTACGGCACTCCAACACCTTAAAAAGCTTGATTTTTGAAAAAGCTTAAATATAAACACTATGTTAACACTTACAGATTAAAAAAAAAAAAACAACCCTAGTTCAACAGATAAAACTCTTTGGGGCATATAGAGGGGCTGATGCTCTCACATCCTACTGAGATTATAAATTACAAGCCAATGTTTTTCACGTGCTGATTGGGTCTGCAGAAGGCGAGGCAGTAACAGAAAACTCAACACCTGAAACTCCATTGCTCTGCATGCATCTACACATGTACAATTACACATCTATGCAGAAGCATCTGAATGTTAAAAGGAGGTAAAATATAAACGTGGCATTCTCTTCTGTTCCGCGATGATGTGATTATTTATACCATCTGCAGGTGGCCGGAGGTGTGGCTCACAAGACCGGCTCAGGTCTGTGTCACCTTGAGACACAGCACACCTAGAGACAGTCCTTGGCTTCAAGTGCCCGTGGGTACCCGCGGGTCTCCGGCACAGAGACTGAGCCCTTTCATTCCCGTGTACCAAGCACCCACTGGGTCCACCCTCCGGATCTGGCTTCTAAGGGTCCCCTTTCCCCGCCCAGCTTTTATGGCTAGAGTTTTTTTTTTCTTTCATTTCCTTTTAAATAAGCATAGCTGGTATCGGTACACCAAACAAAGCCTGAGGTGAACACTTCACACGGGTACAAGTTGTTACTATTTCTTGGTCAGAGGCAAATTTATGAATACCACAATTTTTACATACAGAAACCATCTCTACCAGAGAAAGGCAAAGGGAACTGTGAAACTTGGTCCTTGGAGAACTCAGCCAAGGTATGCCTGGGTGAGAACCCTGACGTTAAGAGCCAGCACCGCTCCCGGTATCAGCGTGTGCTCATTACCATACTGCAGAAGTTGCTTCTAGAGCAAATAACAGTTTTCAGCGAGATCGAGGTTCCAAAATAATCCAGAGACGTGGGAAAGGAGAGAAAAGACAACTGTATTCCAGAAAAGCTAAGGAACAAAATGACCTATTCCTCTTCGGTCAAAGCTTGAAGACTTCTAGCCCACGATTAGCATGACCTTCCATGAAGGAAGCCCTGAAATACAGATTTCCTTTTCGTTTCTAAAATAAAGGTACTTACCGGTGAAAATCCATTAAGTCACCACACTGTACACAGGATGACACTGGCCGCCCTTCTCCATGGAAGCAGAGAGTGGGACCTGCCAAGTTTGGAAAGACATCTACTTGGGTTGACTGGAAAGAGGTGTGCAGGGGTGGGGGGCGGCGGGGAGAAAAGACAGACTTTCCCTTTAAAACTGAACAGAAGCAGATACCACATCACATGACCTTTTACCGTAATTTCTATTAAAATCATTTCATGTCTGGTTGCCTCTGCTCTCCTGGCTCATTTGTATTGTTTACAACAAGTCATTGCACTAGCAGCGAGTGGTGGCTGAATCCATGGTTACCCGTTTTTACATTCACTAGTTAAATGGCACGCAGCTCTGCTGTGGGTTTCAGGGAGCAAGCTCTTAAGAAACCACAATCCAGCTATCCATCAGACTAATCTGAGAGAAATTAATCTTATAAACATAAGTATTGGCGCATATTAAAAATTGATAGGAAGGGGGCATGGGCTTTTACTGGTTGGAGTAAGGAAAGTGGACAAGCTGAGACCTGACTTCGACTCTGAGAGCGTTTGGTCTGTGGTCTACATCCAACAGCCATTCGTGTGGGGCATCAAAAAATCTTTCAAGGGTAATACGACCACCCTTTAAAACAAACCCAGCACCCCTCAAAATTCCATGAGACTTTATCTTCTGCGAATGTTCTCAGGAACTACAAAGTGCCTAAACACAGATTTCACCAGACTGCAATCCCAGCAAAGTAACTTAAACACATACATACAAGACAGTAAAACACCAGACAGACAGCTCTGGGTAGGATTCAATTAAGGCAAAACCTCAGTGGAATGCTCTTTACGAGTAAATTAAAACTGCAAACTAATATGTTTTATTGAGAGCGAGAACGGTACAAATTCATTCTATTGTCTGTGAATTGATGTGGTTAATTCTTTAAAAACAGTCCCCAAAGCAAACTTGTTTCTCAAGATGGACATGACCAACAATTATAATTGCTAATAAAAATTTAGAAGTTTTATAGTTTAATGCCCGCAATAATTGTCCCACAAGTCACATCTAAATGCTAAATGAGAAGAGCAAATAGTTAAAGCTAACATATTACAACCCCATCTACTGCAAAGTCACTGTATCTGAAGCTAGAATTGATTTGTTTCCTCAGAACGAATTGAAAATGAATGTAACAGAACGTCGGAAAAATCCCTCCTGCACTGCTAATCGGATATTGTCTAATGGTTGATTGCAGCTTTGCCCCGTGCTATTGCTGCCTAAATCATACATACTTACACGTTCTGGGTTCTTCCAAGAGTTTGGTGCAGTTTCAAGGACAAATGTCTTAAGGAAGCCTCTCTACTGTGCGGCAGGGAGCCTAGCTCGGATCTGATGACAAGAGCACGGTGCTAAATCTGACAACAGAGAAGGAAACTTCCTGCGTGAAGAAGAGATCTTGGAAAGTCTCAGGGTTAAAAAGGCTGCTTTTAACTGTGCGGGTTGATCTGCTCCCCGGTTGTGTATACACAGTAGCAGCTGATCTGTGTTTGCAGCCCTGCAGAAAGGAACCTTTACTGAAAACCAATGGCATCACATTTCAGCGGAGCTGGTGCCAAGGGCTGGAGAGCAGAGCAACATTTGACAGCTTCTCACAATTCAACCCAGCCGACTTACCACAGGTCGGGGACGGCCGCGGAACGTGTCCCCCCACTGGGGTTCATCTCGGGCATGTTAGCGCAGTTCCCGGGAAACCAAACACTGTTACCAACTGGTCTCCGGCAACGGTGCAAGGTATCGTCTGCACTTATCTTATTAAATACGGTCTCCTGTCTCCGCTCTCTCCACCTACCACGCACTGTGTTGCCACAGAATTTTTTTCTTAATGCATCCCAAGTTTAAATTTTTTTTTTTCCATCTGTGTCTTATGTAAACCTGCAAAGCCACAGTGTGTTCCTCCTCTTGAGAAGTTAACACTCTCCTGATGTTCCTTCCAAATAAACAGAGGGGGGCAAAAATAGAGGAGAGCGTGGTGTGGTAACTCACGCTGTGTCCTGTTTCCCAGCCCAGAGTCTGGAGCTTTAAAGTCACTGTTTCGTTGGAGGCGAAAACTGGAGCCATTTTATTATTGTTCATTACAAACCGGGCATGACCGCAAAACTTCACTTAGGAGAAGCCGCCGGTATGGAGAGGCCGTGAGGATACGGACAGGAAGCTAGCAGTGAAGAACTCGGGGTACGCCCCTCGGTCGTGGAGTTACCTTCCTCACCCCCCCAAAGATGGAAAAGAATGGAAATGCTAGCCTTTGCTAACTCCGAGAGAGTGTAAGAGACGGAAAGCATGAGAACAAGAGAGTGAGAGAGGGAGACTGGTCAGTGTAACCAACTTAATCCAAGACATTGGTGAACCACTTTGTCTGTGTTCCTCGCTGCCCTTCTTCTCCCTTCTATCCCCATGACAAGTCTAGGTTATGGGATACTATATGCTCTTTTCTCACTGTTGTGCATTTTACTTCCAAGGGCAGAAATCAGACCTGACAGTTTAACAAAAGGCCATGTTCACTGTGTCAGACAGCACAGAGAAGCGTTCTCCTACTTATCTGAAAGCCAGTCGAGGAGCTGCCTGTGCAACGGGTACAGTATTATCCAAGGCCTGGGCTTTTCATTTTGGCCACGCTGTTGTCCAAAAATCCTAATTCCCTTACATTGGAGAGCCCACGTGATGTAATGAGAAGAATCTGGGCCCTGGTACCAAGTAGATTTAGCTTCTCATCCTGACCCTGGTACTTCCTACTTGCAGGAGGGTGGGAGCTGCTTGAAATCTCTGAATGTCTGTTTGCTCATCTAGGAAACGGTGACAACGTATCTACAGCACAAGATGACTGTGAAGATGGAAAAGATAACATATGTCAAGGGCTTGCCACAGTACGTGGCATGCAAGCACACACACACATTTCCCGAGCCTCCTCTGGGAGACAGGCACAGTGCCAGACATGGCAGGCAGGGGGGCGGGGGGTACAAAGTCAACTGAGACACGGCCCCCACGCTCGAGTGCGGTTGTCGCTCTCTTTCTCCCATCCTTCCTGTAGTTTGTGTCATCTCTATCATAAGCATAAACACACTTTCAAATACTCTTCTCATTTGAGCCTCCTAAGAGTCTTGTGAGACAGATAAAACTGTACCCAGTTTGCAAATGGCAAAACCAAAGCTTAAAGCAGCAAGGGCTACATGCCTAGTAAATGACACGCTAAACGCCAACCCAAGCTCTGACTCCGTTTTATACGTTTCACAGTGTATAGATATGAATTTGCCAAAAATAATTCATTTTTTGCATAATTCTGCATTATACTGTCATCCTTATTGTACTATTCCATGTATATATATACTGTACTTCCCTAAAGATCGACTTAGAGTAGAGTGACTGTATCTTATAATTACTTTGTATTCTCTGACAGATCTCGCGTGATACGTGAGCATACTCTGCATTTAAATTCTTCCTATATTTAAAAGAAACTCAAGCTGAGTCCATTTTACAATCTACTGTCAATGTCACAGAAAAATAGAACTCCCCATCAAATAAAGATTTGGAGGCAATCTGTGGCCTTCTGGTACTCATGCTCTCTGTGTCTTCAATTATTTCCAAATAATTATATACCTGTCAAAGTTTTTAATGACACATGATTAAACCTCCCAAAGATTGTTTTCTTTGTTTCCTCTTCAGCATATATTCTCTACTTTGAGGGACTAATGAACGTTGATAAGAGCAATTAAATATTTACTTTTAAATTCAAACTTGATCCTATGACATCCTGATTTCTAGGTTCACTTCAGTTTCTAGGTTAACAGATCACAAACGGTAGAATTGCATTGACCATTACCTTGTGAATCAGAACAGAGCACCGGGCCAGGCTCAGGTAGAATCTCAGCACATTTTTGGATCTGCCTTTTTTTTTTTTTTTAAGAATAGTATCTATAAAACAACCCAAATTTATTGATCTACTGCTTCATTTTGTTCTTGAAGATGTAGACCACTCATGATGGAGGAATTGGCTCAAAATTTATCACTGAATCATACATAAAAATTAAAAATATTCTTCAAGATGGGATCGGGAGAGGGGGGGCCTGGGTGGTTCAGTGGGTTAAGCCTTTGCCTTGGGTTCAGGTCATGATCCCAGGGTCCTGCGACTGAGCCCTACATCGGGCTCTCTCCTTGGCGGGGAGCCTGCTTCCCCCCCCACCCCGCCTCTCTCTGCCTGCCTCTCTGCCTACTTGTGATCTATCTCTCTGTCAAATAAATAAATAAATAAATCTTAAAAAAAAAATGGGATCGGGAGGGAGACAAACCATAAGAGACTCTTAACCTCACAAAACAAACTGAGGGTTGCCAGGGGAGGGGGGAATGTTAGGGAGAGGGGGGTGGGGTTATGGACATTGGGGAGGGTATGTGCTATGGTGAGTGCTGTGAAGTGTGTAAACCTGGTGATTCACAGACCTGTACCCCTGGGGCTAATAATATATTATATGTTAATAAAAAATTTAAAAAAATTATTGAAAGAGATCTGTAGAGTGTCTAGAGCTTGGAGTTCAACTCATGTATTACATTAATTAGTTCTGTTGCATCCTGGAAATCTTTTTTTTTTAACTGGAATTTGTATCATTATTTTTAAGCACGTACTGCCAACCAATGATTGCTTCAGCCTTAACAAAAATCCAGGAAATTTAGATTAATATCAATGTCATGGCAAAAGTACAAATCACAGGCAGTGTTTGAGACAAGGAAAACCATTTCTGAGTATACTGTTTTTGGTTTCCAAAATCATTCACTTTTTAAAAAATTTTTATCCATATTTTTAAAGTCATTCAATTTTTTTTTACACAAGCTGTGGCCATTTGCAAGGGAATGTAAATACTCTCCTTAGGTACTGACATTGTGTAAGTTAAGATTATCACGCTTGCTACAGTCAACTGGCCAATGGCATACTACTTCCTGCTTCTTCCCTAAATAAAGTAATATGTAAAATACCTACCACAGTTCTTGGACCACACAATAAAAAATATGCCTATGAAAGACCACTCTGGAGCCAAACAAATTGGCCTGGGACTCTGTCAAATCTGGGTTGACCCAATGACTTTTTCTCACCACATAAAACTAAATATAGTTCTCAAGGGCTTTATACCCATGAGTCTCACTCAACCCTCACAGCCAACTTGGAAGTAGATGCTTCTATTATTTACATTTTTACAGATAAGACAAATTCAGAGAATTTAATAATGTCACAAGAACATACAGGCCATAAGTGACCCAGCAAAATGTTAAAATGGATGCCCTCACTCTGATTTATAAGCTTTTCCACATAGCACACTGTAACATACTTTCCCTTGAGGAAGGATGTGCACACCTTAGTTTCCACCTTTTTCCTCTTGATTTCTCATCTACCCATCAATTAACTGCAGACCAGGCTGTCTTAGACACACACACACACACACACACACACACACACACACACCACCTCTCTCCTCTACCTTCACATGCCTTCCATCTTTGTGTCTCTCACGTCTGGGGCAATTACTTCAGAGAATAATTTTTCTCTCCATTTTTATTCACTCTCCTGCTTTTCAGTGCATTTGGGTGTCAAAAAACAAATCTTATCACAGGTGATAAACTTGGAAGTAGTGCTAATGTTACACTATTCCAAGGGAGAGGAAAGCCATATACTTTGCAACCAGCCTCTAAAAATCCTGAAAGTTTCTAAAAAATCCCTTTCACACACTCTACAATAGTTTCCATCTATCTTTTTAACTCCCAGTTATATGTGCATTTCTCTTAAACATCAACCCTCCAGAGTCTAGATAAGTGATAAACTATCATTCAGTTTTATTGCCTTTATGTTATGTTTATCACTTGTATCATAATAGAACTCTTTTTCATATTTTTTCATCACTGATATACAATATTTCACTCCAATAAGTTAACATAGGCTTTTACAGTCTATCCTAGTGAAAGGAGTCAGTATTTAAGATTGTTTTATGTAGGGGAAAAGTGTGTTTTGAATAGCTAATAATTGATCTACAAATGAAAAGTTTTTATGTAAATCTGACTGTCTAAATTTCATGAGGCTTTCATTTCAAACCACTAAACCTGAGCTCATTTCTTACTCTACCTCCTAATATTTCTGGTCATGGCCAAAGGCCATGCTTCAGTAAATAATTAGTTGATAGAATGGAAATAAACAGGAGTATAATTAATTGGTCGATTCATTACTAATCAATCATTTAATGCAGAGTCACAGAGGTGAAGTAAGTTGGAGACCATCAAATCAAACGCCCTCATTTATGAATGAAGAAACAAAGGTTCCCTGTTCTCAGATACAGAAGACAACCCGATCATACTATAAACTATGCTTACAACCATTTCAACTCATCCTTAGCTAAAGATAGATGTTCAGCCATAGACACATTAGCCAAAAAGAGCAAATTTCTAGCTCTGAAGGTGATTGAGCCAAAGGATCATCAGGTATTATGTCCCATTTCTGCAACCTTTGAAAAATAAATGTTCCTACTAAATAGAAAATGAATTTCTAATAACTGAATTAAACTGTTCATCTAAATAGCCAACTTTGGATTTCTCTCCACACATAATAACTTGGAAAAATATATAGCCTGTGTTTACTATAGCACGATAGCCACAGTCTCTAAGAAGAGCTATAACTCGCTAACAATTTTCCTGATTTATGTTAGAAAACATACAGGGCATGAAATGACTTCTGCAACCTTACATTTTCCTCAAGAACACTGGTAGACAGAAGATATATTCCAAAAATCATGTTGGGTTGCTTGTTAAAGCTCCTTTTTTAATAGAAATGTGTAATAAATAATTATGCATGTCCCACCAAAAAAAAAAAAAAGTCATTAGATTCCCCCCCCCCCAATTAAGAGAAGAAAGAAGAGAAAAGGAAGGAAGAGAAGGAGGAAAAGAGGAAGGGAAAGATGGAAGCAGGGAAGAAATTCTGATAAAAGAATCTATTTTCTTATAATGTTTATATATTATAAAAACTGATTGCCTTCTTGAGTAAGAAAGTGCCATAAATATTCTTCCAAGGAGTAGCTTGTGGATAATGTATGGTTATATACTGTAACTCGGTACACAAATGTTAGTTATTCTTGTTCCTAGTATTTAACATATATGGAAATCTGCTTCACAATCTATAATTGTGCTAATAAAAACAGGTATTTGTGAATATAAATTATATTGGTCATAAAATCAGCCTTATTAACCTAATATATCTTAGAGCAAGATTGAATTTAAATGGGCCACTCTGGTAACACAGATATCCGAAAACACGGTTTATTGTACTGTAGAAGTATCTATCAGAATAACACAAAAGTTTCTCTATGCTTCATGTAACGTTAACATCTTGAATTTGAATCTTCAAAACAGTAAAAAAACAACAATGTCAGGCATGCATATTTGCCAAGTTCAAATAATGTGTTTGTATAAGGGAAGTAAAATAAGTACATTCATTAATTAGCACCTTTCCTAGAGTCCCATCCGGGTTATTTATTTTAGCAGGTGGACCATCGGAAACAGCCATCAGGTCCCTAAGTCAATAAAATACCTTCGAATCTCCAGTGTTTTGCATTTTATCACAGAGATTCCAAAGACATTCAACTTTTTTTTTTTTTAAGATTTTATTTATTTATTTGACAGAGAGATATCACAAGCAGGTGGAGAGGCAGGCAGAGAGAGAGAGAGGAGGAAGCAGGCTCCCCACTGAGCAGAGAGCCCAATGCGGGGCTCGTTCCCAGGACCCTGGGATCATGACCTGAGCTGAAGGCAGAGGCTTTAACCCACTGAGCCACCCAGGCGCCCCTCAACTTTCTTTTATGGTAACTATGATCCTTCCCCTGTTTAATGAATGAGGTATCCATCATAAAAGAAATATAAACAAAGGCCTGATTTTAAAACTATGGATGATTCTTCTTCACAACTACAGGTAATATATCGTGCATCATGGTATAAATGCACTATAAAATGGGGGGTACCCCTCGGTGAGAGTAGGGGAGGTGGGCTTTATAACCAATGCAAAGGAGGGGGTAGGCTAAGGAGGTGGGGGCCCTTCACCACTGGAAATCATCAGGGTTAAGGAAATGAATGGTACTTACTCTTCAAAAAAAAAAGAAACCTGCCCTAGCTATGGTGCTGAAGACACACAGAGACTTAACATTATCACACTGTGTACTTCAGGAACGTATTTCCAGATGTGCAAAGATTTCTCCAGTTACTTGAATCTGAACATCTAAGACCATCAGATTATGTGTCTACATTCTACATCAAAGGCCTGTATACATTCTGCAATCATCTCTTAAAAGAAGGCCCCACAGGCCGGGGCCACCACCTATGATTCCAACACCAGTTACTATTAGAAATGAGGCTCAAAATAGTCAAAAGAAGATCATCCCCCGAGAAAGGTCCTTAAGCTCTCCTAGAGTACCTCACCCCCACCTGCCAGCATGACGGCGTGACAAGCACATAGAACTTAATCATAATTCCCCGCATGGGTTCTAAAGGCCTGACTTACTCAACCAGGATGGCCATGTTAACCTAAAAACCGAACTGCAAACCTGAATTATCTCACAGTTTTAAAAGACCAACCACAAAGAGACAAGACAAAATGTCTTTGTTTGCACCAAGGCTGAGGACGTGATTTTTTTTTTTTACTTTATAAATGATTTTGATATTTTAAAGGACTTTTTTTAAAAACCATGCTAATCTAAGACCTAGTAATTATTACTTCGAAACGACAGAAGCTATTGTTCATGGAGAAATTTTCAGTTGGTTTTCTCATACCAGTGGTTCAATTGAAAGATTTACCAACTGCTCCCTGGAGAAAACAGCAGATCTGCATTTAAATGGAGATATAGTATTTCCAAATGCACAGTACCTAGAAGGCAGATACTGTCAAGGTTTCTTAGTGAGAATAACTCAAATTGTATTAGGTACATCTCGATGCTGTAGTCATCTCCATTCTCATAGGGCTCTGTCTGTTTCCATCCCATCCTTTCTCCTCGGTGCATTCTTCATAACATTTGTCCCAAGTAGTTAAAATTAAACCTTGCTCCACTGCAAACCCCCCACACGAACAACCAGCAATTACTACTGCACATATCATTTCTGATGTGTACAGAAAAAAGACCACAGAAGATAGGTTGGCCAGAAATGTTAAATAATTGAAAAGTATAATGACTTAATAGAGTAGTAAGCTTAGTTTACAATGCAGCCAATTTAAAACCATAAAAATAGTGTGTAAAAATTTTATCTTGTGGTTGACCATTACATATCCTATCTATTATTCAAAAGTATCTCAACACTGTTTTTCTTCATTAATGTGGCTTTTGGCATTTCCCTCAAAATCTTTTTGGTCCCGCAGTTTTCCAACAATTTTGAAACAAACACAAAATTCCTGCATAAAGTCACCTCACCAGGATCACGAGCTCTTCCATATCTAATTGAAATTAATTTTATAGGTCAATCCGTAAGGCATTCTCTAACTTCCTTGAAGATGATTTGTTTTGCATTTAAGGCAGTCAAGCCCGCAAGACATTTCAAGAAAGAAACAAGACTACAGCTACTTGTATCGACACATCTGTAAACAAAAGGAGAACCTCATAAATAACCCCTTTCCTGCGACACACTAATGCAGGGTTTGTCTATATTAGACAATGTCACGGGGCATCAGGAAAGTTTTGCCTTGAGTGTTTGACTGAGGTGTGCATAGCATGTCTGTGAAGGAGAAAAAAGAGATACTTGGGATCCATTTCAAACATAAGCCCTTTGGGGTGCCTGGGTGGCTCAGTGGGTTAAAGCCTCTGCCTTTGGCTCGGGTCATGATCCCAGAGTCCTGGGATGGAGCCCCACATCGGGCTCTCTGCTCAGCGGGGAACCTGCTTCCTCCTCTCTCTCTCTGCCTGCCTCTGCCTACTTGTGATCTCTGTCTGCCAAATAAATAAATAAAACCTTAAAAAAAAAAAGTAAGCCCATTAACACTGGCAGGCTCTTGCTAAAATTCTAGCTGCATCCCAGATGTCTCTTGTTGGGTTTGTCTCTAACCAAACAAGGTGACTGAGAACAGCCCCAGAAATTCTGTGCGACACTTTCCCCATCCTTCTGCTGTCTGCCTAGCTAGTCATACCTTGTCTTGCTGCCCTGCCATTCTCATGCTGATTCAAGTTCAGAACTCAAAATGAAAGATGAAATATCTTGAAGATCACTTAATATTGAAATACCATTGCAGTAATAAGCGGTGCTCAGTTGGAGATGGGAGCATGGTACTCTCCTGGTAACCTTTTAATTTCTGGAAAAATTGTACAGAATAAATTGAGTGGCACACACATGGAAACCTAATCGATTGATCTGCTCTATTTTGTTAAAGCACCACCTATCAGAAAGTGTCTTTGCTCCCTGTTGCAATCCCTGTTCAAGAAGACCAGCAGATTTCAGCCACACCATGCACAAAGATTTAAATGCCATTTTGATTTACTGAAGAAAATAAATCATCTTTCCTCCGCGTTCACCGCCCCAGTCAACAGACAGTCCTACGTGCCACCTGACACCTTTCTCAATACACACACCTCTCTGTCACGTGAGTTTACAGAGTTACAAGAATTGTTTTAGTAAAAACAACAGTCATGCGTAACAGGCAAGTACACTGGGTCATCTGGGCCTGTGTAACGATATACTTGAACCTTTTCGTATTCGAAGGGGAAAAAAGTGCCATCAGTGTCACTTGATCTCCATCCACGTTTTCAGGGACCTCATTTCCTTTGGCTATTCCTCAGCTCAGACTTGAGAACTGTTTAAATTTCCCTCTCTTTCCCACAATGATAGGACCGTCTCTTAGGTTGGCTACCTCATTCTGATAACATCAAGTCCACTGGACTCGGGGGGGGGAGGGAACCAACAACACAAAAAGCATCCTGACACTCTCCCCCAACCCCACTCCCTGCCTTCCCCTTGAGGACATTTCTTCCTCTTTTCTCTTGCCTGCTGCTTCTGAATTTGGGCATTTTCCAAACACACTCCCCTATTTGGTCTTTGGGCAGCGTGAGAAACAAAGGAGAGTTTCTCTTCAAAACTAGACCAAGTCATTCAGCTGCTCTGAAACACTTCAAAACATCCGCAGTTCTCTTGATCCTGCCTTAAAGTATTAAGCAGGAGTGTTTTGAAAGTAGTAGGAGGTCCTGTGTGCACCTAACAGCTTCTCTTAACTCACATGCTGGGCATTTTTCTTTTTTCTTCTTCTTCTTCTTCTTTTTTTTTTTTAAGAGAGAGAGAGAGAGAGAGAGAGAAAGAGAAGGTGCTATTTTCAACATTGCCCTCTGGTTTACGTTAGCAAAATCATTTGCTTTCCGTGTGTGTCTGTGCCCCATCCCAGGGCCAGTGGGTCTGGTACTACAACACAAACACAGCAAATGTGCCTCATCAGCTCCAGCAGACCCATGTGGCAATTCACAACATGACCGAAGCAAGCACAATAAATAAACACATACATAATCATTGCACAGCACTGAGGCAAGAGGGGGGTTTCTCCAGGCCCTCCCGGACTCTTCCAGAATTGCTCATTAAGATTCTGAAAGGGGGAGGGGCTGCAGCTAGGAAAAGGTTGCCAGAAGGGAAGAGAAGGGGAGGAGGGGGGATTTGCCCTCAGTGTCTTTCTCTCTCTGAGAATCTCCCGTCACCCAACATGGGGGCGGGGGGGATTCTATCCTGCAGCCTTTTCTGACATACTTAAGGGGAAGGAGGGGGTGGGTGGTTTGAAATACTTAAATGACGGTCGGGTGACCTCCGTGCAACTTCAGAGACTCCCTCCCTCTGGAAGGTGAACGGGTTTGGGAGCCGGGAGGGAATGAGGCGTAGAGGACAGGAGGAGACACCTAGGACTACGGCAGCAGCAATCACCAGAAGGATTTTCCAGCCCACGACAGCAGTCTCCAACTCCTGACACCGCCCTCTCCCCCAACGACCCCTTCCCCAGAGCCCCCCCGCCCCAGAAGACCCCCGAGGACTCACCCCGACCCCTCCCAGTCCAGTGCCCTAACTCTGCCCTCACTCTTTGCCACTTTCCCAAGCCCTGAAGTGTATCCAGGGAGGGGGATGGGAGAGGTGTTTAAAGAACGAATCTCATTGCAATCAGAATTTATCCGTGTCTCCAGCACACACGCCGACAGTTTTGCAGTCATGGTAAGGCAAGTCGACAAGAGGTGGAGGGTACTTATGGTTGTGTTATTGAGGGAGGGGTTGCTTTTCTTTTTTCTTTTTCTTTTTTTTTTTTTTTTTTTTCCAAGAGACTCTAAACAAGTGAAGGGGGGAAGGGGGTAGCGGTAGAGATTTCAACCAGGACTGCAAATCAAGAACGCCCCAGATGCAAATGTCTGTCTCCAGATGTTGATGATAAGGATTTGGACCAGTTACCTTGGCAGGGTCAAAACTGCAGCAGGTTAATCAGGTGAGTCGTCGGGGATTTTAAAGAAGCCGAAGCCGGTTTCTTTGGCTATGAAAGTCTACAAACCCCCCATGCAGGAACGTTGCACATCTTACACACGCCTCCTTTAACTGGGCTCCCGCGACCTCGGCAGGCGAGGGGGTGCTGGCCGGCCCGCCGGTGGCAAGGGCACGGCCGCCGGCTCTGCCCCCGCGGGCGCGGGGCCGGCCTGGCCCCCGGGGTCCGCGTCCCGAGCGGCTGTGCACTCACCGAGCCGGGCTGCGAGGGGCAGAGGGGCGCCCGCGGCTAGCCGGAGCGCCGAGGCGCCTCCCTTTTCTCTTGGTAGCGTCGGTCCGCACTCCCTGTGACCCAGGACGTCATGATGCCTGTCTGTTTTCTCAATGATAACTTGGCAGAAGAAGAGAGAGGCTGCCAGGTTCTCCTCGGGTGGTTACGTGGTATGTGCACGTTTCTGTTTGCATGCGTTTCTCTCGCTCCCTTCTTAAAAATAAATATCTGTGTTTGAAAAAAAAAAATTCCCGGCACTGTCAGGATTTGATTGCATTATTGCGTTTGCATAATTGACGCCTCTGGGTGTGTATATGTGTGTGGATGTGCGTGTGGGGTTTTTTTTCCCCTTTAAATCCTGCCGCTCCCGCCGCCGCAGCCGCCGCTGCAAAGGGGAAGCAAGCATGCGTTCATCTTTTGTCTTTCATTTTACCTTCAGGGTGACATTCAGTGCCAACTGCTCCCTTTTGACCGTCGCCAATCCCCGCCTGGGCAAAATAAATTTTAAAAACGTGGGGGGGAGGGGAGGGACCGGCCCCGCAGCCCCAGCGCTGGGGTGGCGACTCCCTCCGTTAGCGGACCCCAGACCTACCCCGACCCACCTCCCGCCCCTGAAAAACCCTTTTCCCTTCTACCCACCGGGCCCAGGCAGAGAAGCGGCACCAAGACAGCGAGGAGCATCCACCCCGGGCCAGACACTCATGTTCGCGGCTCCTACTTGCTGACTTGCATCTCGGATGCCTTCTCCGTGTGTAGGCCTCTCACAACTGGAGCTATTTTTGTCTCCCAGAGATGTTCTTTAAAGCCTTTTAAAAATGGGAAGGGGGCAGGGAAGAAAACCGGAGGCGGGGGGAGGAGGGAGAGAAATAAAAGCCCGAGCCCCCTATGTGAAAGGCTCTCCAGACACATCAGGAAATTTGGGGGGCTCCTGGCGCCCGGCCCACCAGGGGAGTTTGCAAGGGCAGAAGGGAGAACTAGCTCTTTATCTGAATTCCTCTACGACAGCAGGAAAACTTTTCCTTCATACAAACCTAGTATTGCTGGCTAGTCCCTGCATTTGTCATTTTTATAATTATGTTCTCTCGCATCAGCATGAAAGGTCTCAACCATAACTCCTGATATTTATTTTTGCAAACATGAGAATGTATTTGACACAGTGTGGCCACGTGACAGGTAAAGCAGAGATCGTGTCCTCTTTAGGACACTTAGTTTCTGTTATTTGTACGTTGGTGTGTTTTCTGTAGTTTCTATTAATCATAACACTGTGCACATTAATCACCATATGCGCATTACTGAAAAATAAATAGTGCCAGGTCTGGCAAATATTTCACCCTCCTTTATCGCAGATACCCCATGTGGAGCAGAAGAATGGGCTTAGGAATTTTATTCCACATGCTTTCTTGTTGTTGTTGTTGACCTTGGTCACCATGGTGGACTGGTAAAGTCACTATTCCCACAGATTCCAAAAAGCCCCTAAAAGATGACAGCATGAGCCAGGGCTGCAAAAAATAAAGTGTGGAGGAGAGTGTCACATCGGAAAAGCAAAGCTGACTGGGAGGAAAAACTTTCTGTCTCACCCAAGATCATCTGCAGCTGCTGTAGGTTTAAGACTAGTTTACCTACTTGAGAGGTTGCCTAAATGGAATGAAAATTGCAAGTAACTTTTCTCTTTAGAGTCATACCCCAAGGATCACTGGAAATTCCATAGGGAGAATACTGTAATTATGCAAAGACCAGATGATCAGAATTGGAAGAGCGCCTCCGTAAAGTAACCCTAAGTGTGTGAGGGCCATTGACTAATAGATCCCCAAACTAGAACAGTGCCTCCTCACCCTTAACAACCAGACACAGCTCTCTGGCCCTTAGAACACCAGAAAGATGGAGCTGGTGCGGTCCTGTCCAGTGCTTAGAGGTCATCGGTGTCAAAGATGATTCTAAAAAAGGCCAGGAAGGGCCTATTCAGAACACGAGTGGGTACCATCTACTGATGTTACTGCTAACATTTTAGTGACTATCCAAGAGTCCAAGAGAGGCTTATTAATATTCAATCTCTCAACCTGCTTCTCTAGCTTTATTACTTATTAGCCTTAGAACCGGACCTTTAAAGAGTCACTGTAAAAAGGAAAAAAAAAAAAAGAGCCATAAAAATTTGACTCACTTTAATTCCTTGAAACCCATTTTTCTTTCCAGACAAATGCCTTCTGTGCCATTTACCAGCCATGGGGTAGATGTCTGAGCACCCAGCAAGGGGTAGAGGCTAGAGTAACTCCCGTTCTCCGGGTTTGAACATATCCTTCCTAAACCCGGATTCTCTGAATCCACCTCTGGCTAAGAGCTGCTCTCTCTTGTTTATTCGAGTCCAAACTCCTCAAGATGACATTCAAGTCTTTATTTTGTGGCCTCACCCTAAATATAATAGTTAATATTGCCGTAGCTTGTTTGGTTTAACTTTCCAACCATATCAAAGCCACCCCCCCAAAAAAATGCTTACTAAGATGGATGGAATGCATGGAAGGTGCTGTCTGAAAATTTGCTTGTGGAGCACACCTGGGTGGCTCATCCCTTAGGCCACTGCCTTCCGCTCCGGTCATGATCCCGGGGTCCTGGGATAGAGCCCCGCCTCAGGCTCCCTGCTCAGCGGGAAGCCTGCTTCTCCCTCTCCCACTCCCCTTGCTTGTGTTCCCTCTCTCACTGTCTCTCTGTCAAACAAATAAATAAAATCTTTAAAAATAAAAATAAAATGTACTTGTGTTTAGAACTTGTAAATCCTCCACAAGAACAGGAGAGAAGGATTATTGGTATTCCCATTCTACCCAAGGAAACTGAGGCACCAAGAAGTTAAGTCATTTGCCAAGAGTTACCCAGCTGGGGTTCAAATTCAAGTGCGTTGAGCCCTCACCATCAAGTTCTCTGCTTACCTACCTATGGACTCAACTTCATGTCTACGCCCTCACATCCTGCAGTCCGGCCACTGCACCCACTGCCCACACCCTTTGTTAACCCCAAGGTCACTGCCTGAGCATTCCACGCCCCCTTCTGCCTCTTTGGTATTCAAATTCTGTTGGTCAAGGCCAAGTTCAAGACCGACTTTGCCCACAAAGCCATTATTTACTATTATTGGGTGTATTGATCATTCTCTTTGTTCCACACTGTTCACTTTTACGTGTGACATCACTGTTCTGTTTCTGAGGTTTATTTTTCATCTCTTCTTCCTCTCTCAATTCCTTTCTGACAGCGTTATGCTTTTTTTTCCCCCTGCCTCTTCCGGTTTGCCTAAGTACGACCCCAGCTGTCCTTAACTCGCTTCCGATGTACTGATGGACACAAAACTGCCCTTTGGAAAGCTAGGACGCCACTTTTCAATCTGATAGAAATTGCAAGTTTGATGTAGGAAAAGTTTTATCCTTTTAACTGAAAAAATTGCAAGCTGGCTTCTCCATATTTCAGATAGTCCATAGAAAACAACCAATTAAGATCAGAGGCGGAATTATTTAATGGGAGAAGCCTATGACGATGAGGTAGAGGTCATGAATGTGGGGAGTGATGGACAAAACTCAATCACTGTGGCTTTTTAGCTGTTATGATCCTCCTTCTGCCATATTTTGAATTTTCTGAGTGTCACGTTAATATTTCTGTTTAGAATTAGGAAAATAAGACTCGTAAATGTGAGACCGGTGACGCCATCATGCATCTGCTACTGACCAACTCTGTGTAACCTCTGGCAAATTATTTTATAACTCTGAGCTGCAGTTTCCCTCTTGCATAAGAAGAGATTTAGCTAGTCTCCAAGGTCCGTCCAACTCTAACCTTCTACAAGTCTGAAACAGGATGTGGCAGAGAAAAAAAAAAGAGGGCTCAGCCTAGGAAGGCTGGGGTTTTTTTTTGGGGGGGGGGGGATACAAAAAGTATGCTAAGGAGCTCAGGTAAAGCTAACAAAGTCCTTAAGTCTAATTTCTGAGTATATGTAAGGGTAGCTCAAAACACAAAATCCATATATGAAAATATTTTCAAACTTGCATTTTCTAAGATGGTCTCATTTATATAGGATAAAAAAATTAATTGAGTGTACCAACAGCCCACGGTATCAGCTACAATATTATTGGCTGTCATTCACGCTTACCTATAACTTACTTTCTTTCCAACACAACCAGATTGTTACAGACCTCACTTGACAGGAACGGATCCAACCATTTTTGCCTGGATGCCTTAGACTCCAATCAGCTTGAATTAAATTGTGAAGCTAGTCGAAAAGCTATGGGTTTATGGTGAGAGACTTGGGGAGCTAGAACCAGACAAGGGTCTCCTACATATTTCCTCTTTGCAACTAACTCTGAGAAAGCCTCCCTCAGTGTTCCTTTCCTTATTTATCCTTACTAGAGACTTACAACTCACTGACCTTCTCACCGGCTTTGGTTAGGATACATGAAACAGCAGAAGCAAAAGCACTCTTCCCACACAACGAAGTATTATCATGGCAGGTAGACTGCACTTTACACCAGAGATGATATTCTAAAATATGGTACAACGTTAACAGAACATAAGGTCCCCTGGCTGCAAATCTAAGTTGATTTCTACTTGCTAGTTATAGGACCACAAAGTCCTACAGCTAGCTGAGGGCAGAATCAGGATGATTGTGCAGAAATCACTTTGTTCCAGTCCATACTCAAAACCTGGTATAAACCACGGGCAAATATTACAGATCATCACATCAACTGGGACCGGGGCAGTTAGAAAACCTATTTCAAACAGAATTTCAGGGGTGCCTGGCTGGTTCAGCCATTAAGCATCTGACTCTTGGTTTCGGCTCAGGACATGATCTCAAGGTCGTGAGACAGAGCCCCACATCAGGCTCTGTGCTCGTGTGGAGTCAGCTTGAAATTCTTTCCCTCCCCCTGGTCATGCTCTCTCTCTCTCTCTCTCAAATAAAAAGAATCCAAAATAAATAAATAAATAAATACTACAACGGAAATTTATACCATGCCTCTGACATCAAAAAAATGAAAACAATTTCATATGGGACAAAGGTCCTCAGGCCAGATTGCATGATAGCTCTAAGGACCCACGGATAGATTAACAGTCTGAAAGTTGTAGTCAAAATGTATGTGTGTGTGTGTGTCTGTGTGTGTGCACGCACACGCGCACACATTGTTCTCAAGAGAAGCCCCATAATGTTCATCACATTTGCAGAAGGGTTCATGACTCCAGAAAGGCTAAGAACCACTGATGTAAGAATAGTTTATTTTAAAACTGAACTTAAAGAGAATAATACATTCCTTTAAGCCGAATGCCGTGCTGACTGCCACACGGACAGTGTGTAATAATCACCGGTGTTCAAAATGATGGCCTTGAGACACAATAAAAGCTTCAGTCATCAAAGAAATTTATTGTCAAGGTATTTTACTTACCTGACACGGGACAATGTACCAGTCTTTCAGAAAGATCTGAATATTGAAATAAAATAAGAAGAGGTTTCTGGTTTTGTTTAAGCTGGCTGGACAATTCTCTGTGTGCTAAGAAAGATGAATTGCATGTAGGAAAATACTCATTGTTTCTGGGAACACAGTTAAGGTCTGCTCAGCTGTGAGGAGGCAGAGAACGAAGGCCTGGACCAGAAGTGTAGCAATGAGATGGGGAGAAGGGACTAGAGAGGTAGCTGGCAGGAACCTGGGATCAACAGACCAAAGTACTGGGCGTGGACAACTAAATTAATGAATGCATGTTAAAGAGGTACAAATTAGGCCTACGCTTAGAAAACAGTGAATTCGGCTTGGGATATACTAGGTTTAAAGGCCTATCAAATAGCCAGATTCCACTGGCCTCAGGAAAGACTTAGAAGAAATACGTCGCTGGAGAAATGTATTTGGGAATTATCAGTGAATTGGCAGTGGAGTCAGTGGTAATAAAGATGGGGGGAGGGAGGATGATGAATGCAAACGATTTAGGAGCATCTGAATTAAAAACTGCATTTATTTGAATAACGTCTAATTTGTAAAATACGAAACTACATAATACCCAAGGCAAAACAGTGTTGGTTATTTTAAATATTTAGAGACTCCTGTATTTAGACCATAAATTTCTGAATAGAATTATACATCTCAGATTTTATTTTATACATAGGACTTTCTGGAGTTCTTTATTTCAAGGTGCTTTTCCATTTGACATAGTGCATTCAGGGCCTGGGTTCAGAAGGGAGAAAGGCTTTTCTTTGGCAACCAAGTTCAACTGGAAAAAGTCATCAAGATGTCACCTGATGCCACATGTTACCGACGACGTTCTCAGCATGTGGCCCTGCCAGTTGCTGAACCAGCAGAGGAAACTCAGTGTCATGGAAAGAACACTGAACTCGGAGTCAGAACACTTAAGCGGGAGTCCAATTTCTCCCTCTGACTGTTTTTTGCGATCCTGGGAAAGTCATTCAACTGCTTCTACCCTGCATTTCCTCTTGGACAACTGCCCAGTGCCCCTCGGGGGATGTTGCCATGATCACCACAGGGGTGGAACAGAGAAACTAACCACATGCTTCCAAAGTCCCCTCCTTGATGAACTACTCCAGGATGCCATCTCCCACTCTCCTCCCTGTGATGGCCCAGGGTGACCCACAACCCCTCCTCTGTGCCTACTTCAACACATTTTTAGCAGTCACCATATTTTATTGTAATATTGTTCATATGTCTGCCTCTGCTACTCAGTGGTAAATGCCTTCTGTGTCATAAATGTTTTAGTTCTCTTTTCACTTCTAGTCCCTAGCACGCAGTAGGTGCCCGATGAATATTAAATGAATAAACTATTATCCGGGGAGACCATTTGCCTATATCGGTTCCTACTCCATGAAAATTCTTTAGATAATCTGGGAGGTGGAAAAGCAGGGCCAGCCTTACAGATCCACAGCCATAAGCTCTCCTGTATCAGTGCTTTGCTCCCAAGGGGCCCCTCGCTGCATTACATGCACTGATTATGCTACCTTATGTATACAGTTATTATACAGGAAGGAAGCAGGTCATTTCCTGGTCATATTTAAATGTAAGATGCAAAACTGCTCCTCCCTCAAAAAAAAAAATATATATATATATATTAGCACTGACTTTGTTTGGCCCTGATACATAAATGCCGCATACCAGGTTTTGGCAGAAAGCTAAGGAAAGGAAGATGAAGAGGGTGAGAGACAGCCCCGGGAACACGGAGGAAGGCTGAATGGCTTCACAGAGTGGTGGAAAGAACCTAGACCACAAAACCGAAGGTCCTGTATCAAATTCCCGGGGAATGACCTTCAGCTTTATGTGATCAGATATGGCATCCTCAGAATGGAATCATAGTGTTTAAGCAGCAAAGTTACTGAGATAATGGATAAAAGAGCCAAATGCCCTGTCAAAACAGGTGCCTCATAAAAGCAAATTCTCCTCCCTTTCTTCCTTCTTGCCTGTTTACCTTCCCAGAAGAAAAAGGAATCCAATTCACAGATTTACAACCATGATCAACTTGTAAGCTTTACTCCTGACCAGGCTCCTCAAAAAGAGGACCACAGAGATTAGCTGAGACCAGTGTTCTCCAAACTTTGTGGCATGCTGGAATCCCTCAGAAGCTCTAAACAATCTTGATCTGCAACATGTGCCCCACAGCAATGAAATCAGAATGTCTGAGGGTTGGAGCCAGGCAACGGTATTTTATTTTTTTTGGAAACTCCAAGGGATTTCAGGGTGCCCCAGAGTTTGAGGGCCATTGGCTAAGGTAGAGAAATGGGCCTTTGGCCAGTGAATTAGTCTAATTAGAGCCCAGGAGCAGTTCTCCACTCTTTCCCAGTCCCAGAACACTTATTCCTCCCCCTTGCACCTTCCTTTGGCAAGTTCTTTACAAATGAACCCTAGACAAGGTAGTAACGGTAGAACGACTCATCCCAAGTACCAAAAGAGCAAAGAGAGCAAGCATGTAAGGCAACTGTATTTGTAGTACTTTACCATTTAAAAAGTGCTTGAACCCCTCATTGTATTTACTCCTCACTACAACCTTGCAAGGTGGGTATTATTATGAGGCCCAATTTACAGATAGTAAAATCAAACACAAGAAAAGTTCAACTCTCAAGGACAAAGTGGCAGATTCGCATCTCACGCTTGCGTCCAGGATTCCAGAATGGATGCAGTTTTCCTGCGCCTTTAGAAGCCTTACAGTTCATCAGTCGGCGGGGTCACTGCCACCTGTGAAGGATGGCCCAGAGCTATGGCCTAGCTGCTCTGCCATGTTGGAAAAGGAGGGCGGAAGGGAGGGCGGGAGAGAGGGAGGGAGGAAGGAAAATATTTTAAATACATTTGAATTAAATAGGTTCCTTTCCAGTAGGCTTTCCAAATTATTTAATATGCTAACAAGCCCTGTAAATATCTAGAAATTATTATTTCCCAACTGATTGAACAGTGAAACCCCTTTTAAACTCAGCATTTCTTAGGACTAATGTCCCTTGGAATGCCATTAAATAACAGCTGCTTTCCTCATCCGCCCCCAATATTTATTTAAGTGTCACCCTTGTAGAGAGGAACCCCCACCCCCACCCCAAGCACCATATTTAAAACAGAAGGGTCGCCTGGGTGGCTCAGTGGGTTGAGCATCAGACTCTTGATTTTGGCTCAGGTCGTGATCCCAGGGTCCTGGGATCAAGCCCCATGTTGGGCTCTGCTCTCAATGAACCGTCTGCTTTTCCCTCTGCCTCGGGTCCTCCCCAGCGTGTACTCTCTCTCTCTCTCTCAAATAAATAAAATCTTTAAAAATAAGTAAATAAAACAGGAACACCACTTTCTCCCCAGGCCAGTCCTCCCTACCTGCTTTCCCACTTTGTTTCTCCATAATCCCTAACACCTTCTAATATAGTACACAGTTTCCTTATTTATTTTGTCTGCTATGTGCCTCACTCTCTCTGCCTGTGTGCTCTATGAAGGCAGGGTTTCCTGGCGATGTTTTTCCCCATGTGATATCTCCAGCAGCTAGAAGAGTACCAAAGGGCCAAAGAGAAATGGTCCATGGAAAAAATTCAAATGAAGGTAACTTCTCCGAAGTTAGGGTCCCTTTAAGGATACCTTTTCTAATTGTAGCTATCCCTAGAATACAACCTAATGAAGTGGCTGTGATTCCCTACCTTATAGGAAAATAAAATTAGAATTAAAGCAATTAGACCTATAAGCAGAGCAAAAAATTGGTTAAGCAAAAAGGTTGTTAAACTGGAATTGATTTTTTTTAATTTTCTATGTAATTATTGTGAGATAAAGTAGACATGGTAGATGTTTCCAACGGTATCTGAGAAACCTAATAAAAACGTGGACATCCTTGAATTCATTGCACCCAGCCCTAATGCACCAGGCCAGGAAGCTATTTTTCATCTACCCAAACTGACCAAGTTGAGATATAAAAATTCAGCAAGCCCCAGATATAACAATGTTAATCATTGCCTGAATTAAGATTCTCCATAGGTCAAATCATCTTCTGAGGAAGCTTCTATAGAATTCTGATGGAAACCAGCCTGTAGCTCCGGTGTTAGTTGGGTCCTCCCCCACCGGTTCACAAGGGCTCCACGATATAATAACAGCACTTGGTATCAGCATAGAGTCGTCGTCCTCTGTAAAGGTCAAAGTACTGTGAACAATTCAGATATAAGCAGGGATGATGACGGTCCGCAGAGCTCAGAAAATGACCCAACTGACCGATTCTTCTCCAAACACCAGAGTAACAATGAAGTGGGGGATACACAGTCGTATATGCCCGAGGAATGCTCTGCTCCTCTCCTGTTTTCCTTTTTATCCAGAAAAACCACATTTATGAAGTAAGGCTCTTTTAGTAATGAAAGTGGTATTTATTAAACACATCAGACACTACAAATCCAAATGAGCATTTCGCTCCGAAATAGTCACTTGGGGAGGCTATGTAATTACCTCCGTGATCCTGTAGTAGCTCCAAACATTGTGGGAATTCCTCTTTTATTTTTAATTTTTTTTAAGATTTTATTTATTTATTTGATAGAGATTACAAGTAGTCAGAGAGGCAGGCAGAGGGAGAGACAGAGGAGGAAGCAGGCTCCCCACTGAGCAGAGAGCCTGATGCGGGGCTCAATCCCAGGACCCTGAGACCATGACCTGAGCCGAAGGCAGAGGCTTTAACCCACTGAGCCACCCAGGCGCCCCTGGAATTCCTCTTTTAAAATCACCTTCATAGCTGGCTTAAAACTCACAGGAAAACCAATATCATTCTTTTATGGCTGCTTTTCATGTAACAAAAATCCCCGTAATCTTGGGGGTCAGAGTAGTAAGGAGCCGACTGGCTGCCTCTCACCATCTCCCAGGCATGTATTAAAGACACAATGTGCTGAGGCTCTGCCTGATTTGCTGCACGGCAGAGACTGTGTTTACAAGTAACCATCCCAGGAGATTCTGAGGCATCCAGTTTCCCTTGCAAAGTGGGGGTGTGAGCACCTCGATGCTAGAACAAGGTCTGGCTACTGAACCCTGGCCTGAGCCAATTAACCTTCCTCTACTTTATGGCCACAAAGCCAGAACCTCTAACATCTGATTACACATTCTCTCACCCAACAACTGTTGGGCCCTTACTATTTATTTTGCACAGTGGAACCTGTTGGCAAATGAGAAAGCCTCAAGTGAAAAAGTACGGATGGTTATGTGGAAAACATCACTATTAGACACATTCTCTTTCTCACCATGCTTTTTTTTTTTTTTTGACCAACCTCATGGCTTCAGCCTTTGCTGTGGAGACAGTCCAAAAAGAATAAGGAGTGTAGGCAACAGACTCAAACTGCCTAGAGTCAAACTCTTGCCTGACCACTAATCAGGGGACAAGTTACTTATCTGCTCTGTGCCTCTGCGTTCCTCATCTGAGGTGTAGCTAATCATAGTACTAGGTCCTAGGGATGCTGAGAGGATTAAGTGAGATAACACATTTTCAGTATTTAGCACAGTGCTTTTAGTTTTCAAAAAATATCAATTATTATTATTTTTAGTACTTAGATGCTAATAATTTTTAAATTATAAATTCTAGATCCCATCTCCCAACCTCCTTATTTACCCTGAATATATAGATATCCACCACCATTTCAAACTTACCACATAAAAACTTGAATTAAATATTGGTCCAACTTTTCAAATGTATTCCAGCTTATTTGCTCCAATCTTGAGTCAACTTATCATTATCTGCAGACTCATAAGGTCTCCAAACCAATTTATCTCAGACTTTTGTCTCCTACCTTATTCTACCTCCCATGCCAACAAATATACATACATCCATGTTCACTTAAAGTCATGTTGATTTTACCTCAATAATTTTTCTTTCCACTTGTGGGTGTGTGGTTTTTTAAAGATTTTATTTATTTATTTACTTGAGAGAGCACACATGAGCAAGGAGAGCAGCAGAAGGAGAGGGACAAGCAGACTCCATGCTGAGCATGGAGCCCCAGGTGGGACTTGATCTCCCAACCCTGAGATCATGATCTGAGCCAAAATCAAGAGTCAGTGGCTCAACTGACTGAGCCACCCAGGGACCTCATGTGCAAGTGTGTGTGTATTTGTGCTTGTGTATTTTAAACCAATGTTTATTTAGACATTACTACATACCAGGTCTAAACACTGTACAAACATTAAGTCATATAAGTTTTACAACAGCCTCATGAATTCAGTGCTATTATTATTCCCATTTTGAAGATGTAAAAACCAAGGCACAAAGAGGTTGGGAAACTTGCTGAGATTCAACCAATTCTGAGAATGGGAAGTCAATGTTGGCAGCACGGTACAGAGCTGTGCTTTTTACCACTAACCAGCATGCTGCTAGAATATTTAAAATAAAAATATGTGTTGAGTTCTCCACACAATATACCCTCACAACAATCTTATGCATAGATAGGATTAAAATTCTTCTTTTGTAGATGCGGACACAGGGGCCCATAGATATGATCTGCCACTTCCCTAGCTCGGGTTTCCATTATGTGTTGCCTGGGCTAATGAAATGACCTCTTGTCTCTTCTCTGCACCTCCCAGTTGAAATGGTGCTGGGAAAATTGGATATTTACATGTAAAAGAATAAAACTAGACCCCTGTCTTACATCGTGCACTGAAATTAATGCAAACTGAATTAAAGACTTAAAAGTAAGACCTGAACTATAGCAGAGTAAAAACCATCTGCAAAGCCAAAGAGTCAACAAAATGAGAAGGCAACCTATGAAATGGGAGAAAATATTTACAAACCACATATCTGATAAGGGGTTTATATGCAAAATATATGAGAAACTCATACATGTCAATAGGAAAAAACAAATCATCCAATTTAAAAATGGGCAAAGGATCTTGGCAGACATTTTTGCCAAGGAGATAGTCAAATGACCAACAGATACAGGAGAAGATGCTCTAAATAACTAATCATCACAAAAATGCAAACCAAACCACTGTGAGATAGCACCACACACTTGCTAGAATGGCTATCATCAAAAAGACAAGAGATAGGGGCGCCTCGGTGGCTCAGTGGGTTAAAGCCTCTGCCTTCGGCTCAGGTCTTGATCTCAAGATCCTGGGATCGAGCCCCAAATCAGGCTCTCTGCTCAGTGGGGAGCCTGCTTCCCCCTCTCTCTCTGCCTGCTGCTCTGCCTACTTGTGATCTCTCTCTGTGTCCAATAAATAAATAAAATCTTTAAAAAAAAAAAAGACAAGAGATAACAAGTGCTGGCAAGGAAGTAGAGGAAAGGAATCCTTGTACACTGTTGGTGGGAATGTCAAGTGGGATAGCCAGTATGGAAAACACCTTTGGGTACATATTTATATCTGAAGGAAATGAAACCACCATCTTGAAGAGATCTCTGTGCCCCCATGTTCACTGTAGCTTTATTTACAATAACCAAGACATGGAAACAACCTACATGTCCATCAGTGGATGAATGAATAAAGAAAATATGATTGATTATATATACACACACATATATACATACATATATATATTTTTTTCAGCCATAAAAAAAAAGAAGGAAATCCTACCTTTTGCAGCAACATGGATGAGCCCTAAAGTCATTATGGTAAGTGAAATACAGAGAAAGACAAATACTGTATGATCTCATTTATATGTGGGGAATATAAAAATATTAATCTCATGAAATAGAGACAAGAACGGCAGTTGCCAGGACTGAAGACATGGGTGAAGATGGTCAAAGGGTAAACCTGTTGTAAGATGAATTAAGTTGCAAGAATGTAGCGTAAGGCATGGTGACTATAATTAACAATACAGTATCGTATATTTTAAAGTGACTAAGAAAGTAGACCTTAAAAGTTCTCAGCACCAAAACAAAATGGTACCTATATGAGGTGACATATGTATTAACTAAAATTATGGTGATAACAATTCCCTTATACACACATCAAATCATGTTGTGTACACCTTAAACTTATACAATGCTGTATGCTAATTTTAGGTCAATAAAACCGGGAAACCTCAAATAAAATAGAAAAGAAGGAAGGCTTCTCTCAGCAAAGGGGAAAATCTGCTGTGAGTGGGATTCCAAATAATGCTGCTCAGCATGGCTCCAACCATCCTATGTTGAATGGGTTGAGGGACTCAGTCTGGAAGGCGTGGATTGGAGATCCATCTCAAAGTCTGGTTTGCACAGAAGCATACGGTTTTGGTTTTTTTTTTGTTTTGTTTTGTTTTTTTTAAGATTTTATTTATTTATTTGACAGAGAGATCACAGGCAGGCAGAGAGCCAGGCAGAGAGAGGAGGAAGCAGGCTCCCTGCTGAGCAGAGAGCCAGATGCGGGGCTTGATCCCAGGACTCTGAGATCATGACCTGAGCCGAAGGCAGCGGCTTAACCCACTGAGCCACCCAGGTGCCCCAGCATACGGTTTTTGTAAGTTTATTTTACATGTATTTGGGCTTGCTTGGAGGAAGTGGGGAGCTGATGGAGGGTAGAGAGCTAAAGCACCCTCCCTCGGTCACCCTCCCTCCAGGGCATGGTTAGAACATGAAACCAAGAGGAGATGGAGATCTCTTCAGTCAGTTCCTGGGGTCTGGATGTCATGCTGTGATGGGAAGTAGTGACAGGCTTCTGAAAGGGGAATGACATGATGGTACGGATGTCAAAGAACGGACTACGCAGGTGACTGATGCCACTCCTGGACTCACAGTCCTAAAGGGGTCTGTCCTCGTCCCAAAGAAGGAAGTGGGGTCTCTTCAGCATTCCCGGAAGAGACACCAAGTGTCAAAGGTTTGAGGTGCCCACATATTTGCTGTGTTCAAGAAACAGCAAGCAGACCCAAGTGGCTGAAGCAGAAGCCAAGGGGAGAACAGGTCAGAGCACAGGAAAATGAGAGGGAATGTCAGCACAGAGATGGGGGCGGTTCTCCGGTGGGTCCTGAGCAGAGAAGCAACCCGGTCTGACTTGTTTTGCAAAAGAAATCACTATTTGCTCTGATCGTGAATGTCGCCAATGGTAACATACGACCACTGTTCCTGGAACAGGGTTCTGTACCCAAAACATTCCCAGACACTGCTCTGCCCTCAGTGCTCGCACCTTTTTAATAAAGCTCCACCCATGCCTACATCACGTGCTTTATAGCTGAGTCAAAAGGAAAACAAAGTCAAAGACAAACTGTCTTTTTTGTCCCCCAACCACCCCCCACCAACGCCATGAACAGTTCTGGTGTAGGGCATCTGGAGAGCCAGGTGCTGGGGCTGGTTACCTAGTTAGTGGGGCTGGTTACCTAGTAAGTGCCTATTCATCTGGCGAAAGCTCTGGAAGCCACTGTTTTAATACACGAATGAAATGGGAGGGGAGCAAAGAACGGCCACCATCAGCCTGCTGTCAACAGAGTAGGGTGGAAACAGTCACAGAGCTTGCATTCCAACAACCCGGCTTCTAGACTTGGGTCTACCATTTACCAGCTGACTGGCCTGGGGCAGTTGAACTAACTGAGCCTCATGACCTCATCCACTCTGTGGAGATGATTCCTGCCTCCCCGTGTCGAGGAGGGAGAGAAACGGGAGACCTAAGGGGCAACGCACTTTGGAAATGAGAAAATGGGCTCTGTGAGAGTGAGACATCACTATCTTATCAGCTGCCTGGTCCCCAAGCAAGGTCTTGAAGTCAGAGAACTGGAGTGGCTTGAAGTGGAAACAGAGATGAGAGAGACTGGAGCAGTGGATGTTGGGTATTACTGGGCTTCAGGGGAAGGAGAAGTGGAAGAAAACAGTGACATCACTGGAGCATTCTTCCTATTCATGATACGTTTTGTATCTAATCATTTCAAATTTTGCAATAAAAAAGTTATATAAACTCCATGGTTTGAGAGTCATCATAAAACTCTTCCTCACGGATGACGCTTCTGTGGTGAGAAAGAAATCTTAGGGAAAGCTCACATAACAGGCTACTCTCTGGCAGAGAGTTTGCAAAGGATTATGGGTTCCGCGTGAATTCAGTTGGACAATTAAAGTAAGTGCACTCTCCTGTCTAGCTCCTTGTCCCTGTGACACTCTCATTCCCAAAGATACCCCATCAGACCCCCAAGCAAATCGGTTTCATCCGAAGCATGATATCCATCCTGACCCCTAGTCAGGGGCAATCCAACAAGGCCAGATGTCCTGTCATAGTCATCATTCTTCTTGTCTCTTGCTAACGGGGTAGGCTGACTCCAGGAACTGAATTCTTGGTTCCTATAATCAAAACCCCACATTGCTCTAGGCTAACCCTAATAACCAATTTTGTACAAAAGCTATCATATGTTGCATTCTCAGTGTGGTTCAGGCATGCGCTAAGTGCATTACTATTTTTATCATCACAATAACCCTATAAGGCAGGCACTATCTCATTTTTATTGGCTTTACAGGAAGTAAAGAGAGACTAAATAGCTTGGTCAGGGCTGTGAGTAAGTGGTGGGGCCAGGAATTGGGTTGAGCTGTTCCCCTCCCAAGCCTTAATCAGAGCAGTCTGAGTACTCTGCCTGGGCCCCTGAATGCTGGGCACATGCATGGGTCCTCTCTAAAGCCTGGAGTTGGCCTGGATCGATGCTGCTGCTTTCCCTTGAACAACCTGGCTGGTTGAAGAGCCACCCCCTACCACTGGCTGGACTCCCCTGATGCTGACTCCCACGGGAGCACCAGCCTGTCTCCATGGTAACGGAGCCTCCTGCTTAGACATCTTCCCCAACCCACAGGGGGACGAGCAGCCCAGCACCTGCCCCGTCCTAGTAGCCATCCCTAGTCCCAAATCTCAATTCTTCTGGCTGGTGATTTCCAAGCATGTGAAGCTATTAGGCCATGTGAGCTTGGACTCTCCTAAGGGGAAAGAGAAGAGGTTTTCATGAAGTAGAAATGAATCAAAATGCTCATGTTCACCTTATTTCATTTTCTAGATAAATAAAATAAACCTTGATACCATATAATTATCACTGTAAGAACTAAATCAGTGACTGAACCAGACTAGTAAATTCATCTGCTGTGTAAAAACTAAGCATCAATGCAACACCCCTTATGTTTAGATACATTTAGATATGTTAATGGTAGACTTAATTGCGAAAGAGTTAAAAAATATATATATGTTTTCTTTCAACAACTGCAGGAAAACAAACAAACAAACAAAAACCTGAGATTAGGTAAGTCTTCAAATGCAATAGCCTGTGAGCAACAGATCTCAGTTTTCAAGCACAGGACCCAACCACCGTCTCTGAAAGTGATGGTACTTGGAATCTGGATACATGAGATCAAAGAGGGGTCTCTTGAGTGAACAGCAGTATGAAAACGAGACCTCGTCTAGGCTGTCCCTCTCTCCTTCAGCACACCCCACCCCCAACCCCAGCTAACACACACACACAACACCTGGTCTCGGTGGGTTTTTGGTCATTTTGAAGTGATTCTATGACTAGTTTCTGAAAGTATTTAGTTAAGCATGAATTGAGAGGACAGGGTTGCAAAAGACACTGATGTTTTTACTTTAGGCACAGGATATAACCAAAGAAGAAAAACTCTTCAGTTGTGTAGGATAAAGAGGCTCACTTTTCAGGAGAAGGGGCTTTTGGAAACAAAAATTCCCTCCACAATCCCCCTGGTAACATCAACTATCCTATTACAAGCTGCTTGGCCAGCCTCAGGTTTTGCGGACATGGGACACTTGGCCTTGAATTCTGCCACCTTCCCCTATGACTATGACCTACCCTCCAGCCTTCCCACCTTAACTTTGACACTCTCCTTTGCCTGACTTTGAAGCCTGCCAAACTTCCTCACATTACTCTGAAGGAGACAGTATTGTAAAACTCCTTCTTGGCAAACAACAGATTTTGCCCAATTTTATGCTTTTACCATGTTCTTTATGCCTATCAGGATTTAGAAAGTGGTCTCCCCTCCCTGGCCTCCAGTTTACCACCTCTCTGGAACTGAGAAATTTATTAAAACTAGAATAGTTAAGCCAGTCTTAAAAGATTTGGATGTATTTATTAGATGGATCATTTTCCATATATTCATCTGTTCTGTAAACTAGGCAAAACACTGCAGCAGAACTACAATGTTGACTAATCTCAGTATTATCTGGCTGATGTTAATAGTCTGGCTTAATCTTGGAACGTGGAAGAAAAAAGCAAGAAAACCTTGCCTCTGTGTTATGTTACATCAAGAAAAATTAATGTTAAGTCAGTAAAAGGATGGCAGTCTCCCGTTATCTGCGGGGGTATGTCTCAAGACCCCCAGCGGATGCCTAAAACCACAGATAGTACCAAACCCTACATATATAATGTGTTTTTTTTTTTTCCTATCCATACATATCTGTGATAAAGACCGATTTATAAACCAGGCACAGTAAGACATTAACAACAATAATGATAAAATAGAACCATTATCACATAATACCGTCAAAAAGGTTATGTCAATGTGGCCTAGCTCTCACTCCAAGTATCTTTCTCTACTGTACTCACCCTTCTCCTCGCAGCGATGTGAGATGATAAAATGCCCATGTGAAGAAGTGAGTTGAGATGAATGACACAGGCACCGGGACACAGTGTGAGGTTACTACTGACTTTCTAATGATTCCTCAGAAAAAAAAAGACCATCTGCTTCCACATCGCAGTCGACCACAGGTAACTGAAGCCACGGAAAGTGAATCCCAGACAAGGGGTCACTACTGTACTTCAAGTCTTGTCTTCCTAAGAACCCTTGGCAAGATAACCCTCGCTAATGTTCGCCAGGTTCCGCGTGACTCCAACTCTTCTGCCTCGGATTAACTTAGGTCACGTTAATTTTTATTAGTGATGGCATTACCCAGTGTTCAAAGCACAACCATAACTTTTGCATGACAGGATCAAATACCAATGCTTCCTTAACAGAGTGTCCTGCCTGACTTCTAGACTTCTCCTTTAACCCGGAAGCTGAAAGTCATACATAGATATTGTGCTTTTTCCCCTTCAGGCTTAGTTTGGAAAGTTCATTTTATTTGCCAACAGACACAGGAAAACGTTCAAATTCTTCTTAATAGTTGCATTTAAATGCATATACGAACATTTCATTTTAAGTAGTAGGGCTAGAAGTTCACAGAGAAGTTACCTGTTAGATATATGGTCCGTTTCTAGGCCCAAACGTAAGGCTGCAATGTATTTTAAAAACTCCCCTAAAATTCAGTGTGAGCTACTTATGCACAAGGGCCATGGGATTGGCTTCCATACAATTATTTAAGATGTTATAAAGAGTGTTTTCCATCTTTCTTGTGCTTGGAAATAGCTATATTTTATGACTGCTGAGTCAGAGCCAAAAAATATAATTGTATGCCATAAAATACAGCCTTTTCCTTTGGCTGTGGAAATTTATATGTACATATTTATGTGCTTATATAGATAAAAATCTTCATAAACAGAGTAGCCCATTTCAGATGAACTCTACTTAAAGCATGTCGTTTCCGACTCTGATAATATTAGAGCTACGCTTTAAAAAATTCAATACCTCCTCATAACTTACCAAATTAAAAACAAATGCCCAAACTGACATTCAAATCTCTCCACAATTTTAAAAAATCTTTCCTGGCTTTTCTCCTAATTCGTTACCACACAGACTCTTAACCCATTCAAACAAAACCAGACAGAATGGCCACCATGTCCATATCTTTCATTCTCTTTCAAACTCCACCAACATTTCTCTTTGTCAAAATCCCACTCATCCTTAAAAATCCCTTCCTAAATACCACCTCCTTGTGTCATTCCCCATCTCTTCCTACAAAGAGATTGTCTACCACATAGACTTCCGTAGTTCGTTATAGCTCTATGATGGTATTTGCCAAACTCTGTTTAATCAAATCAAATGGGTCTTTTTTCAAAAAATCTTTACAATAATTTATTTAGAAGAGATTGCATGGGCATAGGATATCTTTTAGCCTATACCCCAAAATGCAATGTGGTAGTCTAAAAGACAAGGACTTTATCCAGCAGATAGATTTGGGATGAGAGTAAATACACAAGAGCCCAGCTTCAGCTTGATTTTCCCACCCCGGTGTTCAAGAATGAATGTGTATAAACTAGTGAAGAAAATATTCCAAAAGGCATGAAGTACAAGGCCAAGTTCCTTTTTCTTTTCCTCAGGGTCAAATACATTCAGATAGATTTGCCTGCGTATGTTCCAGACTGAACTAGCTGAAACACTTGGTAGTTCCAGATATATCATCAAAGGAGCCTGGGAATAGCAAACATCCTCAATTTTTAACAGTGGTGGAAGGGGATGGTTTCACCAGGTGCCGTATCAAAACCTGTTGGATGTAGTTTCTGAAACTATGCATTTCCCCCTATCACCAGACACACCCCTGCCCTGTGGGTTGTTACAGGAGGTCACTTCCATCCACCTGCCCTCATAACAGAAGGAACCAAGTCCTGTAAATGAAGAAGTCCCAAGTCATCCAATGATCAAGGAAAAAACTGGGGGATAGAGACAGGTGAGGTTAGCAAAGTTAAAAACATCAGTGGAAAAAAAAAAAATTCCCAAAGGCCAGTGGTTAAATGGCCACAGTTCATGAATAGCTCTGGCATTAGTAAACTCTGAGATGTTCTCATTTCTGGCTTCCAGAGCTCATTATAAAGGGTCTTTAAGTTGAGATACTTGAACTGTGACCCTGTTAAGAGGTAAATCATTCCTGTTCAGTTAGTTTCTAATTCCAAGCCGCTTCACCTAGCCTACTTTGTTGCTCACTAGAGAGCTTTCCAAGATCACATTCTGAAGCTCATGTGCCAGCCTCCTCTTCATGGCCACAGACGAGACAACCACATGGCACGTAGGCTGCTGATACCACCCGGCCTCGGCACCATGGCAGACATTGGCCATCAATCATGGCACCCTTTCCTGAACATACCAAACATGGCCTGTCTTGTTCTCAACATAGCAATTATCTGAAAAGCAATTATCAGTTGATCAGAGTGAGTTGAGACCACTACACCACACTGTGGCAAGGAAATCCCTTCAAATCACCTACACTTGTCCATTTGGCCTTCCAAAATGTGATCACTTTTCACCACGTTGTCCTCCTGACGCAGAACTTCCGCTTGCTCCAACCATAACAAACACCTGCCTGCTTGCCTCTTTCTTCACCTCATCCTCCAAACCTAGCTTACTGTTGACCACAGGGAATCACGGACTTTGATTTTTGCTGTGATCCCTCACCAAGCAGCTGCATGAAGCTGAGCTTGAATTTTGCCAGGGGACTCTGGCTTTCGCTTCACCCCTGTTAGCGTTCACCCTGCTTCCACTCAAGTCTTTTCTTTAATGTCACTCAGGGTTAGAGGTCAAATGTCCACCCTGCTTCCGAAGAGTTCTGAATTTTCTTTATTGCTTGCTCCAAGTGTGTAGCCATACCCCCCCCACCCAAAAAAAAGGATTTGAGGGCTGGGTCCTCTTTTAAGAAGTAGAATAGAACTCAATCACTGGGGTCCAGGAGCCCAAGAGGGCACAAAGTCTGGCAAAGACAAGGGTTTACTGAAAGTGCCCTGTGTTGCCCACTTCCACCCCCTCCAACAGAGACCTTGAGAGTCATTAAGCCTCCAGGCTCCTGGGAGCTCCGGAGCCTGCCACACCCCCTCACCCTCGGGATATAACCACAGTGTTTCACCACTCCAGCCTCCTTAGCACCCAGCTCTCCAAAACAAAAGGTCAAGACTTTAATACTCTACTGTTAAAAGGTCACTGAATCCTGGTGAAGACTATAAAATAGAAGGCACTGTCCAGCCGAAGCAAACAAATGGACCATTCTGACAGGATTCACACAACTTCAACATTTATGTGCAGATGAGTCCATGGCGCCCGAAATACGGGAAGTATGAATGAGCCACAGAAGAAAGACCGCAACTTGTCAAGGTTTGCAAGATTTCATAAACGTACTTTTTCAGGACAAAAAGCTTCTAACAAGAAGACTTCTCTGGATTGGGATTCTTTATCCACTTCTCGTAGATCACAGAGTCCCCTGAACCAGCTCCCAGATTTTCAGATACTGGCTCTCAGAAAGCACGCAAGTCACCAATATCTCCCCAAAAACGGACCCTGAGAATCAATGTGAGAAATTAAAGAGCACCACAAATGTTTTGTTCTTTCTCTCACTGAAAGGATAATAGTTCCACCCATTGATCTTGAGCTGTTAGAATTTACCCAAAATGACACTCTGAGACTTTCAAAGCTGAGTCCCAAGACACGTTGCAGCCACTCTCTGGATCTCATGGAACATCCTCTCTCAAGACATTCCCTCTTAGACACAAGCCACTATGCAGTGAGAAGCCATGACATAAGGGAAAGCCATATATGGAGGCTCAGGTTGGCAGCCCCACCTAACTCCCAGACAACAGCCAGCATCAACTGTCAGCCTTGTGAGTGACCCACCTGGAGGTCAGCTATGTCAGGTAACCATAGCCCTGACCAACACCTGACTGCAACTCTGGAAGAGACCCCAAGCACCAACTATCCAGCCAAGCTCCTTCCAAATTCCACATCAACAAAATACGAGCAAAATAAAGTGATGGTTTTAAGCCACTCAGTTCTGGGGTGAGTTTTCATATACACACACACACACACACACACACACACACACACACACACACATCTATATTTAACTGAAGTAAAATTTGTTTCCAGAAGAGGGATTCTATCTAAAAAAAATCTAAGATGTGTTGCATTGGCTTTGGGTCCAAACGGCAAACACCGGTCATTGGGGCCTCAAGGAGATGGGTAGTGAGAGCTAGAAGGACCTCGTGAAGATGGGAACTAGGACAAAGAGGAATGTGTGGGAGGCTGCAGGAAAGGGCACCTAAATTAAATATGGGCAGGACAGTTATCAAAGTCTTGTCTATAATGATGTGGAAAACAGGAAAAAAAAAAAAACAAAAACAAAAAACAGTACCCAACGATCTTGAGGATATGACTAAGATTTCTAGGCAGACTGTTGAAAGTGCTAGCTGGCTTCTTCTAGCCACCTCAAATAAAATTCAAGAAGACAGAAATGGATTAAAGAAAATACTGTTCAATTTTTTTTTTTTTTTTAGTGGAGTTTAGATTCAGGATTTGCTGGGTTTCAAAAGAAATGGTTTCTCATTTGTAGCCTCTCTCAAAAAAGGATCTTCCAAGCAAGAAATGTAATTGTGTCAAGATAAAGATCAAACCTAGAGTCTGTGTTAAGACCTCAGAATGATGTGAGCTGGAGTCCCACAGAAATGTTCAGCTCTAGAAAGGGCTTTTTAAGGTTCTAAAAGCAAGTTTTATAAACCTCCTCCAGTAAATAACAGAACTTCTACGCATCTTGGGTGTTATTCTATACTAGCCTCACACATGACTTAAGACCAGGAGGCATGTGTCTTGGAGAGAAATGTAGGGGAGACTTTTGACTAAAAGATTAAGTGTCCGTAAGTCACGGGAAACCCATGTGTTTTTAAGAGAATTATATCAGTTGAAAGGCTAAGACAGACAATACAAAATGAAAAGCAGTCTTTTCATGAAAAGAGGGACTCCCAACCCTCTACCAGCAGGAAAGAGGCTGACAAAGCTATTCAGTTGCAAACACGGGTGTTATCTTTCTCTTTTCCATGAAGGCTGATTCAAAGGTGGAACCAAGATATCAAAGGGTAGAGACCAGAACCTCAAAGAATCATTCCCCAGGCAGCAGGCCGGGAATGTAATTAAGGTACTGGCAGCATGTGACCAGCCCAATTTCAGAATTGCTATGGATCCGTAACTACCATGGGCATCATAGTCCTCCTCCGCCACTTTGAATACAAGTGTGTACCACAGTTATCTTATCCATGCACACTGCTATCTACTGAATGGGGAATGTGAGTGGGGCAGTAACTTTATCTCTTTAGTTCATAGGCCTTCCAATGAAGAGAAACCATTTTCAAGGAACTGCCCTCTGGGGAACCCCATCCATGTGCGAATCTGATTTCTGATTTCAATGACAAAATTCTGACCTTGACACTGATGCTTCAGTGGGAGAAGTCTTTGGGGGCCTTGGGAGTGAATGGAAGTGTTTTTCATTTGGGAAGAATATAATTATTTTGTTACTAAAGGGCAACCCATGGTTGATTAAAGATGTCTGAAATTCCTTTGTTACTCCTCCCTTTAAGAATTTGGATGAAGACAGTGGCACCTCTAACAGTATTTAAAGGCAAGTCTCACCACAGAGATCAGAGATCTTGCTTCACACGGTACCACAAAAAGACAAAATTGTTAAAATTTGAAGCTTCCTACCAGTCTGATGTATGAAACTGTAAAGAAGTGCTAGGTAGAAGAAAACAAGCAGGAATAACCAAGAAGGCAAGAATCAATATGCCCCTGACCCGGATGCAGAAGGCAGCACTAGCCTGTCAGCCAGAAAGATCTCCTACTCTTGCTACATGGCAATTAGTCCTCCCAGACCGAGGTGTCTAATTACAGCTATCTCTTACTTAGCAGAGTGAGAAAGTTTAACCTTACTGAAACAATGTGAGGTGATTTTTCATTTTGCAAGATGATAAGTCATGGATTTATTGGCATTACTGATGACTTGGAATTCACCCTGAATATAGTTCACTTGGACCTGATTTCAATTTATCTACAACTTCTCAAGAACATTCAAGAATCTTTTCACGGCAATGGGATACACTGTCCCTCGTGCGTGGCAATCAAAAATGTCAGATAGCTAACTGCGTCTTCTCTTCCCCAGAGAGATGTGCTGCAGTAAGGAAGTGAGGAAATGGGCAGTGGCTCCATGCTGCTGAGAGACAGCGGTCTCGTGATCTACCATGAGCCTTCCCTCAGCTTCTAAGAAAAATATGGCTGGGCCAAACCTACACAAAACTCTTGAGGGAAGTATATTTATCGTTCTTCTTTGGGCCTCCAGAGTATAGCACGGTGCATGCCATGTGGCTGGTATTCAGTAAAGGTCAGTTGATGTGAAAAGAACCTCATTCACATCTACCCACACTCACCTGCTTTTGGCATGATTTGGAGTCAAATTCTACAAACTCTGACCCATAGGGCCCCCAGAACCTGCAACCACCCCCCATATCCTCTCCAATGCATCTCTTGTTCCCTGTGTTCCAGTGTCACTGTCCTCCCTGCTCAAACCTGCCAGGCCTGCCCCTACCACAGCACCTCTGTAGTTGCTGTTCCCTCTGCCTGAAATGCTCTTCCCCCAGATATCTGTGAGGCTGGTTCCCTCATTTCCTTCATGTCTGCACTCAAAACTCACTTTCTCACTTTCTGCACTCTAAACTTAACCCTCCCAAATATTTCCTATCTCCTTCCCTTCCTTTTTCTTCTTAGTGCTTACAATGATCTTAAATCCTACATATTTACCTACTTGTACTGTTTACCAACTATCTCTATACTAGAATATAAGCTCCATGAACTCACAAACTTTTGTCTGTTTCATTCACTCCCCAGCACCTAGAATGGTATCTAGTATTTGATAGCTATTTGATATAAATTTAATGAAAAACTGAATGAATTAATGAATTTATAACAGGCTAATTTCCAATCCATGGGCTATTTCTCAATGGTACTTTTTGGTACAAGTGGGTACAGAGAGGGAGAAAGACTGAACAAAAGATTTATTAATATGTGGTGTTTTCCCACAATCCTGATCCCACACTCAGCCTGTTAAAATGTCTGCATTTTCGGGCCACCTGGATGGCTCAGTCAGTTGAGCATCCAACTCTTGACTCTGGCTCAGATCATGATCTCAGGGTCCTAAGATCGAGCCTGTCCACTGAGCGTGGACCCTGCTTAAGATCCTCTCTCTCTCCCTCTGCACCCCGCTGATCATGCACACACACTCTCTTATCTCTCAAAAAAAGTCTGCATTCTATGTAGGTATTATAGATAAAGTACATTAAGATAGGCACATTTCCATTTCTGGATACGAATATCTTAATTCTCTTGAGAGGAATGTACATATAAAGCCATCACCACAGATAACAGTGATCACTGGCAGGTCCTAACTCTGGTTGTCACTTCATTGGCAAGTCCCCAATTAGAGTATAATGATAGGCCACTAATTCAAACCAGACTAAAAACAACCCACGATTTGCTTGCTGTGTTTAAAAAATTGAGCTGGCTCATGCATTATCTATTGAACTTACTGACAGTATTTATCAAAAAGCTGAATATTGGGGCACCTGGGTGGCTCAGTGGGTTAAAAAATCTGCCTTTGGCTCAGGTCATGATCCCTAGATCCTGGAATCAAGCCCCGCATTGGGCTCCTGCTCAGGGGAGAGCCTGTTTTTCCTTCTCCCTCTGCTGCTTCCCCTACTTAGGCACTCTCTTTCTATTTAACAAATAAATAGAATCCTAAAAAAAAAAAAAAAGGCTAAATGTTCTGACCCTAATGATGCTTACTTGAATGAAATATGGCATGCTATTACATAGGATGATTATCATGTTTTACAACCTCATGGGGAAATGAGTTCTTTACAACCCCTTAGAATTTTAACACCCACATGTGTACTCAGAATATTTTTACCAAAGTCTAAACTTAAATATTTTCTGTCATGATTTTGACATCATTAATGAAAAACAGAAAATAAAAGGAGTCCATCATCATGTCATGGAGAATATAAAAACCAAGTTAGATACTTTCTATCTTGCAGAGACAAGGCAGGAGAGTCACCGTGACTCTGTGTCTCTCTCCGTGTCCTTGCTGCCTGCCCTCCTCCTTGAATCACTTTTCCACTGGTGTTTCTGCCGAGTCTCTTTTTCCCTACATCAGCCCCTGGGTCAGTGGCAAATATGGAATTGGCAAGCATGTCTAGTGCTATAGATGGTTGTGGATAAATCAGAAAATTTGGAGGCTTCCAAATGGGATATGTGGTAACCGAATCATCCTGGCAAAGTCGATCAACTCCATTAAGCCTCCATTTTCCTATCTGTAAAACTAGGACTTAAAGAATGCTTAACTCATAGAGCTTCTAACTTTTTTTTTTTTCCTTTTTTGGAGAGGGAGTGCAGGGAGAGGTGGAGGAGAAAGAATCCCAAGTAGGCTCCATGCCTGATGCGGGACCTGACACAGAGCCTGACGTGGGGCTCCATCTCACAACCCTAAGATCAAGACTGAGCTGAAATCAAGAGTCAGTTGCTTAACCAACGGAGTCACCCAGGCTCTCCACTCATAGGGATTTTAAAGTGCTTTAAGTGACATACTGATTGATGATCCCTACTGATATATTTAACAGCATAGAGAGAGAAAGAAATCATAGTAGTTAAAAATACTGGCTTTGCAGTTTATCATAACTCAGTTCAAATCCAGATTCTGGTATTGAATAGCTTTGGAACTTTAGAAAGCTACATTACCACTCTTGGCCTCAATTTAGCTATATATAAAATGGAGATAATACTTCGCAAAATTTTGTGAGAATTAAATGAAGTTGACTAGTTTTTTAAAATTAAGCAAAGTTAAGGGTGCCTGGATGGCTCCATCAGTTAAGCATCTGGCTTCAGCTAGGGTCATGATCTCAGAGTCCTGGAATCAAGTCCCTAGGTGGGCTCCCTGCTCAGCGGGGAGTCTGCTTCTCTCCCTCTCCCCTCCCCAACTCATGCTCTGTCTCTCTCTTAAATAAATAAATAAAATCTTTTTTTAAAGTTAAGCAAAATTAAAGAATTAAGTGAAATTAGTTTTTGCGGTATAGTAAACACTCAATAAATGGTTGATATCACTATAATTGTTAATAAACCCATTTCCAATTCCACCCAGGTAAACTTCCTTTGGCTTTCTCTTCACCAAACTAAATTGCCCTGAGGTCCTTACCCTTCACTAAATGACACCTATATCTTCAATTTCTCCAGGCTATTTTTTGATACTTGCAATACTTTCAGAAAGCATTTCTAGAAAGCAAGCAGTCTCTAAAATAATTCAGTTTCAAAGGTCAAGTAGAGGATGTATAGTTAATTATTCACCAAAAAGTTCAAAATTCTTTACATTTCACCAAGAGTTGCACGGACCTTGCTTTCACAAATCTTTGTCTCTACAAAGCCCACATCTTAAGCATCTTGCTAATATAATAACAGCAGCTAGAAATTACTTAGTACTTAACACATGCCAGACCCTGTTCAAAGCACGTTACTGATATTAATGCCTTTAATTCTTCCAATAGCCCTGTGCAGTAACCATATTACTAACCTCATCTTCATGTGGGAAAACCGAGAAGCAGAGAGTTACGTACAGCTAGAGGACCAAGGTTATACCACTAGGGCTTAGCTAAGCGAAGAATGAATCCAGGAAGTCTGATTCTGGATTCTGGGCTCTTCACCACTCTACTGAACTTAACGTGAACGCCAACAGTTCTAAGACCTTATTCAGCTTGGCCAACTTTGTGGCCTGAAATTACTGGAGAGCTTGCCAGATCTTCCCCTTTCCACTTTCCTCTGGTCTGTAGCTATATTTAGTCATGCTTGCCACAGCCAGTCATTAAAATCAATAGGATTGAGTCATTGGTCACATGATACTCTATTCTGATTCTCATCATTGACATCTACAGGAAGAAACTCTGGAATCATTCAAGCCAACCACCACCCCTCTGCTCACATTAGATAAGGCTTATATAGTCTTACAAAGAAAGAAAATCAGTCACACAAAAATGCATAGAAAGGGGAAAAATACACACTTTGGTCTCAGTTATTCATCTGTTTCATGTGGGGTAAGACAGGTATAGAGCCTTAAGAAATACAGTCGACCCTTGAACAACATGGGGGTTAGGGGTGCCAACCCCTCCAATGTAAGAAATCCACATGTAACTTTATTTTGAAGATTTTTTATGTATTTATTTGACAGAGACAGATCACAAGTAGGCAGAGCAGCAGGCGGCGGCGGGGGGAAGCAGGCTCCCCACCAAACGGAGAGCCCGACACGGGGCTCGAATCCAGGACCCTGAGATCATGACCTGAGCCAAAGGCAGAGGCTCAACCCACTGAGCCACCCAGGTGCCCCTCCACATGTAACTTTTGACTCCCCATAAACTTAACTACTCATCAGCTACTACTGACCAGAAGTCTTACTGATAACACAGTCAGTTAACACATATGTCTGCAATATGTATTCTATACTGTATGCCTACAATACAGGAAGCTAGAGAAAAGAAAACATTATTGAGAAAATCATAAGAGAAAACACAATGACAGTACTGTATCAGATTTACTTTTAAAAAAATAGACCTACACAGTTCAAACCTATTTTGTTTAAAGGTCAGCTGTATAGATTCCTAATAAAATGATAAGGGATGATTTATCCCATTTCGGGATTGGAGTACAGAAAATTCTCATTCTAGCCTGGGTTAATGAAACAGAAACCACACCACCGTGCACAGACAGTCCAAACAAGGCCTCACACAAGCCAGTTTTAGGGGGTCCCCACCCCAAACATGATAAAGGGTATTTATATACACTTAGCTTGGTTTCACTCTACATAGAGGCTGTTTGGATGACTGCTACTAAATTCGACAGATTCAAAATACAGTTTTATCGCTCTGACTCCAAGAAACGGTGCTATCCCTTCCTCGTGAATCCCCTCAGATCCCTGCTGTGAAAATAACCCAGCAACGGACCATGTAAATGTCTGAGTCCCTCTCCAGATTGGCCTTAATGACTGAATGCCACCACCAACATAAAATGAAGAAGAAAAAGCGTGAAAAAACACATAGGCCTGGTTCCATTTCCTTTGTATCTGCCAACCCTCTTCCAGTAGATTCCTTTTAATGTTGTTTAGTCCTGCAACATAAAGACATAGTTCATTTTCCAAGTTAGGATCTCTGTGCTTTTCTTGTAGCTTGGCTGGCTTTGATTTACTTAGGAGAGAATGTCCCTTGAGTAAACATTATATGGTTTTAAAAATAACAGAAGCATTACTTGAAACAAAGGTTGAATTGGAGAGTAAATGTAAACTTGAGGTTTAATTACATGTTGTGTCATAATGTAACTTCTTAGCCAGGGATTGAAAACACTGTATAATTGAGTGCCAGCTTGCCTTTCCTAGTGTTTTCTTGCCCTTATTAGTGAAGGCGGAGAAACTGTGTGGGCTTTGGGGGTCAGCTGAGAGCATTTATTCACCAACATTTACTGGGAAAGTATTATGTATAAATTATAGTAATAGGTACTGGAGACCCAAAACTGAGTATTATTAATAGTGATGTAAATACCGCTCCATTCCTTTGAAAGTTTGGTTTGATAAAAAGAAACACACACAGAAGTAATTATAATACAGTATACATGAAGCACCAGAAATACACCTAAAATACAGTGAAATGACTCCTCCCGGATATCCCCAAGGCACCTCACGTTCAAACTCTGTCCAAACCAGTTTTCTTCTAGCGTTCCTAATCTCCATGACTGGCTTTGTCATCCATCTGGAACACTGGGACCAGCCTTCATGCCACTTTTCCCTCATCGACCACACCTAATCCTAAATATGAATGATTTCATCTCCATTATCATAACCCTAACTCAATATACCTGTGTCTCTTACTTGAACTAACAAGTCTAGCATTCTCCACTTAGCTCACTCTCAAACTCATTCTTCACACAGTAGCCAGGACGAATTCTTTAAACAAACAAACAAACAACAGCCGTGATCATGACCTTCTCTATCTCATTTTAATGGCTCTCCATTCCTCTTAGAATAAAGAGAATCCTCTTTAACTTATTTGGCTTATGGGGTTCTTCGGTGTCTAGCCCCCCCCCCCCAGTTATTTTGGTCTCATCCTACACCTCATTCCCCGACCCATGTCCCCACTGAACCTGGTCCTTATTCATATATTCCAATGGGGTTCAGGACATGTTACGCCAAAAACAGTATCTTGACGTACTGAATATTTTAAGCGGAAGGAGTCTGAGCAAACAGCAGAAGCAAGAAGGTCTGATTTTCCCCCATGCTTCTCCCCTGAAGCAGATAATAAGCCCCTCATGTGAGACGTACCCTCTCTGTACCCATGAGAAAGGAACATTCTTGTCTCCGAGATGGACGGACACCAGGAAGAATCCAAACGAATGGGCCTTGTTTTTTTCCCCCGGTTTACTACCCTTAGCTTGTATCATATCTTTCACAGCCTTATCATATTTTTCCATAGCTTTCCACTCGAACTTAGCACAAAAACATTGAGGTTTAACCACTTCTTTGGGTCTTCATTTCCTCATGAAGGTTCCCTCATTCCCATATTTACATTAAATAAATGTGTGCAATTTCCTCCTGTTCATCTGTATTTGTCAGTTTAATTTTCAGGCTCATTCAGGAACCCTGACAGTATCAGAGGAAAATTTTTCCTCTCCTAGAATCCCAATTCCCTCCTAACTTACCTATAGCTACAAGTCATTTCTCTCACCTGGTGAATTCATCATTCCATTTCGGCTTAAGCACACTTCCTTGGTGAAAGTCTCCCCTGTACTCCCTTACCAAGTCAAGTTCTCCTACTATGGGCCAACCCTTGTGCCCTTTTTTTTGTTTTTCATAGTTATTTATCACAGTTGAATTTTATGTTTGTTTGTGGGAATATCTAACCAACGTCCAACTCTACCATTAGACTATAAACCCCTCAAGGGCAGGGACAATCTCTCTTTCTCCCCATCACAGCCAATGCGCAGCATGATGCCTAAAAGGGACAGATAGTCAATAAAATCCATGGAATACAGGAAACAACAAAGAAACAGTGCCGAACTCTGCCTAGAGAAAGTTGGGATACGCCACAGATGAGGTGTCAGCCGTGGCGGGTGTTAGAAAGTATATAATGATTCATTAGGCAGAAGGAACACATGAGCAGAGGCACAAAGAAATGAAACAGTCTGACATAGTTCAGTATAACCAAAGCTGGGGGTGTGATCTGTTTGGAGGAGGGGAGCAGTAAAGTGTCAGAAATGAGGCTGCAGAGACTCGGGGACTAAACCACAGAGGGCCTTTTGTGCTCTGCAAAGCAATTTGGACTTTTGCCATGGGAAATCACTGAAGGGTTGTAAAAAGGGAGTAAAATGATCATCAGATTTGCATTTTAGAAAAATCACTCTCATGGTAGTGTGAAGGATGTCCTTGATAGGTTGATACTGGAGACGGGGTGACCAGTTAGGAGGCCATCCTACAAGTCTACGTGAGGGACGAGAAAGCCACAGACCAAGACAGTACTAGGGGATTAAGCGGAGCAGGCAGCTTCGAAAGATACAGAGGAGATGAAGACGACTGATGAAGGGGAATAAGGTAAAAGAAAAAGTCAAAGTACACCACCACCATGGTCTCTGGGCCTCCAGGAGTGTGGGGTGGCCGTGAACCAAGTTAGGGAATACAAGATGAGAACTCAATTTGGGTAGACAGGGGAGTGTGTTTCTGAACCCACTGAAGCTTAATATCTGAGGCCTTCATGCCAGAATGATGGTTGTCCTCCAACATCCTTCTCCTCTTTTATCTAATGCTGTTTCAGCCGGCACAGAACCACTGACTAGTGACCACACTGTTTAGCCTCCCTATGTCCACGTGACTAAAGCTTTTGACAAGGGAATATGAGCCAAAGTATGCAACCTCTGTGTCATTTGCTTAAAGGGAAACTGCTTATCCTGGATTTCTTCTCGGGTAACCAGGAGTTGGGCTAGCAGGAAAGCATTATGGAAAGAACCAATGGGTCAACGAAGCAGATAGGTCAGACCAAGCATTCCATTAAAAACATTCATTCTGGGGTGCCTGGGTGTCTCAGTGGGTTAAACCTCTGCCTTCGTCTCAGATCATGATCCCAGGGTCCTGGGATCAAGCCCCGCATCGGGCTCTCTGCTCAGCGGGAACCTGCTTCCCCCTAAGCCCTCCCCACCACCACCCCCCCGCCACCTACCTGTGATCTCTGTCTGTCAAATAAATAAATAAAATAAAATCTTTAAAATAAAAAAAAAACACTTATTCTGGGGGGATATTCTTTCTTACTTAGTTAATCCATTGTAGATTAGAGTCTAATTTATTTTTAAAGATTTTATTTATTTATTTTTGCAAGAGGGAGAGCACGTGCACACACACAAGGGGGAGTAGGCGCAGAGGGAGAAACAGATGCCCCACTGAGAGGGGAGCCCGATGGGATGAGGGGTTCAATCCTAGGACCCCAGGATCATGACCTGAGCCAAAGGCAGACACTTAACCAACTGAAGCACCCAGGCACTGTGGAATCTAATTGAAAATAATTACACACTTTCAAGTAGAGAAATCTAGAAGGCAACTGCCTATACTAGTCTGGACCCCCAAAAAAGAAGTCTGGACCAGCAGTGCAGAACCGATACCTACTAGCATACATGTTAAAACTGTATGTTATGTTAAAACTGTGGGAATACAGTAAAGAGAGAAGCACTCTGAAGAGAGCTGGATTTGTATCCCGGCCTCACTTCTTACTACGTATGTGATTTTGAGTAAGTTACATCTATGAGCCTATATTACATGCACCTGTAATAATACCTCTATTAATCAAGGTAATGAGCTGCTGTAAAGGTAAATCTCCACATCTCAGTAGTTTAACACCAGGAACTTTCTTTCTCATTTACATGAAGTCCAATTGCAGACTGAACAGGACCCAGGCACCTCCATCCAGTAACTCCGTCTCCCCTAAGATCTTGAAATCCTTGGTTTATAGGCTTTTCCCTTCAACAGTCCTTGGTAGAAAAGGGCACACATGCTTCTAAACCACGTTAGCCTGAGAGCTACGTACTTCACTGTTGAAAACAATCATATGGCCCCAACCAGATGCAAAGGGACGTGGGAAATGTACCCCACAGAAACCTAACCACTTCCTGGCAGAAACCTGAACAATAGAAATGGTATGCAAATTTTGATGAACAATGGCCTCAAAAGTAACCTTCCCTGCTGTCTTGAAGATGAAAAGCAAAAATGAATGGATAACACACCCAACGATGTATCCTGTCCAGGAGCCCCTCAGTAACGTTAGATCTTACCTTCTTCCCCATTACTTCCACCCTCCCTCCATCCTCAACACACCTCTGCATTCCAAATGGGCCTTATATTTTCCCATTTTCATGCCTTTATTCACATTCTTGTCTTTATAAACAAAACCCTAAGCATATTTTTTTCCTCTTTTCTGCTACAATTTCACTTCTGCCCATTTTTAAAGACTAATCTCAAAGCACTCTCTGGGAGGCTCCTTCTGTAATTCTTCATGGCTGTTAAACTCCTTCGAACCACACTTACGAACCTTTCATTTAGCATTGATCAGGTATCTGTCCGGTATTATCACAATATAGGTACCTACCCTCCTGACTACCTCCACGCCTAGGATGCAGGCACCCTGCAGACAACAGTTGCATTTAACTCCTCTTGTTCACAGCGATCGAAAAAGGAAACCGAACCTAGACTTTGACTTTAAGAGACCAACACTTAAAGATCCGTGGTCACCTCAAAAAATGGAAAGCTGAACACTTACTCGGGCCACTCTGGAAAGGGGGAAAACCCCACTTTGTTTCCACTATCTACACACTCCGGCAATGACTGTATGAATTGCCGGGATACTGCTGTGTTTCTTTACTTTATTTTGTATTTCCTCCTGGAAGCCTGTGTGGTAAAACCTGTTCATGAATAGAGCACCTACTTCATGAACAATAAAGCAACATGTCTTTCAATATTATCATAAAAAACAAAAACAAACAAAGCTGAAGAGGCCTCTTTAAGAGCTCCCCAGGTGCATGAGTCAGGGTGGTGATGTGGCAGCAAGGACCCGACTACGGAAAGCCATCCATCAGGAGAGCACACCTCTCCTAGTTACCCGAGCGGCTGCCAAGTCACTTGGTCCTGTTTAGACAGAGCTGCTGCCTCAGAAAAAGAAGAAGAAAAAAGGAAAAAACGGGAAGTCGTTGGACAGTAGGCGGTCCACTGAAAATGCCTGTGTTCTCCTTCTCCCGACAACTATCCTGGTAAAAGCAAACGTTGCACTGGCAGGCAGGAGGTCTTTCTCAGCAAAAAATCTGATCATACGCACCTAACCAAAGGCTGGGTGTTCCTCAAACAGCACGCAGTTTTCCAAGTGGGGGGACTAGCATGTGAACCCCATAAACACTACTTTTCCCACACCAGATGCTCCCAGATGGTCTCGGAATCCCTGGAGGAACCAGAAACAAGCCTTCTGACTTTACTCGCCAGCTGGAGAGAAGAGAGACATTTCCAGGGATCCACTCCATGTTCAAATTCATTACCCAGTCCAACTCCAAAGACAGCCTAAAGCTCATGAAATTCTTGGACACTAGTTCTTGGACTAAAGTCTGCCCATCCCCATCGGTTATCCCAGTGCTCATTAGGATATTAGAACAAAAGTACCCCAGGGGGAGGGAGGCATGGCAGTGAAGGTGCAGTGAGATTCCATTGTTAAGATACACTCCAAATCTATTCCAGTGCCACAGATTTGGGCTTTTTGATGGGGAAGGTTGGGGCGGGGGGGACAGGATCTTACTGAAATGTGTAAGCGAATGAGATCCAAAAGGGGTTCTGTAGAACACGAGACCAGGAGCTGTTCTGTATGTGAAGGATCCTATGATAAGTCTGGAAAACATCACAACAGTCCTCTCTCAGATACCCATATCACATATTAGTACTGAAGGCACGGACATGTCCTGCTGTGAAGAAACCTATAGAACCCCAATTTATTTGTCTCCCTGGAAGCTTCTGGAGAAAAACAGTTACTTATTTTTTTTTTCTTTTAAGATTTTATTTATTTGTTTGTTTATCTGGGAGAGATAAAGAGAGGAGTGACAAGCAGGGGGAGGGGCAGAGGCAGAGGCGGAAGGAGAAGCAGGCTTCCCCACTGAGCAGGAAACCCACCATCCCAGGACCACGAGGGATCATGACCTGAGCCCAAGGCAGAGGCTCAATCAACTGAGCCACCCAGGGGCCCTGGGGCAAAACACTTCCTAACCCTAACAGCTTTCCTCAACAGACTCCGGGTCCCAGGACACCAGAGTCCGCGCTGCTTTCTTCGACTGCCGTTCCTCAACTGTTTAACACAGTCCTGGATGCTTAAATAAGTGTTTGATGAATTAATGAATATCCTGGAGCAGTAGGGGCCCACAGAACATGGTTTGTAAGACTATTTCCATCTCTGTGGAATAGTCTAAATAAAGACAACCTCCCCAAAGAGGAAGATCACTTTGTTTTGAAGATCACGTTCAAATCCCCGTTTGTGAAGTTACTCTTCAGAGTACATGAGCATTTACCATTTGTGGTCAGAAAATTTCTCCTTTGTTCTCAAACTATCTTCTGTTAGCATCAAATTAACCTGACCATATATATCAAAATTATTAGTATCTAGACCAGCGATGCTTAAAACTTATTGTGTATTAAAAAATCTACTGAGGGGCGTCTGGGGTGGCTCAGCCGGTTAAATGGCTGCTTTCAGCTCAGGTCATGATCCCGGGGTCCTGGGATCAAATTCTGTGCTCAGGGGGACACCTGCTTCTCATTCCGCCTGCTGCTCCCCCTGCTTGTGGTCTCTCTCTCCGGCAAATAAATATATAAAATCTTTTTTTAAAAATCTACTGAGGGGACTGTTAAAAATACAACATCCTGGGGATCCAGCATTTTCAGAGTACTTCTAGAGAGAGGCCAGTTCTCCACATTTTCCACAAATATCCGAGGTCATCCTAACACAGGTGTTCGGGTAGAATCCACTCTCAGAAATGCTGAACAAGAGCCCCTGTGGAAGAGGGGTCCCTAATTTGGTAACAGAAGCCTGGTTTGAGGCCCAGCTCGGCATCCCCACCACTCACGCGGCCATGGCAGTGACCTCCCAGCTTCACTTCCTCTTTGTAGGACTCATGATCCATTTCCTAACCTAGATACCAAGCCACTACGCACCCACCTCATAGCACTGGATAAGGGGAGAGCTTTTATGAAACTCTGCCCTGAAACCTAGCAGGTACTCACACACACTGTTTCACAAATCAATAAGTTCACAGTTATTTTAACGTTCTATGGTATTAAACAAGCTCTATCACAGCAAGCGTTCAACACAGAAAGATTTTCTGCTGATTCTTTGAAGACAGACAACACAGAGCTAGACCAACGGCGCATGCATCCGTACCAGTCCACTCGGCAAATTGTCCCTCAGAACACTTGACTCATGTTTGTGGACGTGGACACAGTAATTAGCCAAAGCATGGCGAGAGCCAAACTATGCGACACTGGCCACCGCATACAGAATGTTAAACTATTTCCTCTGCCTGGCACCAGGCCTTCAAAAAGTGGACTCTCCAGTCTTTTTTTTTTTTTTTAAAGATTTTATTTATTTAGTTGACAGAGAGAGATCACAAGCAGGCAGAGAGGCAGGCAGAGAGAGAGGAGGAAGCAGGCTCCCTGCTGAGCAGAGAGCCCGATGCGGGGCTCGATCCCAGGATCCTGAGATCATGACCTGAGCTGAAGGCAGAGGCTTAACCCACTGAGCCACCCAGGTGCCCCTGGACTCTCCATTCTTAAGTGGCCTATGGATTTACACAGGTGGTTCGTGCTTATCAAGTACTTTCATTAATAATAATTAATCATTGTTCAAAAACTAGAACGCAGTGGAATACATTAACGATAACACAGTACTCAGCATATTTAATTCTCTCTCCATTCTGAAGACTCTTCTGGAGCCTGTCGCACTCAGGGTAATTGCTGTGAAAACCGCTCAACCATCCTAAAAGAACCCTTTGAAAACACTAGAGACGCTGTCGATTGTCTCCCAACTTTGCGGTATACTCAAGTCTGCCTTCTGGCGTGGGTCCAATATTGCTTATTTACGTTTTCTTTATAAGAAAACAAACTCTACGACTGAAAAAAATCTCTGCCTAAAAGACAAATTATTAAAATTTTACAACTAGTGAAAGTATTACTGTACTTCCTGTATATTAACTTGTCATCTTTTGGTGTTGGCTTTTCTTGCCCTTCTGATTTTAAACTTTTAAATTTTAAGTGTTTATCCCACCATTCAAGGCATTCAGTGGATACCCAACAAATTTCGTTGGCTCACTGACCTGTGGCAAATGATAGCAGCAAGAGAACTTGGAAAACTGAATTCATGCCATGATGTTTATCATTGCCTTTGTGCTTAATGTTCTGGTTGTGATCTACTTTCCTTGCCTGTGTCCCATGTTAGCAAGGAACAAATGTGATTGATTACAGGACTCATGAAGGTAAACAAGTAAATAAATCAAGCCACATTGGGTGATCCCATGAGAAGATAGCAGTGACAGCTGGATTCCAGCTAACAATCGCCATGAAGAGAAGACAATAACCCAGCCCCAGCATTGCTAGATCTTCCAATGTTTCCAGAGATGTTGGGCACATAATAGGTACCCAATAAATATTTACTGTACCAATTAACTCAAAGACTCAAATCTTCATCAGAAACGTCTAGATTTTAGATGTAAGCATCATAAAGTCATAGTAAGAACACAGATTCTCAAGCCAGACTGCCTAGGTTCAAAATTTAACTCTGGCACTTCTCAGCTACATGACCTTGAGAAAGTTATATAAAAAACTCCACCCTTAGTGTTCTCATCTGTGAAAAGGGGAGAAAAGAATGGTATCAACCTCACAGGGTTGTTTGAGAACTTAATTTTTCAGTACTTATTAAATCTCAGGATAATACCTGGTACATTGCAGCTGCCACGTAAGTAGTGAAGCTCACACTTAAACTTCAAAATGCCTTAGAGTTTTCACATGTATTATCCCATTTTTTCACCACCATAACTGGTGTTGACAAGGAAATGGAGTCCCCCTCAGGATCCTTCAGGGCTGTTCAAGGCAACAGCTATGCCTATGACTCATGCAGGAACTCTGGGCTGCCCCCTTAGAAAGCATCTAGTGAATTACCTGATAGTGTATTCCATAAAATAACAGATGCAGAAATCGGGTCCAAGATTTCTAATGGACAGAATCAGAGATGTCTCAATTAGCGTTCACCATAACCTTTCTTACTCAATAACTAAATTATGAAATAAAATGAAGATCTGATTCAAACCACTGTCTGTTTTTTTTTTTTTTAAGATTTTCTTTATTTATTTGAGAGAGAGAATGAGAGAGAGCATGAAAGGGGAGAAGGTCAGAGGGAGAAGCAGACTACCCATGGAGCTGGGAGCCCAATGTGGGACTTGATCCCCCAGACTCCAGGATCATGACCTGAGCTGAAGGCAGTCGCTTAACCAACTGAGCCACCCAGGTGCCCTGTCTGGCTATTTTTAACTCATACTTTAGTTACTCAAAAGCAGCCAATTTGAGAGAATATGCAAATCCTTTACATTCAGTAACATCTGTCTATATTCCTCCCTTTTATTAATTGTTGCTTTTACATTGCACTGCAATACTTTAGTTTCTCTTTTCTCTGACTCCAAGATCTTTCTGCTGGGACTTTACAAACACATCACCTGACTGCAGGCCTGTGTGTGGCTGTGCATTGAAACTGCTAAGTTAGGAACACCCCGTCAATCTTTTCTTTGATTTTCCTGGTTGTTGTTGGTTTAAGGCAGATCCTTAATGTCATTTAAACAGAAGAGACTATTTAAAATTTCTTGGTAGATGAATTTGATAATGATTAATTTTTTTTAAAAGCAACAACTGTCTTCTTGGGATAAAAGATCTCATTCAGCAGGGTAGACACCTTATCTGAGTAACTCAGGACTTCTTCGAACAAAAAGGTCAATGTAGCCATAGCTGTTTCCTTGTCTTAAACAATAGCAGTAACTTTATTTAGTGCTTGATAACCCGCATTACATGAAGTCACTGTCTGGGTATGATAGAAGAGCCTTCTCTTTTTTAGGGTTTAGAGTTTTAAATATTTGTTTTGTGTTGTTTTTAAATCTAAGTCTTCTCATATATAAGAAAAGCACTTACTGTTAAAAAATAATTACTATTAAATTGGACTTTATACAAATTTAAAACTTATGAATTGTGGGGCAATAACAAGAAAGTGAAAAACCTGGGCACACCTGGGTGGCTCGGTGTGTTACATGTCTGGCTTTTGGTTTTGGCTCAGATCCTGATCTCAAGGCTCCGGAGATGAAGCCCCATGTCCAGCTCCATGCTTAGAGGGAATGTGCTTGAACATTATTTCCCTCTCCTCCTCCCCTTCTCGTGCTCACTTTCTCCCTAAAATAAATAAATAAATCTTTTTAGAAAAAGTGAAAAATCCAGAGAATGGTTAAAAATATAAATACTTGCGGGACGCCTGGGTGGCTCAGTTGGTTAAGCAGCTGCCTTCGGCTCAGGTCATGATCCCAGCGTCCTGGGATCGAGTCCCACATCGGGCTCCTTGCTCATCAGGGAGCCTGCTTCTCCCTCTGCCTCTGCCTGCCATTCTGTCTGCCTGTGCTCGCTCGCTCTCCCTCTCTCTCTCTGACAAATAAATAAAAAAATCTTTAAAAAAAAAAAATATATATATAAATACTTGCAAGTTATATACCTGCTAAGTAGCCAACACTCAGAATAGATAAAAGAACTCTTACAATTCAACAGCAAAAAGACGAGCAACCCAATTAAAAAATAAGGAACGACAGTGAGTAAGCATTTCTCCAAAGATGATATTCAAACGGCTAAATAAGGACATGAAAAGATGCTTGCATCCTTAGTCATTATGAATTCTCAAATTAAAACCACAGTGAGGGGCGCCTGGGTGGCTCAGTGGGTTAAAGGCTCTGCCTTCAGCTCAGGTCATGATCTCAGGCTCCTGGGATCAGCTCTCTGCTCAGCAGGGAGCCTGCTTTCCGCGCCCCCCCCTCCTGCCTGCCTCTCTGCCTACTTGTGATCTCTGTCAAATAAAAAATAAAAAAAATAAAAACCCACAGTGAGATACCACTTACACCCACTAGTATAATTTTTTTAATAAAAATGAAATAAATGTTGGGGAAAATGTAGAGAAACTAGAACTCTCCATTGTTTTTGGCAGGACCGTAGAATTTTGTAGCCACTGTGGAAAGCAGTATGGGGATTCCTCAAGAAGTTCAACATGGAATTAAGGTAGGACTCAGGAATTCGACTACACCCAACGGATCTGAAAACATACATACATTCAAGCAAAACCTTGCAATGGATATTCATTGCAGGATTATTCATAATAGCCAAAAAGTGCAACAACACAAATGTCTATCAACTATATATAGACAAAATGTGGTCTATCCACAAAATCCAATATTATTCAGCCATAAAGAGGAATGAAGCACTGACACGAGCTACAACACTGATGAACCCTGAAGCATGACTCCAAGTGAAAGAAGTGGGGACCCATCAGGCCCTGTGTTAAGTGGTCTTGATTCTAGAATGTCCAGAAGAGGCAAATTCATAGAAACAGAATGTGGGTGAGTGGTTGACAGGGACTGAGAGGAGAGAGGAACAGGGGACTGCTTCCTGGGTACAGGGGTTGAAGATGGACCTAAATAGTGGTGTCAGCTGCACATCATTGTGAATCCAGTAAAATATAGCTACATTATATGCTTTAAAATGGCTTAAATGTTTAAATCTATGATATCTGAACTTTTACATCATTAAAAAAACACCCTCAGTTTTTCTCAATTTGAGAGAATAAGCAAATCCTTTATATTTAATAACATCTGTCTGTATTTCTCCCTTTTATTAATTTTTGCTTTTAAATTGCACTGCACTATTTTGCTTTCTCTTTTCTCTGACTCCAAGATCCTTCTGCTGGGACTTTATAAACACCTCACCTGACTACAGGCCTGAGTGTGGCTGTGTGTAGTGTATCACCCAAATGATATTGATGATTGAAATGCTGAATTTCAGATCTGTGGCTGACAAGTTGTCCTATTCCTTTATTTCCCTGGGCCATTTATCATTAGCCTTTTGCTCTTGAATGGCATTTCTGGTTTGTCAGTTTGCCCACAGAAATTTCTTTTCTGATGTTACATCTCCATGTCCAAAAGTTTCTCGTCAATAGTTTAGCCAATTTGACCATCACAGATTAATGAATAGATGTGCGAAACTTCTCCCTTTTAAGTTATATTAAAATGCTTAATTTGAAATAATAGAACATTGATGAGTCTGGCAAAAGGAGAGATAGGATTTATTGTAAGTCAGTAATTTGTATCTTTCATTAATTTACAAGAGACTAATAAGAAACATTAATATGTCTAATAGAAAACACAAAGAACATTAAGAAAACACTAAGTATCCAGTAAGCCGCCCCCCAAAAGAAGACATACATTTTCTCCCAAAAAGAAATGTCTTTTTTTACTATTAAATGTTAACAATAAAACAGAGATTATACAAATGGATCAGAAGGATAGACTATGTGCTCTAAACTTGATTTTTCTGTCCTGCAAATTTTCCTGTCATCTAGGTTATACAATGGAAGATGCTGGAAAAAACTTTAAGCTGGGAAAAAAATCTCATTGAATATATACTTGTCAAGCAGTTGAAAGGAGATTCAGTTAGATCAGAGGATATAACTGAAGAATCATGACAAAGTTACACAGAAAGTTCTGAAAAGCAATCTAGTTGTCAATGAATTTCAAAGATACAATTTCCTGAAATTATGTTAAATAATTTTTATTTAAATTATTTTTTTAAATCTCAAAGAAAATTTCTATATCAAAGAGTCATGTTTACCTTTTATGACAGAACTATTTAAATGTTAATATGGCCAGGTTTGTTCCAAATTGGCAGAAGGGGAAAACAGAGCAAGCCGTTGAATAATTCAAGTTAAAACAAAGAAAATCACTTTCATCTCAAGTATGTGTCTCACTGAGGTGAAAAGCAAAGGCAGTTTTAACCAGAACTACCTAGAGAATTGTGGTGAGAATAATCCTGTCTCACAGAAGCTGAACAAATCTGGTTCATGTAATGTTATTGCAAGGAAATTTGAGAAATATAGAAACTAAAACCAACCTGTTGAAGGTGAACAAGAACGCGATGAAAAGAAATGCTTATATTTTAGGTCAAAATTAAGTGAGACAGAAGAGTGCACAGAATACTTTGCAGGGGGCATTAGGTATTCAGCGATCAAATTTTAAAAACACTCAGCCACAGCATACATCTGAACATTTAGCCAAAAGTCACCTAAGCTGAGAGTTCTATTTCTTCACTTAAGGAGGAGGAATGAAGTTAAACAGGTGAGACAGAAAAGGAAAGCCCTGAGTTAATGGAAATTCCTTGTGAAAGAGTCGTTCAGGTCTTCTTTCCGCTCTCCAGAATTCCCCTTCTCCATTTTTCTCTCAGGCCTTTCCCCAGATTTGTGTAAATTTAATGATCAAATGGAATCCTGAAGGAGACAGTACTCAGCTCCTCTAAACTCTCACTTTTTAGGAAAAGAAGTCTCTATAAGGGAGAACAGATAGGCTAGGAATTACCCCCATAGCTGGAGTCCCGGGGCCTCGGACCCAAGAAAGATTGCTCAGGATGACAGGGAAAGGGGTTGCTCCAGCTTTTAGGAAAAGGCTCCACCGCCTTCATCCAACCACATACACCCAGCACAGTAAATTCTGTTTCGAGTCAAAGCTCTGGCTAGGGAAAGGGAGAGGGACAACTACACCACTGGAGTCCCCAGATGACCCAGCTTCACTGTAGAGAGAACAGGATGGTAGCCAAGGGATTAAGGGTGAGGCTGAAGGAGACAGGGATTGGCACAAGTGCAGCTCAAAGTTTTAGGGCTTAGAACACTCTCTTGGTCTGAGAGGGCTTCAGGTTGATCGTCTCACCCTTGGGACAGAGCCACTCATGGCACTAGGAAAACATGATTTAGGGACTGTCAGCTGGGGGCTGGGGCATAGGTGGTCACCTCTGCCAAACCCTAGTGTATTGTTTCCTTCTTATGGCCTTTTCTCAAGGCTTATAGGTCATAGACCCAAAGAATTTAAAGAGGTCAGTTCCTCATCCTGCCACTTTCCAGAGTTCCTTGAAAAATACGCTATTTGGGAGGAATGGTATTTCTTCTCTTCACTAGTACCTTTGGAAACAGGCATGCCTCCTCCTCCTCTGCCTTTACCTCCTTTCATACACAGTTTACTCTCTAGTTTTGTCCGGATATTGGACTGTCATCTTTACTCACACTCTGGTAGAGGATTTGGGGTCCTTCTTATCCAGGGTCCCAGCCAGGGGGAAAAGCCCCAGGGGGCCTGGAGGCCACAGAGGCAGAGCACAGAAGAGCTGGGCCAGAAAAGAACCAGAAGCCAGGAGAGAACTAGGATCCTGCCGCACAGCAGCAGGAGGAAAGAGCTAACCCAGAGCTTGGGGCAAGTTTATTTGACTTCCCTAAGCCCAGGAAGCTGCCAAGTTCTAAGATCCCATCAGAGACCCAAAAAAGCCCTCCAGGTTCCCACAACGCCTAACCGCAAAGCGCTCTGGGCGAGCACTCTTCTCGCTGCGCAGTCCGGGAGCCTGGCACGCCCCGTCCACCTTCAGGCCTCTGATTCTACGCCCAAGAAGAAAGGCCGGGGTGGGACAGAGCAATCTTGGCCTTTTCCATCTTGACTCAGCTTCTGAGTGAGGCATGTCCTAGAACACTGAGGACGGGGGCTTAGAATGTGTCTGAGGACCAAGCGCTGGGGAGGCTGAGAAGCTCAAGTCAGTCACGGGGAGACCAGAGGCCACTGCCAGAGACCCTGGGCTGGGGGCTTATAGTCTTGGGCTAACGCCAGCGCTGTAGAAACACCCAGTTCTTTTCAAAGGAGACAAGGGGGGAAAACAGCTAATTAGAATCACTCTTTTTGGCATACCTTTCCCTTTACCGCATCTCTTCTCTCATTTACTCCTAACTTCCACCTTTCTTTGATGTCCTTCTCCCCTTCCTCCCGTCTTCCTCTTAGGACGTAGGCAAAAAGTAGAGGCCCAGACAAATGCAGGATAGGAGAGCTGAGTGGCATTTACAGCCCGGGAATGGGGGGAATGGGGCGGGGCGGGGGGCATTCACTGACACGTCACACCTCCCCCACTCCCCCGACCCCAAACTAGGACCCTGCCACTAGTTTCTGCGACAAAGTTGCACTAAGTTTGGTATCTACTCATACCGCTGAATGCGGCCCAGGGACGGTAGCAGAAACCTGCTTCTGACTTGGCCCTTAGGCTTCCGCAAGCTGTTTTGGGCGGGCCCGGGGGTGGGAATCCCGGCAGCTCTGAGCCAGCTACGGGCGGCCCCCGTCCTGCCTGAACCAGACAGTCCCTGCAGTGCCTGCGCGGGAGGAAGGCAGGGACGCGCCGGCTGGGAGGGGACCTCCTCCTCCGTCTCTGTGACGGGGACCTCAGGGTGCGCACACACCGGACAGTGAGGTCCCCCTCTCCAGGGCACTGCCACAGCCCTGTCCTGGCTCTTCGGTCCCCACCAGTCTATCCACACGGCAAACCGGGCGCTTTGGAGATGTGGCCATAGGGGGATTCCAAGTGTGACATACACTGTGGGAACAGAAATTGGAGGCGGGTAAGAAGTTAAGCCGGCGGGGGCACAGGGCCCTGCGCGCGGGCGCAAGAGAGGCGAGGCCTCAGTTCTCCCCTCGCTGGTTTCCAACTCCTCCCCACCCCCGTTCTGGGGCTCTGTCCTTGGGCCAAGCGGATCCGAGTCCCGGGTTATTTTCAGTCACAACCTCCTACATCCCTCCCCCGCCCCATGTCGTGTCTCGGTTCCAAGGGGGAAGGGCAGTCGGACCTGCGGTGCGCGAGTCTCACGCCTGCCGCCGCGCGCCCGCGAGGAAGCCGGCCTGGCCGCGGCTCTGCGCGCCCGCTCCGCGCGCACAGCCCTTCCCCGCGCCATAAACGCGCGCCGAGCGCTCCTCCCGCCCGGGACTCGGGGAGCGCTCCCGCCGGCCCCGCTCCCCGCCCTCTTGACGTCTCAGCTCTAAAACACCGGAGCATCGTCCGAGGCTCTAGTATTAATAAAAAGAGGACAAGGGAAAGGCCCACAGACCGTCGTGATCTGCTTGCGCCTTTGCTATCTGCGCAAGCGAGTCCAGTCCGCAGCCGCTGGGGGGAAAAAAGGCATCGCAGAGCCCAGTTCCACCTGGAATTTAGGGAACGGACTCTGACCCTATTTCCCGGCTAGCCTCATCCTGTACCCACGTCGTTCCCTCCTTTTTACCGGGGCGATTCCGAGATTTTAATTAAGACATCTGTCCCTGCATTGCAGAGGGAGGGTCCCAAATGGCGAGGCTGCCAGGGCACTTGGTTCCCATCCCGCGATCGGTGCCACAGCGGAAGGAAAGGTCGCGATCCAAACGCTCTTACTCCCCTCCCCCAGCGCGGAGGCCCTACTCCAGGCCCGCTCCATCGCGCCCCTCCCCCACCCTGAGCTCCACACGATTTCCTTCTTTATGAAACACACACGCCCAGCCCACCCCGCCTCCCACGTAAAGGCCAGCCCTGTCTCTTTTTGTGCCCACATCCAAACTCAGCTGGAAGTTCAGAGCAGGGCAAAGTCAGAGATGCGCGGAAAGAGAGAATAAGAAGGGAGAAATCAAAGGGGGAGAGGGCGCAGAGAGGAGCTGGAGGTCGCAGGGTCAGGGGCAGACGTGGAGGACAGCCCCAGGGGCGCGGGCGCCGCGGCAGAGCCGCAGCGCCTCCCCCGCGTCTGCCACCCGCGCGCGCCCAGCGGGGTCAAGCGTGGACTCACATGGTCGGACTGCAGAGCCGCTCTCAACTACTGCGAGTGGGTGGTTTCTGGGCTCCCCGAGATCTTCTCCCTGGCTGCCTGCGGTTTGAGGGCAGAAACAAAACAAAACAAATCACGGGACACAATCGAGACCGGCCGTTCGGCGCCGCGGGGACCTCTTGCACTTAGCGCCGGAAAGTGGGCGCGGGGATCGCTGTGGCCGCGTGTAGCCTATAAATAGCAAACTTTTGGACCGAATCTACTAACAAATGAGAGTAGCGGGCGTAAATTTGCGCACGACCCCCCCTTCCGGGGACGACCCGACCACCCCTCCCGCCACTCTCTAGGCAGGATTTGGGAGAGGACAGATTCGGAAAGGAGGTGGAATTTAATTTTATGAGAATTTGCAGTCGTTTTGATATTTTTGCAGAGGGGGCTCTCCGCCTCTTTGAACCTCCCTTTCCGCCCACCTTTGCAGCTTCGTCCCCTCCTTACCCCTCCTTAACCCCCTACCCCCGGCAGGGCACTGAAGGTCCCTGCTAGGAAGCGCAAAGGCCCAGGAAAGCGGAGCTGCTAGGGGTTGGCTGTAGAAGCGGGGAGGGGGAGGGGAACACGGAGCCGGGGTTCCCCGGGGATTACTGCAGCGACAGAAGGAAAGCGGAAAACTGCCAGCATTTGGGGGTTTCCTCTGATGCCGGGACGGGAATTCAGGTTCTCCCGAGTTTGGGAGGGGAGTGCGAAAGGGTGAGTACAGAAGGCACAAAGGAGTTCCTAGAGTGCAGATTTCCTTTCCCAGGGTAACAATAAACCTCCAGTGCTAGCAAACCCCCTCTCAGCAACTTTACTTGAACCCTCGGCCCTGACGGGGCCGGGAGAGCGAAGGCGCACGCCGGAGTTAAGTCCCTGCTTGCCTTGGGGGCCGCAAGCTCTCGAAGCAGCGTGTCCTGCCGGCTGGTGCCCCAGGGTCTGGCTCGCTAGCTCCCCGGGGCCGGCCGCCTTTTCGCCGAGCCCGCTCACACCTGCCGACCGGAAGAGATCTATTTCACCCGGAGTCTTGAGCACCACTAGCCGTCCGCCCGCCCCCTTTCCTTGCGCCAAGGCCGGATTGCCAATGGTGATTGGGTTAGTTCGATTTTCATTTTCTTTCAGGTGCTTCTTCGAAAACAAAACCCCGAGGACGGCAGACACTGGCTCTCCACTCTAAACTCTCTAGTTCGGGAGGTTGCTCACTAAAATTTTCCTGGATGTTTCACACGAACCACAGTCAGTAGGGTATCCATTGGGGCGGGAATGTGGGTTGGAGAAATTGAGGGCGCTGCAGGTGAGGCCCCGCAGGTGAAAGGAGGTTGCACTGATCCCCTTCGGAGGCTCGGTTCACGCAAGGCCTGTGGAGCGGGGGCCAAGCCCGAGTAATGGGCCTAAAAGCGGCCTTCCAGCTGGGAGGAGGGAGCCGGCGAACGGTGCTGCTTTTTCTTTACATTGCCCACCGCGGTCCCACACCACCATCCCGCCCCCTGTTAACGGAAATGGCAAATGCCTAACCTCTACCCCTCACTCCTAGGAGAAAATCAGAGAGGGTTTCCGACGCAGTTGGTGTGGGGCGTTGCTGCCCCATAAGCGCTTCTTCCAACACCACTTCCCGCCTATTACCGCCCCATAAACGGAAAAGTTATTTTGTTTTTCCGGGAAATCAGCCGGGTTTGGAAGGAGAGGGGAAAAGCAGAGGCGCTAAGGGGTTGCACCAGCCACTCACCCGGCGGGGTGTGCTCACTGCCTCCTACTCCGCGCGAGCGGGCCCGCCAGACAGTGCTAGCCCCCGCCCCGCCCCCACCGCCCCCAAGCCCGCGCGGCGGGCCCTCGAGTGGAAGGCGCGCTTCCCCCAGGGCCCGGCCTGAAGCGCACTTGAAGGTGCTCCCAGACGGAGCTGGAAGGAGCCCGGGTGTCCCGAGGCACTCCAGCCTGGCTTGCGCTCCCCTTGCTACGTACCTGTCCCAACCTCCCCGCTCCAGTTGCTGCCCGGGCTGGGGAGCCCGGCCTGGAGCCCCCGCTCTATCCGCGCGCCCTCGCCCTCCGGGACGCTGGGCCAGATATAGGGAGATCGCGGGCCATTGGCTTGGGCCACTGTTTCGAACTGGCTTCGAGCATATGCCCAGATTTCGCGGCACCTTTGTGGGCTGGGAAGACAGAGCCCAGGCCAGCGCCTTACCTTTCACCCCACCCAGACCTCCCCCAACCCTTCGGGTTAACTCCGAAAGGAAACCTCCTTGCGGGCCGAGTGTGGAGGTCAATGAGTGCTTGCGGCTTTTCTCGAGGTTCTGGGGGTTCGTACTAGAGGAACAGGCCCTATGGAGACAGAAAAGACAGACGCACAAGCAGCAGTCCCGTGGCTGTGTTCAGCGCGAAGTTCACGTCTATTGTTTTCTGCCTCGGGGAAAGCTGCCCAGTGTGATAGATCTTTTTAGAGCCCATCACTGGAAGAAAAATCCTGGTGATAACGATTATCTCCCGCTCGCGCTATCTTGCCATCGCCCCAATTCATCTCCCTCTCGCTCCAGCCCCTCGGGGAGAGGAGGAGAGTAAGGGGCTGGCGGGAGGACGGCCCAAGCCGCTGCTCTCGGATGGAGCGGAGAGGCACGAGGCCACTTCATCCGTCCCATTCCGCTCCGGGCTGGGGGGAGAGGACACCGCGGATTTCTTTCCCTGCCAAGCCTCACGCTTCTTTCAAATGATTTTAATCTGGTGCTCCGGTCTATCCATATACATTTCCAATCTCATGGCTCATAAACTATTAGCAAAATGGTTTCATTATTCACCTTCTGTATCCTACAAAAGATAGAAAAGAAGGGAGCAGCAGGAAGGCAGAGTGGGGGTGGGGGGCAGTCGTTGGACACTAGTTAACAATGATTCTGCCCGTGTTTAAATCATGGTTCAGACTGCCTTCTTCAAGCTGACATTCAACAAATCTGATCCGTTTCCAAGGATCTGTAGCCGACCCCTTCTCTCCCCCTCTACCCTCCCCTCTTTTGCTCTCTCTTTCTCTCCATCCATCACTATCCATCTCTCCTTAACACCCAGGTTTCTAGAGGGACCAGATGAATAGCTAAGATACTGCAAATCCATTATTTGCTTCATTAGGTGTCATCAATAAGGCACGCCCTTCAGATACGACACATACGATTATCTGGTTAGAATGGCTACCCCGGTACCCTTAAGGGGGGTGTTGGTAATGGAATCACATACCATCCCTGAAACCAACCCGTCCTAAGTGACAAGGCTAGGATGATAACCAAGAAGTTGGCCGAAGGCTCGGTGTGGCGCCCATGTGCCCAATTGGGCACCAAGTCCTCTTCTGGCTTCCGCAAGACGGGGGACGAGAGGAAGTTGCAAAGTGGTGTGTATGTGTGTGTATATCCCTGCGTGTGTGCGCGCGCGCAAGCGCGTGCCCGTGTGAATGAGTGTGGAGAGAATGGGGGGGTGTAACCGATCGGGGTCTTTGTTTGCCTCTGAGAGGTGGCAAAAAAAAATTTTTTTTTAAATTTTGCCTGAGTAAGCCGGAATTAAAAGACAAATAGAAACAAACTGGCTCGTGGAGGCCCGAGAACTCTGTGCATGGGCTAAACAAGGTAGAAAACTGCGGGCAGGCGTGAAATGGCAGAAGCGGCCTTGGGCGACGGGAATCCGACCGGCTTCTCCGCTGGGGGCGATGATGATATTATCTCCACCGATACTTTTAACTTTTCATAAATCCTATCTAGAAGGACTCTATCACAACACACACGCGCGCGCGCACGCACACACATAACACACACACATAACACACACACGCTCTTCCCCTGCACTTTTTGAAAATATTAAGGACGCTAGGCAAGTGAGATTGCGGTAATTATCCCTGGATGTAGAAACCAATCTGGCTGCGGGAGGCCCCTTTGCAGTCGCCCGCGGCAGCGGCGGCGGCGGCGCGCGGACCCGCGCAGAGGCCGGGGACTCCGGGCGCCCGCTAGGTCACCGCGCCGCGCGGCCGCCGCTCGCCGGCTGTTTAATATACATGGGGTGGGAACGGAGGGAAACGGATCTCCGGCCTGCACGTCCTGCAGAAAAAAAAAAAAGAAAGAAAGAAAGAAAGAAAAGAAAAAGGAAAAAGAAATCAATTTGCTATTTATTTTTGAAAAATACAGATTTTTTTTTTTTCCAGCCCGACCCCCTCCAAGAACGGCGGCCCACATTTAATTACGTCTTTTAATGACTTTTCCCTTATTTGCCATTGCTATTTCACGTTAAGGGCGGGGGCGGGGTGGGGTTTCTTTGGGGGGTTTTCAATTCTGGTATCTTCAAAAAGATTTGCCTTATGTGTTAATTGCATGCTGTTAAGCACATCTGGGACTGCGTGCTGACCAACTCGGACCAACTTTTAATTAACACATTGACCCGACGAAGAAGCAGCCGCCCAGCCTCCCCCTCGAAATATGTATATTAGCCGCGCGGAAGCCGCGCGGCCCGCGCCGCCAGGTGCGTGCGAGGAATTGCCTGCGTCGAGGGGCGGGAGGGGGTGCAAATTGCAACCGCTCGCTCTCTTCCAGCGAACATTTTCTCGCCTTCCCTCTAGGAAAACAAAGAAAAAGAAGTGAGTGACCGGCTCCAGAAGCAGGCTTCTTATATCCTTTAATGTGACTTGACCCTGGGCGGGGAACTTAGGAGGATGGAAGGGAAGACCCCGGAATCATTTCTAATCAGCCTAACCTGGGCTATTGGGTCTGAGCTGAGATGGAGCCTGAGCTCTTTAAATGATCCGAGTTCTCTGTGAATGAAGAGAAGCGGTGGCCAAGAAGCCTGGTGGCAGGAGAGACCCGGCCAACGGCTGCCTTTTGTGGTTCTGGCCTTCCTGCTTCCAACCTCCTCCCCTGCGCCTCGGGCTCCCGGAAGCAAAACCGCAAACTCTCGCAGGCCTGTGTCTGGGGACCGGGAATAGGGGTCCCCCCTGCCTGGAGCGCACTGTAGTCAGGAGGCAGAAGGGAATCGATGGCTAGTGTTAGGGCTCTAGGCCCAGTGGCCGAGTCTAGAGTGTTCCGGGGTCATCTTCTAGCCAGGCCAGTCACATCCCGGCTGGAGGGAGGAGGAAACCCGGAGCGCTCCCAGACGATGCCACCTGCAGATACATGCAATTTCACCCTAAGTAATTTCATTCAGAATGGATGGCGTCTCACTGGAGTGGTGCCTTCAAAGTGAGTGCCTCGCCGGCTTCCCCTTGGAGCACAAATGCGGGTTAATCCCCAGATACGTACTCATTTTCTCTTTCCGCATCTAATCTCCACGGACTCGCTCTTCCAAGTGCTTAGCTGCAGCATACATCCCTATAAAAAAAATGTCAAAGCGGTATTCCTTCTCCCAGCCATAAAAAAAGTTGGAGCGAATGGCTCCCAAGTTACCGTTTAACGTCCCCTCCAGGTAACAGTTGAAGTTTCTTGTTTGACATTTTTCATTCCCCAATACAGAACTTTTCAATAAATATGTAGTACCAGCGCGAGCAGAAGTATATGTCGCAATAAATTCATGGCTGTAGGCTCTATATCGATGCTTTGCAAAATTTAATGTGACGAGATTGCTCCCCAAATTCCTTCCACTTCTTTTCTTTTTTTCCCCCTTATTCTTAGTCTCCTTTTTGTGTCCTTCCCTTGAATCTACTTTGCCCATCAATTTATCAGGGAATCTGCAAAAACTTAAAACTGACAAAATAGAGAAGATAAAGACAGGAGAACAAAGTTCTGTTACTCAGTAATTCCTGAGTTCCTCCAGATCTCTTTATATTCAGATAAGGATTAAAGGTATAAACAGCACACATCTTCAGTCAGGGAAAAAAAAAAAAAAATATATATATATATATATATATATATATATAATCAGTTGGTAATTTACAACTGGTAAATTACAATGTCTCTTTGCAGAGAAAAGGCCTCTGAAAAGTTAGCACAAGCATTACCCAAATGGCTTTATTTTTGAGTTTTAGTGGACCACAGCTACTTATTTCAGCTCACAAATTGGTCTGCAAAATTGCAGCACACACCTGACATCCAGGGAAAAAACAAGAGTTAGTTACCCCAGCTGGTTCTTTTGATTTACTCTGCCTGGTAAGATGTACACTGGTGTGTTTTGATAAGAGAAAAAAAAAGGGAGTCAGCAGTTTGATTTGGAAACTCTTTTATTGCTGAATATGGTTGCAGGTTTAAACTAAAGAATGTGTTTCTGCTGGGGACATTTGCATGACACATCCATATGCATTAGCAGCTGCACGGTGTTATATCATCAGTTCCTGTGAGCATTTATCTTTTTTTCCCCTTCTGTCTTTCTCAAAGGAAGCTGGTAAGTGGCTTATAGGAGAGCCATATAGACTTTAAAGATATATGAGTCTTCCGGAGTCCTTCGGGCCCTCAGCATCTAATTGGCCTACACCAACTTGTTTCTTTTGAGGACTTTGGAGTATCTGAAGTAACTTGCTCCCTGGTTACATTTTTTAACCTATAAGATGGATCAACTGGGTATGAAATATAATAAAAATTATCCAAAGAAAGGGGCCTTGGCCATTCAACTCTGTATTCACGAAAATGGTGTTGTCATTAACATTCCTCTGCTAATTTGCTTTGTGACTTAACAGAGAAACTTTTCATCAGGTACATTTGCCATAAATGCATTAGTTTTCATGTCTTGATACTTGATAGAGGTAATATTTTTGAATATCAGGATAGCTAAGACCTTTCCACACTACCGTGTACTGATGGCGTCAGAGACCACAAGAGCAGATCTAGAAAAATGTGTGCTCCTTCAGACATTGTATGAGCTGTACAAAGGCCATTGTATGATACCTGCAGCAACGGTCAGCATCTAATCCTACCTGAACTTTGTTTCATATGTCTGATTCTCTCTGAATTCCAGTGATCTGTAAACAATAGGAACCACCATGTCAAACTGAAATCAGAATTTTGTATTTGGTCTGCTTCTGTCCAGTAGCACAGCCGATTTATTAAAAAAAGAAAATTGTACCTTTAAATTGTAGTCGTTGAGTCAGGGTGACTAGGAAGCATATAAACCCAAACCAAGATACTAACCGAAGCACATTTTTAAAAATCACTTCATATCAGCTCACACTCAGTGTTCTGTGGAATTGTTTGAGAATAGCCATGCTCAAACTTTTAAAGTATTAGTGTATTACAGGTATATTACAAAGTGAAACAAAAAATCTTATACACACACACACAAAGTAAAAAGGATAATAATCCTTAGGAATTCGTATGGCCAATAAAGATACCCTACTGGAGGTATTGTGGCTTTTTCTCCCTTTGTTGTAGCTTTTTTGGTCATCAGAGAAGATATTTAGAGGAAAAAAGAAATGACAATAATTAATAAAATGGTGTCACATGTTTTTTTTCCTAAAATACTTGGAACTAATATGCACTACTGTACAAGTGGGTATGCACAATGACACATAAATATGCATGAGCCTAAATAATAATCTATTTTTATGTCTTGTTTCCAGATGTTTGCAAATAACACTAGTGCATTGGCTTGACCTAACCAAATGGTAGCTAAGATCTCTGCCATTCAATTGAATACTAGATAAGGATCACAGAACAAATTTCTTCTGCCTTCCATTGCACAAAAGTTGTTGGGCTTTTTTTTTTTTTTTAACTATTCAACTTTAAAACAGTAATTTACTATCATGTGGATGAAAGTAAAAACAGTTGCTTGGTATTATATAATGGAAAATTAACCAGCTGCTTTATTTTGTTCAATTAATTATTTTAGTGATAACTAGAACAACCAATTATTAGAACTGGTGAGTTTAGCTGTTTAGAACATGGGCTGGAATTAATTCTGGTCAGGGGCTGCGTGTTACACTCCCAACTCTAACCAGCCCTGGACAGTTATGTCCCAGAGGTGACAAAAGGAACAAATGAGAATGCAGATACATTTGCCGGAACCAGAGAAAAATATTTATTTTTTAAAGTATACATCTTCTTTACAGCATTAAGTACAGAAGCTATGGGACATGTGTCTACAATCTGATAAATCTCCCTGGCAAGATTTATTAGAGAACAGGAACAGGGAGCAAAAAGACCTGGCAAAGGCTACAAGGAGAGCTTTGCTAGGATGAAGAACACTACCTCTCTGGTATTGGTGCGTCATTTAAAACCCTCAGAGAGCAGATGCTACCGCTTCAGTGTATATTCGCTTTAAGATAAAGAAAGAATTTGTTTGCTTTCAGATTGTATTTTGACATTAAACATTTCTGGATGCACTAATAGTGTCAATAGACTTTGGGATACGGGGGATCTGGAAGAATTACTTATTTGCCTATCCATTCAGCTCTGGGTTATGTTTTCAAAATCATTCTATTTCTTTCTCTAAGCCTTTCCTTGTCACAAGACACACTATCATAGGCTCTTTGAAACACGATGGCTAAGATAAACAGGAGGCCATGACAACAGATCACCTTGATTCAGCAGATCTAAATCAAAAAGCAGAGAGAAGTCTTGTTAAGTCAGTATTTAATTCTACAGCCATTTATTCATACTCATTTCCAAGAAGTATGAACTAGGTAATATGGACATTCAAAAGCCAATGATTGTAGTCTGGCATGTAAGGAGCTCAGATGTTGCCACTCTAACATGTGAAAACCTGAACAATCTTCCTACATCCACCAGAGAAGTGAGGTCACAGGGCAAAATTTCTACCCCCCAAATTGGAAAGACAGACAGATGAAAACAAGCCATCACAACCTATGGCAACAAAATCCCAAGTGTGTAAACCTCCTTGGGAACCAGTCCTGGGGTAGGAAAATAGCAACTGCAACTGAGAAATTGCCAGAGGCTCAGTGTGGACAGATCTGAGAGCTCAGAACTCCGACAGGAGCGCATTACAGATGGGACCCCATCCTTCTGTGACTTTTATTTCGAGGAACTCTACACCTCACTGTGAATATAAGGTAAAACTCCTCAGACTTCTGGCAGGCGGAGGGGAAAAGAAACTACTTTTTCTATGTCTTTCGGGGGTGCCTGGGTGGCTCAGTGGGTTAAAGCCTCTGCCTTTGGCTCAGGTGATGATCCCAGAGTCCTGGGATAGAGCACAACACATCGGGCTCTCCGCTTAGCAGGGAGCCTGCTTCCTCCTCTCTCTGCCTGCCTCTCTGCCTACTTGTGATCTCTCTCCATCACATAAATAAATAAAATCTTAAAAAAAAAAAAACTTTATATGTCTTTTGTTTTTTTGTTTTTTTGTTTTTTGTTTTTTCACAAAGCCTGATCTCAAGAGAAACTATTTTGCCAGAGCCTAACCTACTTGGGCTTAACAGAGCCTAACCTACCTGAGGAAAGGGAAATACCAAACTCCAGCCCCCTCTAGCCATTATGTCCCACCTAAGGGGATGACACTGAGATGCACTAGTGAAATGCACAGACACATTAAAACACTGTGATCTAATCATAACACTATAGAACGTGTCCAGCACCCTGACACCTTACCATCACATTACTAAATTACTAAATTACATTACTAAAGACCTATTGACTACAGTTTCCTTTGCCCAGTATATCGTGTCCATCTCCCAACAAAAATTATAAGGCATACTGAAAAGCAGTAAACACAGTTTAAAGAGACTAAACAAGCATTAGAACCAGTCAGATATGGCAGGAATTTTGGAATTAGTAGACCAGGAATTTAAAAAATATATATGATTAGTATGATAAGGGCTTTAATGGTAAAAGTAGATAGCATGCAAGAGCAAAGGGATAATGTAAGCAGAGATATAGAAGTTCTAAGAAAGAATCAAAAAGAAATACTAGAAAAAGACTAAGAGAAATGAAAAATGCTTTTGATGGTCTCACTAGGAAACTGGACACAGCTGAGGAAAGAATATCTGAGTTGAGAATGTGACAATAAAAATCTTTGAAAACTGAGAGCATGAGAAAAAAGAAAAAAAAAAGAATAAAACATCCAGGAACTGTGGGACAACTACAAGTTGTAATACTTACAATTGGAATACCGTAAAAGGAAAGAATGAAAGTAACAGAAGCAATATTTGAAATAGTAATGACTGAGAATTTCTCACAATTGATATCAGACATCAAACCACAGATCTAGAAAGCTCAGGGAACACCAAGTAGGATAAACGTCAAAAAGAGACTACACTAGATAGATCATATTCAAACTTTAGAAAAATCAAAGAAATAGTGAAATATTTAATGCATTGAGAGAAAAAACTACCAACCTAGAATTCTGTACCCTTTGAAATTATTCTTCCAAAATGAGGGTGTAATAAAGACTTTCTTAGACAAACAAAATTGAAGGAAGTTGTTGCCAGTACACTTGCAAGAAATATTAAGTTCTTTAGAGAAAAGAAAAATGATATAAGTCAGGAACTTGGATCTACATAAAGGAAGGAAGAGCTTTAAAGGAGGAATAGTGAGTATAAAATAAAAACATTTATTTTTATTGTTCTTAATTGATCTAAGAGATAACAACTTATTCAAAATAATAAAAGCAGTAATATATTTGATGATTATAGTTTATATATAAATGAAAATGAATAAAAAAATGATCTAAAGAACAAGAGGGAGGAAATAGGATTATTTTGTTATTGTAATGTACTTGCACTAACCATGCTACAGTGTTATTTGAAAGTGGACTTGGATTAGTTGAAAATATGTATTCCAAACTCTAAGGGAGCCACTTAAAAATAAAACAGTAAAACAATATGCATAATTGATGTGCTATGAAATGAGAGGAAATGGAATAACATAAAATGCTCAATTAAAATAACAAAAACAAACAATTATAGAAGACAAAAATAGGGACAAAGAATAAGGGCAACAAATAGAAAACAGTAACATATATGGTAGATAGTAATTTAACTGTATCAATAATCACTTTAAACACCCATGCTTTAAATATACCAAATAAAAGACAAAGGTTGTCAGATCAAAAAACAAGGTTTAAGTATGTTATCTACAAGTAACACACTTTAAATATTAAGTCACACATAAATTGAAAGTAAAGGGATGGAAGAAAATATACCATGCTAACACTAATTAAAAGAAAATGGGAGTGGCCATATTAATTTCAGATAAAGCAGAACAAGGAAACTTGTCAGGGATAAAGAACAACATTACATAATGATAAAGGGCACAATATTCTTTTTTTAAAGATTTATTTATTTAAAAGAGAGATTAACTTCTTAAATTCATATGGAACATTCACCAAGATAGGCCCCATTCTGCATCATAAAACACAACTTGACAAATTTAAAAGAATAGAAATAATGTATGTCTATTCAGATCACAATAGGATTAAATAAGAAATCAATAACAAAAATATAGCTGGAAAATTCCAAAATACTTGGAGATTAAAAACACTCTTCTCAATAACTCATAACTCAAAGAAGAAAGCTCAAGACAAATTAAAAGATATTTTGAGCTAAATAAAAATGAAAGTACAGTTCATCAAAATTTGTGAGATTTGGCAAGAGCATCATTTAGAGGGAAATTTATAGCATTGAATGAATGTAATAGAAAAGAAGAAAGATCTAAAATTAATCAAGCTTCCACCTTAGGAAACTAGGGGAAAAAAAGAACAAAATAAATCTAAAATAAGCAGAGGAAAAGAAATAATAGAAATTAGAGCAGAAGTAAATAAAATTGAAAACAGGAGATCAATGGAGAAAAATCGACAAAATTGAAAGCTGTTTCTTTGAGAAGACCAATAAAATGAGAAGCCTTTAGCCAAGCTAATGGGAAAAAGAGAGGGAAAATTATTGATATGATAAATGAAAGAGAGAACATAACTACATATCTCATGGATACTAAAAGAATAATAAAGGAATATTATGAACAACTTTAAGGCCACAAAGTTGACAATTAGATGAAAGGGATTTTGATATTAGGGTGATGCTGACCTCAGAGAATGAGTTAGGAAGTATTTCTTTTGCTTCTATTTTTGGAAGAGATTATAGATAACTGGTATAATTTCTCTCAGAAACAATTGATGGAATTTACCAGGGAATTCATCTGGGCCTGTAGCTTTTTGCTTTGGAAGTTTACTAATTAGTGATTAAATTTGTTTAGTAACTATAAGCTAATTCAGCTTATTTCTTCTTGTGTGAGTTTTGACAGATTATATCTTTAAAAAAATTTTCCATTTCATTTCTCCATTTCATCTAATCCAACGAAGTATAAAAAGATTTATATACCACAATAAAAGAGGATTTATTTCAAATATATAAGGCTGGCCGAACATTTGAAAAAACAGTTGATGTAATTTATCACATCAACAGGCTAAAGAAGAAAAGTCTCATGATGTACCAATTGATGCAGAAAAAAATATTTGACAAAATCTAACACCAGTTTATGATAAAAATTCTCAGCATACTAGGAATAGTAGAGAACTTCTCCAACCTAATAAAGAATATCTACCAAAAAAGCCCCTGTAACTAATATGCTTAGCGGTGAGAAACTAAAGGCTTTCCTGTTAAGATCAAGAACAAGGCAAGAATGTCCCTTCTCACCGCTGCTTTTCAACATCATACTGGAAGTCCTAGCTAATACAATAAGAGAACAAAAGGTCATGAAAGTCATCTGCTTGGGAAGAAGAAATAAAACTGTCTGTTCATAGATGACATGATTGTTTATATGCAGAAAATCTGGAAGAAAATCAACAACAAAAACCCTCCTAGAACTAATAAGCGAATGTAGCCAAATTGCAGTCTACAAGGTTAATATGTAAAAGTCAATTGCTTTCCTATATACCAGCAATAAACAAAAGGAATTTTGAATTAAAAATACACTACCACTTACATTAGTGCCAAAAAAAGAGAAATGCTTAAGTTTAAATCTAACAAAACATGTGCAACAACAATGTGAAGAAAACTACAAAACTCTGGGAAAACAGAAATCAAAGACAAATTAAATAAATGGAGAGATATTCCATGTTCATGGTTAGAAAGACTCAACATTGTGAGGATGTAGTCCTTCCCAACTTGATGTATAGATTCAAGGCAATTCCAATCGAAAGCTGAGTAAGTTATTTTGAGGTTATCAACAAACTGATTCTAAAGTTTATAGGAAAGTGGCCAAGACTCAAAATAGCCAATGCAATACTGAAGGAGAACAATGTTGGAACATTGACACTACTTGATTTCAAGACCTACTTTTAAAGTTACAGTATTCAAGACACTGTGGTATTGATGAAAAAATGGACAACTAGATCAATAGAACAGATTAGAGACCCCAGAAATAGACACATATAAGTATAGTTAACCGATCTTTCACAAAAGAATAAAAGCAATATAATGGAGAAGATAGTCTTTTCAACCAATGGTGCTAAAACAACTAGACATCCATATGCAAAAATGAATCTAAACATAAACTTTACACTGTTAACAAAAATTAACTCAAGTTGTATCAAAGACCTAAATACAGAACACAAAACTAAAAACTCCCATTAGCTAATATAGGAGAAATCTAAATGATCTTGGGTATGGTGCTGACTTTTTACATACAACACCAAAGGCAGTATCTATGAAAGAAGCAATTGATAAGTTCGGACCTCATTAAAATTTTAAAACATCTACTCTGTGAAAGACAGTCTCAAGAGAATGAGAAGACAAACCACAGATTTTACAAAGGACTGTTACCAAAATATACAAAGAACACTTGAAACACAGTAATAGTAAGAGTAACAACCCAATTAAAAAATGGATAAAAGATGTGAACAGACAATTCACAAAGGAGAAATACAGATGGCAAGCAAACTCATGAAAAGATGTTTAATATCGTATATCATCAGAGAATGGCAAATTGAACTATAATGAAATAACACTACACAATTACTAGAATGACCAAAATCCAAACACTGACAACAACAAATATTGGTGAGAACGTAGAACAAAAAAACCACTCATTCAATGCTGGTAAGAAGGCAAAATGGTACAGCCACTTTGGAAGAGAATCTGACAATTTCTTACAAAACTAAACATATTCTTACTTTACAATCAGCAGTTGCATTCTTTGGTATTTATGAACGGAAAACTATGTCCACAGTAATACCTTGTACTTAGATGTTTATAACAGCTTTATTCTTAATTTCTAAAATTTGGAGTCAACCAATAAGTCATTCAGTAAGTTAATGGAGAAATAAACTGAGGTACATTCAGACAATGGAATATTATTCAAGGTTAAAAGAAATGATCAAGTTAGGAAAAGGCATGGATGAAATGTAAATGCATATTACTAGGTAAAAGAAGCCATTTTGAAAAGGCTATGTATTGCATAATTCCAACTATGTGACATTCTGGAACAGGCAAAACCATGGGGGCACTAAAAAGGTCAGTGGTTGTCAAAGGTTAGGGGAGAGGGAGGGATGAACAGGTGGAGAGCATAGGATTTTTAGCACAGGGCAAGTATTCTGGATGATACTACAATCAAAGATATATGTCATTATCCATTTGTCAAAATTATAGAACGTTCAACACCAAGATGAACCCTAATGTAAACTATAGGCTTTGGGTGATAACAATGTGTCATTTCTATCAAAAGCACCACTCTGGGGCACAATCTGATAGTGGGGAAGGCTGCACGTGTATGAGGGCGGGGGGTGTATGGTAACTCTATACTTTCTGCTCAATGTTGCTGTGAAGCTAAAATGCTCTATAAAATAAAATTTAGTAATTAATAATAGGAAGTCAATCAATTGTTATGATTTTAATAAGTTGTTACTAGTATACCCTCACTCTTAGACTCTCGGTCTTGCTGTTTTGCAAAATCTTTTTATAAATATTTTTGTTTCTATCCACTAATAAGGAGGGACTAGCCTTGAGAATAGCCTGCATGAGTATAAGAAATCACCTGCAGGAAATGTTTCCAAGACAGACAACGAACAACGAACAGATATCGGAGTACCTTCAGCGTTATATTAAGTGGAATACAATATGCTATACAACTGGGAAACACAAATTATCTTAGTCGGGAGAAAGGATAACATTAATTTTTCTCCATCATCGCAGTCCCTACTGCAGCCACCTGCTCCATTATTTACTGAGTGCTTGCTCTGTCAGACACTGGGCTAGCACTTTGTATGTACTTTTCCAGTTAATTCTCACCCAACTCTACGAGGTAGGCTCCATTACCCCTGGTTTACTGATGAGATATTGAGAGGAGCTCTACTCTTGGACACCTGCCAGTCTTGCATTAGGAATTATTGGGTTCAATTAAGTTTCATTTTTAAACAGATTCTTATGTATGCCTGTGCACAGGAGAATAATATCTATTGTTTTCTAAAAATGTATCTGAAACACACTAGGTAAGGGAAAGCCTTTATATAAGGCAGCCATCTGAGCTGTTTATCTGGTCTGTCCACTCTATTTATGATAAATCTAAGTTTTACTGCCAGGGGGACCATCTCGCCCAGACACCTGCTAGATATGCAAGCATATCTAGCAAGAATGTTTAGCTAGACAGTGGGCAAGGACAGCTTGAAGGTGGGAGTGAAATTCTCTCAAACAATTTAGAAATAAAGCATATAAGGTTAGTGACTGACAGAATGATATTGACAACGTGATCCAGCCCTGGGAGTCCTATCAAGGACTTGCCTATAAATATGCCGAGTTAAAAAAAATCTAAAATAAAAAATAAACAAATAAATAAATAAATATGCCAAGTTAGGGAGCACCCAAGACTCCGAATGAGGTGGCACAAATATATTCTCAAAGACAAGAACGGAATGTGATTTTTAATTTAGTATGAACAAGCCTGACCTTTTTTTTTTTTTTTGGTTTATTTTCTGGAGATACACCCTCTGAACAAAATGGGGAAATCAGGTATGAGAAGACAAATGTCCAGAAATTGGACAGCTATGACCAAGACTTGGATCCCAGAACACTTATATCATTACCCACCACAAATTCATGTTTCTATACCCACCATTTATTAAGCGCTTATTATATGTCAGGCAATTATACATACATTTCCCAAATAGTCTTTTTTTAAGAAGTCTTTAAAACAAGTTATTATTTCCACCTTGCTGGGGGAAGACTTGTGTAGGTCAGACAGTATATGGCAGAGCCAGGATTCAAACACTAGTCTGTTTCATTCTAAACACATACTTCAAAGCACCGTCTTATTGTATATGCCAGTCATTCATTAGTTATAATGATGTGAGTCTAACCCTTGGAAGTGGACAGTTTTGACACAGCATCAAAATCGAGTTTCTGAATCTAAGAAACATATTCTGGGCTCCGTGAGTTCTCCATGAGCTATAATGACTATCTCAAGAGATCTCTTGGCTGGCCACTGGTTGACCTTTTCCAGGGATGCCTTTATCTTCCTGTGTGCCATCATTCAAACTGAAGCAGGAACATTGTAAATGTTATAAAAGAATGATTTGAGAATGCTTGAATTTACATTCAAGTGGATGGGGAGTGAATTAGTATCAGCAAAAAGATACTGTAAGCAATTACAAATGGCATAAAGTGAGGATGTTAACTTCTGTGTTTGTTTTCTAATTATTAAACAGACTCTGAAACTCTTATCCAGGGATGGTTTTAGGAAGTGCCTTTATATTCTTCTTCCTTTGTCCTTTTTTTTGTGGGTGCAGCTGTCATGGATTGAAATCATTTCCTTGCACGAGGGCTTTTAGGAATAATTGCAAAGAATGCCCAGGCTCTCAAATTTTAGTGCGAGTTCTCCGAAGTTCACACTTCAAGGAAGGCCTTTATCACTTGTGCTGCTCAACTATGCTGCTTTCCAGGATCTGTTCAAAATCAGCATTTAAGAGGCTGGCTTTCCTTCCGTGGCCCTGCAAAGTAACTGCCACCAGCATTCACGCCGGCAAGCGACTTTGGTCTGCGAAGTATTGTAATTCTGCCATCTGTCTCTCCTACCTGTGTTCTGCTGAGTGGGGACAGGGGCTGGACACTGGGAAGGCAGAGTTTATAATCTCCTGGGAAGAATGGTCTCCAGATTGGGATTTAAAAAAAAAAAAAGACCTTCTCCTCTCTCCTTTCATCTCGAGGAAACAGATTTTTCCTTCTATCTGATATAAACAGTAATCATCCTGTTAGGCTACAAGCATCGGGAAGCTGAACTATTTCAGATTTAATGGAATATAAATTATACACATGTGTGTCTCTTTATATTTATAAGAGCGTAATTGTATTCCCTCTAAGACTTTAGTTGTCTGGGCAGCTCAGCGGGTTAATTTGGCCAAAGAAGCAGTTGTGGGGCTGGTATGATCAGTCCTTCTCATTGGGTTCCTTGGTCACAGAAGGTGTCCTATGCTTTGTTTCAGTTTCTGAAACGAAGTTTGGAAATTCAGATAAAACCCATTGAGCACCCCTGCTCAGAGCCAGGGTTTTTTTTCCTGTAACACCAGTACGTATTGTGGGGTCACATCCAGGGTGGGGGGACTGTAAATGTTTCTTCAGTGAATTCAAGTTATATGAGTAAATGCAGATATAAGAAATCACGGGTCTCACTGCTGGACTTAAAAAAAAAAAAAGAAAAAGAAGAGAAAAGGATGTGTTGTGACTTTTAAACAGACTATTGACTTTTGCAGGGGTGCACGGCTCGCACAGTGATTAGGAGTCTGAACCATAATTGTTCTTGTCATCCACACACGGGGCTATAGTCGATATCTTTTTATCATATACATTTTTAATCATGTATTAATAAACAAGAAGTTTGTATCTTATCGATGATTGGATTATATTATTGACTAACTCCACCATTCTACACATGGCTTCTGAAAACATCAACAAGGTCAAAACGTAAAGATCAGATAAAGTGCTTCAAAGACATAAAAATTAGACTTTTCTCTAACTCTTTGTGTGATGCTCGTGTGGAAGGATTCTAAGGAGAGTAGAGGAGTTTTGAAATTACTTACTAATTGAATAAATGATTTGGTCCAGACTAAAGAGAATAATACAAATAAAAGGGAAACTCAAATCATATTATCATCTGAGAATACTGAAAGGGTTTTTGCTTTTCAAACATTCTGGGTGAGATGGATTTGCCACAGCAGAATTTGATCTGGGCTGCTTTAAGAATTCTCACTGAAGTTAGAAGGAAGTAAGGCCCCTGGCAAGCAGAAAATGTTTACTTCACCACTTGCCAAAAGGATTAGGATCTTCTCCTTCCAAGGCTGAGCTCTTCATATGATGATTCTTCCTCTCCCCGGACATCTTGCGGCTCTGTAATACCATCCTTCCCAACTACAGAGTTCACTCCCGGTGCAGGTTGCACAGACACTGGGAGACTCAGACAAACTGTGGGTAGAAAAATCTCAACATGATTCAGTTCAGTTTGAACTGAAATCTCATATACAGCATATATGTTATACATTCTTCTCTATTCTTCACTTTTCATTAAAACCTCAAGGGTAGGGGTGCCTGGGTGGCTCAGTGGGTTAAAGCCTCTGCCTTTGGCTCAGGTCATGATCCCAGAGTCCTGGGATCGAGCCCTGCATTGGGCTCTTGGCTCAGCGGGGATCCTGCTTCTCGCCCCCTTTTTCTGCTTCTCTCTTTGCCTACTTGTGACCTCTGTTTGTCAAATAAATAAATAAAATCTTAAAAAAAAACACCAAAACTTGAGGGCGAACTTCACAATGGTTCTTCTATCATCTTAAAACACTGAGAAACTAGAGACACATTTCCTGGGCCCCTCCTCAAATACCTCGACCCACCTACCCTGGACACATGTGGCCTATGAACTTTGTCTTCTCTCTTCTAATCACATTCCCACTCCTTCCACTTGATCTTTCTTTTTCTAAAAATTCTCTTTAATTCCCCGCCACCCCTGAAACTTGTATCTTCGCCTTTCCTTTTGAAGTCTGGTTGATTGTGCCCATGGCTCTTTCTTGGTTCCCATAATGTGCTCAGGTAATATAAGATGTTTACATTGGGAGGAAGTGAAGTGATTGGTATGTGGGACCTCTCTGTGCTGCTTTGCAACTTCTTTTGAGTCTGTAATTATTTCTCCCATCCAAGTACTAACCAGGCCCAACCACGCTTAGCTTCCGAGATCAGACGAGATCGGGCATGTTCAGGGTGGTATGGCTGTGGATGAGCCTGTAATTATTTCTAAATAAAAAAGATTAAAAAAAATAAATCAGACCTACATGTGGTAAAAGCCAATCTCACCTACAGCTCATATTTGCATGTGAATACAAATATTTCTGTAGTCTCTGGGCATAATCCTATAACACATAATTATATTTTTGATGGGGAGGGGTTTCAGGGAGAGAGATTGTCTTTTTTTATTATAGGTGTTATCTCCTATTTTGCAGTTTTAACTACTTTCAGAGAGGAGATTTGGGGGCAGGATGGTAGAGTATGAGGGACAGGAGGACAAACAGACGTTAAGCAAAAGAATCAGAAAATTATTACCTTTGGGCTAAACTGGAAGGAGATAATCAAAAGCACAAATACCTTGAATGTTCACATAAAGTCCTGTCTTTTCACAGTGAAATGTATTAAAATAGAATACTCCTTTGGAGCTCTTCATTTGCATCCATTAAATATGATAATAATACCTTATGTATATAGTGATTTATACTTCTCAAAATTCACATTTTTATCTCTTTGGTCTTCATAAAAAATTCTGTGACACAGGCAAAGAGTGACTATTATTCCCATTTAAATATGACTGCAGATCAGAGACGATCAGCATACTTTCTTAGGAGAAGCTGATACTCGAACCTGTATTTTCCAATTCCTAGTCAGATGCTCTTCCTACTTCACTATATATTATATACTTCCTACTTCTCTCTCTCTCTCTCTCTCTCTCTCTATATATATATATATATATATATATATATATACACACTTCACTATATATTAGAATAACCAGTCTGGACTTTCCATTTTTATCTACTTATAGAGCAAGAACCACAGAAGTTGTTTATTTCCCTTGGGAAAAAATAATTACTTTACATAGTAACAATATCCTGAAAAAAAAAATCACATGCTGTGAATGTTTCTTAATGAACATTTTTCCTTTATCTGTCCCTTTGTGACTTTCTAAGTATGAAACTCTCTGGAGTCTTCCTCTAAGCGCTTCCTCTTTCTGGTAACACTTTTTTTGACTCTCTTCCCTTCTCCCCTGGTAGTCTCCTTTACCTTGGTTTAATGTATAGGTAAGATTTTTTTTTTTTTTAACTCATTTGAGAGAGAGAGCATGGGGGCAAGGAGTGGAGGCACAGAGGAAGAGGGAGAAGCAGACTTCCTGCCAAGCTCTAATGTGGGCTTGATCCCAGGACCCCAAGATCATGATCTGAGCTGAGGGCAGATGTTTAACCAACTAGGCCACCCAGATGCCCCTACCTTGGTTTAACGTAGGAATCAACTCTATCCTCAAGTCTGTAGCTTGTCTTTAAATTCTCTTAATAGTGTCTTTAGCAGAACAAGTTGATAAAACTCAATTTATCAATTTGTGTGTATGCTTTTGGTGTCATGAATAAGAACTTTTGCCCAACCCCAGGGCACCAAGATTTTGTCCTAGAAGTTTCATAATTTTGTAGTTAGATCTGTAATGTGTTTTGAATTCGTTTCTGTACAAACTACGAAGTTTCAGTTGTGGCTCATTGGTTTGTCAATGCATGTCCTGTTGTTCTAATGCCATGTGTTGAAAGGAGTATGTTTTCTCCACTGCAGTGGCTTTGCATCTTTGTCCAAATCAACGGGCCCTATTTGTGTGGGTCTGTTTCTGGGTTCCTGATCTTTTCCATTAATCTCTATCACTCTCTCAATACCCCAGTTGGCTTGATTTCTGTAGCTATATTGTAATTCTAATCATCAGGAGGTATGATTCTTCCAACTTTATTCTTATTTTTCAGAATTCCTTTTGCTAGTCTTCATTCTTATAATTCTTTCTTTCCATATAATTTTAGAAGAAAGTTTCCCTATTTAGAAAGAATCCTACTGGTATTTTGGTAAGAATGACATTAAACCCACAGATCAATTTGGGGGGAATTAATTTTTTTCCTATGTTGAGTCTTCAAACCCATGAACACAAGATGTCTTTTCCTTTATTTAGTTTTTTTTCCTATTACCAGCTTCTTGTCCTTTTTATTTTAGCAACCCTTTCTATGTTTTTAGGTTTATACCTCAGTATTTCTTTTTTTTTTTTAAGCTATTTTGAATGGTATCATTTTCAGTTTTAATTTCCAATTATTCATTGTTTGTACACAGAAATATGACTGATTTTGCACACTAACTTCATAACCTGCAACTTTACTGGTCTCAGTTATTGGTTCTAGATTTTTTATAGATTATTTGGCCTTTTTTTTTTTGCATAGACAATATATTGTCTGCAAATAGTTATATTTCTTCCTTTGCAATTTGTGCATTTTTTTTTTTTTGCTTTATTCCACAAGGACAGATAAACCAATCAATTTTGAATGTTCATTTTTTTTTGTCCAACATAACATATACTTCCTGATCTCATAGGTCTTGAAGTTGTTTCTTACAGATTTCATCATATGAGATTTTACTTTTTCTCCTTCAATAATCGTTTTCTTTTTCTTTCTTTCTTTTTTTTTTTTTTTCAACCAGTGAGTCACCAGAGGAAACTAGTTAAAATTCCAAAATTCTTTATTAACTTTGGACAATTTAAATGCCCCTACTTCCTATAAGTATTGAAGCCATGCTAAAATCCTTTCCAAAAAACACATATGATCCTGACAAGTCAAAAAAGTTCTAAAATCCTATTTTTTTGGCAGTTTTCTAACAAAGAGTTTATCCTCTAGGAAGACTGAGATATTATAGATTTCTTATTTCAATTTCATTAAAGATGAGACAGCTGCTAAGTCACAGAATACAGCGAGATAGGTTAAATTAACTGAGTCACCTTGCAAAGGAAGCAGATTATGGGGAGACCACCAACAGGAGCTGACCGACATCCTACGTGGTTGATGTTAGGGAGTACAGAAAAAGCTGATGAGCCAGTCCCATAGTTAGGCAACTAGGATGGACTTAGATGCTAACCTCCAAACTATCAAAAAGCCAAAAGCACTCATTCTGTGTGACTGGAGTCAAGGTGGTTTACTGAGACAGAAAATGGGTTAGAGCAGTATATAAGCAGGAATATAATCAGTCTTCAGAACTCCAGTGAATTGAGTAACTCCAGTGACAATACTGGATTCCAAGGTGTTGGGCAAAGCTCTTGCTTACAAGTCAAAACGGATCCTCAAATAGTGAAGTAGGACTTAGTGTTGAGTTGGGGGACCAGCCTCTCTCGTGGAAAGAGGAGGCACAAATAGGCTATGAGTCTCACAGATTTTGACACCACAAACCACGAATGAAAAGTTTCAGTCATCTTCGCTTTTTCCTCAGATTGGGCAGAAAAGTCATTTTCTTCCTATTTCAAAATCAATTTTTAAATTGGTGGTGTTTAGAAGCACCTGGGTGACTCAGTCTGTTAGGTGTCTGCCTTTAGCTCAGGTCATGATCTCGGGGTCCTGGGATGGAGCCCTGAATCAGGCTCTCCATTCAGTGGGGAGTCTGCCTCTCCCTCCCACTCTCCCTCTGTGGGTGCACACTCTCTCTCTCTTTCTCAAATAAATAAATAAAATATTTCATATAAATAAATAAATAGGATGACTTTATATTTGAAGTAAGTTTTATTAGTTTCAAACATGTAGACTTATGTAACTAGCTCTCATCAAATGGAGCAAAAATTTTAGGATTAAGTAGCTTCTGTATCATAGTTTCCAGACAAGGGGTTTCTTCCATTATTAGCATTTCTACAAATACCTTCTTTCTTGAGAAAGAAAATTTAATTTATCACCCAGTAAGTTTATTTAATTTAATTTAATCACCCAGTAGGTATTTTGAAACACACAGAGTGCTAATCTGTGGTAAAAGATCTTGTATTTCATCTACCTGATTCCATTATTAGCTGCAGCCAAAGCATCATTTTGTACAGATTCTTGGACAGAAGAACTTTCAGATCATGAAAAAAACAATTCATTTCCTTTCTCTATCACATCATATTGGGTCATGACGCAGTCATAATTGTGTTCTCATTTTACACAGAGGGGTAGACCTGCCAGGATATACAGGAATGCAATAACACAGGCTGCACAGATAACCCATTCTAGTGGTTCCATAATTCTGCTCAGGTCTCCTTGTGCCATGCATCACTCATCTAGTGGTAGGGCATTAAAATACCTGATCACTAGCCACAGATTAGTTCTCTGTATCTTTTTCCAAAATACCTACTGGGTGATTAAACATTTTCCTTCCTCAAGAAAAAAGTATTTATAGAAAAGCCAAAAATATATCAAAATCCCTTTCTGAATTCAAGTCACCCACATCACTGGTTTGGCTCTTACAGCCTCCTAAAGGTCACCTGTGTGGTTATTTGCATTCATTGTGCCATCAACACATATAAATTAAGCCACCTGCAAGAAAAGGAACTTTAAATTTAGGCAATGGGCATAGACTGGGCCCCAAGGATCCATTTCCACTAAATGAGACTATAAAAACTAAACATGACCTAAGCATACTTCTGCCCTCCAAAATAAGGCTCAAGATGACAGTAAAGCCAAGAAAATGTACTACTTAGAAGAAAGCAAAGGACAGGACAAATACCTACTCATCCCATCATTTCTTGGTACCACAAAGCACCGATAAAATACGGGTTTGGAAAAAACCACTGGTGGGATGCCTTCGCTCTTCTACCATTCCTCAAATGGCATCGCTCTCAGAGACGCACACACGCGTGCACACACATTTTCACAGGAAAATATCATCTCTAAGATGTACTGGCAGTAAGCACAGCCCAAAAGACACAAAATAAGAGTGTCCAAAGGGTCATTACTTAGATGTACTACAGCATGCATGGCCCTTCCGTGTAGCTTCTCGGTGTGTAAATGTATACAGTGGAGACTCTCCACTGCTTCACTCTAGTAAATTCTTATGAAATAGTCTGTGGTGATCCCACTGGGTCAGCAGGGACTGCACAGGGTTTGAATTAGCTGAAAACCCAGCTTGAGAGCAGTAGGGAGAAATAAAGCAGCCTACAGAGCTGCTACCGTGTCATTTACTGCCTTTATTCTTTTGAGGAATCGGATGGGCTCTTTGTCATAATTGCTTTCTCTTAGAATTTTTGAACAGCTTTGTGGCTTCCATTATATTAATTAACCACAAAAAGGAAAGTCCCCTGGATATTTTTCTATCATGGAACACTTAGATCAACTTGCTTAGTTCAAGACCAAACTAAAATTCTGTAAACCAAAACTTCCTAAAGGAAGGTTGTGGGGAAAAGATTGTAATACTTACCTGTGTTGAGAAAATATTGTTTTAAACAAAGTTCAAGAGGTTGCTTTACTTGGAGGCTTTGCAGTGCCGGTAACAGGCTAAGGTGCTTTAAGAATGTCCTAGAAGGAGACAAGGAGTCAGTATTTCCCGAAGTGCCTTGACCATACAATCTTTCTCTGTAGAGCAACTCGCTTGACAAGTATTTCCCAGAGCACAAGCGAATAAAACCTTGTTTGGAATGGTTGCAACAGAAACATCCTTAAAGCAGGGAGACCTTGTTGTTCCTTCTCGGAGCCGGCCCCAGGCAATTGGTGGCAGGAGGCACTGAATGTGACTTTGTTCCCTTTTGTTTTCCACACAGTGAAAAGAGCTTGTATATCTGCCGCTCTGTTTGGCTTGCTGTTGCGGAGCATAGTAAATCACCCTGACCCAACCCACACACCCGTCAGGGTACACAGTTTTGGGGATTCAAAAGACCAGCTAGTCCTTGGTTGATTGCAAAAAAGAAATTGCAATGGGCATAGGTCCCAATATAAAGTTTTGCTGTGAATAAGTCTTGAAAATGTGTACTATACTATTTTTGTTGTTGTTGTTTTTTTTTTTTTTTTTTTGCTTATTGTGAGTGGGTTCATGTAAGAGGCTTTACTCTATATGTATATATCGGTGTGAGTAAACTCTTGGTAATAATTTTATCTGAGATACACTGATTATATTCTATACTGAAGAAATTCTTTAATTTCACAGACCAATATAAAAATCTCACTATGTATGGAATGAATGTGAATTGTGAATATCTATATTTATTCATGCGGAAATAAATATACATATATACTTATACATTCCAAATATTCTGAGATTAAAAACAATTCTTCACAGATCTGTACCCCTGGGGCTAATAATAGATTATATGTTAATAAAAAAAATTAAAAAAAAAACAAAAAACAAAACAAAAAAACCCACAATTCTTTCTCTACTTCCTCCCCACAGTTAAAACAGTTAAAATGGTCATTTTGTCTCAGTAATTCAGCCAAGCCTGCAAATTCAAAATATGACTTGTTTCAGGTTTGTTTTTGTTTTAGTAAATTCAGTTGCTTGGCATTTTGTAGGTAATTTTAGAGATCTAAAATTTTACTTTTCAGGGTGCCTGGGTGGCAGCCTGAACATTCGAGTTACCTCTCCCATCATCTACCAAATGAGATACAAACAGTGCTCACAAGCCTTAAACATCTGCTTTTGGCTCAGGTCACGATCCCAGAGTCCTGGGATCAAGTCCCACATTGGCCTCCTTGCTTTGTGGGGAGCCTGCTTCTCCCTCTCCTGCCTGCTGCTGCTTCTGCTTGTGCTCTTGCTTGCTCTCCCTTTCTCTCTCACTCTCTTTCTCTGTCAAATAAATAAAAATCTAAATAAAATAAAATTTTACTTTTCAACCCATTAGTGGTTTTTTTTGTTTTTTTGTTTTTTTTTTTTTAAGTTTTTTTAGAAAGAGAGAGAGTGAGTATGTGAGCAGGGGGAAGGGCAGGGGGAGGGGAGAGAGACTCTGCACGGAGCATGAAGCCCAATGCAGGGCTTGATCTCATGACCCTGAGATCAGGACCTGAGCTGAAATCAAGATTCAGATACTTAACCCACTGAGCCACCCAGGTGCCCATCCACCCAGTCAGTCTTCTATGACACAGACACAGCCTGTGTCAACATTCTTTGCACGTACCTCATGAATACAGATGGTAGTGACTCTCTGTGTTGTAGGCGGAACCAAAGGAAGTGGTGTAAGAGGTCATTCTGTCAGCAGTTGGTACAGTTAAGTAAAAGGTTCGACTAGCTTTGTTCCTACTCAATTAATGAGTTGTTTTGTGTCTTCTAGCTTCAGCCTTAGTCTCTGTGCTTTGAGGAAGTACAAATGAATGTTTAAGAACACCCCAAAAGGACAAATCTGACTAATACAAATTAACTGTGCTCACAAGATGCTGAATTGTAGGAGACATTTCTGGGGGAAGGAGGCCACCATCTCCCTTTTTATATCCCTTCCATTTCCTTCCCCTCACAAAAAGTACCTTTTAATTAGACTTTAGGGGAAAAAAATTGAGGACAGGACTTAATGGGAAGATGGAAGGAGGCACGTTTCAGTCATTCACAAAGGGACAAAGCCTACCAAATGGAAAACAAATGAATGCAAATAACAAACCGGAAGTTGGGCTCGAGTAAATCCCAGAAAATGACTATAGTTGGGTAATTCAAAGATGAGAAGCCTTCAAATATGGATTGACACTTTTGTATCTCATTTGGTAGATGATGGGAGAGGTAACTTGAAGTATCAGGATATAAGTACATACTCTATAGCTGTATTTATCTATAGGTAGATATACACGTTATAGCTGGATATATTAAGCTATACTGCATACATGTATTTGTGCAGGTAACCAAGGGTAAATGAGGTCATAAGGGTGGGTCCTAATTCTGTAGGATTAGTGTCCTTACAAAAAGAGGAAGATACATCAGATCTGTCTGTCTCTCTCACTCTGTGTCTGTCTGTCTCTATCTCCATGTGCACAGAGAGTGGAGGCCATGTAAAGACATAATGGTGAGAAGGTGGCCATCTACATGCCAGGAAACAAGGTCTCACCAGACACTAACACTGGAAATACCCTCATCTTGAACTTCTGGCCTCCAGAACTATAGGAAAAACACATTTCTGTGAAGCAACTCAGTTTATGGTATTCCCCAGTGGCAACCTGAACAGACTAATATGACAACCATGACTATCTTATCCTTTTCCCTCCCTTTCTATATCACTCCCTATGGGATCTGACCCCTCTCAGATAAGCCCTGTGAGTTTTTAATACAGGAGGCAGAAAGATTAGTAACTGAAGTCTCCACTAAGAGCAGCAGAGCTTCCTTAATGCTTTCCACTGAAGAGACTGCCCATGGGCATTAGCGATGCCACCATAAGAGCCAAGCGGCCATCTGAGCAATGGAGACATTTAGCATCCTCAGGGGTCAAGAAGAACATATCTTTTTGAAGCTCTTGAAACAGTACTTTTGCTACAGAAAGTACTTAAACATGAGCACTCAGCTAAAGGACATTACAAGCTAGATGGAACTTTTCTTAGGGTGCGTACATAAACTATACTATGGCCTTTTCTCCAGGTAAGTTTCTTTGAGGGAAATACAACAAGTTTGCGGTAATTCTATAGATAGCCTCGATATATAACTGCTTCTAAAATGCAAGGTGGAAGCAAAAACCAATAGACCTGTTCCAATCCATGACTAACACTATTCCTTATCTCCCTGGACAAAGACTTGGCTGGCTAATGACGACGGGGCAGCCTCTGGTCACATGTCACTCATGAGCCTATCCTGTGAAGTGAAGCTACTTGGGCCCCACATTATTGAATGTAATCTGCCCTCTCTTGGCATTGACTATTTTTGTCCCAACCTTCAATAGTCTCACTAGTATGTCGTGAAGGACATCTGGGGCACAGAATCAACTTTAGCACCCTATTGGTGGAATAGACACATCACAAAACTGAATGCCCTTAAATTTATTGAGCAGAGTTTCAGAATATAAGTAAGGATGGGGGAGGGGAATCAGCTACAACACACTAGCAGCTATAAACACTATAAATACTGCGTATAAACCATGGGACAGACAAAAGTTAATACCCCTGGAAAGTCCAACAAAACTTGACCTTATAGTAATGGCAACCTTCCTTTAAAGAAAAAAAAAAATTCCAGACACCTTTATGTCAGTATTTGCAAAAAGCAAATGCTTGATTTTATTTGAGGCTGGTCTCCTATAAAAGTAGCTTCTAATATCACTGGTTCCCCAAGTACTGTCTCATCACTGCACACATACCTGCGAACACAAACCCACATCCAGCCTCCTCCACAGTTTGCTTCTCAAAGTCCCGGATATTTAAATAGCCATCCTTATCTTGAGACCTTCATAGTAAACACTTGCAAATTTCCACAACTATAACCCATATGCAAATACGCTTTTGACTCAGAGGAGGTCAAAATTCAGTAAAGTCAAAATTCAGCAAAGCAACATAAGACATCAAGTGGGCCCCATCCCCGGGACCAGAGGAAACAGGAAACAGAGGATCCTGTAGACTTTTGTTAAAATACAGATTCCAAGTTCCATGAACCCACATTTAGCAAGCTCTCCAGTTGAATATTATGCACATGGAAGCTCAAAAGCACTATTTAAAATGTGAACAGACATTCCCTCCGACACATCAGGAAACAGGGAAGTGGCTTAATGCTTAGTGAACTACATTCAGTAAATGCTCACTGAACTGAATTCCTGACCTCTCGGGTCCCTTTGCGTCTATCTCTGAAACTGATCATCTTTGAGAATCAGTCAACTTTTTTCTCCACTCTGACACCCTCATGCCAGAACACAACTTCCAGCTTCTCAGAACAGGCTGGCCAGCACACCTGTTATAACTCCATCACTGTAGGAATCACGAGTCTGAAAAATGTAAAGAAAATGCTGCTTTCTTAGCCCCTTTCCTTATCCTCCTGCATTCTTCTTTCCAGTTCTAACTGGCACCAGAACAGTCATACCATCTTCCTTCTGTCTCCTAGCCAGAACCACATAGAGAGAAGGAACGGTCCTAATGGCATCCTGTTATTCAGCTATCCAGTGTTTTCCCCCTTGGATGTTTACCCTTTGGCCCATATCTTTCTGACAAGGAAAGTGCAGCCCACAAAGTCAAAGCCTGGCTCCACCTGGCCTGGTCCCACCTGAGTTTACCCTCAGGTACGAGACCGAGCCCGGCGAGGAGCAGCCGTTTCCCCACCTGACCTGCATCTCTCTCCTCTGCTCAAGGCTTGCTCTGGCCCCCAGGAGCTTGCCACTCCCAGGGTTAACTCTAAGCCAGTGAGGGAGGGGAGTCCACGGGAACACACCCCAACCGCTCCCCTCTCCTGCTGCTCACGTGGGGCCTCAAGGCTTCTCAGTGGCTTCCACTGAGTCTGAACATCAGTTGTCCACAGAGGCAACCTGCCGTTTAATTGACCCTCTCTTGACATGTCTGCCTTCTCTCACTCACACGTGTTTCCTGGGATCACCTTCCAAATAAACCGCCTTTGCCCGAGACCCCGTCTCGGGGTCTGCTTGGGGTGCCCCGAACTAAGACAAGTACCGTGCTCATCAATCAGATAACATCCCTGCTTATCAAAGGGGCCATCAGCTGGTTCCTAAAGGAATTTTGCTTTGTGTAATATTTTTAACAAAATTTACATGATTTTGTAAATCCTACTACATAAATCTAGATTTCTGGCTTCGTTTAAGACATTGCTGTATTTATTCCCACGGGACATCCTCCAGACCTACAAAAACAACAAGTCTAGTTTTCTCTGGTTTAGGATCTCTTCTTCTTTCTCCTTGTTATCAGAGAAAGCATTTAGAGGAGCATTGAGAAGAAGCCACGAAAATCAGGCTGAATCTTAGAATGAGCCACCTTGACAAGCTTTGACAATAAGTTTGTGGGTAGGGAGCGGGGAACTCAGTTAACCTCTCTGTTCTCTGGTACTTTAATTTGGCCAAAAGTGATAATCATCATATTTAGTGACCTCGCGGGTGCCCTGAGCGTTAATGAGACAATGTGAGAAAATTATCAAATAAAAGCTATGGTAACGCTAGTCCTAGTTCTACTTATTTTGGGCTTCTCCTTTATCTTCAAGGAAAGATTTGTTAAATGGAAAGACCTAGTACTACAGAGGATGGAGAAAAATAAAACAAAAACAAACAATTATCAAAAACAACTTTAGCAAAGGAAATAGCAGTTTCACACAGTTACAGAGGGGACCCTGCTATACCCACTTCTGAATACCATCTCTTGATCATTCCCATCATGCTGTTTTGGGAACATGAACATAGCCTAATTTTGGAAATGCATATCCATTCCAATTTCCCCTTTCCTCAGTGACTATGGTTAATGAAATAGACCCAAAATATCCCTAGCTATTTACGTATAGTAGGTGTTAAAAAGTATGCTAGAAGGAAGGAAGGAAAGAATTTTCACTTGTTTTACTTTTATAATATTAAAGCAAGGGTAAAGAGGTCAGGAACAATGGAAGAGAATTAGGAACGCGCCCTTAACTACTATGACGCTCAAAATCATTTCTCTCCACTCATCAGCCAAGTGGTATATTAACTTCACTGTGCCCAACACAGGGAACGTCAGAGACATATAAAATAGGACACCTTCTTTGAAACAGTTTAAAATCTAGTTGGAGAATCACAGCAAACAAATATACATATAGAAACATGAAATCGTTACAAATGTTGAGCTACAAACTACCCATTATGGCTGTACACACAACGACATTCAGAGAAGGGAGAGGTCACTAAAGAATGATACAGTTAGAGAAGCCTCCTGAGGGCGATGGTCCCAGAATTGGGCTTTCTGGTGAACTGGCTTATCCCCATCCATTCCTCACATTAACCCTATGAGGTTAATCTCTTCTCGTAGATGAGGACACACTCAGGCAGATTAAGTCACTTACCAAGATCACACAGCCGAGGTCTATGTAACTACAGAGGTCTCTCCTCCACATGGCACTATCTCTTCTGTAACGCCTGTGTTGGTGGAGGAACCGGATAGAAGCCAAAGCCGGCCTCTTCCGGTCTGGCCCCTGCTCCGGGTGATCTCCTCTTCCGGTCTGGCCCCTGCTCCGGGTGATCTCCTCTTCCGGTCTGGCCCCTGCTACAGGTGTGTCTCCTCGTCCATCATTCCCTCACATGCTTCTGCTTCCGCTGCACCTTGTGGTTTAAGTAGGGTTCCAGCAGGAAACACATGGTGCAGTTAAGAGACTGGACCTCAAAGTATCTTAATGAGGAATTATTTTCAGAAAAGTGGGCAATGATGGGAACTCATGAAGCCAGGGAGGCACCCAGAAACTGGCAAGAGCAGGAAGCCATTACTATAGCCTGACTGAAGAGGCAAGAGGAATGAGAGGAGATAGGAAAGCCTGGAGAATGCCAGAACTAGGAAGGGGGTCAGGTATTTGGAGCAGTAGCTCTCTACAGACAGTACTGAATCGACATGGGGTTAATGACGTTAATGCCCTAACCTCCCTTCCTGCCCGCCCTGGAATCTCCTTCTAGTGTCTTCCATTAGTCAAACTAGCAGAAGACAGAGAGCAAGGGAGTCCAAGTGATACAGTCTGTAGACATCAACCTCCCAGACACAGAGAAGGGAGGACAGAGAATGGAACTTAGGGTCAAGAAGAGATACAAAATCTTCTCGCCTTTGTGAACACTGCTGCTGCCCACAATACCATCCACTGATGGGCTAACCCCTCCTCATCCTCTAAGACTTAGTTCAAGGATCACAGGTCCTGGGAAGCAATGTGTTACCCACCACCGGATTTGGGAGCCTCTCCTCTACACTTTCAGTCTCTGTGCATATCTTTATGATTGCCCCTTTGTGATGTTGAATGGACTCCAAGAGACACAGAGGCATTAGGAGCTAAGGAAAATTGCTACCTTAATGCAACTAAATGTGCCCAAGGGAGCTGATGAAAGTGAGCACCGAGTGACAAGCACATATTTCCCAAATTGTAAATTGTGATTTAATTTTCAGCTTACAGAAAAGTTGCCCGAGTAATAAAAGGAACTTCCATGTTCCCCTTTGGCCCAGATTCACCCATTACCCTTTTGTCCCATTTACATTATTCTTCTCTCTCTCTCTATGCATACACACACACACACACAGAGGTAAATTTTCCTTTTATTATTTGAATTTTGGAATGATTGCCTTCTTTTGCCTGTAAATACTTCAGTGTATATTTCCTAAAAACAGGAACATTCTCTTATATACTTAAAATACAAAAATCAGACTCAGGAAATTTAACATTGATAGAATGCTATTATCTAGTCCATAGTCCATGCTCAAATTTTATCAGTTGGGTCAATAATGTTGTAAACAGCTATGCTTTCTCCCCTTCCCTGGTCCAGAATCCCATGGAGGATCTTGCATCGCAATTAGTTGTCATATATCTATAGTCTACTTTAATCTGAACACTTCTTTTGCCTTTCTGTGTCTTGACCTTGACATTTTTGGAGAGTATGGAACACTAATTTTGTAGAATGTCCTGCAATATGGCTCTAGCTGATATTTCCATATGATTAGCTTTAGCTTCGTCATTTTTGGCAGGGACACTCACAGAAGTGATGTTGTGTCCTTCTCAATGCCTCATTGAGTGATTTCAGGCTGTCCTAAAATTGGTGATGTTAACTCTTATGATTGACTCAGGTATGTCTGCCAGTTGTTTCTATTAAAAGATAGTGTTTTAGGTTTATAAATAATTTGGGAAGATTCCTTGGGACCATGTAAATAACTTGTTCCTTGTCAGATTACAACCATTTTTTTTTTTTAAAGGAAAAGGGGATAATTCACTGAGTATAATGGACAAAAAGGAAGTGATACTGACCTTCAGTCCCTCCTGATGTCCTGCCCCTGGTGCCAAGGCAAGTCATTCCCACTGTCTAGGGTTTTCCCTTTTGAATCTCAACTTGTCTCTGCTGGACCCCTGCTAAGGCTTCTATTAAGAGAAAACCAAAGGGGTTGATCTGAGTCTCAAGAAAAAGAACAAGCCAACCCCAGCAGAAGCTCCATGGAATCAGGACTCAGTCCTTTTATTTTTCTTGTATCTCCTCCTATCGTCAGAAGCAGGGATCCCTTCCTGCCTATAGCAACTTAACTAAGTGTACATCAAAACTGGGCAGGCTTTCTGCGGGCTTATTTACTTCTAAGGTCTGAGCGGTAGAAGCACAGCCTAATTATTATTGACCCAAGTCATTTTTCTTGCTTAGGAAATGATTTAATAGTATTAGGAGCTGAAGTCTGGTAAAATTGGAAACCCAAATAATCTTGTCCCTAGACCTTGAAGACTAATACAAGGTTAATGTCTCCACCTTTTTTTAAAAAGTAACTATTTTTTTGGGGGGGGGTACTTGCTTTCCTCTCCCTATCTACCACAATAAGATAATCACAATGAGTACTTTAAATCCCCTGTAAAATATTGCATTGTACCTCTGAGTTGAGTTGCTTGTCCCACGCTGGAATGAGATCTCCCTGAGGTCAGGACTGGACGCCATTTATTGACATGTTCGTCTCCCTCTGTCTAGTTTTTTGTCCAGCACGTCATGGGTCCTCAGGTTTAGCTGAAAAACTGAATGAATTAAATAGGTGTCCAGTATTATAAGTTATTCTCCAATGCAGTCTGTTTCTTTCATCAAAATATTGTTGTCCAGGGGCACCTGGGTGGCTCAGTTGGTTAAAAGACTTGTTGTCAGCTCAGGTCATGATCCTGGGGTCCTGGGATCAAGCCCCGCATATGACTTCCTCCTTAGCGGGGAGTCTGCTTCTCTCTCTGCCTCCCTACTGCTCATGCTCTCTCCCTCTCTCAAAATAAATAAAAAATCTTTTAAGAAGTAAAATGAAATATTTCTCTCCAGGAGCAAAATGAATTTAGTTAGAATCTATTCCTTTTGGGGAGGGGCCATACGTAATCATCAAATTTTATTGAAAAACATTTCAGTAAATCTAAATAAATGTACAAATGTCACTTTTACAGAAAGAGTCTCTTTATACTGTTTCGTGCTCTTAATTTGGAAAAGTTTCAGACTCACAGCAAGTTACCAAAATGGAACATGGAGTTCCTGTGTGCCCTTCACCCCACTGATAACATCTCACATAAGAGAGTGCATTTGTTGAAAATTGGAAGTTGACTTTGCTATAATACTAATAATACTATAATGACACAGTAATGACACATACTCTTATTTGGGACTCACCAGTTTTTACAAGCACTTGTTTGCTTGTTTGTAAATAGCTCTAAGAAAGGTTATCTCATGTAAAATTCTGTGTGGCCATCATTGCAATCGGAACACAGAAATGTTCCATCACCACAAAGAAACTTCTTCCTGCTATAACTTTATAGTCATGTCTCATCCCCCCATCCCATCCCCCACCACCCCGCAACAAAACTAACTGGGCAACTTTTGATCTGTTCTCTATAATTTTGTCATTTCGAGAGCAGGACATAAATGGGATTATGCAGTATGTTATGTTTCACGATTGGCCTTTTTCCCCACACACGCAATAATAATGCCCTTAAGATCCATCCAGGGTTCTGCCCTGAGTCTCCTTCCCATTTTAACCTCCATAGCTTCTCTGGGTGATTTCATCCAGTCTCAAGGCTTTAAATAGCAACTTTATAGTGAGGATTTCCAAATCTACATTTACAGGTCCTCAGAAATCCAGTTTTAGCTATTCAGATATCTACTGTATGATTTCACGGATGGTTAATACATTTTTCAAAACTAATCTGTTTAAAACAATTCCCTCCAAGCCTCAGAGGATTTGAGAAACTTCAAACTTTTTCATATTGACACCCACTATTTGCCAAATTGCTCAAGACAAATAAATATTGAGGAGCTCTCTGATTTCTCTGTTTCACTTACTTTTCTCATTAAATGTGTCTGTAATTTTGTTGATTTCACCTACAGCCATATCCTGAGTTTGAATGCATCTTCGTTCTCTGAGAGATAGTGTGGAACAAAGATTAGGAGTTTGTAGTCTGGGTCCAAACCCTGCATCTGCTACTTGCTGGATATGAGAACTTAGTTCAGTGCTTAGGGGTTTCTATAACCCCCCATTCTGTCATCTGTAACATAGGGACAAACGGCACACACCTTTGGAGTTGTGAGGTTAATCAAATTAAAGTATGAGCACTTTTTTAAGTTTGTTGGTTGGCTGGTTGGTGGGTTTGAATTTGTTAACTCATGAGTAAACAAGGTGTGCAAATATCTAGAGAGAATATGTGTTCCAGGGAGAGGCGAGAGCAAGTGTAAAGATCCTGAGATGGAAGCATGCTTGGGGGTTTAAGGACCAGCAAGGAACTGAGACATCGGGAATGACTTGAGCGGGGTTGGGGGGGGGCAGTGAGGGGAGAGAAGGTCAGAGAAGCAGTGGAGAACCAGTCCATGTAGGGCCTTGCAGACCCAGAGGAAGATTGATCCTTCAGCAGAAGACTAACATTATTTGACTTTTTTTTTTTTTTTCAAAGCAGATTTTTCTATGGGGTACTTGGGGACCAGAGTTAAAGTTGGTGTAGTAGACAACATTCTAGATGGGCCCCGAGAACCCTGCCCACTTTGGTACATACGCTGTATAATTCCCACTTGTTGAGTGTGGGTAAACTGTGACTGTGATGGGGTGTCCCTCCTGGGATTTTGCTACTGATCAGTTGCCTCTGAGCTGATCACAAGGGAGATAATACTGCTCAGGCGTGAGCGAATCAGGTAGACCCTTAAAAAGAAAAGAAGCAGTAACAGGTAAAGCCTGCTGGCATAGAAGAAAATGAAGAGCCCTGTTGTGAAGGGTCTAGAAGGGCCCCATGGTGAGGAGGGAGAGCGGCACCCAGGAGCTGCGCGTGATCCTGGGCCAACAGCGAACAGGAAGCAAGGGCCTCAGTGATGCAGCCACATGGAATGAAATTCTGCCAACGAGCTGTGAGCCAGAAGGACTGTTGGCACCCTGATTTCAGCCTGATAAAACCCTGAGCAGGAGACCCTGTGCCTGGACTCCTGACCCACAGACCAGGAGAAAATAATTTGTTGTTTTCATAATAAGTAATAGACAAATATCATAAATAATAAATTGGTATTGTTTTCATCTAGTCACTGGATAGTAATTTGTTCTGCAGGAATAGAGAACGAATCCAGCCAGCAATGGGAGAAGAAAGCAGAGAGACATGGTAGGAGGAAGCAGCTGTGATCCTCATGGGAGAGGACAATGGCTTGGGTCAACATGTATATTAGGTCAATGTACAGGATGCGGAATGGAAGAGAAAGGCATTGAGGATAACTCTGAGGTGTTTCTCCTGAGCAACTAGAAGTCTGGGCCGGTCAATTATTGAGACTAGGGAGACTATGGGTGGGGCAGGTTTGACATCTTTTTGGCAGGTGGAATCTGTGGAATCATGGATTCTGTTCAACTGGAGTGCCAAGTGGACATCAGAACATAGGTATCCAGAAGGCCCGCTTGAACGTACGAGTCAAGAATCATGGATGAGGGTCACGTGTACATTCAGAGTCATCAGCAAATAAACGACCTAGAATCATAAAACCGGATGAGATCACAGCAATTGTTATCGCCAGTATTTTCAGACTTGCCACGCCACCTTCATTTCTCACTTGGACTTTGTGAGCTTTCTAACTGCTCTCCCTGTGCCCACCCTCTACACTGCTGCTGCAGTGACTTTAAAAAAACAAAACAAAACATGCAAATCAGATCAGGCAACTTTGATATCCTCCAGAGGGCTCCTATCACACTGAATTCGTTAGCTTTCATTGTATCTCAAACCATCCCAAAATTTAGTGGTTTAAAGCAGCACAAACTTATTTTTATTCTTGCTTCTGTGGTTTGCCAGTGGTTATTCTAGTCTAAAGAGCTTGGGTGGAGCTAAATGGTTGAGGGAGAGGTCTTACTCATGGGTGTTGTGGTTGCCTGGTTGGTCTAGGAGTAGAGGATTTAGCTGGGATGGCTCCTGTCCTCTCAAATGTGGTCTCTCCTATTCCAGCAGGCTAGCCCAGACTTCTTCCCATGGGGACTCCAAGTTCCAAAGAGCAGCAGGAGGGAGCAAGCCTCAGTGTACTGGCACTTTTCTAGCCTATGTTTATGTCATGTTTCTTAATGTCCCATTGGCAAAGGCAACCCATGATTCTAGACACAAAGAAACAGCCTCCACCTCTTTACAAGACCACTGCAGCGGTGCACTGCAAAGAGAGACAAGCAACAAAGAAGATGGGAAGAATTATCATAACACACAGATGACAAATAAATTTCTGTTAAGTACCAAGTCTATGGTATTTGTTATAGCAGCCCAAGCTAACTAAGACATCTCCTTTCTCTTTTTTATCCATTTCTTTCTTGCCATTGAGTCCACCTTTTCTGGATCAACTGGTTTTAGTGACTCTGCTCTCCAAGGGACATTTGCAGTGATTCATTCTTACATTAGATTAAATTGTTTGCTCCTGTGCCATTCACTTTTCTTAAATGAAACACATCTTGACTCCTCTGTTCCACACCAGCATTCATCAACATCCTTTCGTATACCCCAGGGAAAATCCATTCTCTCGGCAGTAGGTAGAGAACATCCCAGGTCCTGCACTGGAAATGTTAAATGTGGTCCCCAAAAGTCAGTGTGCTGATAGAGATGAGTATGGATCATACAAGCTGGGAGTAAAGGGGCAGGAGAATAATATCCCTGGGATTCTAGAGTACTGAAGTTGGCCATTGAGCAGGGTCACTGCATAGAGACAGGCAATATGCTTACTTGTTATTTTTGTTTTTCTTTTGGGTACAGGAAGACTTCATTTCCCAGATTCCTTTGCACCTCAGTGGGCCAGGGGTCCATATGGTTAGCTCTGTTCAAGGATATATTTGTGGAAGTAAGCCACAGCACTTTCAGGCCTGGAGCCAGGCAGGGAGGGATTGATGCTGGAGGGTGAGGAGAAGCTTGACACAGTGTCCTCTGAGGATTATCTATCATGAGGAAAAACATGGAAATAGGCATATGGCTGAAGAACAAGGAAGCAGACTTTCCTTTGCCTGGGATAAGAGTAGAACCTCGGAAACATTCATATTTCTCAGTATCTCCTGCATACACACAGGTGTTCCTTTGGGATTCACAGCACACAGAGTAGGATCCGTATTAAAAACTAGAGGACTAGATATTTTGTTTTTTTGGTTGTTGAGTTTCATAAGTTCTTTATAGATTTTGGATACCAGCCCTTTATCTAGTAAGAGGTTTGCAAATATCTTTTCCCATTCTGTATGCTGCCTTTCAGTGTTGTTGACTGTTTCCTTTGCTGAGCAAACTTTTTATCTTGATTAAAGTCCCAGAAGTTCATTTTTACTTTTGTTTCTCTTGCCTTTGGAGACATGTCTAGCAAGAAGTTGCTACGGCCTTGGTCAAAGAGGTTACTACCTGTGTTCTCCTCTAGGATGTTGATGGATTCCATTGTTGGTAGGAATGCAAACTGGTGCAGCCACTCTGGAAAACACTATGGGGGGTTCCTCAAAAAATTAAAAACAGAGCTACCCTATGATCCAGCAATTACACTACTAGGTATTTATTCAAAGAACACAAACATAGTGATTCAAAGGAGCACAGGCAACACATAATTAAATTGAATTTAAATTAAAAATTTAAAAAACGCAACAAAACTAGAGGACCATGTGTGAGGCTGCCCTGCCTATGCTTGGGGCAGCTGGTGGTGACAGGAGGGAACCTTGTGATGGAAAAACTATAAACCAGGACTTAAGATTAACATTTTTTGAGATAGTTTTGATTTAAAATTTTAATTTATTAGACCTATACATTATTCTGTCCATATTTAATTTTGATGTATTTGGCTTGTATTTTACCCAACCAACTTCATCATTAACAGTTGTTAGTTTACATTGATAAATGAAAAAAGCAAACAAACAAAACTAGCAGAAGCACAGAAACAAAGAAAGAGGGGAAGAAGTAGAGACAAAGACTACAGCTACTCAGAAAAATGGGGTGTGGGGGAGCAAAGATAGAAAAGAAGATAGGAGATAACCAGGGCTTGGGAGCAATTATGGCCATTGGCGATTGTTTTTAGTGTTGGCCCACATAGGCATCCCTAGGAAACAGCCTCTGTTTTGTGGTGGTGGGGTGGAGGAACTGCTTGGTCACTGGGACTGGGGAAGGCATACAGGGTTAAGCAGACCTTATGCAGACATTCAAGTAATTCTTCTGTTATCAACCCCATCTCGCACCCCAGGCTTCATGGGTCATGGAGTTTGTGAGGAGAGCCAGCTTCATTCTTGTGGCTGTTTTTCCTGCAGGCCGTGAGAGTCCAGATTCCTCTGTTTGTTCTCTGCTTTTAGTAACGTTTTGGGAGTTACTATAGGCCACAAACCCTCCGTCCAGATTTCAGGGCAACAGTGGACAGTTCCATGCACACGGTCTGTGTCCCATATGAAGCATGGCCTCAGCCTTTCTGGGCTCCACTGCCCAGGGGGCTGTCTGAACCCCTTGTCCAGAAGCAGACCAGAAATGGTATCATTTTCACAGTCTTGGAGGCAGCCCTTCATGGTTGGGGAGAGAGTCATGAATAAATGCTCTCACTGCTCTGAGCCCGTTCTACATTGTTCCCCAACAAGCTCCCAAAGGGCCTGAGACCCCAGTTATGCACATAGTAATTAGCTCAAGAGCCCCCTTCCTGGCCTCACATTCCCCATCCTGTCATTTCTGCTGTCTCAGTTCACTTCTCATAGAAGGTCTTTCTTATCCTCTGTTTTCAGGGGAACCCAAAGTCAGACTAGACTTTCCAACTTCTAATATCTTGTAAATATGGCTGCTGTGGTTTCTTCTGCCATTCTTTTTGTCTTATGGTTTATGGTTTTAAATTTCTTATAGTCATTTCTGTGGAGTTAGGAGGGAAGTAGAGATAATTGGAGTTTTCAAAGTGCTCTTCCTCCCTTTGCTGACTCCTACTCAAAGCTCAGCTTCAATGTTCCTTCTTCAGAGAAGCCCTCCTGGATCTTCCCATCAAAATGAGATCCCTCATTTTGTTTTCTCATGATATCCTACACATTTGTCTTCATAGCACTTAACACAATTTGCAATATGTCTTTATTTGTTGGTTTACCACTCTCCCTGTAGAATCTAAGCTCCATGAGTCAGCCTGCATTTCTTTTGTAGACAACTACATGTTTGTGTTCAGTGAACGAAGGATTTCCCCCTGCCCAACATGTTCTAAACAAATACAGCCTCCCTATCCTTCTGGATAGTGGTTAGGTAATCACTCAGGTCACCCAGCTAGAGATCCCTTTTTGCACCTCTTCTTGGAAAGGCTCAGCTTTGCACGCACTCAGAATTATGTCATCAAGAACTAGTTGTCAACTAGCAAAGCCTCTGAGCACGGACATGAGTGGACAGCTGATTTAGGGGATGGAGACAAAAAAAGAGAGAGAGAGAGGCATAGCATAACAGAACTAGATTTTATTTGCTTCCCCCCACCTTCTCTGGTTAACTCACTGCCTGACTCCCAGAGTTTTATGATTTGAACTGCTCTTTAATGCAGAATTGTACCCTCTGACCCCATGTTCCTCTTCCTGGGATTCTGATTCTGCCTTTTCCCTTGCCCTTAAAGAGGGATTCTCATCGCTTGCTAAGGTGCCCTATACCTGCCCAGTCATAGGCTTCAGATACCATCTCCAAAGACACAGCCCAGAGGCTCTGAGAACCACCTTCATAAGACCTTTGACAACACAGTGAAAGAAAATGTGAGTCTTATGTAATTGATGCTTCTTGTTTGAGGGTCAAAAATAAATGACTCCTTCAAATAAAAATATCCGGGATCATTTACAGAGATAGACCAAAGATTATTTGGTTTAAAGAACTACTAACACACAATGAAGGGATTGAGAAGGTAGCCCTCCCACCAACCTTCCCTGAAAGTCCTTCATGTGACATCCATCTTCACACTGCACCTGATTTTAAAACTAGCACATGTATGACATATAATACAACATTTATAAATTAAGGAAGCCCACCTCTTTTAAGTAATATTCTTTAAATCTCTCTTTCTGACAGTCCTGACTATTTGCACAGTAACTGTGATAGGCGCATTTTTTGGAAAATAGTGAATAAAAACTGACAAGCTATCTGAGGAATCTGAATGTATAATTGATGGGGGCATAAATTAATATGATTAGGCCTTTATTGGGTTCAGTGGCTGCCAAACCTACAAAAGGGGCCTGGAATGAAACATGGCTGTGGTCTCGGCGCTGATAGACATCAATATGTAATGTGGATTATCTCAAGCCTTCTCATGTGGTCTGCTTATGACAGCACTGAGCCTAATTGAAATTTTTATCTTTTTGTTGCATACAGACAGTTTTGGCTGGTCACTTCCTTTGGAAAGAGGAACAAACCAGGTGATAAAGAAAAAAAAAAGAAATCAAGGTTTTCAGTGAAGGTCTTAATAAAATCATTTGATAAAAGCTTTAGAAATTAGTCCTTTGTAAAACCACTTCAGAGAACCTGACTTCTGGAAATTCCTTTGCACTACAGTTTTTTAATATTAAGCAGGCATGTCCAAACCAAAGTGACAAAGCCACGGAAGGTTAGGTCACTTCTGTGGAAATGGATGGGTTCTTCACCACGTCGTGGTTAATGGTTTGGCCTTTGACACTGTATAAAAACCATCTCTTGATAGCCATGCTAAAATGCATCTTTGCAGAATAACATCTGTATTTCCATAAGTAAAGAGTGAATAAAATAACAAAATTAAACTGATTTCCATTCTAAACAACAAGTTCACATGCTTCGGTTATACAGTTATCATCCCTATTTCTCAATATTTTTGTTTATTTACAGTTTTCCACTGTATGTTTTGGGTTGTAATTCTACAATCAGAAATATGAGATCAGAGTCGGGGTATTTACAGAATAGCATGTTAAGCTTCATAGATCGAATCACATACACCTGTAATTTTCCAGAACTTCATCATTTTATAGCATGTAAAATACTAGCCACGTTTTCCATCTGCCCTTGGCAGTAACAAGTTTAAGATGTGGAAGAGGCTCCATATGATTTTGGGGAACATTTGTGTACTGCAACCAGAAAGGTCATATGTTTTATGTACTTTGTTATAAAAGTGAGTGTTGATATCTGGGGACTGGACAATGAAAACTAATGGGGCATTGGAACTTTCTTGGTGACCTCATGAAGCAATTTATGATCCTTTTATCACCCCTAATATGATATTGTCATAAAAATGATCTTTTAATTAAATGTAACAGGAAAACTCTGCACCCTTATTGAGGTGTTTCTAGTCCTGGTAGATTTAACATTTTTAATGGCATACCTTAAGTAGTCAGCAAGGTTAGATTTATAAAATACCATTCCTCTCAAGTACTTTCAGAGCTCTGATCTTTGTAGCTGTATCTACCCAAAAGATTGAGGAATAAAAAGAAAATTGGAAGAGTTTCTCCAAGAGAAAGACAGTTAAGTATCATGGAAACCCAACTGGACCAAGAAGAGAAGTGGACCATCCTTTACAAGATGCCTACTATGTGCTAGGCATTCTGCCAAGAACTTTACCATAACTTGTATTTCATTTACTATACCCTTTGTTCTCTGGAGAACTGGGTTCTATTTCTGACTCTGCCACTGTTTGGTTATATGATCTTGGCCATGTAACTCTGATCACAGTTTTCCTTTCTATAAATAGGGTGGGACAGAAGAGAATAGGACCAAATGTTCTCTAAGTCCACCTTTAATTTCTACAGAAGAAATAAAACAATGAGTATAGAAGAGGGAAGGAGAATCAGAACAAGGGGCGTTATTGAAGGTGACCTTGAACCACCCATTGTCTTGGGTTTTGGAGACGCAGATGGTCAAGATACAGTCCATGCTATTCAAGAACTTGTAGTTTTGTGGGAGAATGACATGTTAGTGTAGAAAGAAGTTCACTGGTAATGACAGAGCACAGAGGGCTGTGAAAACAGGGTGGAGTCTCAATTCAAATGAAATGTTTAGAGAAGGATTTCAGGGGGAGATGATGACTAGTGAATCCTTAAGCAATTAAGAATGTGACCTGGAGTGAGGGGCACCTGGGTGGCTCAGCGGGTTAAAGCCTCTGCCTTAGGCTCAGGTCATGATCCCAGGGTCCTGGGATTGAACCCCACATCGGGCTCTCTGCTCAGCAGGGAGCTTGTTTCCTCCTCTCTCTCTGCCTGACTCTCTGCCCAGCAGGGAGCTTGTTTCCTCCTCTCTCTCTGCCTGTCTCTCTGCCTACTTGTGATCTCTATCTATCAAATAAATAAATAAAATCTTTAAAAATAAAGAATGTGACCTGGGTAAAGACAGTTGGGAAGGATGTCCCATGCTGAGGAGAGTCTTAGAGTCTCAGAAATAGCTTGGCGTATGCAGGAACTGTAAGCGGTTTGCTCTTACTGGGGCATGAAATGCAAGGTAGGTAGTAGGAGAAACAAAAATCAAAGACAGAAGAAGAGCCTGTTTCTGAAAATTCTTGCAAGCTGAACTAAGAAACCTGGACTTTATCCCAAAGGAAATGGGGAGGCACAGACAGGTCGCATTGAAGTGTAGAAAAATGATCCCAGCTACCATTAGGGGAGACCTCTAAACAGGGCAAACCTGGAGGCAGGGAGGTCAATTAAGAAGCTACTGCACCATTTGTTAAAAGAGCCTATGTCTTCTAAACTGAGGAACTGGCGTAGGGGTTAGAAAGAGAGGGCAGTTACCAGGAATGTTTGGAAGGTAAGATCAGTGGGGGGCATGGGCTCAACTGAATGGGGGGCCACTCTAAGAAAAGAAGATAGTCTGGACCAGTGTGCTGGCTGATTCCATCAACTCTGTGAAACTCAAAGCCTGTTAATTTAGTGGAAACATTCAATTACACACTTTCTTTGTGACTCTGGTCTCAAAAAAACCAAAAAAACATTTCATTACCTAAAATCTTCGCTCTTCACTGAGTGGTTGGCATGGGCCTCCCTCTCACTTGTCTTCTCATTTGTGCATCCGCTTGGTGACTGGAGGCAGAGAAGCCCTGGGATATGGGGTGATATGCTGCCATGATGGTGGGTACAGAAGAGGAAGCCTGTACGCTGGCTCCTGGTCCTACACCATCATTCCTTGCATGACTTGTTTCCTCTGTGACAGGGAGACTTCAAGCAAATCTTTTCAATTAGTATTCAGAACTTTAAAAATATGTAAATTATTTTCTCTGATACCATAAAGACTTAGAACTGATCGTTTTCCTTAGGGAAGAGAATTGTGCTTATATTTAAAATTTGTTTAAGTTCTTACATAAATAAGTAATAGCAATGGTGACAAGTAGTAGCAATGATACTATTTAAAAATGGACACATTTAAAGTATCAACATGCTTCAACATGAAAACGGAGCCCCCAAAAAATCCACAGCACTCGTTTACATGAGATGTGTTCCACTCACAGGAGTGTTCTTGACTGTGCGACTGGCTCTTGGTTTTCCATAGTGATTGGATAATTGGAAAAAATAAATAATTCCAAGTCTCACTCTAACTAATATCTTCAATCTTTTCGTGTACAAACTCTTTCACCACGCTGCAATCAAGTAGCAAAATTAGCCTGCTCGAGTTTTATCTTTTTCCCACTTCAAGACCTGTTGAGGATTCTACCCTGGACCACTGGGAAATATGAAACACAAAGATATTGCATATTAACAAACAAGATACTCTTTAGCGATGACCATACGCTGCATTTAGTAAGTTACTGACAAATTCGTTAACTCGGCGCTATATCTTTCAATCTTCTGAGCTATGAAATCCTAACAAACCAAATCAGCATTATCTCAGCGCTATGTTAATAAAAGAGTTGCTCAGGGACCCGAGTCAACAGCCCAAGAATTAAAATCAGGTAGGAAAGAGTAACCTATGTCTACAGCCACAGTGTTGGAATGTGAATGTTAATAAAACAGTACATTTGGTGCCTCACATGTGAGTTCTCTTTAGCACGATTTGAGCACTTTTCTCTCAGAAGGTTGGCAACAAATGAATTTGAGAGGTCAAACGGTTCTCACACTGACCCTCTCTCTCCACTGTCACTGGTTCAGGCCACTTTTAGGTCTTGAATAGATGCCTTCAACATCTTCCTAACTCATCTCTTTACTTCAGATTACCTCTGGCATACCTCGCCCTCCATGTAAGAATTGTGATCCTGACTTGTCCTCACATTTTGGTATCTTTCTATAGTGTATATAGTAATGCAAATTCCTTTGTTGGTATAGAACCCATTTATGGTTCCTCCGATGGCTATGTGTCTAGCCTCATGTTGTGACACTTTCCTTCATGATCCCTGAGTTCCAGCCAAGTTAAAACCACCTGTCAGTCTTCAAAAATACTACCTTTTTTCATGCCTACCCCAACTGCATAGTGTGAGCCTGATCCATCAAAAATAAGCTAAAGCCTTACCTGATGAGGCCAGTGATGTTATGTGGCTCCTAAAAACAGTAAGGGCATGGGGGCTAGAAGGAATTGGGCTGGAATCCAGATTCCAGTGGATTGGCAGCATGAGCATGAAGGAATTACTTAAGCCTTAACTATCAGAATCCTTACTGGAAAAATGGGATAACCATGATATCTACATCACAAGGATGTTGAAAAAACTAAAGAGTAAATGTATATAAAACTTCTACATAGGATCTATAAAGTTTCTACCAGTGCTTGGCAGTGGTAAGAACTCAAAGTATTAGGTGTTAAAATATTATTAGCAATAATTTTCAATCACCTTTCCCTGCCTCCCTCAAGTCCAAATGAGTAGTCAGCCATATTCCTAGACATTTGCTTGCTGTAATTGTTTGAATGTCTGTCTCTTCTAACAGGGTCTGTAGGACCTGTGTGTCTCACATGGAAGGTTCAAGATCAGTCTTCAAATGACTTAATGAAGAAAAGAAACCTGCACTCTACTGCTCCTGGGAATGTAGAATGGGGTACATTCTTTTTTCCACACCTGTTTCAACTCAGGAAGGATTCTATATGAAAGTTTGTAGCACATTATTAATCTCATTTTTGTTTGAAAATGGGCTTTAATTTTTTTCAAGAATATGTGAAGGACATGCTTCACTGATTTGAATCACATACACTGCACTCTGTAAAATAATTAATTTTATGGCACATTTTAGTAAATTATCCTGCATCTTGGTAGTGCAAGTGATGGTGTTACTGTTTTTGCTAGTCGTCTTCTCCAATCTTCCTTCCTGTTACTTAAAACTACATTCTTCTTAAAACCTCTGTTTGCTTTAGCTCTTCTTGCCTCTCTCTTATGTTTTAGTCAAGTGCGATGAGGTCTTTAGAAGAAGACACAAGTGACCCTGAGAAGGCATACACAGAGCCACTCTTTGGAAGTGTCTAGTACACCACCTTGAGACAAAAGTCGACATTTACTTTTCACTTCATTTCAGTTCCTTAGTATATAATTTTACAGGTAATAAAAAATAAATTTTCATTGTATAAAAGTGACCACACCGAGACTAAATCTCCCCTGGCCTCCCAGCTCCTTTTCTGGACTGAATTAGAGCATGTATAAGGGTATATGTATGCATTTATGTATTTTTAACAATATTTTTGTACTGAATTCATAGTTCTTTTTAAGAGCATTAGGTTTTTAATCCCTAACCATATCCATTGGAGAGCTTTCCATGTCAGTGTATAGACGTCTTAATGTTTACAATTTTGCACAGTATTCTGTTATAGAGCTATACCGTGATTTTTTAAACCAATCCATTGGCTACTTATTTAGGTGACTTTAACGTTTACGTCGTTGCCATGGTGCTGTACTAACACCTGTATATATGTCTCCTTGTATACATGGATGTATATTTCTCTGGGAGTAGATAAGGAGAAGTGGATTCGCTGTGTCATAGTGCTTGGACTTGGAAAAAACGTAATTTTATTGAATTGTTTTTTCAATAAGAATACAATCTTACTGTATAAAATTCAGAAGTTGTATATGACTATTTACCTTCCTAAACCTGTCTGTCCTCTGGTTACATAGTCCCCACCCGGGAAGTGTTACTATTTTTTTCATATGCCCTTCAAAAGATACTTTTTCCCCTATTCAAGTACATAAATAAATAAATGTGTTTATACTTATGTGAATATTACATAAGCAAAAGGGTGTGTAGCTGTGTTGGCAGGTCTACAATTCCTTATCTGCCCCTCTGAAAAATCTCTGTTTACAGTCATATGCTATCTGACTTGACATGAATTTTCAAATATTTTACCACCAATATAACAATATATTTGATTAAGGGGTGCTGCTTCAGGCTGTACAAGGGGTATAAGCTCAATAATGTATTTTTTTCAATCAAAACTATTCTGAATTCTAAAACCACCTGGCCTCAAGGATTGCAGATAAGACATTACAGACCTGGATCTATTCTTTTTAATTCTTTGACCCCTTTGATCCCAGAAATCTTAATAAATTTAACAATATGCTCTCTGTTGTTTATCACTATATTTAGAAATATTTTCATATTTCACAAAATAATATGTATATTTTACATGTAATTTATCTTAGGAATATTTTCATATACCATTGTAAAACATTCTCAGTGTTTTTTTTTAAAGATTTTATTTATTTGTGATTTGACAGAGAGCAAGAGAGCACAAGCAGGGGGACTAGTAGAAGCAGAGGGAGAAGCAGACTTCCCACTGAGCAGGGAGCCCGACACAGGGCTTGATCCCAGGACTCTGGGATCATGATCTGAGCTGAAGGCAGACGCTTAACCATCTAAGCCACCCAGGTGCCCCATCTCAGTGTTTTTAGTAGATATATATTACTTCATTGTATGCATATACCATAATTTGTTTAATGAGCCCCTTATTTGATGGTCATTTAGCTGACAAAAAAATACTACAATGAATAAAGTGCTGAGACAAAGTATATATGCATCTATATTCTTATAGATACTACCAAACTATCTTCCATACAATTATGGTGGGTTAGAGATGGCTGCAAAGTCTCTGTCAATTCCACATCAAGAGGTTGAGTCAGTACTCCCTGCCTTGGAGTTTGGGCTGGCCCTAGTGAATACTTTTTGATGACTACAATGCCTTGGAAGCAATACTGTGTACTTTCTGAAACAGAGTTTAAGAGATCTGCAGCTTTTGCTTTTTCAAGCTTGAAATGCTCACTCGTGTGGAACCTTGGCAATAAGGAGTGCAGGCCATATGGAGGAGACCAAAAGTACTCTGGTCAAGAGCCCCAGAAGATCTAACATGCAGCCAGAAACAGCCAAGTCAATCAGCCTTCTTGGATGTTTCCAGCCTAGTCAACCCTCCAGATAAACCGCCCTACCAAGCCTAGTCAACCCAGAGTATCACGAGAGGTAATAAATGGCAGTAATTTTAAGCCATTGAGTTTGAGAGTGATTTTTAAATGCAATAATTAATACATTAAAATATTACCTCAGCATAATTTCCACTCTCATTTTTATGATGAATAGAGTTGGGCATATTTTCATATTTTAGTTATTTTGAATGACCTTATAGCAAAAATTTGAGCCACTAACTGGTCTGATGGCTACAGATATCTCCCTTTCCCCCTCCTGATCAAGTATACCTCAGTGATTCCTGGGAGTCCCCTGAAGAAGGCTCCCATACAAACCTGTGAACTCCCAGAGAGTCTCACTGTTACCACCACAGTGACTTTTCATCCCACACAGACCCAGACCTTCTTTAGTCAGTTACAAATTAAGGTCTCCATGCTTATCTAGCTGATAACACACACAGCACTGGAAAGTCTTGGTGGAGAGTGGTTTGTACCAACAGCTTCAGGGCTCCAATTCTTCCAGTCATGAAGTCCCTGCAGCATTTAGAGTTCACTGTGGATTAGTTCAACAGTCTCACTTTAGATATGAGAAAACTTCTAGAAAGTCTGGGATATTGATTCAGGGTTACAACGTAAGTCCATGGTAATTTTAGACTTAGGGTGAAGGTCTTGACTGTAATTCAATACTCAATATATCAACTGCCTGTATTTTTGAGTAAATTTTTCTACATTTTAATCTTTGTTCTGTCATACAATTTCTGCTGTATTTTATGTTTTGTAACAGTTGGCACTCTTTTGGTTGCATGTGACAGAAACTCAACTCTGACTAGCTTAAGCACAACAGACATTTATTGGCTCTAGTACCTGAAAAGTCCATGCATGGCGGGACTCAAATGCCCAAAATGTATTGTCAGGGCTCTGTTTGTTTTCATCTCTCGGTTTTGCAATTAGCTTTTGGCTGCATTCCCAGGCAGACTCTTTCTATGAAGTACAAAGAAAGCTACTAAGAGCTTTAGTTTTGCATGGTCTTTTTACTTTATGATCCAGAGGAATGTATCTCCTGATGTCCTGTTTGGGTCATATAACCTTCCATGAATCAAATACTGTAGCTAGGGGGATGAAATCCTCTTTCTGGATCTGCATTATGAGCCTAGCCTTGGGACCTGGGGTAGGAGAGAGGCAATATCAACCTCATATAATTTATTTTGAGTCCACTGGATAATTATAGCATGGGGCAGGCATAGTGTCCAAATAACAGGGTGTTAAGTAGACAAACACGATGTGCCCGCTACATATGTTAGTATTTATTTAGTCTTTATTCTACTAAATATGGCAAAACCTTGTACTTAGTTGAGCATTCTTATACCTCTTTGGGCAAGATTTCCAAACTAAAGGTTTAGAAGGCAATTTAATTACCAGTTCACATACAGGATGGTCTCTGCCCTTATTTTTATCTATTTGAGAATTTTCTAGAAGTGAAAAAAATATGATCTTTTAGAGTGGCTTTTTTCTCAGTATACTTTTGAGAGTCAAACCTATTGTTGCTTGTATGTATAGCTTGTTCCTTGTATGTGTAGTCTGTTGTATGTGCAACTGAATAGTATTGCACTGTATGGAAACACCACAATTTGTTTATGTATTCACCAGCTGAGAATGATTTGGATCATTTTCAACCTTTGGACGTTATGAAGAAAGTGCTACAATTTTTTGAACAGGACGTATTTTCATTCCTCTCAGGTAAGTATTTAGAAATGGAATTGTTGAACAGTAAGTTAAATATAGATTTAATGTTATGAGACACTGCCAAACTTTTTTGTAAAGTGGCTGTACCATGTTGCATTCCCACTACTAATATATGAGGGTTCCACTTGCTCTATATCTTTGTCAACACTTTGTATTATCAGACTTTTTAATTTTAGCCACTCTAGTGGGTGTGTACGGATATTGCATTATTTTAATTTTTCATTGCCTTAGTCCTAAAGAAATTATTTCTTTTGTCTAATGATATGAGCATATTTTAGTGGCTTATTGGCTATATATCTCCTTCGATGAAGTGTCTGTTAAAATCTTCTGTTTCTTTTTAAATCAGGTTGCTTGCCTTCCTATTATTGAATTGAGAGAGTTCTTTATGTATTCCCACATCATTCTTTCAATTCTTGGGGGAGTGGCATATTGAAGCCATTTAGGTTCAAGATAAAGTAACAGAAAGTAATGGATTATATATATTCTTGTTCTTTGTTGAGGGAAATCTTATTTTCCTGTTCCTTCATAATACCATATAGAGGCAGCTCCCTTAGAATTAACTCTCTGCCTCTTGCCCCACACCCGCATGGTGGTGGGGGGGCAGCAGATCAGGAGGGGTAAAATGAGAGAGCTATTTGGTTGGTGAGTTTGAAAGAAGTTCTGAGCACGCTCAGTTAAGTCCCTTGATGTTATGGGACCTGTTGTGTCCAGAGAACGTGTCTTTTGTGCTCCTCCCCACTGCAATAGTGTCATAGTCTATGGTTTTCTTTTCTAGCCATTGTCTGTGCCTAAGAAGTTTCATTCAATTCAGAAGGTTTTAACAAGTCTATTTGGTCCTCATACTAAGTTTTTTTTTTTTTTTTAAATCACCTTTTTCAGTAACATAAGCATGAGATTGACTATCCCATTATCTTTGTCATATAACATTACCCAATCAAGGGAGGGACTATCCTATCATATTCACAGGTCCCAGCGATACTCAGGGAAGGAGTTTATGTAGGTCAGGTAGACCAGGGAAAGGGCCATCTTAGAATTCTGCCTGTCTCAGTACCTTATACCATGAGAGTACGAAACTGTCTATACCCAGGACAGGGAGGCACATGGAAAGGATCTGTTCTTAGGGGATTTTACGTGCATCAGATGGTGAATTCTTTTAAGGACCCCAAGGTAAATCAGACCCCACTTCAGCTACTGATTTTGGAAATCATCAAAAACTTACATATCAAAACAGTAACAGAAGACTTCTTTTAGGACTTAATCTCCAATATAATCAACACATCATTTACTTATGATACATGTAAATTACATTACACATATACACTACATATACACATATAGCCATCAATGACCTCTAATAATGTTTGCTTCCTTTCCCAATATTTTTAAAAAGATTTTATTTATTTACTTGAGAGAGAGCAAGAGTGAGAGAGATCACAGAGGGAGAGAAAGGGGAAAAGCAGACTTACCACTGAGCAGAGAACTTGATGCTTGGCTCGATCTCAGGACCCTGAGATCATGACCCGAGTGGATGCTTAACCTATGGAGCCACCTAGGTACCACCTTTCACAATATTTTTGATGTCCCTGCCCTAACATTTCTGTTTTATGTCTTCTATTCTCCATTTCTGTCTCATAGGAATCTTGTAGTATTTCCCCTGGTACTTCTGGAATCTATTTTTGTACCAAATCACCCAAGATGAATAATTCCTGAGAGTCCATGTGTTCAACCCAGAACTTGGCAGATCTTTAGGAAACAGATCACAAAACACTACTGAAGTCTAAACTGAAAATCAAATGTCTTCCAGAATGATTACTCACCATCTGGCTAAATGTGGGCACCTGCCGACCAGAGGTTCTCGAGTGAAGGTTCCCATGCAGCTTCCCTGTAGGTTTCTGTCAGTTTTGTGAAAATGAGCTCCAATCACTTCCTTGGGAGTGACCATACATCCTAGTGTTATCAAAAGAGTCTCAGTTTACACCTGTTGTCCTGCAAGAATCATTCATCTTGCACTCTCTATTCTCAGAAGTGTTTCTGTTTGGACAATGAATGATGTGATCGCTCTATGGTGTATTGCAGAAGACTTTCCAAATTAAAACAGAACTTACACACACACACTCAAAAATAACTGTTTTGGGTATTTATTAGTAATTTCAAACCCAGTCTGTGTTGCAGAAATTCCCATTAATTAAAACTTATTAAATAATCATTCCATATTTGCTGTCTTCTGTACTCTGTGGATTTTATGTATTCTATGGGTTTTATTCTCATAGTGAACACTAAAATTTTTTTAGTTGGAAAAATCAAAAGCCTACCCATAAGTATTTCTGTATATCCAAATTAAGATAATCAAGTAATATTTTCTGAAACCAATGAATGTATCTATCTATATTTTTTATGTATGTTGCTAGAGACTTACTCTCCAATTCTATTATATTGTGCAAGACAGGAAATGCTACACCATGGCCTGAGATTCTAAAGATAATTAGGGATCAAAATAAAATTCAGAAAAAGAGAAAGAGAAAGAGATGGGGGATTGTGGAGAGAATGCACTGAGGAAGTAAGTCTATGTGCCTAGCAGGCCAAAGGACATGTGCATATCTAGGTCAAAGAAAACTGTGAGTCCAGGGCTGATGCAAAGATGAGTAAGATACTTTTAAAACTGTCTATGTGGAGAGGTCCCTCAAGTATCTGAAGTAAAAAATAAGGTAAAGAACCAATGGCCAAGAATCTGGAAACATCATGGATAATAAAGGAAATCAAGTAAATATAATAGCTAAAGTGTGCTTTTGACCAAGTTTAACTATTATTTCCCTCCCACTCTGGTAGAAGACAATTCCTGATTGGGATTGGACTAACTACCTGCTAGAAATGCTAAGTGAAACTGGATGACATAGTTTGAGATGTTGGATCAGGAGCTAGACACCTTTTTACCAGACACAGTGTCTGGGAATTGTTTCATTTGTGGTGTATGCTTTCCACAGATATTTGAGTACTTGTTATGTTTCAGGCATTGTGTTAAGTGTTGGATGCAAAATGGGGAAGAACAGGGAAAAAAAAAAAAAAGATAGTGACACCAAAAGGGAAGATGGCTGCCCTTAAGGAACTGATTCCTGTCCTTTAATTTCTGGTTTCATTCCGGTGCTATACCCACTTCAAATGTTACTGTGTTAATTGAGTAGACACAATATCCTTCTAATCATTTACATGTCCAGTTAAGTTTTTAGCAATAAATTTTGTGCAGTCGATATAGTTTGGCTACTCTCTTTGGTGCTGGGGCCCATGCTTGTGTGTAATTACTATAAGCTAAAGCTATGAAATATTCTTTCAAGCAGATTCTAAATATAAGCATAATTCTATGTTATTTGGTGAAAATGTCCATTTTCTCGAGCTTTTTTTTTTTTCCAAAAATCTCCAGACAATTACACATTCATTACTCTCCTTAAATGCTATCAGTTACATAGCCTCCACATAGTATTTCAACATGAGGTTAATTGCAGCTAAAGAAAAGTTTATGATTAGTCCAGACAGGTATTTTTCTTCATTGTCTAATACCATAAATCCATTAAATTCCTATCCATCTTGTCATCCTCTCCTTGAAGACTTGGTTATATGACCTGAAATACTAGTTCAGTTTCGTGATTATAATTGTGATTGGCAGAGAGCTTTCAGAGTTGCAATAAATTTTGCCACAGGCAGAGAGGGATTTTGTACCAACCCAATTACATTGCAAAATCTGAATTTTTAACTATCTTATTACTGGTGAACAGGATCATTGGGAAGAAAGAACGAGAGCAGTCTTCTGGGGTTTAGTAATTGCAGTAATTTGCTTTGGAGGATGAAGTTTGAAGTAGCTTACAGAAATATGGCTTTTCTTTTTATTATTAGTGACAAAAGCATACCACACTACCTTTAACCCCATTTTCTGGAATTATCCTGCATCCTTAATTTTTGTTTTGTGGTTTTCATAGCCTATAAATAATCCTGGGATATGGGAGACATGGCAGAGCTGTTGTCATTGGAATGGGGCAACACATTTTCCTCTGCAATTTTTTTCTCTCTGGGAAAAAAGGGAAAATTTCAGGGACTCTCCAGTGTATGTGTATATGTGTGTGCGCACGCGTGTGTGTATAAACAACTAGCCCATATGTCCATGATACATGTATTCCTCCTTGAAATTTCAGTTGTTGACATGCTGGAAAAATTGGGTACGTAAATTATTTCTGCCCCCAGGCACTTTAACTTGAACGGGCAGCACTTACTCAGCTGACCATCATAGGTCTCCCTGTCCTTGGCAGCATTATTGGGGTAATATTTTTTAACATGGTTGAACAGCTCTTGAAAATTTCTCCAATGTATTAAGCATGAACAAGCCTTTCTTCAACATCAGGCTTGCATGTCTTTCCTCCACATTTATTTCTCTACAACAAATATATTTATTGGGGTCATTATGAGAAAAATCTCCCTCTCCATAAATGTTTGTCTTCCCCTTTGTCCCTTTTATAGAATCATGAAGAAATGATGGAGAGTCTTGTTGGGTTGGTGTGTGTGTGCGTGTGTGCATGTGCACGTGTGCATGCTTCTGAAGGGGAGCTCCCTTTCACTGAATTATCTCCATGAAGTCTTCTTTAAAAAGCCAGACACTAGGTTTGGGTAGTTTTCTTTAGGATGATAAATGGGTTAAGTAACAAACTAGGTGTAAATAGAAAACAGATATTTTCCGTACCAGCATTTTCCAAATGATTTCTTGTTCTAATGTGTTAACTGATCACCCTCTGGCCACATAGCCATATAAAATCAGTTTACATTGTGGAATTTAGGTAAACAACTGCTCAGCTCTTAGTTAATTTTCAGAATCTCTATGATTGGAGACACAATTGAGAGAAAAGTAATGAAATTGTCTTACAAGCATCGAGAGCAGTGGTCTCTTATCCTGGACAATATTGCCAAGATGGCTTGATATGTCTGTTGTCACAACTTCTTGGCTCATAATTAAAATAAAAATTCAGGGTACATCTGAATCCTATTTGTACAAATAGCTATCATTTAAGATTCTGTGGAATCTAGGTTGAGAGCTGGATAACATAAGATGTATTTTCTCCGATGCCTTAGAGTGGGAATGAAGAAAGCTATAGCTTAAAATCATCCCAACCAATCCCTGTCCCCACTTTGGCCAACCTGGACTCCATTCCTCTTCTAAAGTACTTGTTTACTACTTGCTGGTAGCCAGGGAGTAAGGCATGGGATAGGCTTTTCTATATTAAGTTCTATATCAAGATTTCATGCAATTCCTAATTAGTCTGTTTGGGAGCTGGGCCAGTTGGGTCAGAGAACAAAAGTACATTGTTATGGTTATGATTTTCCAGGTGAATTTGGGGCACACTTCCTCCTCAAATACTCATGTTTACAATCACATTCCATCAGATTCAGTTAGGGAGCAGACAATTTGAGTGCCTTTCTTGGGGGACATTTCTCAGAAAGCCAGTGACCTGACTAACCCTCGAATTGGCAGACTCTGTGAAAGCCATGGAGACCAAATGACCCACTTCTGTCTTCAAAGCAAGGCTGAGGGAAGATGGGAACAGAGATCAATCCTGGGCTCTAGCTGCTGCTGCTGTTCTTGCTGCTGCTGCCTCATGGGCAGGTCTATTTCTAGGGAAATTTAGAAGGTTCTATTTTTAATCCTTTCACCTTTAATGTATAACTACACCATTGCATTTGAAGACATGAGATCAGATTCTGAGTTCTAAAGAGAGCCTTTCTATTAAAAATATATTTTAAAACAGGTTGAATGTAGGCACATATCCTAGAGTGTTTTCTGTTTTCTAAGACTAACAGCCACCACAAGAAATTTTAGGGTGGGAAATTTGTTTATGAATGTATTTTCTATCATCTTTTAAAACTTTAACTTTTTAAAAAGTGAGGGAAAATTTTTTATGTGAAGTGCATAGATCTTAAGTGTGCAGTTCAATGACATGACAAATATTTGCACTCGCATAACCAACATCCAACTCAATATAGAAAACATTTTCTTTAACCCAGAAAACTCCCTTGTGCTCCCTTCCAATCTTTCCCCACCATCAGCAACCACTTCTTTAATTTCTGTCACTATGGATTACTTTTTCCCTTTTCTTGAACTTCACATAAATGTAATCACATAGTCTATACCCTTGTGTCTGACTTGTTTTGCTCAACAGAGAGTTCTAAAGATTTATTTATGTTGTTGACTATGTCAGCAGTTCATACTCTCTTAAGATTAAGTAGTATAGCATTACATAAATATAATACAATTTGGTTTATTCCCTTTCCTATTGATGGACCTTTGGTTTCTGTATAATGTTTATCTATTATTTAAAAAGCTACTAAATATATTCTTGTAAAAGTCTTTTTGTGAACATGTGTCTTCATTTATCTTTAGTACATATCTAGGAATGGAAATTCTAGGCGATTGAGGATAGGTAAACCATTAAGTTCTTAAGAAGCTCTTGGACAGTTTTCTGAAGTGGTTGTACCAGCTGCTCCGGCTGTTCCATGACCTTTACAATATTTGGCATTCTCACCCTTTTTATTTCTAGCTATTAGTCTCAATGTGAAGTGATGAGTCATTATGATTTTATTTTGAAGTTCTCTAACGATTTCTCTTCATGATTTGACATTGATCAAACTTCCATGCGCTTCTTTGACATTCATAGAGGATTTTTTGGTAGATGGTTCAAGATTTTTCATACATTTTCATCAAGTACTTGTCCATTTATAATGGATTTGTAGGATTCCTATCTTCTAGAGAAGTCTTTTGTGGCATATGTATAATGTAAATAGTTTCTTCCACTCTGTAACTTGCTTTCTCATTTTCTCAATATGCCCTTTGAAAACAGAAGTTTTATTTTTTTAAATTTTTAAAAAGATTTTATTTATTTATTTGACAAACAGAGATCACAAGTAGGCAGAGAGGCAGGCAGAGAGAGAGGGAGAAGCAGGCTCCCTGCTGAGCAGAGAGCCAAATGCAGAGCCTGATCCCAGGACCCCAGGATCATGACCTGAGCCAAAGGCAGAGGCTTTAACCCACTGAGCCACCCAGGTGCCCCAGAAGTTTTCATTTTGATGAAGAAGATTATGACTCTTTTTTTGTAGTTAGTGCCTTTTGTGTTTTAAGTAACATTTGCCTGTTTCAAGGTTAAAATTGTGTTCTGTTTTTCTCTAGAAACTTATAACTGTAGCTTTTCATTTTAGGTGTCCACTTACCTCACACTAATTTCTGTGTATGCCGTGAAATTAGTTTAGGTTCCTTTGTTTCTTCATATTGTTTCCAATTGTTTCAGTGCCATGTGTTCATAAAATTGTCTTTTCCATGTTGAATAGCCTTAACACATTTATCAAAAATCAGTTGAAAATTTATGTGAAGGTATATTTTTGGACTTTATTATGTTCCAATGATTTGTCTTTCTTTTACTAATACTATCAAGATAATACTATCTTGATTACTATTGCTTTATAGTAAGTATTGAAATCAAATAGAATACACCTTCCAAATTTGTTCTTTCTTTTTTAGAAGAGATTTATTGAACATTTACTGTTTGCCAGGCCTAGTTGTTCTAAGTCCTTCACAGATATTATCCATTTTTGTCTTCATACCCTAATGCAGAAAACCCTCACTTGGCAAATGAAGAACATGAGACACACAATTTAAACACAGTTTACAAAGCCTGTGATTAAGTGAGGATTTGAATCCCAGCAGTTTCTTCTTCTCTTTTTAAATTTTGTGCTCAATTTATTTAAACTAAAAAACAAAAAACACAGAGTTCATCCATTTTACCCACACTTCACTACCCATGGCTCCCAAACATGGGTCTGTTCTCTATATCGGTGAGATTTTTCATTTGTTTGTTTGTTTGTTTTTCTTTTAGAGAAGGAGAGAGAGAGAGAAGATGAGCAGAAGGAGAGAGAGAGAGACTCTCAAGCAGGCTCCACACGGGGATTGACCCCATGCCCCTGAGATCATGACCTGAGCAGAAATCAAGAGTTGGTCACTCAACTGCGTGAACCACCCAAGCACCCCTGTTTGTTTTTACATTTGTCTTTTTGTTGATTTACTTCATTTAGCATCATGCCCTTGAAGTTCATTTTTATTGTGGCAAATGGCAAGAGTTCATTTTTTTCTGTAGCTAAATAATATTCTGTCATATATATATATATATATATATATATGTATACATATACACACATACATATAATTTTTATATCCATTCATCCATCAATGGACAGTTAGGTTGTTTCCATAACTTGGCTATTGCAAAGAATGATGCAATGGACGTGGGGGTGCTGATATCTCTTCGACTTAGTGTTTTCATTTTCTTTGGATAAATACCCAGAAGTGGAATTGGCAGCATAAATGATAATTCTATTTTTAATTTTTTGAAGAACTGTTTTCCATAGTGGTTTGCACTAATTTCCATTCCCATCAACAGCATACAAGGCTCACTTTTCTCCACATGCTCACCAAGGCTTGTTATTTTTTGTCTTTTTTATAATAGCAATTCTAACGGGTGTAAGGTGATATTTCACTGTGGTTTTGATATTCAGTTCCCTGATCATTAATGACGTTGACCTTTCTTAATGATATCAGGCACCCTTATGCCTCTGTTGTCCATCCAAATGTTTTGTTTGGAAAACTGTTTCTTTAGGTCCTTTCTTTATAATGATAACAAAAGGATTTAATAGCCATTTTGTTTAAAGATAACTCAAAATTGATTTAATATTAATGCAGAACTATTGAAAATTGGATATATAAAATCTGGTGTATCAATACAATGGAATATTCTGCATCCATCAACAGTAAAATATGCCTGTATACCTGAGAAATATTCATAATATAGTAGATGAAAAAAATTGAAGTAAGTTTTGTTAACAAAAATTATTAATATACTTTTACCAGAATCTTGTGGTTAAAATAAGGTCCTATTTCTTTGAATAGCTAAAGATAAATAGTTAAATTGGTGCCATACTGAGAGGGAGAAAGAAGAGAGAAAAAGAAGGAGGTTGATAGGGAAGGGCATGAAATATCCTTTTAGGATATTGGGAATGTTTTATATCTTGATTTGAAAGGTGATTACATAGTTTATACTTAACTAAAAATCAGTAAATGGTACACTTAAGGTTAGTGTACCTTACCCACTTTACTGTATTTAAACTTTACCAATAAAATGTTTAAAAATTGATATGCCTTTAATGACCATCTTGTCACCAAAAAGTCTCCTATTCTTCCTGGTCACTCAGGCTTGGATTACACCATCCTGCAGAGTATTTATATAATTCAGTCCCAATAGTTCACCTTTGGAGTGAGAATTCAATATCCACCTTGAGTTTGGAGAAAAGCCATCCCATCATCAGAAGCTGGTTGCTTCACAGTGGGTTATTAAATTGCTGTAATAGACTGAATGCCTACGAAAGAGGAATCCAGAGATATTTGCTGGTCACCACTATTCTTGCTAAAATCCCTTCTAAAAATGTTCATCACCATGCATAGAAGAAAATCCAACCCAACATCATGACTACCAAACTATATAAGACCTGACCTTTCCCTTCCTCCCTGACTTCTTGTCCCACTGCCTGCCACCATTCCACTTGTGCAACCTGCTCCAGCCACATGGCCCTCATTTCTGTATTTGAACTTTTCAGTTCTGGTCCAGTCTCAGGAACATTGCATGAAATTGCTCTCCTGCTTAGAACATTTCCCCACTCCCCCAAGTCCCATCATGGCTGTCTTCTTTTCAATGTTATCCAACTCAGGTACTACTCTTACTTTCTCAAAGAAGACTATCCTGACAGACGTAGCTAAAGCAACCTCCTCCACACCCACTTAAATCTTTTCATATTACCCTATTTTATCTTTAAAGTGCAGACAAACACGTAAGACTATTTTTATACTTATTTATATGTATTATTGGGGAGAGAATATCTCTCCCCTAAAATCTCTCTGCTTCTTAAGGGAAAAGGCTCTGTCTTGTTCAATGCCATATCCCAGTTACTAGTGTTTAGAACCTAGCAGTGTTCAGTAAATATTTTGACTGATTTTGTGATTAATTTGTTGTGAATAATCATCACCACTCAGTGTATTACAACTAAATCTTTACAAAAAAGTCAATCCTCATTTAAACACATAGGAATTTGGAAGGAAGAATTGAAGAGCCTGCAGTTACTGCCACATAATATGAGTATTAAAAACAGATTCTCACTGTCATAGGTCATCCCTATCCACTGTTATTATAATATTTTTACTGTCTAGCACTAATATTTCAGTGTGTTTATGTGTGTATAGTAGGGAGAAAGTAATAGTGGCAAGTCAAGTCATGCATTTGCATGTTATCTTCAGCTATGATTACCACTACCCACCTGTGTACCAGAGTTCCCAATGTTGCTCATATTCATAACTTTTATTTATTTTATTTTTTGAAAGTAGGCTTCCTGCCCAGCATGGAGCCCAATGCGGGGTTTGAACTCACAACCTTGAGATTAAGACCTGAACTGAGATGAAGAGTCAGACGCAACCAACAGAGCCACCCAGGCACCCCATAGCTTTTAATTCAAAAGCATACTTGTGGTGCTTGATCCGCTGGATTAAGAAATTTTACTAGCCATAGTGATGTACTATGCCCAGAAATTACCCTTCCCCAAAACAACTTAGGTCTTGAAATGAAACCATTTTGTTTCCCTTTGCTAGCTATTTTGGTTCTCTTTTCTGCCCAGTAAGTCTCACTCAAAAGGGACTATATCGGTGATCCAGTCTGGTGTTTTTTTGTTTTTGTTTTTTGTTTTATTTTAATACACAGAAAAGAAATTCTCTCTTTATATAAGGATGTGTCATCATTGCAGAAAGATACCACTGTGTAAGTTTTAATAAATTTCCTTGACAAGGAATAAGGTAGAAAACAAAGATTTGGGGGACTGAGGAGGTAGGAAAAATTTTGGATTGTTGTATTTTAGTCAACCATAATAAAAAATTTTTCCCTTGTCCTTGCAATATGAGGACAAAAGTTCAAATTAATGAAGCCCTGAATAAAATGACAGCATTTTCAGATATGCCTTCACATTCCACTAGAGAAGTGAAGAAATCCTGAAGTGAATCTTGTTGCTCTGTATAGTGGAGCTGATATTCCTTAATGTTAAAAAGTTAAAAAAAAAAAAAAAAAGAAAGAAAGAAAGAAAAGGAAAGGAAAAAAAAAGAAAAAACCCTGTTGAGGTATGCCGGCCAGGATGAACTGGTGACTTATTTGGAACACTAAGTGAATTATTTGGAATGCCACCATTTCTGTGGCTTTCCTTTCCACTTCCATTCATTATAGTACATTTTCGCAGCTCAATTTCCAGACCAATTATAATTTTCTCTTTTTATTTGCTCTTCTTTATTGCCATCCGGGACAGAAAAAAGAGAACATTGGTGACAGTCATTTCATTTATGAAAAGCTTTCAACATTCCTGAGTAGAATGCTCTTCAGCAAGTCGACTTGCCAGTGACATACTATAAAATCAGTAGAATCTTCACAGCAATGGAGACATTCTCACTAATGGAAATATACCAATGCAAGATGACTCTCTGAGCAAAGGACATGAGGTCTCTCCTTCCAGTGGAAGACTTAGACCCAGTGTGTTCTTTTTAAGATTTTTATCATTGACTTGGAGAATGGAGCATGCTCCTGGATGTTATGGGAATTCAAAATTCAAAAATTCAAAATTCAAAATCACCTATGTTTTTAGCACATAGTTAAAAATAACAGTTCAAACATCAGGTTTTTAAGTACTGTTTGAATGTCTGAATTAGATAGTAGTATGGTTAATCATATTGAATTTTTCCTAAAAGAGACCTGAAATGTTTACATATGTATAGTCAATTCAGTGATCACAGGTAAGTAGGGTGTGAATAAGGTGAGAGTTCAGAATAATAAAATTGAGATCAAGTGCAATGGTGGTACAGAAAAGAAACTATCCACACAGGGCTGGAAAGGGAGGGATCATGGTCACTACCAAGCAAATATTGAGATTATAACTTTTAATGATGTGACAAAAACAGAGTACATTCACGTTTGGAAGTCTGTTCAAAATGTTGTATTTTCATTGTCAGAGATGCTGCCTGCTATCTGAGAAGCTGTGTCTAGTCATTGCCAGGATGTTTACAACCTTTTCCTAAAGCATGGACTGTTGATTCCTTCACCTGTAAGTTTTGTCCTGTCCCAGGTTTTTTAGGACAATCCTCACGTCTCATTAGGAGACATGTCTCATATTACCTAATATCCCATCCTTAAAAGTGAGAAAAGTCAGATAGGGTTCCAGATCTTGGGCTGGAGCCAAGGGTTAGCTTGTGATGGGCTGGTCAGGGCAAGAATATCCAAGATAGGAAAGTACTAAGAAGAGCCAGTGGAAGAGTCCTAGCCTTGAATAGAGAATTGAAATGCAGAGCGAGCAGCAAGATCATAAATGAGATGTAGATACAAGAGATGGGCACTGGTGGGCTTGAATGACAAAAAGAGTCAAGGAGTTCTTTGACTACTGTCTCATCACTTTCATGAGTACCTGGTGGAGAGGTATATTTTGCCTTCTTAAAAGCCAAGAAAGACATGTCTGAAATTCGCCATCGTCAGTCTTTCTGTCAAGCCTGGCTCTCACCTGTGATTCTCCTAATTAGGTAACTGAGCATCTCGTTCTTCCTGACTTCAGTCCTGCTCTTAATTTCAGGTTGGTATTTGGGAACTTGCTAGCAGATTCTTCCCCATCTACCTTCCTTAGGTCTGCCTGGTCTCTCCATTGTTATCTGTCATCTCTTTGACCTTCCTTGGTTAGATGTTTTTCTCATCCAGGGCTTATCATCTGCATCTGCCCCCTTCAGACATCGTGGCCTTCCTGCTGAAGGAGACACTTTAAAATGCTTTCTCAGAAGCATACATTTAAGGCAAAGTAGATGTTCTCCCTCTGATATAGAAAGTGCCAGAGCCTCATTGAAATATTTCTTACCAAATTGGCAAACGATGCCTAGAAATGTGGGGTGGGGGGCAGACATATTTGAATATATCCATTCAAATATAATTCCCATGACAGCAGTAATTATTATCGGGTCTTCATGCTTTGTACTTTGGTGGGCTTGGGGGACCCAAGAGAGAAATTTTCATGGAGGAGAGATGGAAAGGGAAAAAGCAATCCTGGTTACATAATGTCAATATTACAGAGAAATTTTAAAAACAAAACAAAACAAAACAAAACAAACAACCCCAAAAACCCAAAAGATGATTTTACTGTTTTGCTTAAGACTGGTTCTGAATGTTTTAGTTGATTTGACTGGAGCAGCTGACCACAGAAAACCAAGAAACCAGGCAAAGAGACCGAGAACTATATTCTGCATGGATAGTCTCATGCAATGCTCTAGACAATAAAACACATCTCTTATTCTCTACCAGTTGTTCTAAAATCATTATTAAAATATTTCTCAGTCCACCATCCACCAGTGTTATTTCTCTACCTCAACCCCTCCTTACCCCCCAGCACCACTGCTTTTTCTTGTTGCACACTTATCAGGACTGTCAGCTAATGTTATGTTGCATCAGACCAAGCTATGGCACAGTATTTCATTATGAATTTTTGTTTTTTGCTTTCATTACAGCCCTTGAAGAGCTAGATGGCAGAAAGACTCAGAAGGACAGATTTTAAGATGGTGGGCTGAAACATCAAGACCAATTAAAATAGAAAGGTCACAGAGTTTAGGTACATTTGCCAGATAGGTATTTTGAGCAGTCTTACAAGGAGATTGGAGGTAAATTTTGTGGATACTGGGTATTTTAAACTGATTTGAGAGCCTACTTCTAGGTTTTACAGAGCTACCTATTTTGAATAATTATACTCCAATAAGAATAAGATACTTTTGGTACTCAAAACACATAATATTCTCTCTCATCTCCTCTTTTATGTGTATTTTTTTCTGTAGCTCCCTTTCCCCTAGCATGTTTGTCTCTTTCTATTTATTCTACCTAAACTAGCAATTGACTTAGTACTTAATGTCAATGTCTAGTTGTGATTTCCAATTAGGGAGTCATCCTTGAACTCCCAAGACTGGGTTGGGAATCCTTCATATGACCCATAAGACCCTATTCTTGCTCCTAAGATGGCATGTACACATTGTAATGTTACTATCTTTTTACCTGCCCAGCTCTCCAGTGAAACCAAAACCATTTTTTTGAGGGGGGGGGGGTCTGTTTCTGTGTCTCATTCACCATAAGACCCCTTTTGCTGAGTACCATGCTTACAACATAGGAGAAGCTCAGAAATATTTGAACCATCTCTTCCATGTCCAAGATCTATAACCAAGTGTCTTCCTTACTTTTCTTTTTTGTGCCAATCTTAGAAGTCAGGGAGCATTATTTATAAAACTGTGCATTAATTACAGTAGAAATGCTTATTGTAACATTCATGGTCTTATTTTCAAAGATGTCCAAGAACTTAAAGCCAGTGAACAGAGAGAGTACATTCTTATGAGAATAGTGAACTTGGGGCTGGTAAGTTGAATTTGAGGAAGTAACTAGCACTATTGCTGTCACCTCCAAAGGAGTAGAGTAAATGCAGTTCTATCCAAAAAGTCCAACCTGGAGGAAGGGTTAGCATATAGCTCTATCACCATGGTTCTAGGAAGTTTTATTAGATTGGAATAAACTTCAAAGAAGTAATAAGGTCTATTTTTTGAGAGAGAAGAATGAAGCAGGAACTGGGCAGGGGACCAGGTCTCCAGACAAATGTGTCAAGGAGTATTAAGAAACTGGAACACAGCCCAAAACCCCATATAGAAATTCTATTAAGTGGCTTAGGCCCACAGTGTGAGATGGAGATGGAAGCTGCAGCTTTGTTAGCATGTGGACACCCAGAGACTCACACTGGGCACATTAGACACCATTCAAAAGGCAGTAGTCAAATGCTAGTCTTCCTAGTACACCCAGGAAAGGACCAACAGGTGCTAATTCTGCAAAATCTATTATAACAGGGCCTTCAGCAAGAACCTCTTTCTCATAAGCTCAAAGATTGTACCAAAATGAAATTCAAATTCAAATTGCTTTCCAGCAAGTGACTCTGTTACCAGCACACATACCAAAGAAGTTTGAGGATAGTTTCTGAACATCCCAGTATATGGAGTTGAAGTGAAGTCACTTTTTTGGCCATTTAAAAATCAAACCAGTTTGAAAGCGTCAACTTTTGGATCGTCCATGATCCAACATGTTCCACAGATACAAAATTACACACCAAAATGGCCATAAAAACCTTGAGCCAAAAGGAGTAGGCCAAGTTCATAAAATTGTTGAGCTTGTTTTTTTTTACAGATGATATTTTTTAAAAAATCACAATTGAGAAGAGGGAAATGTTTTCTGCACTGAACCACAACAGAAGTCTCAGGGCAATATGGGTTATTGAAGCACGACTTTGCCTTTGCACCTTTGTATTGTTTTATATTTTTCTGTTTTTGTCTCTGTCTCCCTGATCGATTATGATTTCCTGTGGGAACGAATTTTGTATTTTTGGTTCATGGTGGCCCACATTCAGTCGGTGTGATACAGACCAAGAGCTGACCCCAAAACTGGTTTTCCTTTCTTTGGCCACATACCAAGATTTCAGCTATCTGTGATTTATCAGTACTTTTTTTTTTTTTTTTAATTTTAGTTTCAGCAAAGGTAACATACAGTGTTGTATTAGTTTCAGGTGTACAATATAGTGATTTGACAGTTCTATACATTACTCTGTGCTCATCATAAGTGTACTCTTAATCCCCTTTACCTATTTCACCCATCCCGCCTCCCTTCACCTCCCTTCTGGTGACCACCAGTTTGTTCTCTATAGTTAACGGCCTGTTTTTTAGTTAGTCCTTTTTTTTCTTCATTCATTTGTTTTATTTCTTAAATTCCACATCTGAGTGAAATCATATGGTAATTGTCTTTCTCCAACTAGCTTATTTCACTTAGCAGTAGACTCTCTAGATCTATCCATGTTGTTGCAAATGGCAAGATTTCATTCTTTTTTATGGCTGAATAATAGTTGTGTGTGTGTGTGTGTGTGACATCTTTATTCATTCATCTATCAATGGACGCTTGGGCTGCTTCCAAAGTTTGGCTATTGTAAACAATGCTGCTATAAACATAGGGTTGTATATATCCCTTCAAATTAGTATTTCATACTCTTTGGGTAAATACCCAGTAGTGTGATTATGGGATCATATGGTAGTTCTATTTTTAATTTTTTGAGAAGGCTTTATACTGTCTTCTACAGTGGCTGCACCAGTTTGCATTCCCACCATCAGTATGTGAGGATTGCCACATCCTTGCCACACCTGTTGTTTCTTGAGTTTTTTATATTAGCCATTCTGGCGGGTGTGAGGTGATAGCTCATTGTGGTTTTGATTTCCATTTCCCTGGTGATGAATGATACTGAGCATCTTTTCATGTGACTGTTGGCCATCTGTTTGCCTTCTTTGGGAGAAACGTCTGTTCATGTTTTCTGCCCATTTTTAATTAGATTACTTGGTAAAAAACCAGAAAGAGTGTTGAGTTGTATTAAGTTTTTATATATTTTGGATACTAACCCTTCATCAGATATGCCATTTGCAAATATCCTCTTCCATTTAGTGGGTTGTCCTTCAGTTTTGTTGGTTGTTTCCTTTGCTGTGCTGAAGCTTTTTATTTTGATGTAATCCCAATAGTTTGTTTTTGCTTTTACTTCCCTGGCCTCAGGAGATATATCTAGAAAGATGTTGCTATGGCCATGTCAAAGAAATTACCGTGTGTGCTCTCTTCTATGATTTTTATGGTTTCAGGTTTCACATTTAGGTCTTCAATTAGTTTTGAATTTATTTTTATGTATGGTGTGAGAAGGTGTCCCAGTTTCATTCTTTTGCATGTGGCTGTCCAGTTTCCCCAACACCATTTGTTGAAGAGACTGTCTCTTTCCTACTGCATATTCTTGCCTCTTTTGTTGAAGATTAATTGACCATATAATCATGGGTTTATTTCTGGGCTCTCTATTCTGTTCCATTGATCTATGTGTCTATTTTTGTGTATTTGGCAGTACCCTTAAGTCACACATAAATATGCCTTAACTCAGTGCTTTGGTCTCAAGACAGAAAAACCAAGCTTCATCCATTGTATTATACACAAATGACATAGACAAAACCTGGCAAATTCTCAGGGACTTGGATTGATATGGTGTCACCACTATAAACCCAAGCCAGTCACAATCACTTTATGAATACATTCAGACTATTTTTCTAGCAGCTTACATGAATAATGTTTTAGAATTTATTTTCTTAGTAGGAAATGATATTTTTAGAAGGGTTATGATGTACAGTATGGGGATTCTAATAATGGACTCATATGAGTAAAAATGTGTTTTCTCTTAGGAAAGACTACAGTAGGGTACTACTGTACCCTACCTCCAGGCAAGCATATTTTCCAGTCTTTTCTCCCTCTTCTGCTTCTGCCTCTGTTTCTTTATACACATTATTTCTCCTTCCAAAAATACATACTAGCTCATATTCTTTATCTTAAAAATTCTACTCAACATTTATTTTGGGGTAGTAAGAATGTTCTAGTCTAGGAAGTGCATATTTATTAGCATAAATCACATTTGATCTTTCCATTTGTTGAGAGTCTTCTAGACCTTGGGTATATATAAAGGTCCTTGTGGTGATATCACTTTGTTTGGAAATTGTACAAATAATTTGAAAACCAGCAGCAAACTTTCCAAGTACCAGAAAATATCTGATTTAGCGATTGAAATAAATGATGACATTAATGTAAAAGTCTATTTTTCTTTAGTCCAAACAATTAACTTAATTAACAAACACTTATTGAGTTGACATAGTAAGTTCAAAAATAATGACAATAATAAAAAAGCTTTTATTTAGTTTCACATCAATGATATTAATTTAATTGGTTCTAAACCCATTATTTCTGAACTCAATACTTAAAAATTAACTTCATAATTTTTAAGTCATAAATAAATCTTCTGTGTTTTTAAGCAATAAATAAAGCTTCTGTACTTTCATAGGTCATGTCTCTTAATTTGCAAATGAGCCATTTTCTGCCTTTTGATTATTGTTTATACCCAGGTTAAATTACATTGCAACAAATCGCATTACAATGAAATCTCCCTTTAGAACCAGAGAATTTTAACTCTTATTTCCCCCTATTTCAAATAATAATTGTTGCAACAAAATTCAAATACAAGGAAAGTTTGACTGATCCCTTGAGATTTTTGAAAAAGTTGTTTACCTGCACTTCTTTATAGCTTTTCCGAACGCTATTGTAAGAAAAATTCTTGTTCTAAAGGCATTGTGCATATATATGTGGAGAGGAGTGAATTCAAGCCAGTTCTCTAGAAAGTATAAAATGATTAGGTTTGTGATTTATTTAAATTAAATATAGATAAAACTTCAAACACACATTTACTCTTCTCTTTTTTATTTGGATTTTTGTTTAGTGAGAAAATAGGCATGACACAAATATGGTAGATGGATTGCTGTTTGTGAGATGTGTAATTGTCTTGAACTACCAACCAGTGCTTCTAGGATCCCAACCCTATGGAAAGTCTCTTATTATTGGTGAGAAGAGCATTGAATGATTGATGTCTCCATGCATCTTCTGTTCTAGCAGACACTATCTTGGCACTTTGGAATCACCCAAGTCTTTCTACAGTGGATCACATGATCAGACATCCATGTGTGTTGTCTATGGAAAGAAAACAATGATTAAACACAGCCTGTTGGTTATTACAAGATGACTTAAGAAGATAAATAATTGTTAACAATAATCTAAATAATTTTTTCAGTAGATCTAATTATATTACCTGTGTTTATTTTAAGCATGGAGTTAAAGTATTGGTGCTGGTCAATAATCAAATTGATAAAAATACTGGCATTGAGCACAGTGACTTTTTCCTCATAAGTATGTGATGAATTCAGCATTTCTTGTATGGACATAAAACCACTAGCACATCATGGTGAGGGAGACTGGATGGGTACATGCTCCATATTTCCATTTTATCCAAGGAAGTGGATGACAGGGTGTCAGCCTGAAGTATGTTAGAAAGCTCAAGGAGACAGAGATTTGGGGAATAATCTCTGAACAAAATAAGAGAAGAACTGCCCAAGTGCAAAAAAAAAAGTTTGCTATGTTTTGAGCCCACCTAATATTGAAAAACCATAAATTTAGATGCAATACTGAAATTCTATACATTTTTAAACATCTATTATATGCTTGGTTGTTCTAGGCTATGGTGACTCAGTCAAGCTCTCCTGGAGTTTGCCTTCCAGATGGATGATGGTTATGTGATTTTCTGTGGGATGAGAATAAGGAAGGCTGGTTGCTTAGTTGCTTCAGACTGGGGAATCTGAGGGGAAAGTATGGAAGAGGGGTATTGAGTTAGTTTATTTCACTGCAAGAAACATTTATTGAGCACCTCTAATATCCCGGCTACTGTAGCACGTGCTAGAGAGTCAAGAATCAAAAAGTAAAGTCTCTCTTCCAGAAGAGCTTCTAAGTTTACTGGGAAAGACAGATATGTGAGCAGATCTTATCACTAGCATGTGGTCAGTACTGTGATGGGCAGGAGAGCAGCATGTGAAGGGGAGAAGGCCCTTTGCTCAGCAGGGGAAAGGCCTGAGGAAAGTGTCAGAGATGAATTTGAAGTTAGAGGGTGTGTGAGCCAAACGGTCAGACTGTCTGGCAAGACCCTAAAACATAAGCAGCCTTGTGTGATGTTTTCAGGGATTTGTAAGGGAGTTGATAATCTTCCCGTAGATAGGATGAGGCAGGCAGTGCCTGGTGGGGAGGCTGGAGGCGGAACCTGGGGACCACAGAGCGCGATGGTGGTAGAAAACATACCAGCTGGTCAATTACAGGGTCCAAACTGGACAACACCCTTCTGAAGCCCGGAGGGTTCTAAAAGATTGTAAAATGATGAAGGCAAAAGAGAAGGAGAAGCAAAAGAGCTGCAAGGAGAGTATATAATAATCTGAGTGAGGTGTATGAGTTTACGAAGTCTGACATGGAGTTGCTCTAGATGAAGAGAATGTCCAGAATGTGACCTTGACTCTAAGGATCTCTAAGGGACTGGAAACCCAGGAAGTCCGAGAAATCTCTCGCTGGCTGTTTCATTAGTGTGCACATCGTAATGCCTACGAATGATGTCAGGGGGTGGAGGTAAAGAGGAAAGATGAGGTAATAATTGGGAGATCCATGCATTATAGTTCTAGGAGGGAGGAGGCTTGGCTTACCTAGATGCCACTGACCTTAAAAGCAGAGAATTACGTGTGAGAGATTTTTGCAGATCCCATAAGACCCTAAGACACCAAAGGCCCTTGGAAGGCAGCTGGGTAACATCCTAGTCACCAAAAAGAGACACGCTCCTGAAGCTCTAATAGATTTCTGAGTTAAGGACTTTATGGTTCTTAGTTGTATCTGGATGTTTGCCTTGTCCACACAGACACTACCAGCGTAAATGAATTCTATAAGCTTGCACAAGAAACCAATGCTTGATCCAGGACCAGAATGAAAAGACTTTGCCTGTATAGTTTTAACACGAGACTTCACTGTGTTTTTTTGAAAATTAGATTTCTTGCCCAGACAATGTTTTTTCAATAACAAATTATTCCTTTTAATACAAAAGTACTGGTGAAAGTTATTTTCTTGGAATTACAATTACGCAACCTAATGAAGCCTTGCTGGTAAATGGAAGAACTCTCCGGGCCCGTGCATTTTCCCTGGGCTACTCACACTAATGTCACGTGCTGGGAGAGTTCCGAGCCCCCAGCATTAATGCTCCTCTAGCCAGTTCAACCAAAATTCCATTTTTGGATGCAGCCTGATTTTTTCCCCCTTAAATTTGGTAAAGTTTATTTTACTCATTGGTTTGTTTGTTTTTGATAAAGCTTATTTTAATACCTTTATCCACTGGAACTTTTGCTCAGTGTGGAACCAACCTCCACATCTGGAACAAATGCTTCAGTACCAAACATCTGGCTCAAAAGCAGCCAACACATTCAATCAGCTGCAAGGTTTCTAAATATTGACGGCTCATCTTTGTATGGGTAATGGTTGATTTCCATTTTAATTCAAATACTTTGATGTCCTATAATTCCCTATTTTCTTTTCTCAGTCCTTCCAAATGGAGCTGATTCCCATTGTCCGGGAAGTTTTCGGAAACGCTCTTGACTTGGGTCTGTCGGGTACAGACTTCTGTTCTTCCCAGAACTCCTGCCTGCAGGTGCATGTGAAAGGGACTCAATTACCTCCTGATGGGCTTTCCCTAGTCCACTGTTGTCTTTCTGGAAGGCACTGACTGGTGTTCACATGCACCTGACAGTGTTTGTAGATTGTGCCTCTATCAGCCTGTGGAGGTTGTCCAGACAGTGCGGCTATGCCTCGTATGATTTCCGTGTGATGCTGGCCTCACTCCTGCTGGCAAACGTCGTGGTTCTACGTGCTTGTGTTTTTGCACAATGTGATTGCCCTTGTTATCCTATTTAATCCTCAAAACATCCATCTGAGGCAGAAGGGGGCACTTTTCTCCCAGTTTTACCGATGCAGAGATGGTTATGCACAGAGATGAAATAATTTTCTCAGGCTTCCAGACCACTTGGGCAGAGCTGAGACTAATGGTCTTGGAGGAATTGAATATACAACGTACCTCCTCTTCTATTTGATACAACAAAGGTAAAAATCCAGTTCACATAGTCATCTAATACATATCTGGTTGGTTTTAGAACCGATTTTGGTCCATTATCTTGTTGAGTCTTTCAGGACTGATAAAAAACTGAAATGTTGGTGTTTGTCCAAAGCTCTTTACCTTTGATCTGGAATCTGGCAAAGAAGATATATCTTTCTAAGCTTGTCTTTATGCTTTGTAAAATGAAGCATGTTTCATTTTATTTCTGTAAGGGAGTAGAGGCAACAAAAGAAGATTTTAGAGCCTCTATGGATCAGGGTGTGGTGACTTTTTTTCGATAATCAACACTTGTCAAAGGGTCATGAAAATTCAGCGACCCTCACGTTCATTTTTTAGATTCTGCTTCAAGATACATAAAATACTCATATTTATACTCTTTTTTTTCTTTTTCTGTAAAATGGCATCTCCCTCTTTCAGAGATACCTGAGAGGATATTCAGGGAGAAATATATGATGACAAACCAATTGAACACCCACACTCTTGTCTTCATGACCTACTTCAGACTCTCTCCCAACAGGTTATGCAACAGAGTTACCACATAGATAGTGAAGTTATCAAAGTTAAAGAAGAAGTGATTTTTTAAAAAAAAATTTCTCTCTCTCTAACCTTAGCCATAGACAAAATTCACTTTGTACTTCCCTTATTTTTTCATTTTTTTTCAGACTTTCCTCTAAATTGTCATTTATTGCTAGCTGTGGCAAATTTGTTATTCCTTTTTAAGAATCAACTTTATCGAACTGGAAATCTCACCCTCTTACTATTTATTAATATAGTTTTAGAGGAATCCTCCCATTTTGGTTGGTGGCTGCTCTGTTGGGTTTAAATGTGATGTACTTTTTGACTGTTTAGTCCCATGAGGATGGTGCTGAGACAGACTTACCCAGGCATCCTTTGAACACAGAAATGAAAATCAATAAACAATTTGAACTTCTTCGAGGAGAATTTTTCTTCTCTAATGAATATACAAGCTTGGTTACAGCTTAATTCAAAGATTGAATTTAGTGAGTGTTTTTGAATGCACCATAAGCATGACAAACACAGGCTGTAAACGACATGCCCCACGGGGAGACTTAATGTTGAAAAAAAGTCATCATACTCTCCCATTCTAAACACACATAAAAATGAGACAACTCAACTGTAATAATATTTACTTGAACCAGTCTTGAGAAATGGTCCAGTGAGTGGCCAGTGATAAAATTTGTGCTGTCTATACACAAAGAACCTTGAAAACAAACACATATACAAAGAAAAAAAGAGCCAAATTAAATCAAACATGTACATATTTTATCAGTTAGGATTGTTTTATACATCAAATGACAGAAAACTCAACTCTGGTTTTGATTGAGTCTTGATGCAGGGACTCATGTGGTGTCACTAAGACTCTCTCCTTTGCTTCCCAGTGTTCTCCTTCCTGTGGTGTTCCCTCATCCTTATTCTCCACTTTGAAGCAAGGCACTCCCACATGACAGCAAAATGGCTTCCAAGGAAAGCTTTTTTCACACAAGAGTTGAAATGAAGCCCAGGTCCTCTCTCTGGCTGGATGAGAACATATGGCTTGATGAGAGTCATATGTTCATTCCCATCTCTGCATCCAGAGGGATGGGATGTCCTCCTGGACATATGGCCATCAGAGTTCATCTTTTGACATTGAGAGTAGTATCAATGACCGACAAGTCTTGAAGCATTTGTTAGCGGTGATTTCTCAGAAGAAGTTTGAGTTATTATTTTATCGGAAGTGTGGTCAGAGACTGCTATATGACCAAAACCACGAATACAGGCAAGTAAAACAGATTGGAGGAATGGTTGGATAAATTACTTAGTTAATGGTGCTATTAGAACCCATCCTTAAAAGTGTCGTAGTAAGTTGATCTGTACCCATGATTTATCACCAGTAGCTTGTAATATTAAACATACATGTTAATGGACAGTGACATTTTTAAAATATGTAAGAACAAAGGTACATCTCTATAAACACCAAGCCAATATCATAAATGGAACTAACTGCTTTAACAGTAAAGTCTATTATTAAATACCTATGAAAAATAAGATTTTGTACTTCTTATTGAAGTGACTCCAGAGACTTACTTTCTCTTGATTGTTATCATTAAGCTTCTGAGTTTTCTACATGGTGTAACGGTATACACGGTGGGGCCTTCAAAGAGAAAAAAAAGTTACATTGTATATTCTCCACCCCGTAATTTTCTATGATAAAAGAGAAAGGGCCGGCAGAGAGAGGAAACTGTAGGACTGACCTCTCTTTTATCTTGTGTAAATCAAGAAAGCAATCCTTCTGTTGGTTTATGATAAGGCCTGCTGAAAAATCCACAAATGAGAGAATTCAGTTATTTAATGATGGCTGATCATTTTTGGGTTTACGGGTAGACACAAACCACATGTCTTCCTGAGCCTGGTGAGAAGAACACGGATTTTTGTATTCTATGCCATATTCTCTCTTGGGCTCACATGTACTATTGGTATCAGCAGTGGTTTTACCATATGCCCACAAATTCTTCACTGCTCCCCCGTCTAAATGTTGGAGCCTAATCACTATCCCCTTGCATACGGTTGGCCTTATTGACTCACTTCGAATGAATAGCACGTGACAAAAGTGATGGCATCTCTGTCTTAGGTTATTAAAGGAACTATAGCTTTTTCCTTCATCTCACTTTCTCCTTTGGACCACTCGAGGTGCGGGCAGCCAGTGGCCCTATGGTGAGGATACTTCAGTAGCCCGGTAAGAACCCTTGTGACAAGGAATAAGACCCCCTGCCTAACATCAGCAAGAAACTGAGCCTTCCAGGGGTGCCTGGGTGGCTCAGTCTGTAAGGCATCTGACTCTTAATTTTGGCCCAGGTCATGATCTCAGGGTTGTGAGATTGAGCCCCGTGACTCACTCTGTGCTCAGTGGGGGTCTGCTGGAGATTCTGTCTCTCTCCCTTTGCCTCTGCCCCTCCCCCCATTCTTTCTTCTTCTCTTTCTCTCTCTCTCTAAAATAAATAAATAAATCTTTTTTAAAAAAGGAAACTGAGGCCTCTAGCCCACAGCGCTGAGTGAGCCATCTTGGAAGTGGGCATTCTAGCCTCAGCCAAATTTCTTTTTTAAAATTTATTTATTTATCGTGGGGCACCTGGGTGACTCAGTCGGTTAAGCATCTGCCTTCTGCTCAGGTTGTGATCCTGGGACCCTGGGATCGAACCCCACTTCAGGCTCCCTGCCCGGCAAGGAGTCTATTTCTCCCTCTCCCTCTGCCTGCTGCTCCCCCGTCTTGTGCACGTGTTCTCTCTCTATCAATAGATAAATAAAATCTTTTAAAAAATTTATTCATTTATCTTAGAGAAAGAGAGAGCACAGATGGGAAGGACAGAGGAAGAGGGACAGAGGATCTTAAGCATACTCCAGACTCAGCACGGAGGCCAACCCAGGGTTTGATCTCACAACCCTGAGATCACAACCTGATCTGAAACCAAGTCAGACACATAACTGACTAGGCCAGTCAGGCACCCCCAAGCTTTCTTTTTACTGTAACTTCAGCCTTTACCTTGAGCTCAGCTGCGTGAAAGACCCTGAACCAGAACCATTTGGCTAAGCTCTTCTCAGATTCATACAGAAAATGTGTGAGATAATTAGCATTTGCTGTTTAAGCCTTTAAATTTGGAGGTAATTGGTGAAGCAGCCATAGATACGTAATTCAGTGCCCAATCTTATTTCCCATTGCTCGTCAAGATGCGAACTCTCCTGACATGTATCAGCCAATAAATTACCCAGTAAAGCAGTCAGCCAACTGAGTATGTATTCACTATTCACTCTTTCCCTGCCCAGCATAATCTCATATTTAACCTCAGTATCTTCCTGTTTCATCTTGCTTTCTTTACATATCTGGTGATTTTTTTAGTCAGAGGCACACAGTTGAGCACATAAAATCATTTTAATTGACTTATATATGTTATATTTGGCCAACTTCCCAAAAGGCAGAGGTCTTCATATTTTAAAATATTTCTGAATGCCTTCCTGGACTCAAAAAATCTTAATTAATTCAAGTAGCAAATTAGTTCTTTCAAACTGCTTGATCCCCAGGAAAATTAAAGATATGTCTCTGTTTGTTTTGGGGCAAGTGGTGTAATTTTAGGCAGAGAACAGTCTGTTTTGCCCATATGTGCCACTTCCTACCTTATTCTTGTCTAGAGTAAGGGTCAGCAAACTTTCTGTAAAGGGCCAAAGAGTAAATATTTTTGGTTTTGCAGGCCAGATGCAACCACCTAACTTTGTTATTACACGGGGAAAGCAGTGATAGACAATAAGTAAATGAGTGGTTAGGACTGTGTTGCAATAAAACTTTATTTACAAAAACAGGTGACAGGAGAGTTTGGGCTTACGGGCTATAGACCCAAAATAGGACCAAAGCCCTAGGGTATTTGCCACCATTACCACATCATTGTAAGAATCACCTGGAAAGCCTGTTTTAAAATAAACACATGTGCCTGCAAATGTGTTTTAAATAAACACCTCTGTTGTTCCATGTAATCTGACAAATTTGGAAAACCTAAAGAAAAGAATCAAACTTCCTGATTCCTTCCTACCAGGGGATACTTTCCTCTGTGAGATGTGTGAGAAACAGTGAGGCTGAAATAAAAAATCACGTTTCTTGATGACTAGGATTCCTTTGATTTTGTAAGGCCACATTCCTCATCTAAGGACTGAATTCAGAGACATAACATGAAATTAGGTGTAGCGCAGGAGCAATGAAATCTGACCTAAGTTCAGCCAGAGAGGTGGCTCATATCTGCTGTGCTGTGCTGGGATTTCAAATGTGTGACTTATCTGTTAAAAATAAAATTTTAATTGTGGTTTTGGAATAGGTTTCATTCCTTTCATACCTTTGGAATAGGTACATTCTGGGTCCCTGTCCTAGTCTGTATCAATTAGTTATATATATCTCATGGTTGTCTTTCCATTCCTTTCTGAATGAGAATTTTATGTTATATTTTCAATAAATATGATCAAAGAGAAAAACTAACCCTATTAATTGCCCCTAATTTTCCACATAAATATTCAGATATAACATATCATAAATTATGGAGAGCATGGTTTTGTTCAACCTTGATGCTACTAACATTTTAGAACACATTCATTGTGGGGGGCTGTCCTGTGCATGTCGTAGGCTGGTGATCATCATTCATTGCTTCTACCTGCTAGATTCTGAAAGCACTCTCAAGTTATGAGAATCAAAAGTGTCTCCAGATATTTTCCAATGTCCTCTGGATTGGGGAGCAAAATTGCACCTGGTTGAGGAGCTTTGACAAGAAGAGCCCCAAGCCAAGTGGAGAATATGGATAGTTTTTCAATCTCATATTAAGTCCCTGCCCTCAAATTTTCCTGAAATGGGTAGATAAGGAAAAGAAGGGTTCATTCAGGCTATAATTATTCATGTAATTGACACAGTTCTCCTCTTTGTTTTCCATGTATGAACACAAACAGTGATAGTTAGCTCTCCAGGGAACTGTGTAGGGAATCAGTTCTATAGGAACACCTGGGGACCATCATTTGTGGGATCCCTCAGTAGTGATTTTCTAACACCCAGATGTTAGGAAAACCTTTTCAACAAACTGACCCAGACTCACTGCATTTTAACAAATCTATACCCAGAGAATGCCAGGGAGTATGAGCGAGAACCAGGCAGCATACACCATCTGGTGTTTTTAAAAATGTATACCACAAGCACAATGAAGAATTTATCTTTAGGGTATTTATGAATGGGTTTATTTTGAATGGAACAGTAGCAGCCCAAGCCCCAAATAAATGAACTAGCTTAAAATTTTCTCTTAAATTGAATTTACTGACATTATTTCATAATAACGAGATTTTAGAATACAGTGTAAGGTATTGTTTTGGTTGAATTGTTTCTACCTGTCCCCTGCCAAATTCATGTGTGGAAGCTCTAGCCCCCAAATTTTAAAATGCAATCATGTTTGGAGACCAGGTCTTTAAAGAGATAATTAAGTAAGGCCATTAGGGTGGGCCCCAATTTAATGACTCATGTCCTTAGAAGAGGAGATCTGGACACAGACATGTGCACACGTGGGACAAACCATGTGAAGATACAGTGAGAAGGTAGTCACCTACAAACCAGGGAGAGAGGCTTCACAAGAAAGCAAACTTGGTACCATCTTGGTCTTAGACTTCTAGCCTCCAGAAATGTGAGAAAATAAATATCTGTTGTGTAAGCCACTCAGCCCATGGTATTTTGTGATGGTGGCTCAGCAAAGTAATATGGGTCATTGTATCTGTTCCCTCATGCCACATATGACCTATATGAATGGGATCATTAAGATAGGAAAATGACCAAGTCCCTAAAATTATCCCTCCTAACTCTCCACTCAAGTCAAGACCATAAGTCAGCAGCATATCACATTTCTGAAGCAATGGCAGAGTTTAGTGATATCACTAAAAAACAGAAGGATATAGGCATGGTGGTTCCCATCTATCCATTGAACTCACCTGTTTGGCCTCAACAAAACCTAATAGATTTTAGCAGATGGTGGTGAACGTCTGCAAACTTTACTAGTTCTTAGACTCAGTTGTACACAGCCTCTTGTACTTGCTTTGCAGGGATTGATTTGACAAATTCTTTCCTCTTAAAATTGTAACAGGGAGGATCAAAAGCACTTTCCCTTTACATGGCAGGGACAGGACCGTACCTACATTATCTTGTCCATGAGCTTGGTTAACATTCCTGCCTCTTGACATAATGTAATCCATGAGGCCTCCATCATCTTTATATTGCATAAAATTTCACACTAGTCTACTCTATTGATGATAACATGTAATTGGCCTTGAAGAACAAGAAATGTCACGTACACTATAGTCTTGGCAAGACCTCTGAACGCCACAGAGAAAACCATAAAGATTCATGGACCAACCATACTGCTGAAGATTTTAGGAGTTTAGTGGCCTTGTGCATGCTGGGATATCCTGTCTGAGATAAAGAGCAAATTGTTGTACCTTGTCCTATCCACCATTGGGAAAGAAGCGCAATATCTGTTGGATCCCTCTGAATTCTGGAAGAAATGTTGTGCTGCATTTGGGAATACCACGAACCATTTGTGACATTTCCTGGTCATGAATGAAACTCAGAGCAAGAGGGAGGTCTGCACAGTCCAGGCCGTGGACAAAGCTTCTCTGATACTTTGGGTGTAGCAGCAAATCCTATGGGGCTACAACTTTCTGTGACAGATACTATGGCTTGTGTTGCATGCCTGGCAAACCCCTACAGAAAAGCCAGAATTCAGAACCTTAGGGAACTAGGATAAGATGATGGTGTATGGGGCAGAGTTCTAGTCTATGTTTGCAAACAGCTCCTAATTTACTGCTTAGCCATGGCAGACACTGAGCATCTCATCACACACCCACACACTCTTTCACCTGTGCTACTCACCACAAACTCCACATTACTAGACTCACGTATATGTTTGAGTGGACAGGGCAACTAGTCATTAGGAAATGGCAGAGATGCATGCCAGGAGCAGCTCAAACAGGTGCAGAAAACGCAAACAAATTACCTGGATAGATGGACCAGATGTCCTTATCACCCAGCTGTGCTATTTTACACAACACTCCTTTCAATGCATACCATGGCCTCACTGGAGGTTAGTACATGTGTGTTGGGGGTGGGGAGTGGTTTTCCCGTGATCAACCAACAGGAGAGAAAAGGACATAGATCTAGTTTATAGACAGATTGGTGCAGTGTTGGCTTTAATTGGAGATGGGCCACTGCAGCATTACAGTTCCACCTGAGAGTGCCCTGGAGGACAGCAGTGAAGGGAAATCCAGTAGGTGGAGCTTTGAGATGTACATTTAGTTGTGCATCTTGTATAAAAGGGGGTGATCTGAAGCCCAAAACACAGATATGTACTAATTGCTAGACACAAGCAAATGGTTTAGGGATCACTGGTCAGGGTCCAAAAAGAATAATACTGGAAGACCAGGAACAGAGAAGCCTAGGGAAATGCTATGAGATTGGACATACAGGGGTGGACCCCAAACATCTCTGTGAAGATCTTTGTGTCTTAGTTTGGTGCCCCACAAAAGAACATCTCTACTGCAGTAGATTCTCATCATCCTGCCAGGTAGACAGAATAATCTTTCCCAGAGTTATCAGCCAGGAGTTCTTAGTAATCACTTCAGTGCAATGGGCCCATGAACATAGTGGTCATGGTGGCAAGAATGCAGGTTATTCTGGCCTCAGTCTGGGTTCCCATCCACTAAGATTCCTCTCATCGTTGACACTGCTGAGCGCCCACCTTGCTGGCAACAGACAACGATGCTGAGTTCCCTGGTATTGCCCAATGACAAACCAGTCACCTGGGAGTAGGTCAAAGGTAGCTCTGCCCTTCTGCTTGAAAAGGCAGACATTTATTGTTCCTCAAACTGATACATAATCTGAATCTGGGTTTTCTTTCTTTGCCCTCAGTACATCTGCCATTCAAACACACATGGAATCTGAGGGCTTCCAGAATGACAGCCATCAATATGATAGCCCATACACTAAGCCTCAGACTAAAGGACCACTTTTGTTACAAAGTTGTGAAAATGGGCTCATGATCATGGGATTCACTGGTTTTACCATGTACCCCATTATCCAAAAGCAGTCAGCTGTTGAAGGCTTAGCTAAGGTGCAGCTGGAAAATATCTTATGGTGTGGAGTGCCATCTTCTAGTATGAAGCACTTTCACTGAACTGAAGGGCGGTATATGGATTGTCTCCAATAATTCAAACACAGAAATTTGGGAACCAAACAATGGATGTTGGAATGGAGCCTCCCAATGGTCACACTCAGTGACCCCCTTGTGGGATGTATTGTCTCACAGGCCTACAGCCTCAGGCTCTACCAGAGTAGATATCTCATTGTAACAGGTGGAACACTTCCTGCAGAGGGACCAGGAAGGATTCCCTTGCACTGGAAGCTTTCACTAGCACTTGGCCACTTTGGCCTTCTCAGGCCAGCACAACAGCAGAGTTGCTAGAATAATTGTAGCTGATTATCATGAAGAGCAATTGACCCTGATTACCATGAGAAGTTTGGCTTGCTACGAACAACATCATTAGACAGGGAGGATTGGTATGTCTGGATCCCAGGAGAATCATTTTTTTTTTTAAATTTCCAGACCCATTTTTTAATGGACCATTATAGCAATTGCCTCCCGATAATGAAGAGCAAGTAATGTCTTAGACTCCTAGGGGATATCCTAGAATATCCCCTAGGATAAAGGTCTAGGTCACTGCATCAGGCCTTTGGTCTTTCATGACTTTGAGTGGGTTATCATCTTTTTTTACTTTCTTTTCTTTTCTTAAAGATTTCATTTATTTATTTGACAGACAGAGATCACAAGTAGGCAGAGAGGCAGGCAGAGAGAGAGGAGGAAGCAGGCTCCCTGTGAGCAGAGAGCCCCATGAGGGGCTCGATCCCAGGACCCTGGGATCATGACCTGAGCCGAAGGCAGAGGCTTTAACACACTGAGCCACCCAGGTACCCTTCGGTTATCATCTCGAAGGGGGCTAAGAAACTGGGCCTTAGCCCCCTGACTCTCCTCTCAGAAAGAAATAAGGGGGGGCACCTGGGTGGCTTAATGGGTTAAAGCCTCTACCTTCAGCTCAGGTCATGATCCCAGGGTCCTGGGATCAAGCCCCGCATCAGGCTCTCTGCTCAGCCGGGAGCCTGCTTCCCCCCACCCCCGCCTGCCTCTCTGCCTACTTGTGATCTCTCTCTGTCAAATAAATAAATAAAATCTTAAAAAAAAAAAGAAAGAAAGAAGGGCATCTTGTTCACACACACAGAGACACAAATGCAAACACACTCACACATGCATGTATGTGTGAACACATGCTGGATGTTCTATATTGTAGTATGGGAATTCGGTATGAACTGAGAGGGTATTCGTGTGTCTGAATGGCACAAAACTTAACTGTATTAAGCATCTCTTATCTGCTTCCTCAGATCTCTCAGCCTTACCTGCTTTGGAGAACATCAGCGACTTGTTCTGCCTGAGCCATCACTTTGTCCTAAATCTGTGGTTCAGCCACCTGAGCCCTACCAACCGCACTCTCAGAGTTTCTGAGTTCTTCGACTTCCAAACTGGATAAAATACCCATCACAGAGTGAGGAATCTGGATTCCAAGAAGTTGCCAAAGGGCCTCATTCTATGCCCAGAAGTGGAAAGAAGTTATCTCCCTATAAGGTGAAATTTAACGGATGCCAGGAGATGAGAAGAAACCAACTAGATCAATTCCTTTTCTCTCAAAGGAATTTATTGTAAGCGTGGTTTCTGGTTAGTTAGCCTGTGGGAATAGATCCTATTCTGCTTTGTCAGTGATACAATGGAGCTTGCTCCCACCATTTTGTGAGAGCGATTTGTATGCCTCTCATTCTAACTATGCATTCAGTGATGTCATACTGGTAGCTAAAATCAGTTAAAGCAGGAGTATTTATGCCACAGAAACTAGACAACCCTAGAAATCAGGGCTTTTCCACCACCAAGAGCTGGTTGTTAAATATTTACTCCACCCACCAACGAGTCTAATGGACATACCTGCTGAATGATTTGGGGGGGTCTCTTGGCGGCTCGTCATGAAGCCAGGAGCATAACTGTGACGTGTCACCTTGCATTGTTACCCACTTTTTCCCTGCTCAGTTTTCCTCCAGCTTTACTCCCAGTACCATCGTGCATCACTTCCCAGATAAATCATTGGCATTTAATCTGTTCAGGCTCTGTTTACTGGGAAACACTAAGACAGGAATTAGGTGGAGTCAAATGAAAAGATTTCAGATCTTGTTAACACAGGCTGTTGTGGAACCCGTGTACACATGGGGGAAACTTTCTCTAGCAGCTATGTGCCAACCTGGGAGTCTGAGTGAAGATGGTTGGCAGGACTGACTCAGGTCTGGATAACTGAGAGATGGTCCCGGATGAAAGAGAGTCTGCGTTGTCCAGTTGGGGTGGATGGTCTGGATTTTCCACCCTGCGTACAGGGTGAGATATGGGAGAAGGCAAAGAACTGGAGGCTGAGAACCAAAACTCACCAGAGGTATTGAGGAGAGCAAAAATCTTATTTAACAGACAGTGAAGGAATCAGAAACTTCTTGGAAAATAAAGTTTGCTGAGTATTTCTCCAAAACGTATCAAAACATATGTATAGGTAAGACTACTTATATTCGTCTACCATTTTCTTTTACACTTTTTCTGCTCTGGCCCCGAGGACTTCTTGCTGTTCCTTAGATAAGCTAATCTCATTCTGCCTCATGTGCCTGGTAGATTCTATGCCCAGACATTTATATGGCTTTTCATCTCAATTATATCAAGTTGCAGCTCAAATATCATCTCCTCAGAAAGATTGTCCGAAGTTACCCTACCTGGATTATCGAGTTCTCTCCATTCACTTACCCAGCTTTATTCCTCTTTATGACCCTTACCACAGTTCAGCATTGTTTTATTTAGCTTTTTTGCTATTTGTTTATTGCCTGTCTTCCTGATTAGAACATGTACCCTATGAAGGCAGAAATGGTCTTAGTTTTTAATCTCCAGACTTTTAATAGTGCCAAGTACATGGTAGATCCTCTGTGAATATTTGCAGAGTAAATGAATAATTGAGTATTATTAATTATTAATTAAATTACATGTAATTAAATAATCTTCTTTTTTTTAAAGTAGGCTCCATGCCCAGCATGGAGCCCAATGTGGGGCTTGAATTCACTGCCCCGAGATCAAGACCTGAGCTGACATCAAAAGTCAGATGCTTAACAGTTGTGCCACTCAGGTTCCCCCAAATAATTAAATTTTAAAAAAATTAGAAATGATTAATTCATCGAAGGCCCTGTGTGTGCCTAATTCTCTGCTGGGAGGGAGACTGTGGTGTTTAAGACTTAATTCCAACTTTTGAGCAGCTTGCAGTTTCTTTGAGGTGAGAAGGCATGGGCACACACAACACCTGAGCACTGAGGTTTAGTACATGGGACTTGTCAACCTGATGATGAGTCTTTTTTTTTTTTTTTTTAAAGATTTTATTTACTTGACAGAGATCACAAGTAGGCAGAGAGAGAGAGCGAAGCAGGCTCTCTGCTGAGCAGAGAGCCCAATGTGGGGCTCAATCCCAGGTCCCTGAGATCATGACCTGAGCTGAAGGCAGAGGTTTAACCCACTGAACCACCCAGGCACCCCTGATGATGGGTCTTATATTTGACAAGTGTGATAAGTGTGATAAGAGTTCAGAGGAGAGTGCACTGGAGCAGCTAGAGATTTTGGAAGAGGTAGGGTTTAATCACGACCATGAGCATTGGTTTGATATTGGGGGTAAAGGATAGAAACATCATTGTTTTGGTTCCCCTTTCATGACCTTACAGTGCTGAACGTACCGTACTGATATTCAAGCAAGCAACCCATTAAAAACCCCAAATAGTCATCTGTCCAATTACTGTGCCTACACGACACATGCTCATAGAAAAAAGTCATCTAAGAGATAAGACACATATATAACTTAAATACTTAAACAGCTCTCCGTTAAATTTTTAACTCTGTTACATTGAGATGAATAAGTATTGATTGGTTTAAGTGAAATAAGGAACACTCGATCAAGTGCTGAGCTGTATCTCTGGACCACTTGAGGAAGGAAAAAACAAGATGGATTCCATTTGTCAGGGCCTGACGGATGTCCAGTCCAATGTCCTCAGTTGGTGTCAGCCTCTGATAAAAATGAAGCCAGTTGATTTATTCGAGTGTTTTTTCACTGTGACTATTTGACAAAAACCCATTTAAATTGCCCTCATCAATTGTACTCTTTTATCCTGGTTTCAGCTCTTACTTGTGCTGTGTTATCTTCTCAACCCTGGCATACATTTTCTTTGCTTTAACTTTAAATTTTTAAATCCAAAAAATTTCATGCACTCTAAGATTATTCATTTATCCTGGTTTTGAAAACTAATAATTCAGAAAAATAAATCTAGCCCTCCTACACCAAAACATTAGCTACCAGCTCCTAAGGGTTTAAACAGTTATAGATGGAAGTTTGTAGATGGCATCCCGCACATAATCCTTTTCTCCCCCTTGAGCTGATTCACTGATGTGTTAAGACCAGGAGCTTTCTCCTCCTTGCAGAATCAGTCCTCATCAGAAACTCCCAAAGGAACATTGTTGTTCTTAGTGACATTAGAATAGGAGCTAGAAAGTTCCTTTCTTTTCTTTTCTTTTTTAAGATTTTATTTATTTATTTGACAGACAGAGATCACAAGTAGGTAGAGAGGCAGGCAGAGAGAAAGGAGGAAGCAGGCTCCTTGCTGAGCAGAGAGCCTGATGCGGGGCTCGATCCCAGGACCCTGGGATAACGACCCAAGTCGAAGGCAGAGGCTTTAACCCACTGAGCCACCCAAGCACCCAGGTCCTTTATTTCTAAAACTTTTTTTTTTTTATCTTATCCCATAAACATCTGACATATTAGTAACTCTGCACAGGACAGTAGTGTAACATCAACTTAGACATTAAAGGGTCTGTGTTTTCTTCTCCCATAGAAAAGGAAGGGTAATTCAGCTCCTACTAATATTCACCAAGGCCATCGTGGAAATTATTCAGAGGTGAGACATTCTGAAAGGAAAATGCAGTTTTCTCTTTTTGGGTTAGGAAAATGTCATAAAGGTATTCAATAGTGTTTTCCAGAAATATGATGATGTGAAGAGTTGTTCCAAGAGCAACAAAGAGCCGAGTAAGACTAGGGAAGGCAAATCGTTGTAAACTGAAGTTACTAAGGAAAGAGAAGCCAATCAGGACGTTACTATTAAATATTTCAAGAAACTTGAACTTGGGACTAAAGGAAGAAAAACAGAAGAATAGATGGGTGCTGAGTGCTTATTTAAAAGGATATCAGAGAGAAGGAAGAAAGAAAGTAAGGAAGGGAGGGATCAGCAAACCTTGGAAAAATTTCCACTCATTGCTTAAAGTATAAAAATTGGTGAAAACCCAGATTTACAGCAGCATGGTATATGAATCTATATCTCTGAATGATGTAATCCCATTGCTATACTCACTGAAAAAGTATTCCTACTTGAGGCCATCAGGATTAATGTTGCTCTCTTGGTAATACACCAAGAAACAGTTCAATGTCTTTTAAGACAAAGCAATATAACACTCTAAATGTACAAGCAACATTGCTCCAGGAAACACATTTGTCTGCTGGAGCCAAATAGTAATCCTAATTTAATGAACATCCCCAGTTCACTGAGCCCATCGGGGAATGAAAGAGTCTTTTGGGAGAGCCTGAAAATGAACTGCGCCAATTGATTAGGCAGCTTTTTATTTAGGGGCAAGTTTAAGTGCCTGGAACACTTGACTGAAAGACTGGAGAGTTCTCTCAAAATGGAGGCTATTACCCAAGCTTATCCCTGCACTGGTGAAGGAAGGGGTAATAGTCATCTTTATTTTAGGTACTTGTCCTGCTTCCAGACAAGTTCCTTGTATCTTAAGATCACCACAAGATATACTAGCCACAAGGAACAAACTCCTGTGCACAATCAAAAAAGGAACACTGTTAGGTCCATTGGTTCATTCATTCATTCATTCATACCTAAGGTGTTGGAAATTCTTTTTCTTTTTTAATATTTTTTATTTGTTTGTTTGTCAGAGATCACAAGTAGGCAGAGAGGCAGGCAGAGAGAGGGAGAAGCAGGCTCCTTGCTGAGCAGAGAGCCCGATGTGAGGCTTGATCCCGGGAGTCTGGGATCATGACCTGAGCTGAAGGTAGAGACTTAACCCTCTGAGCCACCCAGGCGCCCCATGGAATTTCTTGACAGATAGTTTTTTCAAAGGGCCCTTTTATGGAGAATTGCATGCCACAAGGCAGGACCAAGAAAATTTAAAACAACTGATATTTTCTGGAATATCTTGATTTTCGTGGTAATGGCAGCTGGGGAGCTCACTGAGCAGGCATTAGTCAGGAGTTATGTCAAAGTGTCTGTCATTACTCACCACCTCTCAGACCCTAGCCTCCCTCTTCCTCTGAAGCCCATTCTCTGGCAGTGGCTGCTCGTTTTAACAAGGGAGACCACGTTCTCTTTCAGAACTGTTAAGCGGTACCGGCCCAGTCTAAGAAGACAGGTTTTGCAGACGGACTGCTCGGGACTATTCTGCACTCTGTTCTCCTTGGATAAAACATTTACTGTTCTTTAAGATTTGGTATCACCTTTTCTACAGGACTCTCTGGGGGTGGCCAGCATTCCCTTTCACCTTAGAATTTTTGCAATGGAAGTGGTGCCCTTTCTTTTCCCCTTCTGGGGCATATATGATTTCCGTGTTTGTATATTTGTGTTGTCTGTCGATGAGGCCGGTCACCGGGGAGGACACATATGTATTGCGTACCAGGATGTCGAGAGTGCCCAGATCCATCTGGCAACTTTTCCAGTGTTTAGGAGCTGGTACCTTCTTCACATGATGCCAAATGTTCCTGAACAACAGCTAAAAATGAGATCTCAATTCATAACCTTCTCTGAATTGGAAGCTAAGATCACAATTGCATGTTTATTTCTTCCAAGTCTCCAAGAAATCATCTGTAGCGTGGTATGGGATGTGCATTGTTATAGTAATTGGGGGTGGGGTGAGTTGTTCATATAACATGAACAGGGGCAGAAACCATATAAATCGTTATGAAAATTTCTTCCTGGAAACTGGACTTGTGATATTTTATTGCCTGCTCCCAAGATGCCAGTAAGCATCATGAGATCAATAAAATTCCCGAAGATTCAATGAGCCAAACTGGTCTCTGTCCTCCCTACATTACCCTGGATCCCAGGGAGGCTATGGTGCTGAGTGGGGGGTTCCGGTAACTCTAACTGCCATTTACTTATGATTACACGTCATCTGTGAACATCCTGATGCAGAGGGAAGAAGGGGACAACACAAGGAATGCATAGAATTTACTTCTTTAATACCCAGTGTATGACACTTCTCTGGCTGCTGTAACAAATGACCATAAACTTGAGGAATGAAAGCAACAGGAATATATTCTTTCATGGATCTGGAGTCCAGAAGTCCGAAATCAAGATGCCAGCAGGGCCCCCTCCCTCTGGGGGATCTAGGAGAGAAGTTCTTCCAGCTTTTGGTGTTTGTTGACATTGTGCATGGAGATACCACTCCAGCCTCTGTCTCTGTGGTCACCTGCATCCTCCTCTGCTACCCCTGTCATCTCTGCTTCTGTCTCTTGTAAGAATACTTGTCATTGGGTTTAGGGCCACCCCCAAGGAGTCTGGATGATCTCATCTCAAGACCCTGAACCTAATTACATCTGCAAAGACCCTTTGTCCAAACGGTAACATGTCCATGTTTTGAAGATATAGACATGGACCTATCTTTTGGGGTCACCATTAAGCTCACTATGAATCCCAGGTGTCAGGTTCTCTTCTGAGTACTTAATGTATATTATCTTCGAATTTCAGAAATTTAACTCTATGATAACTGTTAGCAGCTGGCCACGTTACTGTAGACAGGTCATTAACCTGTTTGGGTGGTAGCTTCCTCATTTGTAAAATGAGGAAGGTGGATTAGATACTTTCTGTTGTTTCTTCCAGGCTTTACTTTAATGATTCCAGAGAGAGGGTAGACCCCTTCTAGAAGGGGGGCACCAAAGGAAGCTTTATTCAGTAACCCACACAATGTGAAAGGTGTCTCCTGGAGAGGTGTGATGTGCTTCCCACCTTGGGGGTCAATGTTAGCAAGAAACCCTCCTAGCTACTCTTCTTCCCATGTCCCATGTGTATACATAAGACTTCAAACATCTCCCTCACCACCTAAATACGACCTGAACCCACTTCAAACATGCCCCCATGACCTTAATATGACCTGACCACTTGCACTTTGTTTTAATGCTCTTTATTCTATTATGTTTCTGGGAACATAGCTCAGAGAAAACTACCCATCTTGAATTGTATTTATATATTTTATTCTATATTGTATTTCTATAACAGCAAAACTACATCTATAAAACTTTCTGTAATGACCAACACAACATCGGAGAAAATGATATCATCATAATAATAATTGGTATCTAATGTCCCATTAAAGGAAATGAAATAATACAGTAAGGTTATACAGAGCCTTGATTTGGGAAGACTTAAAATTTTAATTTTGTTCAGTTCTGCCTATGCCCCAATCACCCACAATCTTCTAGGTGTTGTACTAGGACTATAGATGGATATAAGACCCTGTCCTTCCTCTTACACACTCGCCTTCTAAAGGAGGCAAAAAGATAAAACTTGTGTCCAAGCACAGGCGCTCAAGTATGTGAAGCTGAAGAAAGTTCTCATAAAAAAAAAATAATAATAACAAATTGAATCAGGGCTAAGACTGGGGAGAAGGAGCAAAAGTCAGAGCCAAAGCTTGTTGGTTTCATTGCTAAATCATGAGAAAGTGAATGCCAATCGCCCTGCCACTTAAGCCCCAGAGGATACAGCGACTCGTGACCATCAGGGAATTAATGGTGCATTTAAATTGTTCTCTCCAAAGGTTATATATGCACTGAGGCACGGTGGAGGTCGGAGCCGTGTGGCCCCTAATGGCAAACCTCAAAATGCCCCTGCATTTTTCTGAAAGGAGGAGAGATGACATCCAAAGAAGTTGTGGCAAATACTCAAATGAGACATCCCAACTCCAAGAAGGCCTCAGGTTCCATGAGACCCACCAGTGGCTTCTAGAAATGTGTCCAGAGGAAATCTGTCACCTGGTCAGATGGAGGTTTGGTGAACATGCGTTTTGGTTCACTGAACTCTCCCCTGCAAGGAAGGAATGAGTTGCCATCCCAACAACAACGGGGGGAGCTGGGATACTGTGCAAAGTGTGCTGAATGTCTCCACCAAACATCAGGGTAAGCTGTGAACTTGGCAAACTTCTATTCATTCCCACTCAGCAAGTCTCTCCAATTCCCCAGCAGTCAGTGTGACGTGGTTGGCAGCTGGCTCATAAGAGACAGAAATACATAATCGATTGAGATAAGCAACCGATTTTCTAAGCCTTAGAAAAGAGATTTGCTTTAGACACAATGCTGCCCAGGTTCAGCCTTAAGTAGACTGACAACAACTTCCCTTCTGGAAATGGAAGGAACCCCTGGAAGCAGCTCGTGTGGAGGAAAGCCAGTAAGGCCCAAGTGCATTTGCAACATCCACAATTTATCTAGTAATCATGAGAAACAGGTTGTTTAAGGGAAAGTTTGACATGGAGAGAACTGCTCACAGCAGCCCAGGAACATGGCAAATCAAGGAGCCACAGGTGCATAATAAAAGAAATCTATAGTCATGCTGGCTGCCAACCTCAAAAAGTGTCACAAAATGTCAATGCACTGCAAAGCCTAAATATTTGGAATAAATTTCAGATGGCACACGGAGATGTTTAGGGTCTGGGACTAGCTCAAAATTCATAGTTCCCTGCTCCTAATGACATTTTTTTCCCCCTCCAATAACTGTTAGTGACTGGGAAATAGAAACAGTAATAGCAGTAGTAATAATATTAGTTTTAGTCAACTCGAGCTTCTATAACAAAAGACCATAGACTGAGTGGCTCAAACAACAGATATTTATTTCTTACAGTTCCGGAGGCTGAGAAGTCCAAAATTAAGGTATGGGTAGATGCAGTCCTCGATGAGGGCTCTTTTCCCAACTTGGCAGTTGGCTGCCTTCTTGCATCTTCACATGGCAGAGAGAGAGAGATAGATCTGGTCTCTTCCTCTTCCTATAAGGGCACTAATCCCATCTTGGAGGCTTCCCCCTCAAGACCTCATCTAAATCTAATCACGTCGCAAAGAAACAATCTCCAAATACTATCACACTGGGGATTAGGGCTTTGATATACAAAATTAGGGGGGATACAAGTATTCAGTCAATAATAATTAATAATAAACAGATGCTATTCCTGCTCTAGTGAAGCTGACAGTCTAGAGTTATAGATATTGATCAAATTGTCATTCACAAATATGTGAAATTACAGTCGTGTTAAGTTTTAAAAAGAACAAGGGCATGAGGCCATAAGGCCACCTAATGGGGGGATTTGCCCAATGTGAGGTCAAAGATTCTCCTGTCAGAAGGTGACAACAGAGCTGGAGTTGAAGGACACAGAGGTGCTTACTAGTGGTGTCAAACATAGAATACACATAGATGCCAAGAGAAGGAGAGATAGACAGTATCCAAGGACCTGTGTGGTCCAGGAAGTGTGTGTGTGTGTGTGTGTGTGTGTGTGTGTGTGTGTGTGATTTTAAGGAAGGGACTTGAATGAATAGAAGTATCGAGCTGGGCTTCACACAGCCACGTGATGAGCATAACTCCCATGGGCTTTCTAATTCTTCACATTAAAGTTGAAAAGATTCTTCCTCAGTGTTGAGGAAATTATGGAAATATTCTTTCTCTATTTTATTGAGGCCGGTCCTATCTCTGTTTTCATGTAATGTCCACATCCACCTCTCTCTACCTCATGCCCTTTCCCAAGCTCCTCTCCCACCCCTTTCTACAGTGCTTGGTGCATTGATTCCCATTCTGTGGTGGAGTCTGTGATTCTGTCTCCACTTCTGGTCCTTATTTTCTGAATTAAGGATATTTTAGGATTTTTCTATTAAAAATTAACTGTAATAATCACAGAAGTATTAGCATAAATTGGACAAATGTTCTATTAGAAGACAAACTACCTCCTTGGAAAAGAATTTCTTTGTAAATAACATTAACATGTTGGCTATTTTTTTGTATTTTACCTTTTGAGAACAACTCAGAAAGGGTCATAGCTTAATATTCCTGTGGCCAAATTAAGTAATGAGTTCTATGAAATGTACATACTTAAAAAAAAGAAGTCTTCTTGACTTGAAGGCAAGGAGTCTTACCAATTAGACTTCTAAAAAAAATTCCATTAGATCATTTGTCACATATACTCAACCTTCCAAAGGATTTTCTGGATGGACCATCAGTATGCCAGGCACTGAGTGAGATAAAGAAGATCAAAAGAAGCATAAGACAGAACCTGAGAGCATGTAATCTAGGCAGAGAAGAAAAATCAAGACTTATTTATTCATAAATATTTTTGAGCACCTATTAAGTGTCATTGATGAACTAGGAATAAATCCTCCCTTCATTTGCAGAGATTAGAGTCCAGCCAAAGCAACATACTCAGAAAAAGAGAAAGACAAAAGCTTCTAAACATGACTCCTAGCCAACTTCAACATTTTATGCTAACACAAACATAGGGACAGAAAGAATAGTATGATGACTTTGTCATCCTATAGACAAACTTATTATATAGACAATTTATTTAAAACCAAATTCCTCACAAGATACTACTGAAGTCAGACATTTATAGAGAGATGTAGAACCAGAATATGATTGTCAGAACATCCAATATGAATGACTCAATAAGTATATATCAGTGTTTAGGAAATTCGTGTGGTCTATGACTGGGAATCTCCCCATCAACTAATAAGTCTCTTCCTTACAATAATTACATATAAAGGTGCTGACTGATGAATGAGATAAATTATTAAAGACTGGACTGTGTCCTTCCAAAATTCATACAGTGAAGTTCTTACACTCAATGTTGACTATATTTGGAGACACGACTTTTATCGAGGAAATTCAGGTTGAGCAGGACTATAAGGGAGAAGCCCTAATCCAAAAGGACTGGGGGTCTTTGGGAAGAAGAAGAGATGCCAGTGCTCTGTGTATGCATCGAGCAAAGGCCATATGAAGACACAGTGAGAAGGTGACCATCTGCAAGCCAGGAAGAAAGCTCTCACGAGGAACTGTATTGGCTGACATCTTGATCTCAGATTTTTTGTCCTCAGAACTGTGAGAAATACATTGCTGATGTTTAAGCCACTGAGCCTGTTGTAGTCTGTGATGGCAGACTCACAGAAAAATAAACTAATAATTATTGAGTTCCTGTTATGTACCAGAATCTGTGCATCTTAACAATCAGTATTTATAGAATACTTAGAAATCAAAATATTCTTAGGGCATTACCTTCTTTTGCATAGTTCAAGATGGCTTGCCACCATGTCCACATCGCAACTACAAGATGAGAAGAGGAAAGGGAACAACCCTTCTCTTGAAGTCTCCACCAGGAAAGAGCACATTATATTTACTTGCATCCTGTGAGGAGAACATAATCACATAGCTACCCTCAACTACAAAGGAAGTTGAGAAATGCAGTCTTTATTTTCTTTCCAAATCAGAAATTCTACTACTATGAAAGAAGGAAAGAATGCATATTGAGTGACACCAATCATTCTTTCCTATACCCACACCGTCACATGGACTTTTCCTGAGGAAAATATTTAATGTTTACAACCCTGCTGCTAGGCTTCACCTTAGATCCTCTGATTAAGCCTTTGGATAATGTTACCACTTAGTTGGGGCTCATATTTTCTATATGTCTTAGTTACTGACTCTTACTGCAATGAAGCCAGCACATCCTTTTGTTGATTAACCCCAGTTGTTTATTGTCCTTATAATGGAAGAAACACAAATTTTCCTGATAGCCATAAAAGCAAAGTGATTTGCTTAAGGCTTCACATAGGTAGTAAATAGAATAACTGGGATATGAATCAAGATTTTGGCATTCCAAGTGCAGTTTTGTTCCCACTTAACTACCAGATGATTTAAAAGTGCCTCCTAAAACACTTTAAGATTTACAAACGAACTAGTCTCTACATAATAGAAGATATCAGGTAGACAAGTTGGATGGGGAAGACCAACCTGAACGAATAGGAAGAAATTCATGTTTTCTTTTTTTTGTTTTCTTTATTTTATTTCATTATTTCTTTTTTCTTAAATAATTTGGTTTCTGATCACTAATATTCCATGATGTGAATGTATCATGTCTTACTAAATCCTGTTACTGTCTATTTAGATTGTTTTCATTCTTTCTCACTACTGTTATAAACCACACTGCATTAAACCTAACGGTGTATAAATATTTATATAGGGTGGAGAGTTCAAAAGTTTTTCAACACATTTTTAAAGTGTATTGACTGTCTTTGGCAATATTGCCAAGCTTCTGTCCAAAAAGACTTACTGATATTTACTTCCATCAACAATACATGGCAATAAGGATTGAGGTCTTAGACTGGGTTCTCTGGAAGCAGACCTGATAGGAAGATCCTGGTGTAAGTGATTGATTCAGCAAGTGCTTCCAGAGGAGGTCAGTCAGAAAGTGATCAACAGAACAGGGAAAGGAAGGAAGCCAGGTGTGCTGTCAAGCAAAGTGCTACAGAGCTTAGGCTTCAACACAATCCCTTGGGAGAATTCTCAAGAATAAAGTAAGCCTCAGGATTGTCCCAAATGGAGGCAAGGAAGCTGGACTTTCACATTCCAATGTCTGTTAGTCATTTGTCACAGGCCAGTTTGGGGGAGACCCAAGTGCCAAGCATATATGTTTCACAGTAAAGCAGTTCAAGTAGCCTGAGGGCAGTCTTCCAAAAAAGAGCTTCAAGTTCCAGATATTAAAAGCACACGGAAGTCTGGGCGCCTGGGTGGCTCAGTCAGTTAAGTATCTGCCTTCCAGTCAGGTCATGATCCCAGGGTCCTGGGATGGAACCTTGCATTGGGCTCCCTGCTCAGCAGGGAATCTGCTTCTCTCTCTCCTTCTGCAACTCCCTCTGCTCAAGCTCTCTCTTGCTCTCTTCTTAAATAAACAAACTCTTAAAAAAAAATCAAGCACACAGAAGTCATTGGTAGAGGCACTGTTGGTTATATACAGAAAGTATCATAAGAAACGTGAGAGGATCTGAGCAAAGCATTAATATCTTCTGTTACAGTCTACCCCTTGCCCTGCTCAACCCTCTCACATTTCCTATTCATTCCATTCTAGTAAAAATTCTTGAAGGTGACAGTGACTCAAAATTTCTGAGCAAAGATTGTAAGTTTGAGAGTTAGTTGAACAAGCTACAGTCTCTAGGTTTGCAGTTGTTCCCAAAGTGATGGCATCTTATTATCTCCCTCTTCTACCACCTATTCTAGATTTTTCTCATCCACTACTGAAATTAACCATAATGCGAAGCACTACTGTCCAGCACATTCTTCATTGCCTTAGTGAAGGAACTTCCCTCTAGGCCTTATGCGGAATGGTCATGCTATAAGCTCTAAATCTTTTGATCCTTTTCTCAATACTCTGCCAGGTCATTATTTGTTCCAAGCTTCTAGGAGCTATTCCAGTGGCATATTGGGACCAGCTCCAGGTGTTCATGCCAGAGTGTTAAATACTGAGTCACAGGAAAGAGTCCCTGGAATAATAAACTCTCCCTTATCCACCATCTTGGTCTGGCCTCTTCAATATCTACTTCAAGGCATCCTTCTCCTAGAAACCTGAGAATACATATTACCCATGTCCTACAGATCTTCTAGCAAATAAGTTCTTCTTCCATTAATAAAACCCAAATTTCCTCAGTTAAGTCATGTTGAGGCTAGTTATTTATCTACTGGTAGGAAGAAAGGTCAGGAAGAAAGGTAAAGGGAGATCACAAGGGTAGCAGATATTATTTTTCAATGCATCTGTCTTGTTCAAGCCTTTGAATAATCTCCAAGCATGAAGGGGAAGATTATCCTCTATACAGCAAGAGATGACAATATTGCAGGTCCAGAGGATTCAGTAGACTCTAGATCATATCCACTCAGATGTACCTATCTTGAATTTCATTGTTCCTCTCCTTCCTTATTAGGACTCTGATTTCGGTGTTGGGTATTTGCTAGGGTCCTTAAGTTCAGTCTTTTCTTAAATTTTATTACTCCATTAATAGAGCCCAGTGCCTGGTCTTCAGCATTCTTTTTCTTCTGCCTGAAAGATGTGAAGGCCTCTTTAAGCACTCTTAAAGGACACCTGGGTGACTCAGTGGGTTAAGTGTCTGCCTTCAGCTCAGGTCATGATCCTAGGGTCCTGGAATAGGGTCCCATGTTGGGTTCCCTGCTTAGCAGGGAGTCAGATTCTCTGCCCCTTCTCTGGCTCATGCATTCTCTCTCTCAAATAAATGAAATCTTTTTAAAAAATAAAGACTCTTAAAGTTCTTCTGGCTTTCCTACTGTATCTTAAGTTGGTAATTGACTGCCCTCATCCTATATTCATCTCTCTTTGATGCATTAACAGCATTCAACAAACCATCAACAACTTTCACAGTTCTCGTAATCACAATTTTTCTCATATCTTTTTAAATGAAAGTGATGCTGTATGAGTCAGAGCCTCCTTGCCCTCTGTATGCCAGTCCAAACTAAAATAGGTGAAAATCTTAGTAACTGCATGCTAATGCCAAGAAGATACTATTCCACCTAGCACCAATAAAAGGGCCTTTGTTTTCAAGTGGCCATTGATTAGCTAATTCCAGAGTCTGGTCCCCAGAGTCTGCTATGTTGGACCACTGTTGGTACCAGCCATCCTAGGGGAATTCTGCAGAAGTGGTCCCTGAGATGAGGGTTTGTATGCAAACAATTTAAAAAAATGCTCCCAGGAAGACTAGTAAAAAAGCAGGGAAGGCAGGACAAGAAAAGGAGGAAAAAATATAACTATTTGAATTTTACCATTGCTTGATGTAAGGAGACAGTAAATACTGCCTAAAGATATAAGATTTATTGTATTTTATACATTTTAGCTGTAAATTATATCACTAGAAGATTAAAAATAGAATACAGACACGCAGGGGGAAACATATTTAAAAAGAACATAGAAAACATAGAAACACAATGAAAGGTTTGAAAAGGGATAAAAATAACAGAAATGTAACATAAAACTAAAAAGGATATTTCATATCAATAAATATAAATGGTGTATGATTTCCTATTAAAAGATAAAGGCTCTCTGGGGCATCTGGGTGGCTCAGTGTGTTAATTAAAGCCTCTGCCTTCAGCTCAGGTCATGATCCCAGGGTCCTGGGATAGAGCCCAGAATTAGGCTCTCTGCTCAGCGTGGAGCCTGCTTCCTCCTCTCTGCCTGCCTTTCAGCCTACTTGTGATCTCTGTCTGTCAAATAAATAAATAAAATCTTAAAAAAAAAAAAAAAGATAAAGGCTCTCAAATTGTACCCAATGTAAAATCCAACCATATAATATATAAACACACACTTAAAACAGATTGACAAAAAAAAAAAAATTTGAAAATGAAAGAATTTAAGTATACCTGGGTGGCTCAATTGGTTAAGTGACCCTTGATTTCTGCTCAGGTCATGATCTCAGGGTCTTAAAATCAAGCTCTGCATTGGGATCCACACTCAGTGGGGATTCTGCTAGAGGATTAGCTCTCTTCCTCTGCCCCTTCCCCTACTCCTATGCTCTGTCTGTCTCTCTTTTTAAAATAAATAAATGAATATTTTAAAAGAAAAAGAAAATTTAAAAATTTACAAAGGTTTACCATACAAATAAAAAGTGCACTGGATAGGACATAAATTAGTTTTCAATCACATGAAAAGATCCCACGCTCATAATAAGAACAATTCAAAATAAAACAATTCTAGAAGGGGCTGTTCACCTATCAAATTAGTAGAAATCAAAAGTCAGATAGCACACTGGTTGTTGGAGATGAGAGCAAACAGGCAATCCCATACATGGCTGGTATGACTGTAAATTAACCCAGCATTTATGGAGTGGTAACTTAATAGTACCTATTGAAATTACAAATCTATTCGCTCAATGATATAGCAATATCAGTTTGACAAATTTATCCTAAAGCAATCCTCACACATATGTATAAGGATATTCAATGCAGTACTGTCTGTAAGAGCAAATATTTGAAAGTAATCCAATATGTCCATTAACCAAATCTATGAAGTCATTAAAAATAAAAATGTAGCTTTCTCTGTATGTGTATGTAATGAGTTCCAAGAGTAAGAGGAGAGGAGAGTCTCCCTCTCAAGGGTCTATGCTAGCCTACATGTTGCCATTGTGCAAATTAGAAAAAGATGCCATCTTCTTCTGCATGGCCACAGCCTTTGTATAGCCCATGGTCTGCCAATGGAGCAGAAGAGAATTTTAGCCATACTTGTCCCTCAACCACATACCCTTATGAAGACCAGAGTCATATGTGGCCATCCTGGTTCCAAAGCAAAAACCTACATTCCTGGGGCACGTGGGTGGCTCAATCGATTAGGCTTCTGCCTTTGGCTCAGGTCATGATCTCAGGGTCCTGGGATTGAGCCCCATGTTGGGCTCCAACCCTGTGTTGGGCTCCCTACTCAGCGGAGAGCCTGCTTCCCCCTCTCTCTCTGCCTGCCTCTCTGCCTACTTGTGATCTTTCTCTATCTCTCTCTGTCAAATAAATAAATAAATAAATAAGTCTTAAAAAAGAAACAACAACTGCATTATTTTTTAATATGGCATTTAAGAAAAAGGAACATCACACTTTCATTCCTATTCTTTTAGTAGATAGACGTACTATCAAACAATTACCTGAGAAGGAATAATGGCTTGAAAATATCTTAATGTAATCCACAAGGAAAATAATAACTGCAGGATCATTAAGGCTTAATCATCTAGTGGAAGGAGTAGCATTTTATATACCAGATGATCTTAATTTGTTTTCTGAATTGGATTAATTGATTAGTTAATTTAGTGCTTAACACCACTTGTTACCTTTGAACTGCAACACTAAAACTTTAAATGACTAAAGTTTGTAAACAATGAATTTGAAGATGGACCATAAGGACACAGGTTTACTTTCAAATGAATATTATGACATAAATTTCTATCATCCTAATAGAGTCATATATGTAAAACATTTAAAAATTCAAGTCAATTATCTACAAGTTTGATCCCTATCATGCTCAGATATGGCTTGTATTAAAGCTCTTAAAACAAATACCAAAATTTCAGTAACATAACATAATATCTCAATGCAGTTGTTCCTGGTTGGCTGGTAGTTTTCCCCTTGAGAGAGCTCGATGCACAGATTCTTTTCATCTTGTGCACATAGTGACCTTGAGCCTTGGAATCCTCTACATGTACCTGATAGAAAAGGAAAGAAAGAATAGAGAGTCTTGCCTCTTAAAAGCCTCAGACAGGAAGTGACCAATATCACTTCCTTCTTATTACATTGGTGAGATCTAGTCTTATGGCCACACCAAAATACAAAGGCCTCTAGAAATGTCTGTGGGCCCCACAGCGGTCAATCAGAAAAAAAGCCTATACCAGGAAAAGGGGAGCATGAATTTTTGAACAGCTAAATATCTCTGCCACAGAGTTGGACCTTGTAGGGCAATTTCTAACTGAATTACCCTGAATTTGAGCACTTGCCTTTACAGGAACCCAAGAGTGGCCTATACATGGAATGAAAGATCTGAACTGAATAAAATACCTGATGATTCTTCAAAAAAACCTGCCTCCATGTGTAGTCTACTTCTCATTGATTTTTTTCAACCCACTTCTACCTGACATTTATTCTCAAAATTTCACCCAGCAGTATTGGTCAAAAAAATATTGAGCACTTCCACAAACTCAACTGGCATTTTTTGATCTTTATGTTGGTGGACCTTCACTTAGTGACACGGGTGACTGCTTCCTCTTTCACAGTATTCTCGCCTTTGTCGGTACTTGCCTCTTCTTCTCCTATTTCTTCTGGACATTTCACCTCATACCTCAACCTGGATTTACTTTTCTAATGTTCCTTAACTGTTTGTGTTCCAAAAAGATTAATCCTGACTCAATACTTCCTTTCCCAAACCTTCCTTGAACGATCATATCCTCCTGTGATTAGAACCACTACCTGAATGCAGTTAGTGCTCGCACTTGTATCTCTAGACATTATCTGTAACCTGAGCTTCAGACTGACCTTCCACACTGAACATTTTTCTGGACATCATGCAAAGGCATTTACTCCGTTAGTCCAAGTATACCTTTTTCTAAATTTCCTTCTCCTCCATTATTTGTCTCAAAAACGAGACACTATCCACCCAGTTATATAAACTAATAACCTAAAATTCATGCTTGACCATATTTTATTTCAACCCTACTTAATATCATACTTAATTGTGATATTATTAATCATAATTAATATGATTAAATAATCATGGTTAATATGATTAATTAATCATAAGTATGGCTGGCTTATTTTACCTCCTACATGTATTTCAAATCTATTCCTTCCTATTCATTTCCTATTATTATTGTCTTAAATTGAAAACTTCAAAATTTCTCCTCCGAATTACTGAAATCACCTTATTTTGGGTCTTCTGCTATAGCGCCCCTCTCTTTAGATTTTATACCTTGGTTAATAATGATTCCATCCCAGACCTAGTGGCTCAAAACACTGGGTCATGATGCCTAATTTAAGATTGTAGAGAAGACCCTAAGTAATTTTATTACCGGCCAATTTGGAAAATTATTGCCCTAGAATAAGTTCTACCCAAGTAGTGGGTCATATGGCAACCTTTGTATATTTTCAGGTCTTTATATATTGTCAGTGAGTTTTCAAAGCCTTGAAAACAACAAATGAGTGACATTGAGGCTCTGACATGATAAGTCTAGTTACTTCAACAGCTTCAAGTTCAATTCAATTATCATCACTACAGAGTGACTGTGAATTGGAGAAACCCTTGGGTCACACTGTGCAGTTTATATACCCCTGTGCAGAGTATTAGGTCACAGACATTTTTTGTCAGTTCACGTCAGGCAAATGTTAGGGGATGAATCAATGTATTGGCAAACTAACAAGTTTAACAAGTATAACCTCAGTTGCTGGGCTATGAATGCCATCACTTAATAGAGAGCAGAATGGGAAATAAATGAGTGTGTATCAGGGTTTCTTGGATTCTTAGACTGGCTGCCTTACGATAAAGTGCATTTGTTGGAAGGATATTGGAGAACTCATTAAATGTGTTGGAGGTAGGGAAAAAAGCTGGTCAATGAGCAGAAACCAGGGAAGCTCAGAGGTTAGAAAGCATGAAACTGAGTGATCATCTCATTAGCAGAAACAGGCTGGTCAGGACACTTGCCACCACCACTGCTCAAGGAAAGACCTCCAGGAGCTCATTTTGGCCTCATCTACCCTGCTTAACATTCAAAGATCTCAGACAGAGTATCTAACTGGTCAGACTTAGGTCACTGCCAGCCCCCTTGATGATGCCAGTGCTAGGCAGAGGGTGGATACAGGTCCCCAAATTAGGACTGGTCACAATAAAGAAGAGCTCACGTTCCACAAAGATCTCAGGGTGCTGTCAAGGAGAGAGATTAAATACTAACTAATAGCCCTTGCCAGGCACATAAGGAGAAATGAAGGCGAGAAAGAAAGAGGACGAGGAAACAAAAGATTGAGGAAGGGAGCAAAATAGTAGGTCCCAGCTCACACAAACAGCCAAGTTGGAATTTTATTTTGCTTTGCTTTGTTTTTACTACTTTTTAAATTAATCGAAATAAAATCTCTTAAGGACCTGATAACAATACATCTGGTCCTAATAATTCTAGAAATCTCTATTTATAGACATTGAATGTGTTGTTGAAATTAAACATAATGCATGAACCAAATTTCAAGATAGGTTTAGAGTTTGCTTTTTCAATAAAGTATACCACAAAGGGAATAAAGAAATTCTTTCCTCAAATTAATGGTGAATTCTTTTGTCATGAGAATAGGAGTTTATATTCATTTCGGTGAAAGCACATAAATTGTTCTCGACAAGAAAAACAAAACTAGCCCAAGGCAGTATTTTCATTATAGAAAAAGGCACATGTCCATGAATATCTAGTTTAATATTAACAAAAGTCATTCAATTAGCTATGCATGTGCCATTGTTATGAATATTTATTCATGTCTCAGCTAAGTAACACTGATATCTTTTATTCACTGGTTCAGAGATTCAGATGTTATAAACATTACCCTTCTTGCCCTGGTGTGACATACAAGGATTTGAATCCAAAAAAAGACCTGACACTTCCCAGCACTGGAAATGCAAATTTCTTTGGAACTTTCAACTTTATGTTAAGAAAATTGCCTTTGTTTTGTGCTGATTTTATTTCTTCTCTAAAATCATTAAAAGGGGGGAAAGTACTGATACACGAATATTTCTTCTGTAATAATAATTTTTTAAGAAATAAAAAATGGTTTTCTTTTCCTGGTCTTCGGCCGTAGCTCTAGGTGGCCAAAGGGGAATGTGAGCAGGGATATTTTAGAGCAGGGAGGAATAAAAGCCCTGATACACAAACTATCCCACCACCACTCCCTAGTCTATGATAGATTTGCTAATCAATTAGGATGCTCTTTCCTGCTAAACCCAGATACAGTGGTTTCTATATCCTAAACTCAACTCTTAAGCATGTGATTTTGATCCACAGGACTTGTCTTGTAAAATGAAACATACTTTCCATTCATAATTTAGGCCAATTCAATTTATTGAGGGAAAAAACAAACAAGTCTTTGCGTATAGCCCTATTCAGGAGATGTACAGTAGCACCAATGACTTGATGGTCTCAGTTTTCACCACTTGGAAAGTTTCATGCTGTCCAACCATTAGTGACTTTGAATTTCATATTTTTCCTTCTCCCTTAAACCTTGACTTTTTCACCTACCGCCATGGCGTTATCTCAACTCCTGCATCCTTTCCATTCTGGGTTTTTATTCTCCCTCCTGATAGCCAGTCATTTCTTACTGTAGCAGCTTCTGTACTAGGAGTGGGACACACACACACATACACACACAAGTTATTTACATGTGTTCCAGAAAACTCTGGCTCAGAAAAGAAAATAAAAAGTTTTCTAAAATAAATATATGTATTATCTGCAGATTTCAGTGGTCTAAGATTGATCTATTCTCTACCCCTTAAATACATTATATTCTCTACCTATCATTAAATTATTAAGTTTAATAAATTTACAAAGTTTTGTTTCATAAACACACTAGAAATAATCTAGCAAAGATATTTTTATGTTCCAGCACATGTACCATCTTCCTTGATTTGCCAGTAAGAAAAGCTACTGGGGCTCCTGGGGGGCTCAGCTGGTTAAACATCTGCCTTCAGCTCAGGTCATGATCCCAGGGACCTGGGATTGAGCCGCCTGTCTAGCTCCCTGCTTAGTGGGTAGCCTGCTTCTTCCCTCTGCCTGCCTCTCTACATACTTGTTCTCTCTCTCTGTCAAATAAGTAAATAAAATCTTATATATATAAAAAAGAAATACTATCAAATAAAAGAAGTCTTCAAGGTGGCTGAAATCTACTCTAGTTAGGTCCAAACACCGCCTTCCTTCTTTACCTCATCAATTCCTATCTGTCTATATTTCTATTTCAGATATCGTTCAAGGGTCACTTCCTCAAGGAAGCTTTCCTTCTTTGACCTCCTAGTTTAACATCTTTTTGTCATTAGTGACTAGTGACTAGTGCATAAACTAACATTCTTTTATTCACCTCAGTTTATGTGCACATATTTATTGTTGCCATATTTTTCTGTTAATATCCATTTCTACTATGAGACTGTAAATTCCATGAGGTTAGGAGCTGTACCTTCATTTGCTTCATGTTATCTGCCCAGGGTCTGGCACAGGGTGTGACCTATACCAGTGGCTCAATAACTAATGGTTGAATACATTAAGTATTCAACTTTCAAGCCATGGATGATTAATGATAGTTTGATATGGCATATGTACTAAGTGAATTTGCAGACTGCAGGAGAAAATAGCTTAACCCAAAGGAATCTCCAATGGAAAATTTCCACCATCTGTGACAGAACAGGGAGAACACTTCTCCTGAGTAGGAGGCAAAGTTCTTTCCAATCAGCCTTCAGTGGATGCACGTAAGGGGCTCCTTAGCTCTCTCAACAGATTATCTAGGATAGCTGCTTGCTTTCCCAGAGTGCTTCTAATTCCAGCTCCATCTCTGTGAATGTGGATGTTCATCTTCCTCTGAATGTCCCCTCGAGAGCCTCAGCAGGTTGGTGGGTTTACAGCAAGCCACTGGGTTTGGGTTAGGATGTAACAGAAGCTATGGTAGAGTAATGTTTTCCTGGCCTAGGTCTCCAAGTGACCTGGGGAGCACAGGAGTCTTAGGAATGTCAGGGTCCCTCACAACCTACATTTATTTATTTATTTCTCTCTTTCTTTATTACTTTTTTCTTTCTTTCTTTCTCTCTCTCTCTCTCTCTTTCTTTCTTCCTTTTTTTTTTTTTTAAATTTGGGTCAACATCATAAAGGTGACTGAAATTGCTGTCCTCAGTTGGTATGGAATTAAGGAGAGGCTTTGGTTCTTATAACCACTGAAGTCTTAATTAAGTCAAATGTGGGAACTCATGACCTCCCGTGTAGCTTGAGATCTAATGTTCAAATTACATCACTGTGGTGGGCCTGGTTCTGAAGTCTCCACTTCTCACCACAAGACACTTGATCCTCTAGAGAGGTCAGTAGACAGCCCTGTCTCTTACAAAGGCAGAGGCCAAATCCTCCATGGACATTCCTTCCCTTCTGATTGTCTGATTAGACAGGAGGGATACAATTTTTGAACTTTGGGAAAATGTTAAAATATCTTAAATATCTCGAAAACATTGTATCTTAAATATCTTAATAATCTTAAAAATCTTAAAAATCTGTAACTTAAAATATCTCGACACATTGTGAAGGGCAAGTTATCAACTTCTTGGAAAATGGATGGTCTTACCTATTTCTTATGACCTGACCTCAGTGCCAGATGTTGGTACTAAGTAAAAATTGTTCTTGTTCACTGGTTGTTTTGTGGATGAATTGAATTGACATCATTACTCTGGGGGTAAATAGGACTTGAGATTAGTGTTTCCTTGAGGTGGTGGTCAGAGGACTATATCAGAATCACCAAGTGTTCAACAAGAGCAGATCACCAAGCTGCACCACCCAAACATGAGGGTTCAGTGTGTTTGGGGCAGGGCTCTGAAAGGAGTAATTTACAGTTTCTCTGTGTGAGTCACCACATTTCATCAGATATAAAAACACCTCATTATGGTAGGAGCATTATTTTGCCTATCTCTGAGAAAGAAAAAAAATATCAGTTAAACCGTGCCCTATGACTTATGATGTCATTGATCATCAATGATCAATGATCAAGCTACATCCCAGCTTCTGAGCTGTGACCATGTACAAATGTGACAACATGGTCTTAGAGCATTTGGAGTGACCCTGAGGCAAGAGTGATGTTGGGGTTAATCAGGAAGTAACAACACAGAGGCCAGAGGAGGAGAAGGATAGCAAATAGGTAAGTGCATACTATAATTCTGAGAAAAACTTGCAGATGGTGCCTATCTATCAATAAATAAGGCTGCAGATTGCTCATGTGAATCTATTTTTTTTTCAAAACTCTGAACACCAAATCAAACAAGCTTTTAGTTTGATTTAGAAATTTATTTTGTTACAAGCATAATGAAAGTAAAATAGCTAACCATATGTTGTTACTCATTTAGATGTCTTTTTTTGTACCCAAAAAAATGTGACAGTCTTATAGCCTATATAAACAGGAAGTGATACTGATAGAAATGGGTAAGTGGCTCTAGTGACGTGGTTCTGTCAACCCACGTAGACTTGGGTAGTTGCTCCTTTATCCGCTCTGTCCAGTAGAAATATAATGTGAGCCATAAGGGAGACCTTAAATTTTCTAGCAGCCCTATTTAAAGACATTAAAGAAAACAGATGAAATTGATTTCAATAACATATTTTATTTAATTCAACATATCAAAAATATTGTCATTTCAACATCTAGTCGATACAATAATAATGAATGCAATATTTCACTTTTTTTTAGTGTCTTCAAACTTGGGTGTGCATTTTACACTCGAATCATGTATCAATTTTGACTAGCCACATTTCCAGTGCTCAGTGGCCACATGTAGCCACCACACTGGACAGTGTAACTTTACATTCTCTCTGGCAGTTTACGTATCTTTAGGTGAGAAGGATATCCATCCCTTCATAATTACTTCATGGCAGTGTGGTGGGGAATGTTGTTGGCACAGATACTGAATTCCCTTAGAGGAAAGACTTCTGTACCATTTCTTATTATTATAGTATAAACATAGACACAAAATAAATGTGCTAATGTGCTAATGAAAATGGAGCTTGTGTATATACCTTTCATTCAAAAACAACTTATCTTACTTTAATATAGCTTTATGTATTCATATACATATTTACTTGTAGGCACTTGTATGTATGTCAGTCTCAAATTCAGATTCAAATTTTTTTAGAGAGGGAAGGAAGAGAGGAGGGGCATGGGGAGAGGGAGAGAGAGAATCCCAAGAAGGATCCATGCCCAGCATGGAGCCCAACCCAGGGCTTGATCTCCCAACCCTGAGATCATGACCTGAGCCAAAATCAAGAGTTGGATGGTTAACTGACTTAGCCACCCCGGTGCCCCCAGGTTCAGCTTTTGCTCATAGAAGACTGAATCGGTAGCTGAAATTTAAGGGGATACAAAGAACTGTAAGACACAGTCTCCACTCTCCAGGAATTTACACTATACTTAGAGAGAAATTTATGAGGCCCAATCAACTTCTGCACGCTGAAATTCCATGATGTTAAAATATAACATGAGAGGCTCAGTAGGTTAAGCCTCTGCCTTCCGCTTAGGTCATGATCTCGGGGTCCTGGGATCGAGCCCCGAATCAGGTTCTCTGCTCAGTGGGGAGCTTGTTTCTCCCTCTCTCTCTGCTTGTCTCTCTACCTACTTGTGATCTCTCTGTCAAATAAATAAAAAAATCTTTTAAAAAAATGAGAAAAGCAGGGTATTAACTGGGTTTTATATATCCTTTTGGCAGGGAGGAATTTTCATTGCAATAAGTTCATGTAAGGGGATACCCTGAATCTTATTGAGTATCAATTCTGATGCCATAGAATTTTGATTCCTCAGAGGATTTCAAAGCACCTCATGGCACCATTAAAACACCTCTTGCTGGTTATCATGTTAGTTTTTATATTGATTCTTTTTTTAAAAATTAAAAAAAATTAATTCCACTATGATTAACATATACTGTTTTATTAGTTTCTGATGTACAATATAGTGATTCAATAATTTTATACATTGCTCAGGGTTCATCATAAGTGTACTCTTTTTTCTTTTAAGAGGTGGGGAAGGTGGGGCACCTGGATGGTGTTAAGTGGGTTAAGTCTCTGCCTTTGGCTCAGATCATGATCTCAGGGTCCTGGGATCGAGCCCTCTGTCAGGCTCTCTGCTCAGCAGGGAGCCTGCTTCCCCTCACTCTCTCTGTCTACTTGTGATCTCTGTCTGTCAAATAAATAAATAAAATATTTTTTAAAAGAAAAGAAAAAGAGGTGGGGAAGGGCAGAGAGAGAAGGAGAGAGAGAATCTTAAGCAAGCTGCTCTGCCCAGCATGGGGCCTGATGTGGGGCTCAATCTCACAATCCTGAACCCTGAGATCATGACTGGGGCTGATGCCTAAGCGACTGAGCCACCCAGGTGCTCCCATAAATACATTCTTAATCCCCTCCACCTGTTTCATCCATCCCCCCACCCACCTCCCCTCTATTAACCAGCAGAGTCTATTTTTTGCTTGTCTTTTTTCCCTATTCCTTTGCTTTCCTTCTTAAATTCCACATATTAGTGAAATTGTATATGTCTTTCTCTGACTGATTTATTTTACTTAATATTATATGCTCTAGATACATCCATGCTCTTGTAAATGGTTAGATTTCATTCTTTTTATGGCTCAGTAATATTCCATGGTGTGCATGTGTGTGTGTGTGTGTGTGTTTATCACATCTTCTTTATTCATCCATTTACCCATGGATACTTGGGCTGCTTCCATAATTTGGCTATTGTAAATAATGCTGCAATAAACATAGGGGTGCACAAATCTTTTTGAATTAGTATTTTCATATTCTTTGGGTAAATACCCAGGAGAGAGATTATTGGATCACATGGTAATTCTATGTTTATTTTTTTGAGGAACCTCCATGCTGTTTTCAGCAGTAGCTACGCCATCTTGATTCCTAATGCATCTATGTTTGTCCTCAGCGTGACACACTGCCAAAATATGGACTGATGGGTTGTCAAAGAAAAACACAATCAAATTTACTACTATGAACCACAAAAACCACCAAAGTCAAGCTGGAGTCTACATAAACATGTCTTAAATTGAATTTTTCCTTCAGAAGGATTTCCTAGGCAAAGGAGCAGGCAGCAGTCCCCAGGAAACCATGTTCTTAGACCCTGAGAGTGGGCTGCCCTGGGGCTGTTGTTCAGTGTCTCTCTTCCTTTGACCACCCCGCTAGGTTACTGTGAGATTTGTAGGTTCACAGTCTTTAGCGGGTTCTGCAAAATGCCCTGAATAGGAAAAGGAGAAGAAAATCCCGTTTATTTACTTGTTTCGATTTAATACCAGGTTAAGAAATCCCGCTTGAGAGTGAAACTCTGTTTTCTGAGCTAATCAGTCAAACAAATGGGAGTATGAGAAACCAAACAGAGAAATGCCATGACAAAATATCAAAGATTAAAAGCCCATTTTATTTTAGTTCTTTTGAATCCACTTGCGCTCATTAGTCTTTGATTTTATATCCTTCTCCAAAATTGCCTCATGTCTGATGGTTCTGAGGAGAAAACAGAAAAGGTTCTTGGCATCTTATCAGAAGCCAGATTATTGGGGTGATTTACACCCTACCATAATGTTGGCTTAGAGATATGTATGTCTCCCATCCAGCTCATATAACCTTCCCTCTGACTTAAACTACAGGTAATCAATTCCATGGCAATAGAAAGAGACTTACCTATTTCTGGGGAAGGAATAGAACAAACAAATGTTTGGACAACCGCCGCTGTATGAATATACATGAGAAAGCAACAGCTAGTGTTATTCTACAGAAATGAATGAATGAATAAATAAATAGACTCTAAGCACTTTATTCTTCTCACATAATTTCTTCTCAGTGACATTATTGAACAGGTTGTTGAAAACAAACATCGTTAAATGAGAAAAGAGGAGCAGCCGCCTTTCGTATTCCCAGCTGCAACGTTTTCCAATGACGAATGCTCCCTAAATGGGATTGAGCTTTTTGAAAAGAAGTCAGAGAGAAATTTGCTGTGGCCCCCTGACCCCTGGTAAGCACATGTATCTTCACCTGTCACACAACACACTGGCACTTGCTTACTTTTCAGCAGAGACTATTGATTTTGCTTATTGGCTCCAGGCGAGTCCATAAAGAACAAATTACCAAGTCAGAGGTCCACAGTTAGCAATTGCTTGCATGATAACAGGGGCTTCACTCCACCCCCACCGTTCGCCATTAACATCCTCACAACCCTGGCCAGAGGAGAGAGCTGGATGAGAAGCCCAGGATGTGTTTTCAACTGCCCGTCAAGTACATGATGAATACGAGGGTTTCTGTAAGGCAGGAAATTACAGGAAGTGGGCACTAACCATAGAGGGTTGGTGAAGGTAGGTGTGCCCACACATGCACGCTGGAGCACACGTGCACACACACGCGTGCATGCACACACACACACACACACACATTTTGGGTGCTGAATGTGAAGCAAAAGCCTTAAAGGAGAGAAGAGAAGATCCTTTCTGGATCTAGAAAAGGGGCCATAGACTAGGCATTGGGCGCTGCTGTGAAATTGTCCTTTCTCCAGGCTTAAAGTACAAACATGTAGGTTGATACAGGTATGTTTTGGTTTGAAGGCAATTTCTCAAGATAACTGCCAGGCCAAAGAATCTATGATTTTTCTTATAGACATTTAAGAATGGCAGAACATGTTTCCCCTATAAATTGAACAAAGCCTGTGGGTTGAACCTTTAAATAAATAAACCAAAATAAGATGGGAAGCAATGAGATTCAAATCAACTTGAACCTGGTAATGTGGCTGTTCTCCCATCAATTCATTTCTAGCAATCACCAACTGGATCGAGCAGGTGGGGAGCTGAAATTATTGTGTGAACTTCTCAAAACTACTTTCTCATGTGACAGTTTTCTTCAGGCTTATGGTCCAAGATTTGATGGTCAAATAACACCCCCAAAATTGGGGAAAATTAGTGAATGCTACTTAAGATAAGTAGAGAATCTGACGTTTTTTGGCCTGAAAATTATAGTCTAATTCCAAAGCCTAAGCACCAAGACACTAACAATGAAAATAAGGAAACATAGGATTTAAAAAAATACATGTCCTAAAATTCATACATCACTCCCATAAATGAATCTCCTGGCATTTCTGTTTCTCCAGAGGGGAGATGCTAGAGAGACAAGCCATGTACTAGAGGTCCAAAATTATTGATGGGTGTGGAGATGGAGAGTGGCCTCACTTAGTGTTTTCATGGAGCTTGATCGGGAAAATAAATATTTGAGAAATATATCTGAAAGTTATCACTAGGTCATGTTGACCACACAGATAACCAAGAATAAGAACTCTCGCAGGGCCCCAAGGTTGAGCTGTGAACTTCATTTCCACCTTGTTGCGTAAAAGATTCCGTTTGACTTTGCCACATATTTGCTGACAGTCATCTTCTATATTGGAGGGGATGCCATGCTAAGGAGACTGATCCGCGCACCTTAAATAGCTACACGGAAAGGAAAACTTCTAAATATGCTCTCCCACAAGGCAGGGGCTCTCACGAATATGATCGTGCATTAACATCACTTTGACGGAACTGCTGAGCTAGATCTCCATTTTAAATGAAAACTAAAATCCTGGTCACTTTATTTCTGATGACACCGTTGAGATTCCCAGGTAAACTCACCCCAGAGACAGTTTGCAAGAAATGTTTGGCTATGCAAATTATCTGCTAAAACAGATCTGGATGCAAAAGATTGCGGGAAGATTATGTGAGTTTGGAATGAAAATGACAAGTCCAGCTTGGAACTCAAGGTAGGAAGCATGGCGGAGGGTTATTGCCTGCCCTCTTAGGTACTATAAAACCCACAGAATGTTGAGCAAGGAAAAGTCTCAAACTTCAAAGCCAGACTTCTTATCCTCCCAGGATGCTCCCCTTAGCCTCCCTCCTATCCCCTTGGAACCCCGCAGCCCTCAAGCACATGGCCTTTCTGCACTGTCAGGTGGATGGAATAAGTTTGTCATCATCTTCAGCTAGGAGTAGCTGTGAACCGGTTTGGGGATTGAGAGAGGAGTTGGGACATTTATGATCTTCCACAGTGATCGCTGTTGCTAATTCTGCTGTGAAATATGTAGAGCATCTGGAGAGGGAATTCAATAAAGTGTGGCCAAAATAGCTCTCACTTTATGCCCTCGCTTCTGGCACCGTTTAAGACAGCACTGAGACAGATCATATGACCCTAGCCCTTGCAAGACCTCATCACTTTTCATGGGAGAACTGAAAAGTGCTGATCCTGGAGCGTTTATGCTGATGGAACACAGATAAAAATCTGCAGGTGTAACTTTTTAAAAATTTAGTACATGAAGCATAAAAAATATATCAGTACTGCTATACATCATCCAGACTCAACTTCAACACCATGTTGTAGACATAAAAACACTCATCAGGCTCTTTCAATGAGCAAGAATTCCTATAACAAATAAAAGGTTAAGGAGGGTCCTCATGTCATTTTTGAGGGATATCGAGTGTGGTATTTGCTCAGGATAACCTGAAGAGAACACATATTTTCAATATAAAGATATCAAACATTACTGACATGTATTGTCATCATCTAACTTTTCACTGGGTGAGAACTTGTTATCTAGGATGCTTAAAAGAAGTATTGAGGGAAGGAAAAAGGAAAGAATGAAGAAGATAGGTAATTCAGTAAGAACTAGAGATGAAAAATAGGTAAGCCATAGGTAAGAGGAAAATATGAATTCCTAACTAAAGAATGCCCTCCGGGAGCAGGTGTGGTGGAGCACTGAGGTTCCTCACCTATAAAGTGAGTTAAATGAGATCTTGAAGCCAATTCAAAACTCCTCCCTAAGAACTCAATCAAGAGAATGAAGGCTGGTCATACAAAGATAATTTTTATGCTTGAAAAGTACATAAATCCATTTTTTCCTAACTTAGAATGGCTTACAGTGAATCACAGATCTAGAATGAAATTGTATTGGACATATTTACCTGATTCCTGTGTCCCAAACAAATTCAAAGCACTTTAACAAACGTGTGCCATTCTATACTGGTTGAAAAGATGATGGTGATGTCTCCTCTAGAAACAGTATTGAATCAGAGTGGGCTGGCATTACCTGCTATCAAGTTTGGATTCTCAAATGGAAATGGTCAGCTCCTTCCACCTCCTCAAACTTAAAATGTCCCAAATTCATACTATCTTCAACCCCACTCCACAGTGCCAACATCATTGTCTTCCCTCAATTCCACTGCTCCATGAATGGGACAGCCACTATTTGAGATAGAAACATGGGAGTCAGTTCATGAACCTCCTGTTCCTTCTTTACCCTACATCTTCCGTCAAGGGGCCTCAGAAAATTTATACCTAAATAATCTGTCTTGAAATTTTCCTCTCTGCTCCCATTGTCTTAATATAAGCCCTCTTTGTGCCTCTCTGGATTACTGCCCCTCCTAACTTCCCAGCACTGTAACTCAAAACCCACCTCTCAATAAATTATCCTCACCCCTGCCAGAGAAATCTTGCTAAAAGAAAACCAGCTATGTTACTCAGCATTAAGGCTTTCAGTGGATCACTATTAGCCTTTGGAATCAAATCAAAATTCCTTAGGATGTCATGAAGGACACTTTACCATCTGACTTCTGCCTCCCTACTTAGCCTCATCTTCTTCTAAAGCCCTACATCTGCCCATATTCCAGTCCACTGCTTTGAGCTAAAGGAAATCCAACGATTCCTCTGCCTTGTTCCACCTGATTCCCTCAGCCCATTCCTTGAACTTCAACAATGAGCACAGAAAGAACATCGAACTAATAGACCAAAGAGTCTTAGCCTCAGTTTTAAAATAACACCCAGGCAGACCAAGTTTTTAGATTCCCTTAAAATGTGTCTTTCTCATAAACGTGACTCTTACAAACCAAATGTCCTTTGAGTTTTCAGATCATTATCTCTGTTATGGGCTCTGAAAATCTCATTCTGAAGGTCAGAGTTCAGTTTCCTTGAGAAAGGCTGACCCTGTCTTGTGTTTGAAGCCATGAATTGTATTAATTCAATAAAGGGAAAGTTGTGCGTAGGTCAACGAAGAAACTCTAGGACCTCCTAGAAATTAAAAAGATATCAGGTGGTATTTTAGGATTAGGTTTTCTACTATAGAATCTTACCAGGAATAGAGTAGGCTCTGGTCTAGGGTATCTGACTCCCTAGAAAACCACTGGACCATTTCAAAACAATGAAAAACTATCCCTAAAATTCTCAGTGATTTCATGTCTGTGAAGGAACTCCTCTAGTGTACCCCAACTTATCCTCCCCAAAGATATAACATTTATGATAGACTTAGAATTTTATGAAAGAGAATGTCCAACCTAACACACACTTAATAGCATACAACCATTTGTCTGTTGACACTTAAAGGATTAAAAAAGTGTATCTCTCTGAGTGGCACTGGATAGAGACTGATTTTGTGGTCCTTGAAGGGAAACACTGCTGAGTACACAGAGGAGAGAATTTTGTTTCTCTCCTCAAGAGCAGTGTTGAGAATATCTTTGCTTCTGTGACTCCCAGAGAAGCTTTATCATGTCCAGAAGAGCCAGAAAAGGAGAAGCAGGGTGATGGAATTGAAGCAGTCAAAACCAAATAAGACAAAGTAATGAAATGTTTGTGGATGCCTTTACTAATCTCTTGTAAGGTGCCTCGTTCAATCCTGAAGAAAAGTGAGAAAGACAGAATTTTACAAGTAACAAAATTAGCACCTAAGGGAACCATGAAATTTGTATGTATATATAAAAAGTCACTTCAAGAAAGAACTCTCTTATCTTTAAATTCAGTTTCAGTTGATTCAAATTCAGTTATTTCTTCACTCATTACCATCCATGCAGACTCAACTGAAATTTTATTCATGTTTTTCTGCTATTTGATCCCTGATTCAAACTGTGAATAATAGTTTTATCTCTATTATTACCAAATGACATGAAATTCCTAAAGTGATTGTTTAAGAAGCAAATATCCTATAAACATTTTTTCCAACTCTCAAGACAGATGTAAAACAACTTTTTTTATTCTGAAGCTTGAAAAATTTCCTAATGGATTATTAGTTTTACAGGAATTTTCAGAAGCAAATCCTCTGTGGTAAATTAACAGTTCAGAAAGTGTATGTAAGAGAAAAATCCTTACATTATATGGCTCTCTGCCAGGATCAGTGATGTTTTAATATGAAAGGACATCCCGTTTCCTTACTTGGTTGCTTTCCTTGGTTTAATCACAGAAACAAGCAAAGGATGGCCCCTTCTTGAGGTAATTCCTTGGTTACGGTTCAGCGCATCCCTGGGTCTTAAACTTAAGAAGTCCACTTAGAAGTCCTGCTCCTTCCTGCACTATAATTCATATCCTGCATCCTAAGGAATTTCTGCATGTAATTTATTGCTCCCACAGTTTTGAGTATCATAATCTGCCCTTACTCCACCGCTTTCCAATCTGTGAGTTCTCAAAACAGAACTGTAGGAACTTGTAATCATTAAAAACAGTCTTAATTCTAGAGTATACAAAGAATCTTCTTGAGAGACATCATTGCTTTGTATCCTTAGTTTAATATCTATCAAAGAAAAAAAAACCTACTGTGGTTGAAGGTTTACAAATATCTTAGACTCCTAGATACGAGATCTAGGAGACCTCTAGATATCCCTTAAAAGATCTAGGGGAGATCTAGGGGAACTTTGATTTATAAAAGTTTATAAAAGATCTAGGGGAACTTTGATTTATAAAAGCTTATAAAAGATCTAGGGGAACTTTGATTTATAAAAGTTTCCAAGTACTCCTCCCGTAGTATATTATCATTACTACTAACAATAGCTTAGACGGATTGAGTACTTTTTATGTGCAGAGCTGTATCTTGTTTAATCCTCATAGCAATTTTATAAAGTTGACACACTTACTATCCCTTATTTTTACAAATAAGAGTAGGTTTCCAGAGTGCTGCTAGTACATTATTACCAAGATTGTAAGTACCTATTAGCAAGTCACCATGTCTCCAGTGCTGACACTGAAGGAGGTCCTCAAGGGCTTTAGGCTTCTACCACCCACACAGTGTTTCGATAGTACTGCATCTCCCCTCACGTTTCCCAATCCCATGCAGATCGAACATTTCAGAAAATGTGATCCCTCTTGGATATCAATGTTCATGGTCTCTGTGGAGTAAGTACTTGACCTTAAAGAATAGTCTCTGTCTTTGGTGAACATGCCGGTCATAACATATGTTCAATATTGAAAACTGTTGATGCTTACCAAATAATGATGATTATTGTTGATTATAATGATAAAAGAGTAGACCCTATGATCAATAATCGTCTTAACTTTTAGCATTTCATGTCATTTATATCAAGCTTTTGTGATAAATATCAGTTAGCCATCATTATAGATAACTTCAGCTTGTCTATAGAAGAACTTGACTTCCTTTTCTTCCTTGAAGATTTATTTATTTGACAGAGAGAAAGAGAGAGAAAGCAAGCAGGGGGAGGGGCAGAGGGCATGAGTCCCAAGCAGACTCCCTATCTTGGGGCTTGATCTTATGATCCATAAGATCATGACCTGAGCCAAAACGATGAATAGGGCACCCAACTGACTGAGTCACTCAGGAGCCCCACATGTCTTCCTTTTCAGCATGCCCATAAGAGTCTCCGTACTGACGAGGATTCACAATCAGTTATGGAACAATTTCTCTTTGACCACTCATTGATACCCTTGCTGTATGCCCCGTCTGTTTGCCCAACCAATTAAGACTTCTGACCACAGAAATCTCTCATCCAATAGGCTTGTTTCACAAACTGGCTATTAACCTGCTTATATTGGTATTTAATGGAATAATCAGGGACCCAACACTTCCTTGAGCTGGTCTTACCTCTCCTGAACGTTTGAATCATAAGATCATAGGCAAGTTGGAGCTGGAAGGAAATTTTGGGATGATTTCCAGTTCCCACATTTTATAAAGAAATGGAACTCCAGACAGATCAAATGACTCATTCATGGACATACATGATCAGTAGTTCTAATTCATAGTTCATATACCGTGCCATTTTTTTTTCACACCATTTCATGATGGGTACTCTTAAAAAGAGAAATAAAATGTTCGTGGAATTGAGTAAATACAATGCATGGAGAGAGGCATCCTGCTTATGTATCTGTGAAAGGCAGGGTAACAAGACACCTGTGGAAAAGTGCCTCCCACTTATTCACAGACTCCACAGATATTGTACAAAGCATCCCACATCTGTTTTCTCTTTCAAAACACACAATCCCTCTGCAAAGTTTTACATAGAAGGATACAGAAGCTGGGAGAACGTAACTAACTTGGCTGAGTCAGAAGTAGTAAAAAGACTAACTGGATTTTTGAACTCAAATTTTCCTGACTCTAAGCTGGGTCCTTTTCAGTATATATAGCACATTGTTGGGCTTTTGAGACTAAGGAAGTGATTTATTGTTTTAAATTAGGGTGATGTGTTGAAAAATTATATTAGAAACTGAAAACTTGGTGCTCCTTTCCATTCCTGAAAGAGACTGCAAAATGAAGTGTATACTGGACAAGGGCTGTTGGCTCACTCATGGTGTGAGCATTCTGTGCCTTTTATTGTAGCTCTTTGGTATTTTAGGCCTATTGATCAGGTGATTTTTCTGACGAGGTACTTTATTTTATGCATTGTTTCAGTGTCCGGCTGTAACTCATTTCAGCAAAATGACATGCCTCTTCCCTGCCAAAGAGCACGTAATGTAACATGACTCATCAGAAAAGTAACATGACACATCAAAAATAAATGCTCATGACTAGAGATTTAGGTAGCTAATAAAGGCAAGAACACTGTATTATTCATGCCTAGATAATATTCACGGATAATTCAGTATGCCCAAACCCCTAAGGATGAGACTTCGAAGGCAAATACACTTTTTCTATGCACTTTGCTAAATCAAACCAGATGTGCTGCAAGATACATTTTTATCAGAAGCTTTACTTTATAAATAGGCTCCCCAGCCAGACTCATTTTCATCCTGTACACTGTCTTGGGTATTATAAGAAACGATCCATTTCAGAGGACTGAAGTTTCCCATCAGATTCCTCACTTTGAACCAGCCAGTTTTTGAAGGTCTCCCCCTCACTGCTTTCCTCAAAGCAAGGGTGGGAAGACATTGCTAAAGAGAAGCGGGAATCACTGATCGAACTCTTGCTTCATTGGGCTGGGGAATAAAGTGTATTTCAGTACAATAACAAATCGATTCCCACAAAGATGCACATTCATGGAGGCCCCTGACTTGTATGTCCTTTAACAGTTCTCTATAATTTCAATAGCTTCTAAAGTCCTGAATTACCCACAAAACCTGTGTACTTCCTTCCTTTTATTTGGACTTTTCCACTCATTCCTTAGGAAGGCAGAAAAGTTGATGGAAACGTCTATGCAAAATAGAAGGCCATCAATCTGGAGGTTAAGAGAAGGGTTTTGGACTAAGGCTGACCATGGTTCAAATACTTGCTTTGCCATTAACTGGTTGTGAAATCCTGGACAAGTTGCTCAACCTCTTCAAGTCTTGGGCACCTCATCTGGAAAATCCTGCTATTTGTAGAATTTGGGGGTTGCTATGAGGCCTAAATAACATAAGACCTACATAGAGGCTTTTACATAGTCATTGCTCAGTAAAGATAAGCTCTTTGTGGTAATAGAAAGCCCAAGATCTCATATACAAGAGCATAAATAAGGTATTTATCCATTTTCAACCATTTTAGGGATCCTCGGGGAACACAAAACTAAAGAGGAACAATCTTCCCATTGAGAAGATTCCATGATACATGAGAATTCACAAAATTCGCAACAATTACTTTCTCCTGACTGGTTTTTTGATTTGTCATTTTTGATGATTTTTTAAAAATTATGTATTTTTTTTAATTCCATTATGATTAACATGCAGTGTTATGTTAGTTTCAGGTATATAATATAGCGACTCATCAATTCTATACCTTACTCAGTGCTTATCACGATAAATGTACTATTAACTCCCTTTATCTATTTCACCGAATCCCCCACCCACTTGCCCGTCTGGCAACCACCATTATATTTTATGATTTTTAAGGCAAAATATACAATGTATTAAATTTACACTGCCACTAGTAGCCATATTTAGAGCACCAATTATGTAAAACTGTTTTTGTGAATTTAGATGTCTGTCTTTCCAAACAGACTGTTAGCCCCCAAGGCAAGAAACCCGATTTTACTTTCTATTTGCAGCACTTTCCATGCAATCTGGCACATAGTAAGTACCACGTTAAGTGCTGAGAAAAAAATGAATGGAGCTATTGTTTCCCCCTTTTCTAGGAAAGAGTTAAAAAGTGATAGTACTTGCTACATGATGAGTCATATAGTTTGTGCTTACCAGATAATTGTACAGTGTTTGAAAACAGGCATTTGTGAAAGCTTATGTGGTATTTAGAGTCATAAAGGGCCTTTTTATTTTAAAAAGATCTTTTTTTTTAGAGTGGGGTGGAGCAGAGTGGGAGGGAGAGGTAGAATCTTAAGCAGACTCCATACCAAGCGTGGAGCCCTACCTAGGGCCAGATCTCACCACCCTGAGATCATGACCTGAGCCGAAACCAAGAGCAGGACGCTTAACTAACTGAGCCACCCAGGTACCCCATAAAGGGCCTTATTAAAAGGCCCTTTGTATTGTTTTAACATTTCTTTGTTTCTTCTCTAAATTATAATTTATTTTCTTCATAGTTATTCTGTAATGTGTGTATGCATGCACACACGTGTAACCAAAAGCGGGAGGATCTGAATTTGCCAGCCGCCTGGTTTCTCATGTTCATTGTCCAGCGGCATTAGACAGGGTCTTTAACTGAGACCTGAAGGTGAATATGCACTTCTGGCTGGACTTCCACATGACTCTATGTCAGAGAATACAAACCTGATGGGAAATGAAGCCCAGTCTGAGAAATCTGTATTCTAAATCATGGTACTTTCTGTTTGGAATTTAAAAAGTACAGATTTCAAAAATTTTTGTTGTTTACTCAAACTTTTAATCCCCAAATGGCTGATCCATGATGTTCCTTGTCATCTGCTGTCTGCCCAGTACATAATTAGAAATGCTTCAGACAATCAGCGAATATGACAAGTAGCTGTAATTTGCATGTCATGGAAAAAAGAAAAGCCCCAAGTAGATAAAAATATTTTTATGATACTAACAAATCAAACTGATTTGAAAGTAACTATTTACTTGATTGACACCAAGGAGAAGGTGCATTTGTTTCTGGCCCAGCCTGGTGTATGGCACAGAGGAAGTTTTCAATAAATATTCAATGAACTGAATTTTTGAGCTGAGTAGACATGGCTAAGGTATGTGAGGTTTAGCACTGGCAATATGAAGTCTACATAGTCCTTTGACTGTGCAAGATAGGGCCAAGTGTACAGTAATCTTGCTCAGAACTTGGTTTTTAAAAATCAACTAGTTGAATCAATATCTTGATTCAGTATTCAATATTCAATATCTTGAGTCAATATTAGAATTGATTTATGATAACTAACTAACCAAAGGAAGTTTTTATCTTTCTTTGCTATACCCAACTGAAACACTGCACTGTATTCAAGCAATCCACGGAAAGAAGTGGAGAACAAAAAAAGCTGAAGGTGACATCAATTTGGGTGTGGAAATAGAGTCACAGTATTGATATGAGGAGTATCAACATTGGCATTCAGAATAAATTCACAATTTTGAGCCAGTGAAAAAATATTTCTGTTATTGCCAAGTAGTTCTTTGTTGCCATGAAATGGGACAAACTATCCTGAACAGGGAACTAAATGTACTTGTGGTCTGATTATGTATAGATCTTTTCCTACATTCATTACTATAAAATCTAATTTTTTTGCTCTGCTCTTCTCTAAACCCTGTCTTCAGAGAAAAATAAATTCTGCAAACTATCTCAAATTATGATAACAAAAATGATAAATGCAGCCTCTCTCTAAACATTCTCTCTGGCAATCACTAGAGCTAGAAATGCAACAAGAAGGGCTCTTGCTGCAGAGTGAATTTGGAAGACAAACTTAAAATCTGTCCTGGAGCCATATAATGCATCAAATATGACACACTAAAGCAACAATGTGGATAATGTGGGAGAAATACATAGAAGATGAGCCAAATTAAGAAGTATGTGTTTACTATCCTGCACAAAGTGTCAACTATGGGAATTGGGCTCTGCTGATGTTGCAAAACTATAGCACATTTCTTATATAGCACACTCCTTCAAGGATTTTACAAATGGCCGTTTGGTTTCCATTGTCGTAAGAGAAAGACAACAAACAAAACTAAACAAAAAGAAAGGCGAAGAGACTGCTACTGATGAAAAAAAAATAGTATTCTTGCCCCATGCATTCTGAGCCAGTTGAGGAAAAAGACAAGAGTCAGCAAAGAAAAGCAAAATGTCACTTTCATTAGTGATAAAGGATAAGATGGGCAATACAGCATATGCAGTATTTTGACCCAAATGGACCTGCTAACTAAACAAGAGAATCAGGCAGACTAACCTGCCCCATCTCAGCGGGGCCTGGGTGACGGCAGCCCCATGCCCTCCCCACCTGCCCTCCCTGATGAGAAAACCCCCCAGCCCTGCTGGAACTGAGGAGATTGTCGGCTTCCGTGAGCCTCTTGCTCCCCAGATGGAGGAGGACAGAGTTAGGTTGGGTATCCCCAGTTTATTCTTTCCAATTATATCAGTAGTTACTCTACCTCCCTAACATGAGCCGGTACACTGGGGTATGTCATGGAGTGGGAAGAAGCATGCCCTTCTCAACAGTGTCAACTGGCGCGAAATTTTTATGTTTCTCCCTGCCTACCTAAGGTACAAAACTACTTTGAGGGACATGACAAAAAGATTTTTGTGACGAGGATTTCTGAATAACTCTTGCAAAATAACAGTTCTGCTACATTAATTTATGAGGAAAGGGAAACCTATGTAATGATTTTAAGTTCATTTGGAGGAATATATTTTTTCAAATGATAAGAAGGAAGAAATCTAAGGGTAGAAAAAATGCATTGCTGTGCTAATTAACATAGAGATGCAACTTGTGTAAAGACAAACAGAAATGACACAGAAGACAAAGTCCAGAGATGTTCTCAAATATTGGTGGTTATCATTTCAATGCGGAAAATACCTAGATTATTCTTTGAAAGGTTCTGGGACAATTGATTAATTACTTGACACCCCCCCCAACCGCCCCGTGCTAAAAAAAGAGAGAGGAGAAAGAGTATTTTTACCTCATATTACAAAGCAAAATAAAATAAATATAGATTGAATAAATATAAAAAATGAAATAATCTGCTTTAAAGGGCATTTCTTTTATTTATTTTTTAAAGATTTTATTTTTTATTTATTTATTTGACAGAGAGAGATCACAACTAGGCACAGAGCAGGTAGAGGGGGAGGGGGAAGCAGGCTCCCTGCTAAGCAGAGAGCCCGATGTGGGGCTCCATCCCAGGACCCTGGGACCATGACCTGATTGGAAAGCAGAGGCTTAACCCACTGAGCCACCCAGGCGCCCCTAGAGGGCATTTCTAACACAAAAATAAAAGAAGAAACAATAAGGAAAAAACTGATAAATTACACTATGCTAAATTTTGAAACATATTAAAGGATCCGTGAAAGTTAGGGGAAACATAACATATACAACAAAATTTATTTTATTAATACAAAATTTATTTTTAAAAGTAATTTTAGAAAAGGATAAATATGAAAATTTGCAAAAAGAGGAAGGACCATATAAATGGTCACTAAACATAAAATGTCAACCTAGTTTCAATGAAATTAAGGAAATACCATTTTTCTCATATGAAATTGATAGAAGTGTATAGAGACCTTTATAAATTTAAAGATAGGACACATAGTTTGTGAGGACTTGGACTGGGAGTTGGGATGGAGAAGTGGCATTCTCAAAGAACAGTTGGAGTTTAAACTGATGTAATCTTTCTAGAATGTAATTTTGAAATATGAATGAAGAGCCTTAAAAAAAGATTTCATTTCCTCTAAGCCAGCAATTATGTATCCAGGGATTTTTCCTAAGGAAACATTTAAGGATGTCTAAAATTATTTCAATACAAAGATGTTTATCTCAGAGTTATAACAGCAAACATTAGAAACAACCTAATAAATATTTAACAGTAAGAGACTGGCTAAATAAGTCATGGTGAATCTTACAAAAGAATTCTAGATAGCCAACAAAAAAAGGTGTTTGAGAAAAACAGCAGAAAATGATTATGATATACTCCTATTCTTGACTTCAAAAGTACATTTAAAATGTGATCTTCAGGATGGTCCCAATTTTATTTTAAAAAAACTTGATCTGGAATCATCTTAAATCAGGAGTTGGCAAACTTTTTCTGTATAAGACTTGATAGAAAATATCTTAAGCTTTGCAATGACAGGTATGGTTTCTGTTGCATGATCTTTGTTTACTAACAACCCTTTGAAAATGTAAAGATCATTCTTATGTGTAGGGTCATACAAAAACAGACCACTGGTAGTAATTTGCCAAATCCTGATCTTAGATAAATGGATGTAGTAGCCGAAAATTAATAGTGATTGGCTGTGAGTAATAGAATTTGGAATAATTTTCATTTTTTATGCCTTTCCACATTTTCTAAATTGAATAATAAATCATAGATCATTTTAAACTCAAAGTTACATGCAAAAAATTTTGAAGGTCCTATAAAAAAATCTAAAAAGTTAAACCTAGATATTTCCATTTTTTACAGATTACCTTTGAGATTGGGTGGTGAGAATTAGGCTGACGGTGTTATTGTTGACCTCTTCCCTAGCTACTTCTTCCTATTGAGTTACAGTCAGCATATGAAATAATAAAATGATTGTAGTAGGCTAGTCATTATGTTGAAGAAGAGCGCCATTGAGGGGGAAAAAAAATACAATTGTATTAAAGAGTAAAGTGCTGCTAAAGAGAATCACACAGTCTTAAATCATCCAGTTAGCTGGGTGTAGAAATCCCTGGGATCCAGTTCTCCCTTCTCTCCTAAGAGTAAACATCCCTTTTCTTTCTGTGGAATGATACATCATGGTCGTATATCATAATTCTGTGGAGACAGTTGATAAGCTACTTTTTCAAGAACCTTACATTCCCAGCAAGATTGGCTCCTCACATTCCACACCCATGACCTCATGCCCCCACTTATGTTGTATCTTCCTGCCTAAAATGTTCTTCCCTCCAAAAGAAACATTGCCTTTGTCATCAGTCATTTATTTTGAAATCTGGTTTTACCACTGTGACATTGTGATTTATGAGAACTATCTCTTTGGTTGTTCAGATGACCAAAATCTAGATCTCTGGTATATTTGGTCTTTTTCCACAGTTCCTGGCTCACATCTCCCCAAGCCTTTGGACCTACCTAAGTGTTGAGAGCAATAAATATGTCTTATGTTTTATTAATAAGGGTGACTTTCGGACCCCACCTAAGGGTGGGGGGCTTGTTGCCAGGAAGACCAACCATGTGATTAGAGAAGTGGAACTTGCAGTCCCTCATCCCCACCTCCCTTCTGGAGAAGGGAGAGGGGCTGGAGGTTGAATCAACCAATGCTCAATGACTTAGTCAATCATTTCTGTGTAATGAAATCTCCATAAAATCCCAAGAGGACTGGATTCAAAGATCTGGGCTCGTGAACACATAGAGATTGGGGAGAGTGGCATGCCTGGAGAGAGCATGGACGGTCCACATCTTTTCGTTATGCCTCATCCTATTATTTCCTCATATCCTTTCATAAACTGGTAAACATAAGTAAGAATTTTTCTGGTTTCTGTGAGCTGCTCTGGCAAATTCAAGAATCTAAGGAGAAGGTTGTTGGAAAGTGCAATCTATAGCCCATAGGCTGGAAGCACAGGTAACAGCTTGGGGCTTGCGACTGGTGTCTGAAGTGGGGGATGGAGATATCGTCTTGCCGGACTGAGCTCTTAACCTGTGGAATCTGACGCAATCTTAAGTAGATAGTGTCAGAATTGGGTTGAATTCTGGAACATATCACTGGTGTCTGAGAATTGCCTGATTTGGGGTATATGGGAACCCCCACTGGAATTCAATCCAGGAACCCAAGGAGGATCACTTTCAAATTGTGTGACCTTGAATTTGTCCATTAACTCCTCTGAGCCCTAATCTCTTCCTATGTAAACTATGGCTAATAGTTCCTCTTTTTCATGTTTACTATGACATTTAAATAAGGTGATATATGCTGCAGTATCTAAATAGCCCATAATGTATTTAGCACAGAGTGGAGGCACAGAGATACATATTGGACAAAATTCCTTTCCTCTACCTTTCCAAATCGTCCCCAATCTGCAATGTCCAGCTCAAATCTCAGTATCTATGATTACTCTCCTCACAAATTGAGAACATATTAATCTCAACTTTCTCTATTTCTATAGTGTTTGCTTCCTGCTCATTAATGATGACACCTAATTGTATAAAATTTGTTTTGTTATACAATTTGCTTTACCTGGATGCATATCTACATACATTATCTCTGTACTGACAACCTAGGTACATCGTCGGCTCCTAGAGGGCAAGGGTGTCTTTTACCTCTCTTTTGCTTTCTCTTATTTAAATGCATTTATTTAGATTAAAAAGAAAAGACAAGCTGGTTTTAAAGGTACTATTAGCAACAAAGCCATTAGATTAAAAAAAAAAAAGTCAAACATAGAGAACTACGAATACTTGTAAATACAGCTATTATGCAATAAGGCAAACACTGGTGTTACCAATGAGTGATTAGAATTTGGGGAAAGTGACTCATTCCATGCTGCCCCCTTCCTGTTGAAATCCCCACTGCAGCATTTGATAAATTGATTCACCTCTCTCCTTTCCTCTGCCCTTTCCCATCCTTCCTCCCTGTTTCCTTCCTAACAGCTTGCTTAAGGGGCAATTTACATACTGTGAAATTCACCCATTGAGAGTGAACCGTGCAATAGTTTTGGGTAAATCAGCAAAGTTTCTTACGTCTGTTTTGGCTCCCCTCTAGTTGCAGACACAATGCTGGGCATTTCTAGGCTGCCAAATAAACCCTTAGAACGAATAAATTAATTCTAGCTTTTTACTAGCCTTATCACTGTAGTTGATCTGCTTGACCTATTATTCAAAAATCACGTGCATCATGGCACGAGACTCTTCCTGGTGGCCTGAGCATTAGTGTGGCCTGTATTGGGTCATACCAGTGGGTGGAGTGTACAGTTATGTTTGCATAGAGAATTCGGAGACTGCATATTCATTCTGTAAAGGGCTGGAGAGTTGGAAGGTTGACCCCAGACAAGCTAAATTCTGTTCTTGAATAACCAAATGCTCTTAATTTCTCAGGAAGAAACTAAATTTGTTTAATAAAGCAACTCACTCGTGTGACAATACCTGGGCTGATACCTGGGCAGATGACACATTCTTTAATAATGTACGCTAAAATCCTTTACAAATTCCAAAGCAGTATACACATGGGAGGAAATGAACACTGTGATTTATACTCACTTATTTTCTCCAGGCAGGTGTGTTTAGTTAGTTACTAAGAGGACAATGATCATTCTGTGGCATTAACAACAAGAGACAATATTTGAATATCTTTTACTGGATGATGTGTTATCACAATTGAGAATTTCCTGTGAAAAAGTGAATTTTTTTTGTTTGTTTTTTAAAATGCTGCCAACAAATGGCATCCATATGATGGAGTTTTGGAATATAGGGGAAGTTTGGTGGGGTAGGGTCCAGAGTTGAAGACCAAGAAAGAATTCTTGAGAGGTCTCTGGTGCAAAAGGGTGGTTTTATTAGAGTACCGGGACAGGACCCATGGGCAGAAAACCTGTGGGCAGAAAAACCTGCCCCAGGGTTGTGAGGGGTGGCTGATTATTTAATTGGGAATTGGGGGAGGTAGAGAAAAGGGAGGTTTCAAAAGGACTTTTGTATGTTAAGACACACAGGATACCGGAGGCCTTACCATTTCAAGTTAAGGCTGTCTTTCCTCCTAGTAAGGCGTTAACAGTAAGATAGTTGGGAGCTTCCTGGAGAACATTATACTGCTTGCTTCAAGTATCAGTCAATGGGCTACAGATTATAAAGACATTTAATTGTATCTAGGCCATTGATAGAAATGCTTTGTTCTAATAAATTGCCTAGACTTTTTTTAAATTAACATATAGTGTATTATTTCTTTCAGGGGTACAAGTCTGTGATTCATCAGTCTTACACAATTCACAGCACTAAGACTGACTTTTGTAAACTGAGAGAGACTCTAGTCTTGCAAGATTGTAATCTCTATAACTTAACTATTTGTTTTTCCTTTAGGGCAGCCAGAAGTGCATAAGGAATGTCACATATATCCCATGGGTGGAGGGGGAGGGGTGTCAGCTGCTGTCTGTCCTCAGCGAGGCTTCTGCTTCCACATCACATTAACATTAGCGATTTTAATTAAACTTTTTATGCTCACTATGATATCTGTTTAACATCTGAATAATTTTATCTGAAATTCAGCAGAAAGTCAAAGAATTGGATATAAGGATAATTTCACTGTTTATGAGTATTGTACCTCATTTTATTCATATTAAAGCATGTTTAAGAATATATAATTTTTCCCATGTGGCTACAATGTCTTTTATTATGCTTTAAGTAGGACCTAATATTGCCTTAATTTGATGTGCAAGAATACAATAAACTCCCTTTTTGTTATTGGACTACAATTTTGCTAGTGTGAATAAAGATGTTTTTACCTTTTAGGGTTATTTCCTTTGTGGTTGTTTCAAGAATGAGATGAATAGGTTAAATATGACAATATTTCCCCCCACCACCACCATTACTGTGCACACACACACACACCCCTTGAATATCTTCAATAAATTCTCACTGGTCCTTAGCACGATGTACAAGACTTTCACATCTCACCTTGTCTACCTCTAGGGACAATCCTCTGGTCACCAAACTCATTTATGTCCCAGTAGTATCAAATAATCATATCCCAGGGCAATCCCTGTTACCCCTGTCTCCTGCTTTTGAGCATTGAATTCCCTTTCCCAGCCTTGCTGCTTCTTCCCTCTCTCAACCTCCCCAGACTGCCTGTCTGGAAAACTTCCCATTCATCCTTTAAACTCTGTTCAGAAGCCTCCTCTGGGAAGTTTGCTCTGCTTTGTGTACAAGAGGATTCAACACACTCCTTTTCTGTTGCTGATGTTTTGTTTTGTTTGGGTTTTGGTACTATTTCTGAACCAAGAGGTGAGTTCTACTATTTACATGTCCTGCTGTGTCATAATTATTTACATACAAGTCTGTTTCCCCTGTGAAACTTGGGCTCCTTGATACCAGGAACCATTCCTTTATTAGCCTCTGCCTACCCTGCGTCAGGCACCCAGTGTGGCCCATGCTTAGTAAGTGTTTGTAAATCCCTTACATTTGGAAGGCATGAATAATTAATTTTATATTAAAAAACATATCCTGAAATCACTTTACAAACGATTTGTATTCATTCTTATTGCCACCAGAACATAAGAGTGGAAGAGCTTCCTTATTGCCTTGCTAGTGTTGGGCAATGACTTCTTGTGACTGTGTGACTGTTACATAGGACCATCATTGATGAAAAAATATAACCTATATTAGAAACGTAAAAATCATGACCTTATATTTCTCAGGTAGTAAGCTGGGGACAGAGAGTTGGGGTTACTTAATGAATACGGCACATTGAGTGCCTCTCGTTAGGCATCTTGACGAATGGGAAGACCCATGTCCTAAAATGTTCATCTCCAGACACATGTGCAAGGTGAAACGTCAGCTGTGTTCATGCTTGTTTTGGGGCCAAGTGAGAGTTTTTCCTCCTTCATTATTCACAGCTGATTACATGACTGTGGATTTCAAAAATCGACACTTCCTTTTTCCCATTCACACATATAAATGGAAGTCAATATTATGTTTAAGTTCAGTTCTTGTTTGGAAACAAGGCACACAGAATAAGGGTACCGTGTGACATTGTTATGCTCAGCCTTTTGGAAAGCTAAATAATTGTCTTTCTTCTCCAGAGCATATTTATTTTCGAAAGATATTCCCTGCTTCACCAATAGGAATAATCACGGGGGACTTTTCCCCCCTAAGGTGTTATTTTGATTTCAGGAATTAAGCTCTAATTGAGCAGCTGAAAGAGATTCTGCTATAAATGTTAACGATAGAGCAGCTTTTATAATGAACGTCCGCTGATGAGGGGCAGGAAGAAGGAAAAGGGAGAGCAAGCAGTATTAGGGGATGGGCTGTGTCATGGGGTGAATAGTGGCCCCTCAAATTCATGTCCACCTGGAACTTCAGAATAGGACATAAGTTGGAAATAGGGTCTTTTTAGATGTAGTTAATTAACAATCCAGGGTTTCATGTGGGCCTTTCATCCAATAACTGATGCCTTCTAAAAAGAGGAGACCAGGGACACCTGGCTGGCTCAGTCGGTTAGGCAGCTGCCTTCAGCTCAAGTCATGATCCCAGGGTTCTGGGATCAAGCCCCACATCAGGACCCTTGCTCAGTGGGGAGTCTGCTTCGCCCTCTCCCTCTGCCTGCCTGCCACTCCCTTGCTTGTGTTCTCACTATCTCTCTCTCTGTCAAATAAATAAATAAAATCTTTAAAAAAAAAAAAAAAAGGAGAAGACATCAAGAACACAGCCACATGACAGCAGAGGGCAGAGATTGGAATTAAGCAGCCACAAGCCAAGGAAGGCCTGGAGTCTCCAGAACATGGGAGATGCAAGGAAGTGCTGTTTCCTGGAGCTATCATATGGAATCTGTTCCTGCTGCCACTTACATTTCAGAGTTCAGGCTCCAGAACTATGAGACAATAAATGTCTATCGTTGTGAGCCACCAAGTTTCTGGTGATTTATTATGGCACCCACAAGAAACTAATACAGATTATATGTTTGTATGTTCAACAATTGTTTACTGCCTACCTATTATTTGCAGGCCACTGTGCTAAGCGCGGGGTACACTGTGGTGAGTGAGAGAGGCAATAAATAGGTGTTGTATTATACTACTGTGAAAGCATAAAACATGAGGTGTAGTTTGAGAGTTTGGGGAGACTTTTGCCCCAAATAAGGCAAACAATGGATAGGATTGCTTAGGTAAACAGGGAAGATGATGGAGACCATTACGCTAGAGGAAAGCTAAAAACTATAAGGAAAGTGCCAACACTCTGAGATAATGTAGGAGCTTGGCAGGAAATTGTGTCTGGATCATAATGATAGGGAGATCAGTGGCACAAGGTTGTGCAGGAAATACAGCCAGGGATGACATTATCAGGTCCTTTAGGTTATGTTAAATGTTAGAGACATTCTAAGAATGATCACAAGTCTTCTGAAGAAATTTTGGAAGAGTGTCATGTAATTAGTTATTTTTAAGAGGTCATCCGGGGTGCCTGGGTGGCTCAGTGGGTTAAAGCCTCTGCCTTAGGCTCAGGTCAAGATCCCAGGGTCCTGGGATCGAGCCCCGAATCGGGCTCTCTGCTCAGCGGGGAGCCTGCTTCCTCCTCTCTCTCTCTCTGCTTGCCTCTCTGCCTACTTGTGATCTCTGTCTGTCAAATAAATAAATAAAATCTTAAAAAAAAAAAAAAAAGAAAGAAATAGAGTTGTGGATTTGTTTTCTATTATTTATTGGTAGTAGTTAGGGGTATCCTCTTCTCCCTAAGCCTCACGTTTCCAAGTGGAGGGACTTTAATACTGTGGGAAATCCATGTGAGTCCCTCTGGCGTCTCCCTACCACCTCACTCACACCTCCGAGGTATCAGATTGGTGAATTTGGGAGGAGAAAGCGCTCCATAGCCCAACTCATTCTACTACCCATTTTCTTTCATCTCTGCTCCTCATGCCACTGTTTTTACCTCAGGAGGCTCTGTCCTGGGGAAGCAGACCTGTAGTCCTTTGCTGTCCCAAGGGCTGGCTAAGGATGCCAGGAAGCCCACTGTGACTGCACCACGGAACCCCACTCTCCAGAGCTTCTGGCCCACTCTGTGTCTCCCTCTCCACCGACCTTGAATCCACTGGCAGTGAGGGGAGCTATCAGGGACCCCCTAAATTTCCAACAAACATGTCCTCACTATTTGACGTTTCTGGGGAGAAGCAACACACAAAATAGTTTCTGATCATTCCCTTCACTATCCTGGATCTGCATAGACAAATCAACAAATAAAAGGGTGGGCTCTTTATATATTTTGTTTATATAAGTTTATTTATTTTGCTAGTTTATATATTTTGACAGTTTTGTGGTCACGTAATCAAATGTTAGTACCTCATGAAATGGAACAGATATAGGTGCATTATGTTTTGATCAAGTGCAGACAAGCCCTAGGATGTATTATGTAATTTAATGTACAGTAAGCAAGCAGTTTTTCCTTTTAGGCACCTAGTTGCCTGACTCTATAAAATGCATGTGTTAGTGATTAAATTATGTCATGGACGTAAGGGCATTTTATATATTTCAAAATATTATGCACATATAAATGGTAAGCTATTATTTTGGTTATAATTATTCCGAACTTAACACCATTTCTCTATTCCCACCTGAGCGTTTAATACATCAGGCACAGGCTGGTTATATAGGATTTGAGAACAGCCACCTCTTTTTCTAATTCTAGAATAATTATTATCAAGTAAATTTTGTCAAGTAGAAGTTAACATATTATTCTTGCATTCCAACTAGCAGTCTTTAACCGACAGGAAAATCAATGCCATTTCCTCAACAGCAAATTATATTCCACTTCTGTACATAGTAGCACTTTTCTTGGAGTTGATAAATAAGGGAAAAATACTGATGGTCATTTAACTTAGTAGGATTTACTTAAATGAACTGCCAGAAAGAACTTAACTCTTAAAATAATTGATTTTTCTCTACATCAGATGAAAAATGTACAATAGAGTAAATGAAAATCTTTTAAATAAAAGTAATTTTCTGTTCATTAAAGGAAACATAAAATACACTGTGAGATTGAATTATCCAAATCTTTGAAAAAAAAGATTACTCGCAGGTTATTAACCTATTTTTAAAGTACGACGCTTTAAAGAGCATTCAGAGAATTTCCCAACCCGGTCTGGCCTGGGATGGAGGAATTTTAAAACAAGTCATTATTATTACCCCGGTGTTTTTGCCACCCATGGATGGAGTGAAAAAGCTGAAGTTGCGTAAGTGATTTGAAAATGACAACTCTCATCACAGGCAATGGCATCAGGGAGACCTAGGGAAAAAAAATCCATACTGACCTCACTACTGTTTAACTCCTATCGACAGTTGTCACTCAAATGGCGATATCACATAAAAGCTTTCCGATCTGTGGCTTATGTTTCCATAGTAGGGTAAAATCCTATTACCTTCTGACCCACCTCTCAGACACCCATTCTCTCCTCTTCATGTTTGCAAACCACTGACAGTTTCTCCGGCAAAATGTTTTCTGCTCAGGTTGGTTCTCGTTATTATTCCATCCTCAAACCTTCTTCTGAGAAATAATCAATTGTATAGAATGATATGCAAGTTGATTATGTTTCTCCTGAAGTTAAATTATGTTGTACCTAGCTATGTTTTGTTGTTATCCCCTACCTTCACTGGTTTAACTAAATTTTTCCATAGCTGAAGCTTTACCGGTATTCCAATTGTGGGGTTTTGAACTGAATTTTAATATATTTTGAAGATATCGCTTGTTTAAATATTCTTAAAATCTAGGAATAGGAGAGATTAGTTGTGGATTCCACAAACATGGCTTACTGTTTAGAAAATGTGTGGAATTTATAGACAGGGGTCTACAGTAGTATATTCCGAGGAAATTGGTTAAAAGTTAAAAAAGAAAAAAAAATCAGCGTAATTTCACTCATTTATATGACGTTTGGTGATTTGTGTTTCCTTTATATTGCACCAAACTTTAGGTCTGTACTTGTAGACACAGTCTAGGATGGGAGGAATAGCAGTAGTGTCTTCTAAGAGCTCATTTGAGGTCAGTCCAGGGAAAGAGAGGCAGAGAGAGGGATATTTATATGTGTTTTATAACAGAAGGAACTACTAAGGTCATAGTTTTGTCATTGTGTAATGTGCCAAAAGACAGGGGTTCCTCTCCTGTTTAGTCACATGATTTGGCACACGGAGAAAGGGCTGGCATGACATTTTCAAGTCATATGATTCTCCAAAATCATTAATTCATTCAAAACTATTTATTTAAAATCTATTAGGTGCTTGAATCATTCCTTTTTCCTAGTTGTCCTTTTCTGTTCCTTTTATCAACTTTACTCCTACTCATCCTTGACTATTTAGGGCAGATTTTAGTGCCCCAACCCTTCCTTTATCCTGTTTTCCTGGTGGAATGAATCCTATTATCCCAGAATTTCTTATTTTAAATAATATTTTTATTGAGATAGAATCCATGTATCACACAGTTCATTCTTTTAAAGAGTACAATTTGATAGCATTTCAGAAATTCACCAGGTCATACGTACATTGATCCCCACATCTAATTCCCGGGCATTTTTATCATTCCAAAACAAACCCCATACCATTATCACTCACTTCTCACTCGCTCCTCTCCCCAGCTCTTGGCAACCACAAATTTTCTTTCTGTCTCTGGTGATTGGCCTATTCCTTACATTTCACATAATAGCGTCCCTTAAGTGGCCTTTTGTGTCTGACTTCTTTTCACTTAACATAATATTTTTAAGAGACACCCACGTTACACCATGGCATTCCTTTTTATTGCCAAATAACATTCCGTTGTATGGGTATACAATATTTTGTTTATTTATTCATCGGTCAATGGTAATTCGGTATGGTTCCCACTTTTTGGCTATTATGAATAATGCTGCTAACACTTAAGTACCAGTTTTGTGGGGACATCTGTTTCTATTTCTCTTGGGTAGACACCAAGGAGTGGAGTTGCTGGGTCATATGGTAACTTTACATGAAACATTTTGAGGAACTGACAACCTATTGTCAAAAGTAGCTGCACCACTTTATGATCCCACCAGTGACACCTGAATCTCTCCACATCTTTGGTAACACTTGTTATTGCTTGTCTTTTTCACTATAGTCATCCTGATGGGTATAAAGGGCTACCTCATTGTGGTTTTCATTTGATAGCACTGACTAGTCAATGTTCTTCTGCATGGCTAATGACATTGAGCAGTTGTTTACCTATATGGGGAGATTCTTAAGCATGGGACCCAAATATGATTTATTTTACTTTTGAGTACCAAACAGTAATGATGAACTGGCCCATCAGAGGAACAAAATAATGTTTACAGAAGGGATAAACACATCATTATCTTTTAACAATACTGTGCTTTGAATTACTTATAAGATCCTAAGTACATAATGTCTACTGTAAATATTCTCATTGATGTCATTGGGATCATTGATATTGCAAACACATTGATATCATTCTACCAATCGATCGATAGATATAGCTATAAATACACATGCATACACACTCACAAATATGGATTCTTTAAACCCATTTTTAAAAAGCAGTTTAAAATATGTATTTTTAAAATGATGGCTTCCTTATATTTTTCCTCTTAGAAATCAGTTTTAGACAAGCAGTAGGTCAGGGCTCTTTACAGGAACAAAGTTTAACTAAGGTTGCGCTGTAGCTATGTTCCAGCCAAGTTGATTACAGGGCCAGAAAATCAAGGCTTGGTGTTTGTGGAAGGCAGAGACAGATACGGATCTTGCATGAGAGCCTGTCCCCTGAAATTAGAGATGGAAGCGAGATATGGATTTATTTTTCAGGATGTGTTCCTTCCTGGATGTCAGATGCCATTTGTCACACCACAGATTTTGCTGTCTATCAGGATCTAGGCAGAAAGGTATTTCAGAGCATAAGGAGTTTCTCTCCATATGGCGTTTTATCCAAAGGAGCAGTCTCACTTCCTCTGAGAAGCTGAGAAAGTTTGAGAAAAGCCATACTGTGGCTACACCACGGCATTTACATGGTCAGTTCTGTATCTCAGCTATTACCTAATGTAAGAATTTACATTAACTTAACTATTTTTCAGAATGATTTCAATAAATCCTGTGTCCTTTATTTAAACCTGATCCCCATAGCCATAATTTTTTTTCAAAGGTGGCAAATCCACTACCAGTGAGTAACTGAAAAGCTGGGAGAATGCATTCATTAAGAGTTGGCCGTGAGAATATAGTTTGACAATATGTTTCAAAAAAGTAAAAAAATGGGCATACCTAGTGACACAGAAAGCTTATTTTTAGGGTTGTAACTTTAGGAAATAATTAGACAATTGCACAATGATTTATGAACATAGATGTTCATGATAGCTTTGTTTAAGATAGAGAAAAACCTATAAACAATATTCTAGCAATAGGGGGTTAACTTACTAAATTATAGTACATACACGTATCCATCTCATAGAAGACTATTTAATGATGTAGAAATTTTCAAGATATATGAAGTTAAAAAACAGATTATAAAACACATGCATGTTGCAATCAATTCTTTTTAAAAATATATATGTATATGTATAGATAGTTACATAAAGGAAAATACTGAACTCTGAGAAGTGACATAAGAGCAGCTTATATATTCTTATTTGTGCTTTTTTTGGTCCATGCTTTATAATTAAGAATTTATTATTAGGGGCACCTTGGTGGCTCAGTTCGTTGAGCGCCTATCTCTGGCTCAGGCCATGATTCCAGGGTCCTGGAATCGAGCCCTACCTCAGGGTCTCTGCTCAGTGGGGAGCCTGCTTCTCCCTTTCCCACTCCTTCTGCTTGTACACACTGTCTCTCTCTCTCTGTGTCAAATAAATAAGTTAAACAATCTTTAAAAAAAAGAATTTATTAAATGGCATATTACTTAAAAATAAAACAAACAGACAAGAAGCAGAATTCCTAGTGAGATACTATATACATAAGATGCCCAGATCTTAGGAGACAATATTTTATTTATTTTACTTTATTTTATCTTTAAAAAAAAAAAAGATTTTATTTATTTATTTGACAGACGGAGATCACAAATAAGCAGAAAGGCAGGCAGAGAGAGAGGGGGGAAGCAGGTTCCCCACTAAGCAGAGATCCTGATGTGGGGCTTGATCCCAGGACCCTGAGATCATGACCTGAGCTGAAGGCAGAGGCTTAACCCACTGAGCCAGGTGCCCCTTTATCTTATTTTTAAATTTAATTTAATTTTTTCAGTGTTCCAAGATTCATTGTTTATGCACCACACCCAGTGCTCCATGCAATATGTGCCCTCCCTAATACCCACCACCAGGCTCACATACCAGTTCACCTTCCAAAACCCTCAGTTTGTTTCTCAGAATCCACAGAGGAGACAGTAGTTTAAATAGGACTGATTTCAAGGAAGTCATGCATGATATGAGAGATGTACAAATACACACACACATGCATACATGCCAACAAAAATATACGGTAAATTACTTTTTGAGACCACTTTCAACTTTGGTTTTCAGTTTTGATTATTAAATTGAAGAGGTGAATAAGGAATTTGGAGGGCATTTCTATTCCACAGTCTCGTATTTCCCTGATTTTCTCAGCCTCTGACCTCGCTCTTGCTCCTAAGTGGATGACCTACTTCACCATAAGGCTAGCTCTGTCCCTCTGGACTTCTCTCTCTCTCTTTGTAAAGGGCCCTGTCCTCAGGACTCATTCTCAGCCCTTCATTTTGGTGATGTCCCTGGGGCAGTTTCTCAGAAGCCTATGTCTCTCCAGCTGTGTCTGTGTAGACAAGATGTTCCAAAAACCATACAGTATTCCCAAGCCAGAATTATATTCATATCCTCAAATCCAGCTTCACTCAGTATTAAATATGATTTTTAAAATCTATCTATGTACACAAGTAATTGTTTTCTTATAAGTTGCCAATGAACACCTTGAATTTGAAATAAACATCTTTTGCATTAGTACCAAAAACAAGAAAGAAATACTTTAGGTATAAATCTAATAAAATGTGTATAAAATCTGTATGAAGAAAACTGAAATTCAGATCAAAAGAAGTCAAAGGAGATCTAAATAAAGGTAGAGATATTCCATGTATGTGGATAAGAAGACTCGACATTGTTAAAATGTCAGTTCTCCCCAACTTGATCTATAGATTCACTGCACTCCCAATCAAAATCGGAGCAAGTTATTTTGTGGATATTGATAAACTGATTTTGAAGTTTATATGGAAAGGCAAAGGACCCAGAATAGCCAACGCAGTATTGAAGGAGAAGAACAAAGTCAGAGAGCTGACAGTACCTGACTTCAAGACTTACTATAAAGCTACAGTAATCAAGACAATGTGGTATTGGAGAAAGAACAGACAAATAGATCAATGGAATGGAATAGAGAGCCCAGAAATAGACTACATAAATATAGCCAACTGATCTTTGACAAAGGCGATACAATGGGACAATGATAGTCTTTCAACAAATGGTGCCTGGAACAAGTGGATATACACCTCCAAAAATGAATTGAGATCCAGACCTTACATCTTTGACAAACATTAACTCAAAATGGATTAAATGTAAAATGCAAAAATATAAAGCTCCTAGAAGGTAACACAGGAGAAAATCGAGATGATCTTGGTCTTAGAATGACATTTTATATACAACATCAAAAGCATGATTCATGAAAGATAAAAGAGATAAATTGGACTTTATTAAAATTAGAAACTTGTACTCTGCAAAAGACACTGAAGGAAATCAGAAGATAAACCACAGACTGGGAGAAAAGGTTCATAAAATGCATATATGATAAATGATTAGTATACACAATCACAGAGCACACTTAAAACTCAATACTAAAAAACAAACAATCCAATGAAAATCTATTTATCTGTCTCCTGTCTCCGTATGACAATTGGTTATTAACTTGGAAAAGTAAAAGTCATGTGTTATTTATACAAGTTACCCTACAAACAAAGAACCTTGAAGAATAATTTGATGAAGATGTTTGAAGAAAATAGAGTGCTCAATTCATGAGCAACCTTTCGTGAACTGAACCTACCTGAGATGCTTATTGAGGAGAGATAGGACAGATTGGCAGGAGCATAGTAATTTGTTCCTGTGGAGTACACTGAAGAAGTAAAGACAGAATCTCAAGTGAGAAATAAAACAAAAGGGTTTGATGTGAATTTGGGGGTTAAAGAAGGAGACAAGACAGGCCAAAGTTTACAAACTCAAGCTCAAGAGGCAATGTGCCCTTTGTGAATCCTGGCTCTGTTCCTTGTAAGTGTGTGCCCATGGACAAGTCATTCAACCTCCAGAGGCTTCAATTTCTTAATCCATATAATGGGAATGATAATATTGGTAAGCCCTTAATAAACACTAGTTGTTAAGACAAAGATAATATCTAGGAAAGTAGATTGTTCTCTTACGCTTTTTAGTGTATTGGTCAAACTCCAGACTAGATTTCTCTGGGTAATTTCTGAGATTTGGGCCATTTATCCTAAATGTTCAAAAGGAGGCAAAAATGCAACATCCAGTTCATCCAGATCAAAGCCAAATACTAAGTAAATAAAAAGAAAGACATTCTGAAACACAGGTGGAATATTTGGAGGTGAAACGTTCTTTCTATTTAGGATCATCTGCAGACACATAAGATTTTTCTAGAAAAAACAATAATAATGACAGCCTATAAAGAGAAGCAAACACTTACCTTGGACCACCAGGGACACTCTGATCTTTTATTAAATTTACCAAACTTTACATGTACTTTCCCCAAGGGGGGAGAGATTGCTGTAACACTGTGACATCATGTCTCTTCATGTAGACCTCAGGGATGTGGCCAGGGTGAACTTTCCCATCCATCAGAAATGACTGGAAGATGCCCCACTGGAAGTTACTGGAACATAGTTGTAGCTCAATGAATACAATTGTCATTTTGTATTACACTGATTAATATTTCTGAAGAGTTTCAGTGTTTATTCTCTAGGTCACAAAGTAAGGAAAAGATGAAGTCATTATTGGAATGAGGTCTGCCTGACACCCAAACCTAGATGCTTTGAACTGGGTAAACCACAGAGCAAATTCGAGTTCATATTTCTTATTGTAGGGCTGGAGCCAAAAACACTACTTAGGTGAATGACTAATCTGAAATATAGGTCTCAGCCCTGGAAAATATTTTTTAAAAAATAAACCAGGCATGTGTCTTCGAGTTTCCTGTTACTCCAAGTAAGCCAACCAAGCATTTCCAAGTTGAGATCTGCAGACTATAATTTTTAATAGATGAGAATTATTTTAATTAGCACAGTAACAGTTGCTTTGTAGAGAGGTCCTGGGAAAATATTTTAAAAAAAGAATTTGTTCCCATTGGTAAGTAAATCAATTCCATGAAGTTGAGTTTATAATGCTTGCTTGCTGAGCAAACTTTGCTTATAAGACAGTGCAAAGTTAAATGTCTGGCCTTTCTAAGTTTTTTATTTAATTAAACTCTATATTTTAAGGCACTTCAAAAGAAACATAAATACAAGACATGAGTTGAATAATTCCAAAAGTTCCTGTGAAAAACTTCTGATCCCTGGTGGATAAAATATAAATAACCTCATTGTCTCCTGCCCACTCCTTCTGCCCAAGCATTGGAACTTCAGCTGGGTACAGAATGCTTTAATTTGGAGATGAAGAAGGTTTTTTTTTTTTTTTTCCCTAAGTAGAAAGTGCACCATTGAGAATATGAATCACTAAGGGTGACATTAAATCTTGCAAAGAGATAATATATGTCTCTGTGGTGGCTCAAGAGACTAACAATAAATGTTAAATATTAATAAGATTGTGGAAATCCTCATGGATACAGTGATAAAGTGGCACGAGGAAAGGGGAAAAGACAGAGGAAAAATAGGCAGGGATCTGTGTAGTGGTCTTTACTGCAGTGCAGCATGTTTTGTATTTAGTGAAAAAGTAAATAAAGAGAAATGAAAATTTTTTTTTTTTCCCCACTGGGAAAAGACAGGTTTGGAAGTGTATAAAATTAGAAAATAGGTAATATTCTTCAGGGACAAATAGGCAGCCGACCTTCCTCTTGTACTCTGAGACGTAGAGGAAAATTAGCAATATTTTGGGGAGGAATCCACTTACAGAACCTTGAGAGTGAATCCATTTGCTTTTGAGTTCATGGTTTTCTTCGCTTTTGCACTTGCTTTGGTCTCTAGAGATGACAGAAACAATAATGCTGACAGAAGACAGTAGTGTCAACCCATCACTCAGAGAGCAACGGCTGGCTAGGCCAGGCAGATCTTTACCTCATGGCTCTTCTTCAAAGCCTGAGGCCTTCCAAGTCTCTGAGTATATCTGCAGACCAATTATGAAGGAGAGACTTTCCGTCGATAACACTGGCTCACCCTGCACTTAATTCTGAAATGAGCCCTACTTTTAGACTCCCTTTCTTCTATCCTGACTACACAGAGCCTGATGGATGGGGCCACTTGGACCAGTGGTCTCTGATGGAGGAACAAATGCATTTTCTCACACACAAGAAGTAGATGGAGAGCAATAAAATAAAAACAAGATAAGGCAGGATTATCTCTAGTCTTACAATTTTGGAGAACGCAGCCCCATGTCCAGGTTGAACTGCTATGTTAAAATAATAATAATAATAGTAATAGTAATAATAATAATAATAATAATAATATCTGGCTATCTTGGAAATGGTGAGCAGAACAGCAAAGGAAAACATCGAAGGGAAACAGCCAAACTTAGATGGAGCCCGAGTGTGTGATGGCCCGTAGGGAATACTGTGAGTCTCAGACAAGCATATTCCATCCTGATGGAGAGGGAGTGGGGGAATGCCAAGGAACACAGAAGTGCGTCTGTGTGCCCTGAACTTACAATGTTACCTGGGACTAACTCTGGAAGATGAAAATAGAAAGATTCTAATGCAGTGCTCATTTGGACTTGTTCCATCTTGGACAAGGAAGAAAGAGAGACAAATTAGTAATTATTTGCAACCTATGGAATATTATTTTGAGAATACGTAATATTCTGTTTTTTTTTCTCTTTTTTTCCCCTTACATATTTAATTGAAGACAGGAGGCTCAATTAAGCCAAAGGAAGACATACTTGACACAGGCTTGATCAAATTCTGCCAGAGATCACTGTGTCATCTGTCTCCTCAAGGAATTTTTTTTTAAAGGTAGTCTGATTTTCATTTTGATTTATTTCATACCAGAGATTGAACCAAATGACTCCCAAGACTGTTCCAAAATCCACATTTTAGAATTTTAAGAAAGAAGATGTCCTTTAAAAAGAATTCCGTGTGTTCAAAAAGAGTTTTTTTGTGGCACAAGTGTGGCTCAGTCAGTGAAACTCTGCCTTTGGCTCAGGTCAAGATCTCAGGGTCCTGGGATTGAGCCCCACATCAGGCTCCTTGCTCAGTGGCAACTCTACTTCTCCCTCTCCCTCTGTGACCTCTCTGGCTCTCACTCTCTCTCAAATTGGAAAAAAAAAAAAAAAAAGTTTTCTTTTCTTGTTTGAAGGCCCAGCCCTCAGTGTGGTTTTCCTCAAGTTCAGGAGCATAGTACAGACTGATGAAGGAAAAGCAGCAAACAGCGGACCCAGAGAGTTCCACACTCAGATGTCTCTGAATGTCATCCAAGTTCTTCTTTCTCCAAAAACTTAAATGTACATGGTTGCCTGTTTTATCTGGGATTAAGGAGCAAAGGCAATTATAATGGCAACGTAAATGCAAGGTGAGCCCTTCTGTTTTACAGAAAGAGAACCTGACCTTTCTATACACACACAATTTCTTTATGAAGTTAGATCTGGGGACAAAAAGGACAAGATCTTCACCTCCTCGTTGTCTGTAAGGTGCAGTATTTTCATAACAAGTAATCCCCCTTTACCTGGGAGGTCAGCAAGGGTCATATTTGATCACAGCTCAAGGAAGCTGGAAGAGCGATCTCAGGGTTGGAACAAAGCTCAGTATGTGAAAATGTGCTTGGCTGCAAGTAACAAAGCCCTGAAGCCTGAGCTGATGGTGGCATATTTCTCTGATAAAAAGTAAGTGAGGAAGCACCTGGGTGGCTCAGTTGGTTAAACATCCAACTCTTGATTTCAGCTCAGGTCATGATCTCAGAGTCGTGAAATCAAGTCCTACCTTGGGCTTAGCTCTCAGGCTGGAACCTGCTTGAAATTCTCAGTCCCTCTCCCTCTGTCCCTTCCCCCAACCATGCACTCATGCTCTCTCTCTCTCTCAAATAAATAAATGCATATCACTAACTAATATGTGGAATCTGAAAAAAGATGAACTTGTAAAAGCAGAGAGCAGAATAGTGGTTGCCAGGGACTGGCAGGTTGGTAAGGGAATTGTTGTTTAAGAGCTAATAGTCTTGGAGATCTAGTGCACAGTGCCTTGCCTATAGACAAAGATACTGTCTCATAAACTTCAAAGATGCTGTGAGATGAGATCCTAATTGTTCCTACTACAAAAAAGAAATGACAATCATATGAGGTGTTAGAGGTGTTAGTTATAGTGGTAACTACATTGCATAATATAAATGTATCGAGTCAAGTTGTGTATCTTAAACTTACACAATGTTACATGCCAATTATATCTCAATAAAAATAAATTTTTAAAAAAGAAAGTCAAGAAGTAAGTAGTTTCTGGTCTTGGTTCAGCAGCTCAAAACTCTCTTAGAAATCTTTCCCAGCAGACTTCTGGCTGTATCACATGATAACCACTAGCAAGGGAGACTGAGAAATCCAGGATCTTTTTATATTTTTATTTTTTCTGGCTTGTGTTCCTTCAGAGTTCCTGCAAGGTTGGCCCTATAGGAGACATTTATATGTCTGCTGTCATTAAAGTAAGACAATTTTAGTGAGTTCTTTTTCGCCTTGCTCTTCCAAAAACACAAAGAGGACCATGCAACTCCTTTGCTTGGAGACTTTTCAGTGGCATCTCTTTGTCAAATCTCTTTCCATCTCATGCAAGTGTCTCCATGCTATGCTACCTGACCACACCTGCTTCATCTGTAACTCCTGTGTCGTGTGTTCTGATCCTGTGGTTCCCAAACTTAGTTACTCCCAGAACCACTCAGAAAGCTGGGAAGAACTCAGCTTTCTGGGCCCTGCAAATAGAGTTCCTGATTCAGTAGGTGAGTCCCAAGAATGTACACTTCTAACTGACCCATTCAAATTGGCTGCCTTTATTTTTCCTAAGAAATCATGACTTTAAAACTAATCTATAATTCCTACTTTTCACATACAGAATTGCCCATCTCCCCAAATTGGCCATGAGTTGCTTGAAGTCTAGAACCTTGCAGATTCATCTTTGTCCACATAGGGACTGGTCCATTGTCCAGGACATAGTTTCTTAATAATGTCTGATGTTTGCATGAAATTCAAATGATGGAGGCTTGGTGGCTGGTAACATCTTTGTATATGTTCTGTCCATCTACAAGCCAACAGTGCTGAGTGAATGACTGGGAACAACTTTGCTCAGTTGTGGTGGAGAGCTGCTCAATTTGACTCTTGAGGCTTCCTCTGGGACCCACACATTCATTGATAAAATTGTTTAAAGTTAGATATGCTCAGTAGAGGCCCAAACTGGAGTTTTGTTTTTGTTTTGTCTCTGAAAGGTAGTACGCCAGTATGGGAATAGATCTACAGCCTTGGTCCATGGACACGTGAGATGTCAGTTTAACACCCTGTTGTTCTCTTCTAGAAGTTCTTTTCTTAAGCATGCATGGAATGCCCACCGATTTCATTTTAGACATAATGAACAAAATTTTTCTTTAATTTTGGCTGACTGGTACAAAAGGAACAGTAATCAGACAACTAAGACCAGAATAGTCTTAGAGAATGTCCCTGCTATGGAGATGTGCACATCACAGCCTGGCCTAAGAGCCTACCTAAGCATCGAAGCATATTGGAATCTCTACTCGAGGTGTGATCTCAGGTTCTGTTCACTGTTTTATCATCCTGAGCCCACTGCTTTATGCATTTTTTTCTCAGAAAATGAAGATTTCTGATTGACTTTAAGTGAATGCTAACATATCTGAAGGCCCTTGACTAACTTGAGCGAAGCAGAAAGTACTTACATAATGTCCAGTGCAATTCTTGGCTCAGGATAAAGATCATTCAGTAAACAATAACTACTTTTATCATTACCGTCATTACTGTGATGATGATGATGATGATGAAGTATGATTGTCATGACTCAGACATCTTTGGACCTAAAAGAAAGGGTCAAACAGGATTTGTTTCTAGCACCTTCCTCCCCAGCATCACTCCTTTCTCCTCCTGTCCAGGTGGGGCTGTCTCTCTTTTATTCCTTTGCTTCCATCATGCTTGCACTGGTACCTGCGTGCAGTTGCAGAACTACTCTTTACCATCTCCTGCTGATAATGTCCTGGTTCCCACAAGGATACTGAAACGCCCCTTGCGGGTGTCTTATCCCTGTAGCTTTGTTGCCTATATTTCAAGCTGTTCCATGCTCATGGGCCACTGCTGGTGGGCCAATGCTAGGCCGCTATACTCTGTACATATCTATACCTAGGCCTCATGATAGTTACATCAGGACCATCACTGATTTCACTGAAATGAAATTTTTGCCTTCATTTCTAACTGACGCCAGTGTTTGAGTAAAAGTAAAGTCTTAAAATAAATAAATAAATAAATAAATAAAGTCCAACAAAGAACTCAATCATATACTAACTTCTGAAAATAACAACAGAAAGTTAGTGAGTTCACTCCCCACATACACAGCAGGTGTGTTAAAAATACACTGTAAGAACAGCCCTCACCATTAGTCCAGTTTTGCAAAGGAGCCCAGTCTACCCTCATTGCTAACCCACCAGCCTTCGCCCAGGATGCCCCGAGATCAGAAACCCTGAGATCAGAGGAAGTGAGTGGAAAAGTGTGAGAAGAGAGTTTCTTAAGATACTGTTACCAGCTGAGATGAGAGGCTGACATATTTTTTAGACTGGGAGTGGGGGTGAGAAGCCAGCCCCCCAGAAGGACAATGGCCCAGTACAGCTTATGATTTCAACTTAGAAGTTGCCAAGATAACTGTGTCTGAGATATCTTGGAAAGAAACGACATCCTGGCTTGATGGCTAGACGTGGGGGAGTTTGTGGATTTAAAAACAGTCCATCCAGCCTGTCTCCCCCAGATCTCAGTTACAGTCTGTCTTGAACTGTGCCACTCAGACAGGAGTTAAGAAGAGACCCACACTAGAGCAGAAGAGTTCCAATTTGGAAGCTAGAAGCTGCCTGAGTTCTTACTCAGCACTTCTGCCCCTTGCCCACACCTCACTTTGCACCCAGTTTTGATTTCTTTGTATACCTTTTGTTATTTGTAAATTGCTTGGATGACAAAATCAGGACTCCCGTATTATTAAATCCCTCACTGCGGCTTGCACAGGGCTTGGAACTAAGCATTGTTCCCACTCGATATTCCTCTAATGGGTCAGTAAAATCACGAATGCTGAGGGTTTTAAGAAACAGGAACTCATGACTTGGGAAATGAAGAAACTATTGCCATCTCATATATATAGAAACCATACAGGTGGTGGGCAAGGACATGACCTTTGAGGCAGGCTGACCTGAGTTTGAGTCCTGGACCAAGCATGTGACCTCATTGGGCTGGTATTGCCCCCTATGCTCATCTCTGGGCTAATCCCTGTTCTACTTGTCTCCAAGCTTCAGTTTCCTCGTCTCTAAAATGGGGGCTATAAAATCTACCTCATGGACTACTGGTACCTACTTCAAAGAATGTACCTTAAAGCTAAGTCCTTTCTAGTCCTGAGTACTAAATGGGTATCATCGTTCTATAGCTCTTAGCACAGATTTGGGCACATTCAATGAGCACTCCTCATAATGATATCAATAACATTGTCATTTTCAATTTCCCCTTCCACTTGGGATTTATTCTGAGTAACAATTTTCACTGCTGTATTGAAGAAAAACAAACAAACAAAAAAAAATGACAACAACAAAAATAAGTATGTCAGAGCATTCCTTGAATGCTGGTGTCGCTGTTCCTGCCCCGTGAAGGTGGAATTGTGTTCTGATCATTTCATTAATTTTTTATTAAAATATTAAGATAATCCATTTTATGTATGTAAAAAGATCTCTGATTATACAAAGTATTAGTTACAGAATTTCTGGTAAAATTATAGTAACAACAACAACAACAATAGCTCAGTTTCTCATCAGCCTTGCCCAGGGCTGGGCACTCTGCATTCATTATCTCACCTAATCCTCAAAACAGAATGAGCAGAGATTTTAGCTCCATTTTACCGATGAAGGAACTGAAACTCAAAGGTGAGCAACTTGCTCTGGTCACATAGTCAGAAAGGAGCAGGAGCATGATGTTAAGTGTGGGCTCCGACTTCAAAGTCTATGCCCTCGCCAGGACTCCTGACGTCTAGAATACATGCAGCCGGCATCTGGACCAGGTAACTTGCCCGGAGATTTTGTGGTGGTGACGCACTCACCAACTTCATTTTAGTGATTCTTCAGCCTCTTTCCCAGAATTCCACTGGCGTATTTTAACCCTGTGCCGACAGTCCCCTGCAAATTATTCATCTTGAAAGTTGGATAATGCACTCAATGTGTCCAACAGTCACAGCAAAGAGCAGCAACATTTGGAGAGTAGGTGCTCCGTGCATCATTTATCTCAATCCTCTTCCACACACACATCGCCTTGTCCCTTTGGCCCTGTCGCACTCTGTCCCTTTGCCCATTGCACACACATGGTGCGTGGCCAAGGTCTGATGGGACAAGGGCTCTTGCAAACATTCCCCTTGATTTCAATTATTCTTAACTCCTGTCTGGTGTCTGCTGGGCTTGGAAGACCAGCATGTGAAAACACTGTGCCCTTGGCACGTGTCTGGAGGAACATGGACAGTGGACATTCACGGTTGCCCTCCGTTCTTCTCCAGTCACACTGTGGAGCTCCTGTTAGGTGTGGGCACTGTGCTGGGCTGAAGGGGAGACAGAGGAATATGAGGCCTTTCCTCAAGGAATTTGCCATTTCCTGGGGAGACCGGCAGGCAGAAGAGTCTTATTCTAGTGTGAAAAGTGCTGTAATAGAAGCAAGTACATTGGGTGACCTTGAAGAAAGGTCCTATGAAAGCGAGGGAAGTGTGAAGGCAAGGCAAGTCCCAAATGCTTTTTGGGTTAAATGTATGATGTCTCAGCTAAGTGCAAGAAGTTTAGTGTTAATACACCAGTGGATCTCCAACTGTGGTCCCTGGAAGGAGAGCTTGACACCTGCCATGTACCAGGAGCTATCTGAGCCCTGGGGAACAGAGTGAACAAAGTAGAATTGGAATGAGGGACCTCCCAAAAGCATGCTACTCGGCTGCCAATATGTTACATAACCTGAGGTAACCATCACCCTCTTAGGCTCAAAGTAAAATCAAGTAATCTGTAAAAGAGGAAAGTTAAAAAAGATATTCACTGAAGTTCTTTGGTCTGCCTCAACCCCTTGAGATTCCTTATAATAAGGATTTCTGAAGGGTTTGATATTTTTCACCATTATCCTGGTGACGACAACCATGAGCTGGATACCTTCCTGGGTTCTGAAGTTCAAGGATGAAATACGCATGGTTCACGCGCCTGTGCAATCCGCCAGCTACGTGGGAGACAATTGTAAACAAATAAAATGCATAACTATCTATTGCCAATGATAGGTGTTCTGAAGAAAAATTTTTGGACAAACATTTCTGTGGCTCTGTTGATCATTACTGTATAGGGTTAACAAAATTGTGTCTCTTCCATCGAGAAGACAACTTACCGATAAGGAAGGAGCAGCAAAGAAAAATAAAGCACCCATTTCCAGTAAGTTACTGGAGACAAACAAGAAGTGTGGCTCTGTGGTGGTGTCAGATCTGATTTGGACCATGACCCCAAGAAATAACTGAACCACCAGTGTTTGCTGCTCGGGCTGCAAGCAGACCGCGGTGGGGAGACTCCTCGGAGCAGCAGACAGCCATCCCCAAAGTACTTCATCGTGGCCAGTGGGCTTTGGCAAGAAAAGGCTCACCAGGGAGAGATGGGTTTCACTGAGAACAATTGTTTAAATCCAGGCTTAAAGAAGTCAAGTGCTCTGTCTTCAGTCCTGTGGCACTTTGATGAGCCTGCCACAGTGTGAAAGAGAAGGGTGGGGGGGAATGATTTCAGCTCCCCTATCTTTAAGGTTGGAAATTCCCAAAGTTGTAGGTTACTCATGGGGATCGGAAAGGAGATTAGTGACAGCCAGGCTTTAAAGTGTCAATTTTCCTCAAATGTTTTCTAGAAAGATTGTCGCATTTTTCTCGTCATGATCCTAAAACTATCCACATGGGTTATCTGTTTTTGTTTTTGTTTTAAACACACTTAAAAGAACCTGCTAAGGTGACCCATTCAAGGTCACCTAGCAAGTGAGTAGTCGGGCCAGGAACAGAATTGAGAGTCTTCTCTTTACTCTTTGTTATGAACCCAGCTATTTCTTAGTTGATTTTTGCATTCTCAGGAATGACAAATTAGCCTACAGGAAACTTCTATCTTGGGGAAAAATATAATTGGTCAACTCATAAACTGGAGAACTCACAGCAGAAAAATAAAGTTCCCATGAAGAGTTGGAAGGAAAGCTCCTGACTTGAATCCCCAGGGCACATTCCCGGCTTAGGCGAGCGTTTGCCCTTGCACGCCTGGCTCAGGGCCAAGCACCACAAGTACTAGATCTCTGGCTGGGTTGTCTTCAGGACAAAGAACTTGGAAATGAGACAGGGCGAGGGTGTCTCGTGCTTGGAGTCAGGAGAGAGTCCAGGTAAGATGATGCATGGCAGGTAGCTCAGGGACCCCCCCCCTCCAAATCCTTCCAAACCTGGCTTAGCCACACTTTTCTGGAAGTTATTAATGTAAGGGCTCTGTGACCAAAGGCCTCTGACACACAGTTCTACTGGGCAGTGAGAGTGACATCAAGTGGATGTAGGAGTGAATGAAACAGTGAGGGAAATCAGTACCCTGCTGGAGAATTTTCCTTCTGTGAAGCCCACCTTGGGTGTGGAGTCATCAGAGCTCGGGGGCTCCGATGTGGGTCACTCACTCTCTCTTATCCGCATATTACCCCTTCCACAGGAATTAGAGTTCCCCCGATGTTTGGTCATTCTGGCGCCTGCAGGGGTGTGGGGAACGGGGTATGTTAAAGGGCTTCATATAATGTAAAGCTGGGGGATCTGGGTGGCTCAGCTGGTTACCTGCTGACTGTTGATTTCGGCTCAGGTCACGATCTCGGTCATGAGATCAAGACCCATGTCCAGCTCTGAGCTGAGTGTGGAGCCTGCCCAAGATTCTCTCTTTCCCTCTGTCCCTCCCCATGCTCCCGCTCCTGTGCAGGTTCTCCAAACAAATAAATAAATAAATAAACAACATTACGTGGAGCTAAGTTTCACAGATACCATGGAGCACCTACTACGCGCCACATACGACAGCCTTTAGTATTAAGGATTTAAAGACAGTCCTTATGTTCTGGAAGTTCACTCTTCGGTTTAGGGAGAAAGACAATAAACACAGGTGGGCACAGAGAAGAGAGACCTACTCTATCCCACCAAGAGAGGATGATACCCGAGTTGCGTCTTGAGGGGATAAGTTAGCCCCACAAAGCACTAGGAGGTGATGGTGTGGGTAATGGCCTGAGCAAAGTGTGGAGATGGACCAAAGCATCACAGGTGCAGACGCAGAGTTCAAGGCTATGGGACAGTGGACCAAGATCTAGATGGGTGGTACGTGGGTCCCAGACTCCTCCTCTGCAAGATGAGAGGGTAGACTTCACACTTTGCTTTCTCTGAGCACGTCTCCTGTGAAAAGGATGAATTTGAGGAGTAATTTACTGGAGAGGTTTATCCAGATCTCATCCCTCCAATGCCATTTGTTTGTTTTAAAGAGTGATATCATCATTTACGTTAAAGATGCCAACATTGAAATATACTAGAAACTTAAATTTTTGAAACTATCCAAATCCACGGTGAAAGCTTTTTAAAAACTGCGGTAAAATATACCTAACAAAATGTATATCTTAAAATGTTTTAATTGTGCAATTAGTGCCATTAAGTAAATTCGCATCACTGGGGCGCCTGGGTGGCTCAGTCGTTAAGCGTCTGCCTTCAGCTCAGGTCATGATCCCAGGGACCTGAGATCAAGTCCCGTATCAGCAGGAAGCCTGCTTCTCCCTCTCCCACTCCCCCTGCTTGTGTTCCCGCTCTCGCTGTGTCTGTCAAATAATAAATAAAATCTTTTTAAAGATTCACATGGCTGTGTATCCATCACTGCTATCCACCTCCAGAAGCTTTCATCACCCCACACCGAATCTCTGAACCTGTGAAACCCATGAAATGAAAGAATTCTCCTATCCCCTGGTAGCCTGTCTCTTTTTCTTGTTTCTTTTTTTTTTCCTTTTCTTTGCTTCTTTTTCTTTGCTTTTTTTCTTTCTTTCTCTAGAGAGCTAGCTACAGAACATGCACACACATGCTAGGGTGGGGAGGGAGGGGAAGAAGCAGAGGGGGAGGGGAAATCTTAAGCAGCCTCCACACCCCGTGGTGGAAGCAGGACTGATCTCAGGACTCTGAGATCGTCACCTAAGCAGAAATCAAGAGTGTGACGCTTAACCTACTGAGCCACCCAGGCTCCCCCCGCCATTTGTTTTTAATCACTGAACAGTTTCGCTTTTCGTGTAAGAAGTTCCAGGCTGCTTTGCCACAGCACGCAATAGATCGAACTATCCAAGAGACTAGACAGCTCCTGATGGAAGGGCTTCTGACAGAGGGACAGCCGTCAGCTTCTCGGTTCTTGCCTCAAGGCTCATTAACTGTGCATTTCTTTTTTAAGATTTTTATTTTTTTTATTTGTCAGACAGAGATCACAAGTAGGCAGAGAAGCAGGCAGAGAGAGAGGAGGAAACAGGCTCCCCGCTGAGCAGAGAGCCCGATGAGGGGCTCGATCCCAGGACCCTGGGATCATGACCTGAGCTGAAGGCAGCGGCTTTAACCCGCTGAGCCACCCAGGCGCCCCTAACTGTGCATTTTGAAGCAGGACAGTTTCTTCTCCCAGCCTGGAGCACAAAGCCCACCGAGGAAGCTTGAGCCCCCCCCTAGAGTTTTATGTCTCCGTTGCCGCAAGCTGGGCAAAAATGCCACGCAAAAAGTTTGACCTGCTGGCGGATGTGGGAAGGAAGGGAGCAAGCAACAAGATTGGAGAGCCACTAAGGAGTTTCTAAGTTGTACCTGTCTGTGCTTCTGAAATACCACCTGCTCCCTTCCTCTCTCCTACTCACACACTGGACTATGTTTCATAATCCTGCCAACACTTAAATCCCTTCTGCTTCCTCGACTATCCTGAGTGATTTATAATGCTGATGCTTTCCTGAGCAACGCTGTTCTTCAAGTCAGGTGGAAAGGAGAGTTTCAGCAGGGGGCCATCGTGCTCCTGGGGGTGGCAGAAATCAAGTGAAACATAAAACACGGGCCCTGACCGCCGCTGGTCCCCACAGCTGGCTTGGACCTTCTCACAGGATGGAAGCCATCCTGTTTCTGCATTAATCCCTGTTTGCTGGCCAGGTTCCAACTCAGGTAATTACAGGCTCCCATACCCAAATCCCTGCTGGCAGATTTAGTCTTTTCCCGTGTCTTCTTGCAATTCTTAGGTTTTGTGGTGTTTTGCTCTTGACACAGCATTTTTTTTCTGAAGAGATTTTTGCCTTTCAGTGAGAGGGCAGAGATGGATGGGCCTGTTGGCACTGTGTATTATCTACAGAAAAATGGTAGGATGAAGTAAGAGCGTAGCAACGCTGACCAGAGCAGAATCCTAGGGAATCCAAGAATTTAGGAGATTCCCCCTCCCTCAGGAGGGCGCATAATTAAACTTCTAATGTCATTTATTGACTTTTTGATGTAAAGCCGCCATAACCTTCTAGAGTTTGGGGGCCAGTTTTAGCACTCTCTCAGTGTATGATTCTAACTTCTCCTCAGACTGAACCCCGATGGCTTGGGTGTTACTAATCTACCCTCTGTTTTTCAGGTTTGGAAAATGGTTTATCCTTCTGTTCCCCAGGGTTAGGATCTATATTTTACCCTGGGATCAAGGGGTTGTAGACATTTTTGGTTATTTGGACTCAGAAAACACGGAACTGCCAGCCATTTCTCAATGATTTTATTTTGAATATCAGCTGGCCCTCAAGGTGTAATCAATCATGTGACACACTCCAAATTTATTAGAGTAATAAAATTAATTAATTAATTAATTATTATTAATATTTTATTGTATTAAATACTTGTGCCACCTCCCACCTATGTGATCTTGAGGAAGTTAGCTCACAACTTCATGCTTCGGTTTTTTTCATTTGTAAATTGAGGAGGTTAAGAATAACTACTTCATAAGACTGTTGTGACGATTAAATAAAAGTACACGGGAGGGCACCTGGGTGGCTCAGCTAGTTAAGTGTCTGCCTTTGGCTCAGGTCATGACCTCAGGATCCTGTCCAGCTCCTCATTCAGCGGGGAGTCTGTTTGCCCCCCTGCTTTGCCCCCTGCACGTGTTCTCTTTCCCTCTCAAATAAATAAATAAGGTCTTTAAACTTTTTCTTTTAAATCAAGAGTACATGGGAAGCCATCACCATCATCATTACCATTTTTATCACCATCATCATCATCATCATCACTATCATTATTATTAAGGGAGAAAATGTATTGTGGAGTTAATCTAGAAGATAATGGAACACTCAAAAAAAAAAATCTTTGAAATAGGCTAAGGAAACCAAGATGACTACGCTTATGGTCCAGTGAAGGAGTCATATATCCTCTTTCACTGATATGATTCTAACACCTAGATCCATCTGTACAGGGCTTGGCATTTTGAATGCTGTACCAGATTTGCTTTTATTCAGTAGGGCATGGGATCCATTAAAGGTTTCGGATCAGGGAGCTCTTCAAATGGAAGATAATTCTGGGTGGGGGCTGGATAAAGGATAGAGTGAAAAAATACTGAGAGAAAAAAACCCAGAAGGTGGCTATTTGTGTTGTGTGGACGGCAGACAATGAGTGATGACTGAAGTAGGTGGAGGGAATATGAAGAAAGGTGATGAATTTGATACTGGAGTTCATAATCTTCAGTAGGATGTCACTGGACTGGATAGAAAAAAGCAAGGCAAGGGTCCATATTACCACGAGCTCACTGTTTCACTTTAGACAGTATACTTACCCTGCCTGTGCCTGTTTCCTCATCTACAAAATGACAGACCTGCACTACTCCTTTAGTCCCATTAATTTTTTGTATTTTAAAATGCCCTAATCTTACCTAAATCCTCACTTCTACCCCTCGTACGCCTGAATATGTTGTGGCATTTCAGCTTCTTGCTTGGGACTCTCTTGCTCCTTAGAACAATTTCTGGTTAACATTTCATTAACGTATGGCATAGAAATCCTTAGGGTATAGGGTAGAAGATTCTTCCCTACTGCATCGGAGAAGTATTCTACTGATAATTTCCTCCCTCCGTATGGCTCTAATTCACTTGGTCTTCTATGGAGACTCAAGACAGACCTCTTTTTCTTATACAGAAGAATTGTGCCTTACTTCCTTTTGTCAGCCCAAACCTAGAGCATAATAATTGCTGAAAACCAGGAAGAATGAATGAGTTGAATAAACAAATGAGTAAATGAGATGATGATGGAAAGACATCCCTTGGATTACGTCTCACTGGTCCCTGGGAAGTTATAGTCAGAGGCATTGTAACAGGGGACTGGCAACATCAACTTTGGCTTTTCCTCAAGAACCCTTAAGAATCTAAATGACTTTCTGAGCCTCTGTTCTCCTCCAGCTCTTGCTGTTACTTGCTGCTTAGCCTTTCTCATCCACAAGGGGTTACCTGCCTGAGCTCATCTGAAGGCTGGGGCATCAACGGTGTCATCCTTCTCTCTTAGGACTAGAACGCCAACAGTTAGGTGAGCAGAAATTCCATCAGCGGTAGCCACCCAGATTTTCCAGGATGGAGACCGAGAATGAGTTAACAAGCACCAACACATTTGCTAAGCTTAAACGAATACTCTATTATTGTGTGGCAATTGGTAAAGAACTTATTAATTAAGGATATAAGATAGAGAGAAATCTCCCAGGAGGCAAAAAGCCATTACAAAGACATTGTGGAACCAATCTAGCAGTTAATGGAATACTCAGAGGTTCTTAAAAAAAAAAAAAAAAAAAAAAAAAAGGAGGGGGTCACTTTTCAAAAGAATATGTGTTACCAAATTAGTGATATTGCAGAATGGGGGCCAGAGCAGGGGGGGAGGGGAGGGCAGCAAGGGGAGTAAAATATAAAAACAAAACCAAACTTCATAAACATTTGTTTGAATACAATCCAGACTTTCTATCGTGATGTCCCTGGATCCCTTACGCACACCGCCACCACACAGCCTAAAAGTAAATTGAGATGAAAATCGAAATCAAACTAGTGTTGCAAATGGAAATTAATAGTACATTTGCTTTTGTTCAGAGACAGGGGCATCAGAGGCAAAATAAATAAATGCCTGTGAGTTGTTTGTTTAAGAATAACTATCAAATGAACAAGAAATGCCAGGCTCTTCTTTATTTCCCCTCTTAATTTGTAAGCTTTCCCCCTCTTAATTTGTAAGCTTTCCCCCTACGGATGATCTCATCACGTGAGAACAGTGCTGATTTAGAGAAGGATTTGGTGAGATGAGCCAAACCCTAAGGATTAGCCAGGAGTTGGCTCCTCTGGAGTGATAACGGGAATCTTACATACCTGTTGAATTAAGATGTTTATCTCCAGAAGGTCCTGATAGCCCAACCCTGTGAGCATGGAACTCACGAGGACTGGCTAAAGCTATCCTCCCAACCTCACAGTATCACAAAGCACACGGTCTCAGGACCCTAAAAACTCAGTGTGTTGGACCCGCTGAAGTTTTCATCTTTGAAGCAAAACCAGACCTGAGAAATCTCTTCTTCAGAGGAACAGTTTATGTTAAAAGCATGAGAATGAGAAAAATCAGAGAAATTATCCTAGTTCTGTTGGAATTGTAACGTAGGCAAATCCTCCATATATAAATGGACATTCATAAGTTAAGCTTGTGACTGATTTATTCCACATTTTTGGGAAGGATGAGGAAGACACACTTAAGGAACATAGATGTTTAAGTAGAGGGGCATCTGGGTAGCTCAGTCAGTTAAGCATCTGCCTTCAGCTCGGGTCACCATCACAGACTCCTGGAATCCAGCCCCATATCAGGCTCCCTGTTCAGCAGAGAGCCTGCCTCTTCCTCTACCTCGCACCTCACTTGTGCTCTCTCTTGCTCTCTCTCTTTCTCAAATAAATACATTAAATCTGTGAAGAAAAAGATGTTTAGTGTAGAGAACATGGGATATGGAATGCAAAGATTTGATTTTGAGTATATACCAGCAACTTCCCTGCTCTGTTATCATGACACGTGGCTCACATTTTCTGAGCCTCCTCTGTCTTATCTGTAAAAGGGGGTAAGATCAGATTTGCTTTGCCAGTCTGCCCGAGAAGATATAAAAATCATATAAGATAAAGTGTGCCAGAGCACTATGCTATCTACAAAGGTGTTGTTGAAGATGATGATGAGAATGATGATGAAGAATTTATTAGCTCAAGGCAATTACTTTAGTCGGTCGTGCAAGAAAATGATGAAGCTTTGTCACGAATGATGACAGAAATTAAAAGACAGTTTTCTGAGAAAGAAGTTCCATGAGAATGTAAATATTTCTCCTAATAGCTATGATTCCATAGGGTCGTTGAATACTCTGCTGAACAGGATGTATTTATTTGCCTTTGATTTTTGGGCAAAACCTAAATCAGAATGATACAAGCTGGGGCACCTGGGTGGCTCAGTCGGTTAAGTGACGGACTCGATTTCCGCTCAGGTCATGATCTCAGGCTCCTGAGTCAGGAGCTGGCTTTTGTCTCTCCTTCTGCCCCTCCCCCCGCCTGTGCACACACTCCCTCTCTCTCACTCAAATAAACAAGTATATCTTTAAAAAAAATGATACAGGCTTATGACACAAACAAGGTTATAATACCAATGAGTGGCTGTCCTCTTCCATGTCAGACTTTCCCACTATTAAGTGCACATCCCAACACCCCAACTTACTCTTTTTTTTATGCCTGCTTCATCTGCACCATTATCTCTACCACTGGGGCCTATCCTGGAGTTCCATGTCCTTTTCCACATTTTTGTTCTTCCTGTTTAATTTATGAGTATCATTTTACTTGATAAAAAAAGAGAAGAGGCCGAGTGGGAGTTGAATAACCTGGCTTTCTTTTCATAACTTACCTGCGAAATATTACACCGAACATTCCAAAACATGTGTCTCTTACGTCTTCACCCTCTTGTCTTCAAATATAGTTAGATTTTGCTTTATTGTTTTTTTCCAGTGTCATGAGCTTTGCCCACTGCTGGCCTCGGTCTTCCCAAGGCTGTCTTTATGCAGTTTATATGTGTGCTCTTCAGGGAGTTCTTCAGCCGGTCACAGTTGTCTCCACAGACTTCTCTCCCAACCCTTCCTCGTGTGTGCAATTGCCATTGTTTATGATGAAGGTAGAACTTAAATTCTTAGCATCTTGCAACTGCCTGTCTTTTAGAATTTCTTGTAGTCTTTGTTCATGGGGCCACTTGGCGCCTATGAGCTTGGATTCTAGAGAATCCCTGTCTCTGTTTTTGATATTGTGAAATTCACAGTAGTGCCTTGCACCCCATTCCTACTCCCATAATTCCCTATTTTCATTATCGGTTTATGCCTTTAAGACTTTTGTACTTTCTCTTCCCTCCGCCTGGAATATTCTTTCATATCTGTCCTTTATATGTCAGGCTCCTTCTCATTTTTAAGTCTTAGTTAGAATGTCATCTCCTCAGAGAGGACCTCCATGATTATAATAATTAAAGCAGTCTTGATATACATCACCCACACACATTTACTCTATCTCATCACCCAATTGATTGTTCTTTTGATGTTAAACATGATTGGTTACTATTATGTTGACTATCTGCTTCACTGTGTGTTGTCTCTCCCTCATCCCTACCCCAACCACCAAAAAGGACTTGGATCTTGTCCATCTTGTTCATTGTTGTTTCCCAGTTCCTGACATAAGGACTATCACCCAATAAATAGGTGTTCGAGGAATGAATAGTCTAGTTCTACATTATACTGTAAGCCCTCAGCAGTCTAAATGCATTAACTGAGTGAAAATTCATTAAAGGTAAAATCAATTCTTAGAGTGCAAATAGAATTAAGAGATTACCTATTCCATAATTCCCATTTTATAGGTAAGTGTTTAAGGAAGTGAACTAATTTGTACAAGATTTTATGTTTTCATGAGAGGTAAAGCCAGGAGTAGACTCTATGTCTTCCGACTTCCAGAGAAGTAGGTATGAATTGAAGGTCCTCTTCCTACTCTCACTTATCAATTTGGTTATCAAATTTCCCCATAACTGCCCAACATGAACTCTCTACTCCAGCCAGCCAAACCAACAACACATAGCTTGTTAACAGAAGCAATAGCAAATGCTAGCTGTTTCTATTGTACTAAGCAGAGTGTCCCCAGTCCGCCCCTACTCACAGAAATTCTGCTCAAAAGATCTTTGATCATCTTATTAGGTGCTCTGTAAATTGTGTAATTCTTTACACCTCTGCCTGTCTGCCTCGATCGTAGATCTGGGACTTCTATTTCATTTAAGTTTCTTCACTGTGGTAGATTCTAAAAATATACCCACAATATTTTGCAGCTCCTCCCATAAAGACAAGGAGTCTATTTATCTACCAGATTCTGTTTTTTGAATCTAGGCTTAACCGTGTGACTTTCTTTGGCCAATGGAACATTAACAAATATGTTGCAAACAGAGGTTCAAAAAATGCTTGTAATATTAGGGGTTTGCTTTCTCTTGCTACAATTGGAATCCTGAATCCATCATATGAAAAAGCAAGAGCTAGCCTTCTGGAGAGGTCACACAGAGGAAAACTTAGCTGCCTTTGCTGTCTGCCTGCCTACTGCTAGCCATGTGAGTGGGGCCAACCTAGACCACCCAGTCCTTGGTCTATCTGATGGCTGACTGCAGACATACTAGTGAGAACATCAAAAGAATTGCCCATTATAACTCAGCCCAAACTGTCTATCCATGGAACTGTGAGCTAACAATGATTGTTCTTTTAAGTCACTAAGTTATGGGATAGTTTGTTACACAGCAAAAACTAACCGGTACACATACTATACTTCCTACATTGTTTTCTAGTCGTCTTTATTTGCTCCTCAGAGGTACCTCACTAGTAAGGGATCCATTTATCCCCATTTCACAGAGAGGAAAAAATCAATGTCACAAGGCTTTGCTAGTATTGATGCCCTGAGACGTGCTTAATTCTTTAGATCCCATACATTAGAGATTAATCCTCCTCAGAGACTTTTTAAGGGAGCAGCCACTAGAAATGTTTGGAAAGGAATTAGGTAATTGAGGACGTGCAGACATTTCCTGAAAGCCGGACTCCCAAACAATAAGCATGAGCTTGAGTCAGGTTTATAAAATTAATAAAGCCAGAATCTAATTTTGTCTGTTTACCTCTTAGTGTCTAACTAGCAGATGTCAAGAGTACAAAACATCCAGGCTGTTCCAAGGTTGCAGTCACTAGAACCACATGATAATCGTCATAATAATTATCAATAATATTAATTGATCACCTTCTGTTATGTACTTTCCACATTCATTATCTCTGATAGCAAGCCACAATAATCCTATTAATTAACAGGTATAACTTGCCTTTTACAGAAGAGGAATTTAAGGGCCGGAGAAGTTAAGAAGCTAGTCCCAAAACCACAGAGCTGGTAAGGCAGAGAACTGAAGTTCAAACCAGTGTTAGTCTACACACTTCTCATCTACTGCTTTTCTCCTTTGGGTTGACTGCAATACAATTCCTGTTTCTTTTCACATATTATGGATGCAGGTCATGAGCCCCACATCCAAGGGATACCTGCAGGGACCAGTCCTCGGCAAGAAAGCAGAGTTTCTGTCTTGTATCAAAATGTAAGTGATTTCCCTTTCAAACAGCTTAAGTCTGTTATCCTTGGTATACTCCTAGAAAAGCCTCCTATTTGTCTACAGCTTTTACTTTTCAACCCGAGTTTTGAGGAGGCAAAGGGAATACGTTAGTTTAACTCATGAACTAGATACATTTCTTCCTACCTTAGAGCCAAACAAAAAGACTGCTCCATGCTAGGCTGTGAAAATGGATGCTGGGCTTTTACTTTAACTTGACTGATCATCTCTGACCTGCTGGTTACATTTTAGTATCTCCCTTTCCCCTCAGTTACACGTTCAAAACACTCATTTTATTTGTGGCATCTAATAGGGGTGTGTTTGTTGTTGGTTCCACACCCTGGTGACCTTATCATTTTGTGACTTCAGAGTCTCACTTTCCGGATGTCCCCTTTCAAGTCTTCATGATCATACTTATGTTTAGAGAGGTCTGTGGCCCCTCTTTGACAGGAGGCCCCCAACCTTTGTCCTCCTTGTATCCCAAACCTTCGGACAGCTCCTGACACATATCAGAGCTCACTATGTGTCTGACACATTGAATTAGACCTTTTTGCATCCCTACTTTGCACCTAGAAGCAATTCTCTAAATGTTCATGAATTTCTCAGTTAAGAAGGATTGATGGCAATGATCAAACGCAGGGAGGTTAATCATGATCATAGGCAGATCTGAGGGGCAGGACATCCGTGATAATTTCCTCCCTCTGTTTTCACTTATCCCAGAAGGAGAGGGCTCCTTTCCTTTCTCGGTTCTCTTCTCTGCACTCCAAACTAGATATCTAACCCTGTTACAACGAGCCAGTCTCTTTCGTGCAAGGCCAATTTCATAAATACAGTTCCATTAACATACATCAGTTGCATGAAGAATCATAGCAACCCGTCTCAAGCTTGGAGAGAATTAAGTGGCCAGCGTTGCTGAAAATGCACAGCCTACCATGGAGCATCCTTTCTGTTCCCTTAAAAACAGCAGCGTTCTAAAGAAGCCAAATTGCCGAACTCAGCTCAGGAAGGAAATTACCACAAACACAAGGAAATAGCAGCAGGAATCCTCCCTTGGCTGGTCGTATCCACCAAGCTAAGAACGCATGCATCTGGAAAAGAACAGAGCATTTTTTTTTTTTTTTTTAATGCTGATCTCCCTCCGATTCCGTGTCTTTTGCCTCTGTTTTGACCAAACTCTTGTCAAAATGAAGTTATCGAAATGTCCGTGCCCGGGTGAGCAGGCAGCACCGGGCCAGCACAAAAGAGATGAGAAAAGAGCAAGAGAAAGGGAATATGTCACATCCTGACTACAGGGAAGCAGCGCAAAACATCTAATCACAGCTGTGCCAGGGAACTTGAACCTGTCCAAAAGGATCCCCAGCTCTCCGCGTTTAATTGCCGTTGATGGCTGCTGGCCAGTCATGCATGACAATGGGAGAACGTCTCCCTGCTCCCTGCCTGTGCTCATTCCTGTCAGCTTTCACTCCAGGTGATGAACACGGTCCGGGACCCTGCGACAGGGGCCGGAGCCAGACACGGGGGTGGGGCGGGCTGCAGAAGCCCCTCCCGGACGCAGAGGGGCTTGTGCTCCAGTAACGCCCAGCCGGGCAGAGTTCTTTGCAACAGAAGCATTTCACATTGGCTTCCATCCCTCCCTTCCTTTAACCAAGTATGCAACATGTTTGTTTTCCTTGGGAGGAAAACAAAACTAGGACACACCAGGCAGACGGGTAGGACGTCTGTGACCCGAGGTATGTCAACGGGCAGCAAGCAAGTCTCCCTGTTTGGTGAATTATATCTGAGCACACACTGGAGGCTGGATAAGGAAATAGGAATTACACTTGAATAGCGACGAACATCGTGTTTTTGTGGTGACTCATACTCCTAAACCTCTTCTTTCTGTCTGCACAAGAGGCAGAAGTCACGTTTTCTATCGATTCCAATGGCAAGAAAAACTCCCTGGAGCTCTTGGGGGGAAACGATGGTTTATTAAGCCTGGCATGCCGTTGATCATCTGGAAGGAATTCATCAGTCCCCTTGCAGCCTAATTGCTCATTTTTAGGGTGGGAGCTGGTCTAGAACGTCTCTAGAGTTTCAGGTCCAAGGTGGGCTGCTTCGAGGCACAGATCAGTGCAAAACTTCAAAGCTCAAAAGCTCCAGACAGCACAAAATCGTGCCATGGAGTTTGGGAACCACACTTTGCAGAAGGCCTGCCACCTGTCTACACTCCATGAAGTGTTGAGAAGAGCTTAACTTCTCTCTGAGCTTTAATTGCCTTCTCTCTAAAAATAGGCATTTCTACCTCATGGCAATGCGATGAGGATTAAATAGGCTGATGTCTGCTTAGGAGCTTCCTCTGCAGATAAATAAAGACGCTACAGGCACGTCAGGACAAGGTTGTGTGGTCTGTTTGTTTTTGTAAACTTAGTGATAGAGCGTAGTGGCAAGCGGCATGAGCTCTGGAATTTGCCAGGACTAGATCCGAACCCTGACTCTGTTACTAACCAGCTGTTTAGTCGTGTTAATGTTCTCGTTTTAAATAGAGAGAGATACTCTTACCTGAGAAACGACTGACCTGATGTACCTACCAGCTCCGACGTACAGAAAAATGTCCGATAGATGGTAAGCAGCTCCTAGCCCATAGAGACAGAACAAAAATCCAGAAGTCAGTTTATGTTTTTGAAAATTAAATCATCCGTGATGGGAACACAGTTCTTGCTGATTAGCAGTTTGAGATAAACAGAATTGGTATCTTGCTGTTTTCTCAGCAAGAGCCAAAAAGAAAAAATGGGGGCAATGAATTTCATTTAATTTTTATACCAACCTTTTTCTCCACAATAAAACTAGTTTACCTTTTTTTGATTATATAAACGACCTCTGCTTATTGTGAAATTTGAAAGAAAAAGCCAATCAGTCAATAAAGGTAAAGAAAAGAAAGTAAAAGTCAGCGAAAGTTTGAGGTTCTGTGATACGCATCATCAACATTTAGTAACTAGCAGGATAGAGTAAGCAGGAAGGCCCATGAGAACGCTCCTTGATCACATCCCTCCCTCAAAATTATCATTTGGCGTCCATCCGTGGACAAAAATGCCTCCTTGGGAACTGTGGGATCCAGGATCATACCCAAGAACTCAGGAGGAGTCTCAGCAGCCTTCGTGTTGTGTTATCGGCATACAGACCTCACTCCCTCCTATAGGTCCTGAAGTGAACTCTGAACCAGCCCCAGTCCCTGCCAGCTGTGGTCCAGCCCAGTGGTCGGTTGGGGAGTCCCCGGAGAACAGTCGTAGGCAATCGCCTATGATGAGAGAGCCTTTGGAAAAGTCCAGATTTCCAGAAGAGAAGATCTAGTGCACCATTAGAGAAAAAAAAAAAAAAATCAGTTTGGGTACTTTAGAAAGGATAAGAGGAGCAGTTTGACTTTACCTCTTACCTCCTCCAAGACAGCACAGCTCAGTTGCAACAGGGACCTTCCTGGTCTGCAATTTCTCCTGCAGGGTCAAGTGAGAGCACATGTGTGAACACCTGGCTTCCTCCAGCCCCGCAGGATGCTACCAGAGAGGTCCATCTCTCTATCAGCCCACCCAGAATACTGAGTCTTGAGCTGCAGCACTAGGGGGCAGGAAGCTGCTGGAAGAACGGCAGCTAGGACTCTTAGAGGGCATTAAAAGCACACGAATCCTACTAATTAGGTTGTGGGCTCCAACAAGAAGCCGCTGGGGATGCCTCGTCCATGGATTCCTCCAACTGGTCCACAAGCACTCCAAATGTCCCACATGCCACACACACACACACACACACACACACCCCTACACTATGCTGTGGTCATCTTTGTGTGTGGTCCCAATGGTAATAAGGGTATTCTTTGGCAGATGGCTACTGAGCACTTGCAGAAAGTTGGTCTAAATCTGCGGGCTAGGGAGATACCAGAAACTTAAGCATTAGCAATACCGTTGGGAAAGCAAAGGAGACCCTGCCAGCACTAGGACTAATGCATTGCAAGGTCAAGAGAGAGCATGCAAACTTAAGAGTTCTGCCACAAGAGGAAGAAAAAAGTGTAGAGCAGGTGTATCCATAGATCCAAGAAAGCCTAAGAAGCCTCAGCAGAGCTGACAGAAAGCATTTCTCTTCTGAAGCCAGTCAATAAAATCTATAAGAGATTCGTTATTCCACATATGAAGACAACAACATGAAACTTTAAGGAACAGGAAACATCAAGAAAAACATGACACCACCAAAGGCTGACAATAATTTCCAGTAACCAATCCTGAAGATAAGGGGATCTGTGATTCACCAGGTAAGGAATTCAAAATAGCTGTTGTAAGGAAGCTCAGCAAGTTACAAGAAAACACAGAGAGACAATTCAGTGAAATCAGAAGTTTTACAAGGAGAAATCACAAAAAGAACAAAACAAATTCTGGAGCTGAAAAATACAATGAGTGAAATGGGAAAAAAAAAAAAAAAGCAAGATAGAACATCAACAGCAGACTAGCAGAATGAAATAATTACAGCAAAGAATCTGTGAATTAGAAAACAGGACCCTAGAAATTATCTAGTCAGAGGAAAACAAAGAAGGAACAAAAAGGAAAGCCTACCTGATCTATGAGATGCCATCACAAGAAACAATATGCAAATTATTGGAATCCCAGAAAGAGAAAAGAGGGAGAAGGGAACAGAAAATGTATTTAAAGAAATAATAGGTAAGAACTTGTACACTATAAACTTATACAATATTACATGTCAATTATATCTCAAGAAAGCTGGAAAATATGATAAATTTCAAAAATTGTTACTAAATTAAAAATATTTAGTAATCCTCTTATGTATACAATTCTGTGTGTGTGTGTGTGTGTGTGTGTGTGTGTGTGCATGTTTTACTTTACAAACAACACGGTGTTCTCTATTAGAAAAATGTAGTCCTTTCATCTTTAGTGTCAAAAACTATCTTTGGTATTGTTAATTTATTCTCTTTGACATTTATTTACTTCCTTTTCTTATTTTCTTTATCTTTCTTTTTTTCTAGTTTGATCAAATTGCTATTCATTACTCTTTCCACCATTTTTAATTTAGAAGTTCTCTCATTTTCATTTTTTCTAAAATTCTACTGGTGGATACCTTTCCATCCTTTACAGTCATAATGAAACATGTATTTCTGAACTCCTTTATGGAAACAAGATGCCTATTATTATAACCTCTATTTTTTCTTCCACTGCTCCTGCCCATCCCAATGAGATGAAACTTCCAGATGTTCTTTCTCTTACATGGTCCACAGCACACATACACATATACAGCACCCCCCATAAATACAATATTTGGGATGCTATTATTCCCCACTCCTATACCCACAGTTCCCATTTTGCTTCAATACTTTAATTTTTTTTGTTTATCTTAGATAATTCTTAGATTTTTCTTTATAGAATGTCATTTTTATTTTAAAAATCATAATTTATTATTTATATCACACTTTGCTAGTTTATCATTAATCATTTAGATAGAACTGTAAGTATTGCAGTGTTAACTGCTCATCACCTGCTTTTTCTTTTATCTTCTACCTTAAAAATTTCTATTCTGATTCATTTGCTATTTGACTAAAGCCTTTCCTGAGTACTTTCCAAAATGGAGGTATGGAAGAAAAATTCTCAGAGCTCTTGCACTTCTACAAATTTCTTTTTTTCATGCTGATAGGTAAATAGTATCTCAAGTGGGAGTAATTTTACTGGGTCACAGTCTTTACATTCGGTAGTCCAGAGCTGTAATTCTGAAAATCTTCTGGCTTCCAATGCTGCAGCTGAGAAGTCTTTTGCTTGTCTGAAACTTCCTCTTCTCATTCTCTTCCTCTTCTTCTTACTTCTTCATAAGTAACTCATTTTACTCGCTCTATTAGTTTCTCTTAGAGTTTCAGGAATTTTACTCTATCCTAAATAGGTGCATTTGCATCAAGCTTGCCTCGAATTTCATGAACAATTTTGATATGCAGACTGAAGCTTTTCTTTCCTTCTACGTTGTGCTTAATTTTTGCCTCTTGTCCATCTATTCCTTGTTTCCTCTCCTGAAACTCTTCTTACTTGTATCTTAGGGTTTCTGAACTATCGAATTTTAAAAATTTGATAACTATTTTTCCAGAAAGCATTTTATGCTATAATTACATCTTTTATGTGATTTTATACATATACATACATACATGTGTATACATGTCTGTGTGTGTATATATATATATATATATATATATATATATATTTATTTATTTGTTTATTTTGTGGCTATTCAAGGTGTTGTCTGTCTTCCCCCAAACTTCCAATTTATATTCTGAGTATTCTGCTTATTTTTCCTCTCTCTGCTTATCAGACTCCATAAATGAGTTGTATTTCTCTTTGCCTGGTCATAGATGAATTTATCCTTGAGGCTCAGCTCTTGCTGCTAGGGTAGCTTAAGCATTAACAATTCCATATAGGTTGAAGAAACAGCAGCCCCTGCCCTTTGAGTCAATGATATACCAGCTGGCAAATGGCCAACTCCATATTGAGAAATGGTCTCCTATTCTTCCAACTTCAAAAGCTGGTGTTCTCCTCTCGTTTACAGGACTCGGGCAACTTTTTCAGAAATCCTTCCATGTCTCTTGCAAGAAAACAAATACAGCCCTGCATTTCCTTTTTCTCTAGTCCATTGATGTCTTCAAGCCATGTGTTACTGGGAAGAAAAGTCTTGCACCAGCTTCCAGCGCCGTCCAGGCTCTGCCCATCTATGAGCACCAGGAGTACTAGGTCAGAAGTGATATTTGATTGAAGAGGGCTGGGGAGGGTGGACATATTCTCTACTTGCAGAATTAACTACATAAAATCATTCTTACATCAAATGAGATGCTTCTGCTATTGTTCATCCTGTAGCCATTGATCATAAAAATTGCTATAAGTAATGTTTTATACAGTGTTTTAAAAGTTAAAAGCCTTGGGACTGCCTGGGTGAAACCTCTTGGTTTCAAAGTGTCCCACTCTTGGTTTCAGCTCAGGTCATGATCTCTGGGTCATAGGATTAAGCCCCAGGCTCCAAGCTCAGCTGGGAGGCTTCCTGAGTATTCATTCTCTCCCACTTTCTCTGTCCCTCCCCCTGCTCATGATCTCTATATCTATCTGAAATAAATAAGTAAAATCTTTTTTAAAAAAGTTGGAAGACTCGATCTGAACCCATGTCTACTTGGGAACTCATTCTCCTCTCCATTTTTACCACTTACTTTTGTGTATCTTTTATTATCTACAATTTTCAACTCCTGTTGTCTTATTTTGAGTGTATGTTAACTTTATAAATTATTGAATTTATTTAATATTATAATTTTTTTATTTCTTCTTTCAGAGGGTTGATCTCTATAAGTCTTTGAGGATATTTCTTTAGACTCTACCCTAATCTAACTTTTTTTGTTCATTGTAAAAATACAGATTTAGATGATTGTTTGTCATTTGTTAAGGCATAAAACATTCAAATGATTGGACCTCAAGCTGCCTTTTACCATCTCCACTAGCCATTTCTAGAGAATAATTATATTTTAAAATGTGACAATATCTTTGTTAAGAGTCTGATGAGCTATGAATGAAGAGTTACCCTCCTTGGGCTTATGCTGATACAGATCCACTTACTTGAACTATTTTTGAGAGTTGATTTAAAGCACTGCCCTCCAGTCTGGAGAGAGGAAAATCAGTTTGTGTGCTCATTTGGTTTGGGGACAAAAATCTGACAGCTCTGTCAAAGGTGTGAATATTTTGCAAGCAAGTAACAAATCCTGACAAGTTGGACTTCATCATCCTCTGCAGCCCTGGGTGAGAGTGAAGCCTATGGTGAGAATGGAGATGAGTCAGAATTAGACATGGAACTTTCTGGAAGACAGGGGAGTCTGGGAATAACTACAGCATTTATGTAAATACACACGTGCTCACACACACACACACACACACACACACACAGCTCTCTGAGGGTATGTATCACTCAGAAGGCTGGATTTTTTGTGCTTGTCATGTAAAAATTATCAAAGAAATTCCAATGTCAGAAGCTTTTTCAACATAACCAGACTGATGCACTTAATCTTACATGAAATCAACAAGCATGCATTTTCTGAGGAAATATGCTGTTTGGAATCCAGGTCAAAACATTGGAAAATACCAAGAAATGTAATACATCCTGTGTTTAGAAGCTGATACTGTTGGGCAACATTTCAAGAGAAGAACTGGTTAAGCCACAAATGGTGGGAATAGAATATAAATATTACAGGGGTCCAGAACCTGGAAAGATTAGCAAATTCTGGAGTTAACACAGAGACTCCATGATGAAGGTGTAGCTTTGAATTGAATCTTAATAATCGATGGGATTTGGATTTGAGGAAAGAAGAAAGAACAGTTACAAAAGCACAGATGCAGAAATAAACATGGTGGGTGTAGTGGAGGGCGAGAAATCTTCCCTGTTCTGAGCTGACAGAAAAAGTACCCTCAAGAGTTGTGATTTCTTCTAGCTAGAATCAAATAATCTTGAGGTTAGAATGTAGAAGCCCTATCTGGGCATTGTTTGAAGAGAACAGATACTGGGAATCCTGGTGATTCCAATGAGTGGGCAAATGGAGACACTAAAGCTAGAGGTTGGCTTAGAGAAGATGTTTGGGGGCAGGGTGGGGTGCAGGTGAGGAATGCTGAGGTCTGGGGTACAGGGATGTGATAGACATTTGTGTTTTATTTTTGATCTTGAAAACCACTTTCAGGGCACCTGGGTGGCTCAGTCAGCTAAACATCTGCATTTGGCTCAGGTCATGATCCCAGGGTCCTGGCATGGAGCCCCGTCTTGGGCTCCCTGCTCAGCGCGGAGTGTGCGTCTCCCTCTCTATCTAGCGGCCTGTCCCCCTGCTTCTGGATTCTCTCTCCCTCCCTCTCTCTCTCTCTGTCAAATAAATGAAAAAAATCTTAAAAAAAAAAAGAAAGAAAAGCCATTCTCATGTTAGATGTTACAATTTATATTATGTCTTAGCTAATTTTGACATTCTGTGACATTGGATATGAGTTGAAACTTTCTGTTGCACCAGCATGGAGGAAAAGGGAAGCACATACTACAGAGAAGGAGTACATGTTTCATTGTGAAGAAGCATGGGTTTAGAGATGAGTGCTAAGAAACCAGATTCCAGCCACTGTCCCTGCTACCTGCTGCCTGAAGGGTACTTGCATCCATTCATTCAGTACTTAGCAGGTATTTGACCACTTGCAAGGTCCCAAATTCTGGGGGAAAATACAACCAGACACTGCTCCTGCCATCATAGAGCTTACGGGTCCTAACAGTGCCTGGTGGCCTCTGGAGCCACTGAACACAACCTACTCTTAAAGGATACATCTTCCCTCAATATTTAGCCACTGCTTGGACATTTCTAATAATGAGGGGCTTACTTCCCCTGCCTGCTAAGGGCTGACTGACATCAATTTCTGCTTCAGAATAGTAGAAATGGTTAGAGAATTAGTTCTTATGTCAAGATAAAATTTGCCTCCTTAGAGCTGTTCCCAAACCAAGGTGAACACCATTCCCCATAAAACATTTCAAAACCACCAATTATAAGTCCCACCTAAAAGCCACGGAATCGGAATCAATAGGAACAAGGCTCAGGAATCTTGATCATAAAAACTCTACAGATGACGGGCACCTGGGTGGCTCAGTCAGTTAAGCGTCTATCTTCAGGTCAGGTCATGATCTCAGGGTCCTGGGATGGAGCCTGGAGTTCAGCTCCCTGCTCAGTGGGGAGTCTGCTTCTCTCTCTGCCCCTCCCCCTGCTCTCTCTCTTTTTCTCTCTCAAATACATAAATAGAATCTTGGGAAAAAAAAAAAAGAACTCTACAGATGATTCTGAGGGTCAGCCAGGGAAGGGCTGCTGTCACGTATCTCCTTAGTATTGTTTCTTGTTCTGTTCCCTATAACTCCATTAAACCATGAACCAGAAGCTAAGCCATCCTTTACTCCTAGTCCTTCAAATACTTGAAGACAAATGTCATCTCTAACATCCTCAAAACCTGCTGCTTCTGTTGTTACCTTGTCCACAGGCTGAAGACATCCACTTGCTTCATCTGTTTTTTTATTTAATGTGATCATCCACATTCTTCACTACCACCATTATCTTTCATTGAATGGATTCTCTTTTGTCAATAATTGTGGTGCTAATATGCATCTAAAAATCCAGATTTGGTCTGGCCAAATGACCACTTAGTCCCGTTGGTCCAGACATGGTGCTTCCATTAATGAAGCTTGTTTCTTGGAGGCACCTAGTTGCTTCCCAATGCCATTAACCCATTCAGAGCTTGGGCCAATGAATCTGCCCCACCAAATATTTTTTGAGTAAGCAGTTATCAAGCCAAGACCCATCCATTGCTGCGTTTATGCTCTTGATCTTTGAATCTCAATATAAGACTTTACTTACCTTTATACCGACACATTTTATTTTCAGTTAGGATTACTAACTTTCATCTGTCACCAACATATTTGCTTCACATCAATGTTTGGGTCAAATATGAAAATAGTCCAGAAGTAAACTGGAATTATGGATAATTTGTCAGTTTCTCTTTCTCGAGCTCCCTTCTTAGCAATAAAGCCTAGGCTCACTTAAACAGCAAAACAGAAAAACGAAGGTCCAGATTAGAATGCTAAGTTGATTAGTTCTTTATTACTAATGCTGGTTTACAAACTGTGAAGATATGCAGTACGGAGATCTGGTATATATTCTGAAGGGTGAATTGCAGTGATTAAACACTACGAACCATGCAACATGGTTCACATCTCACAGAAAAACTGGTTGCTTCGGGTTAATCAATAAATACTTTCCACTTAGAAACAAGTGTTATAAATACATAAATTTTAGATAATAAAACAGTGTTCTTTGAAAAATGAATGAACGAACGAACAAATATAGATGAGTTTAATGTCCCTAATACAGAGAGAGAGAGAGATGAAGAAGAGAGGAAGCCAAAGTAATGAAGCAGAGCTGGCCCTTGAACATTTTAAGAAGCAAGGAACTTTCCACCTGCAAGCTTTACATGATACAAGCGAACGCCAAATCTCCATTTCTCATCAGGCTGTTCACACGTATGCACTCGAATGTAGAAGATATAAGAGAGCAAATCTAATGAGAGTTTCATGGGCAGGCAGTTACATGAATGATAAAAAACTTCTCAAAGTATCTCGACCCAAATTAGAGTGGTGCACACTTTATAATAAGGGCAATGATAATCAGGATGATTTAGAGCCACTTTAATCAAAGGCTATATTAGAACGTGGATCCCAGAGGTGAGAAGGCAGTGATTAGTTCACTGAACTACCCCCATCCCTAGGCATTCATAGCTCAACTAACACTGAAGGGTTTTAGTGTCTTTGTAAAAAGAAAATCCACTTCTGGAATTATTTGGCTTGTGAGGAGTCGGGATGGTCTAGTAAAAATAAGGGGAGATCAGGAAAAGAATTTGACATTTAAATGGAAAAAAATGGGTGGGAAGTTGAATGAGAAATAAATACACTTACTTCATAGTTGTGATGGGACAAGGATAATCTAGGTGCCTGCAAATGATTCATAATGTTTTTGGTCACTTTAGGTTTGATTAAAGCCCCTAGAAATATACATTAGCAAAATAGTCAAGCAGTAAATATATTTTTAAAAATATGATTTAGGAGGCTTTGTAAAACATTCAAAAATCACTTATTTGTATGCTGATGAATTCCAGATTTATATCTCCACGCTTGACTTCTTTCATGAGCTCCAGACTTGATTATTAAGCTCTCCACTTGGATGTCTAAAAGGAAAATCAGACTCACTAGGTCTTAAACACAATTTTTGATTCCTGTTCTCCTCCACAATCATCCTACTCTCCAGTGTTCTCTTTTTAGGCCTCCGTAAATACTCGTATTTCATTTTTCTGGCAAAACCCCAGTTCATCCTTGACCCCTTCATTTCCCTCTTACCCACCCCCCCGCCAGTTCAGTCCCTCAAAAAGTCCTGTATTTCTTCTCCTTTCTCCACTGTGGTTCCATAGCCAGAGTCAACAGCCTCTTTCTCAAGGATGACAACATAGCTCTCCCAGCTAGTCCCCATCTTCTAAACTTGCTCCTTCTAGTTCATTTTCCACATACAGCCGAGAGCCATCCTTTTTAAAATATAAACAAGATCACACCACTGTCCAGCTCAACTAACTCCACGTGCTTTTCTGCACACTGGGCAATGAAACCCAGGCTCCTCACCGTGGTCTGTAAGGCATCTGTACCTGGCCACCTCTTCAACCTCGCCCGCTATCAGTCTCTGCTTCACTCAACTGCACTCGTCTTCCAAACTTCTTGCTGTTCTTCACAGTAAGCATGCACCATCTCCTCTCAGGACCTTTGTCTTTGTTGTGGTGCTTTCTGCCCGAGCACCATCCCAGATGCTAGCATGGCCCACTTCCTCATTTCAGTCAAGGTTCTGCCCAAGTACCTCCTCAGAAGTGACACTCTCTTTAAATAACACCCTCTCTCTAGCAACCCCTATTCTTGCTCTTATCTTTAGTTTTCTTCATAGCATAATCATTGTCTGATACTATGTCATGAGGGGAAGAATGGGGAGGGGGAATGGGCATCAGGATTCCTGAAAGCTCCCCAGGTGACTGCGGTGTGCAGCCAAGGTGGTCAGTCTCAGGACTGGAGGGCAAGAGCTAAATACATGGGACATCCAGCCACTAGAATGAAGTTGGAATGTTTACTGCAGACCAGTTTGGTTTTTTTGACACTGAAGGAATATCTCAGAACTCCCTTTATCTCCATTGTAGTTTGGATAAATGTTCAAAAACAAAGAAGACTAAGCTCATGAGTTGTTTTCTCTTTCAGGAAGTCTCTTTCCTATGGGAGAAGAGCATGGCTGTTAGAGCAGGACCTCTGGAGTTAGACACCCTAGCTTTGTGTCCTGGCTTCACCGCCTGGGGAAGTGACTTTTCTCTGTGGCTCAGTTTTCTCATCTGTAAAATGAGAATAACAGCATGGTTTCACTAATGGAGTTGCTGAGGGAGTAAATGAATTCTGTATAAAGGCTATAGCAGTACCTAACACAGAATAAGGGCTCTGAAAGTATTTCTGTTATCTCTGAGGGAATGGCTCTCAAGCAGAAAATGTACGTGGAAAATTCCTATGGCCAATGATTTTGAAAGTAGCTAGAGGGATGGAGACAGACCATTTTCTTCGACACTCAAGAACAGAGTTGGTTAATGATTAGACCCTATAAAATTTTCCATGTCATGTGCTTTTCCCCACCAGGCAATAGAAAGTAATTAAGAATTATGGGAAGCGGATTCAGTGAGAGGGAAGGCATGCCTTTCTAGGGACAAGCTCCAAACCCTAACGAGGTTATTGGCACAGGTGTCTCTTGCAAATAAATTAATGGGGAGGCAGATCCAATCATTAATCTGTCATCCAAACTTGGTGTTTAGAGTCATTTGGGGAGATGGGGTTTCCTTTGCCCAACCTTGGTGGTGTCTGGAGCAAAGATTAGGAAGCGGAGTGATTTCATTAGGATAACAAGGCTGTTAAAGAACAATCTGGCTCTTTAGATGGTATTTATAAAGCATTTCAAAGAAACTGTATTCTGACAGCTGCTGTCAGTCTCTCACATTGGAACTGTGGTGATTTATTGATACAGCAGGGGAGCTGTTATTATCCTTATTTGTAAAAGTTTTACACATACTAAGAATCCATCTTGACTAGTTGCAAACTTCCCAAAGACAAATGCACTTAATCGAATGTGTAAGTTGCCCTAGCATGAGGATTTGAGTGAATAGAATATAATGAATTCTCAATTACATGGTGTCATGTGTAGTTTTGTAAACTGTTTCAAGTCCTTTTTGATAAAAGATAGTAGATAAAATTACGTTCTCAATTATCTATATGTGGGTTGCCTGCCATTTCTCGGCTAGTTTCCTCCAGCTTGAGTTCTTTTCTAGATGCAATGTGAATCATTGGACTATAAAAATGGGCAATTTTTTTCAAAAGACGAATGTATAATTATGTAGAAATCAGTGCTCCACAAAATGGACAGTAATTCCCAAGCTAAATATGAGTGATATTTAATTAATGGTGATCTGTATTTATCCAAGGCATTTTACCCCCCACTGTAACTAATTGAGATTTGACTATATGTACATCAACTCATGGAGTTCTTTCCTTTCACTCTTGAGTAGTGTAAGATTGTAGAACCTTAAGGACAGCAGTGACTAGACAGGTAGGCTGTCAACAGCAGGGGGCGGGTGGAACCTTGGCGTCATTATTAGGAATAGGCTTATCTATTCACTCCTGTGTGGTAAGAAGATGGGATTTCCTGAAACATTTTCATCAGCTCTGATTCTGGAGTCCCAGGATCATAGACTTTTCCTGGGCTGGAAAGGATCTTAGAAACCATCCAGCCCAGACTCATTCATTTTACCACTGAGTTAACTGAAACCCCAGCAAGATGAAATGTCATCACATAGTTACTGTTGAGCCAAGACAAGAAAATTACTAAGTGTTAAGTCTTAAATGTTTGTACTCAATTATGCTGTTACCACTAGTTTCTGTAGTCAGGTAGGTAGGTAGTCAGGGCATTGTCAAAAAACATGTGGTCAAGTCAGGAAAGAAAATTGATGAAGAAGACAAGCAGGACTGATGTGGTGTGAGGGCATTAAAACAAACAAACAAACAAACAAAAATACCTCTTTTTCCCTTTGGAATGGGAATGCCAGGATCACTAAGGAGAGGTAGATTATCAGGCTAGGGTAGAGCTACTACATGACTTTTTCCTCAAAAATTAACTAGAATGAGCCAAATTTTATTCACCTCAGCTTAGAACACTGGGTAGCTCAAAGAAGAAGCTCTTGAAACTTGACAGAGGTAAATTTTGGACAACTACAGCAAGTGCTAATTTATATAGTTAGTAATAAATTTTCATTATACCAAGAGATAGTTTGAAGATTGAGTAGGTTTAAAACCTAGCTACAATAAATTAACATATATACAGGCCATATAGGTTAGTACTGAAAGCTAAGATGTTTTGGGATAGACTTTTCAGGTTTTTATCAGGGAAATGATCCCTGCCTTAAGCAAACATCTCTTGCCACAGTCAAAGTCTATTGGGTCATAAATCTGGCCATACATTGCCATTATTCTGTGCAAAACTTTGTCTCCACAATTTCCAGTATAAAAGGTATTAAATATGGAGAGCTTGCATTCTACTTTTGGTAGAATGTACCAGGACCCAGGAAATGATACATACATTGTCTTTGTATCTTCTTCTAATTGCCAGCTTTTTGACTACTTCATCAGACATTATTTTTTATGCACCTCTAAAAATTAATAATAGCTCAGTTTCTGAGGTAGACATACCTTGTTGTCACCAACAGTATATCCTCAACTTCTCTCTTAAATTAATAGAACCTTTATTTTCAGTCATACATATTGGCACCTTCACTTAAAACTACATTTCCAGCTTCTCATGGGGTTAATGCTGGTCACCTTGGGTTAAGGAGCAGGGCCGTGTGAGACTTCTGGGAAGTCTCTTTAAAATGTTTTTTAACAGATAAAGTTTTTAAAAGTTTTTAAAAAGTTTTTTAACAGATAAAGTTCTGTTCCTCCTGTCTTCCATCCTGCTGCCCGATTTGTGTCTGTGATGACTGTTGCCCATAGCCATCTCTGACAGGAGCACAATGGCCACACCCAAGGGATATTGCAATACTGCTTCTAAAAGAAGGCCCGTCCTGACGACTGGAGCTGCCATGTCACTCCTGGACTGGCCATCTCCAGATTGACTATGACAGAAAAATTAACTATTTCACTCACAGTTTTGGGAGTATCCTCTACCATAGCTGAACTTAATCCTAATTAACATAATATTTAATTTTGCTTCTTCTTAGTAGAACTCAGAAAAAATTCAAATTGATTTTTTTTTTTTGAGGAAAAATTTGGTACTAGTTAAAATTAAAAACTTAGAATTTCATTCCAGGCCTCAGTTATGTGCACAATTCCTATCCCCTATTATCTCAGTTAGTCAAGAGTTGACTATGTTTTCTTTTTCCTAACCATAACTGGTTTCAATCCTAACAAACACCTCATCCTTGAATGCTAATCTTGTGGTTCTAATGGCAGGTAATTTGGATAATGAAATTGGCAGAGTATTTGAAATTTAAAATAGAAGTTCCTATTGCTCTCCTGCAAAACAATAAGGCCCTTGAAAGTACTTTCTTGGAATATGAATGAAGAATCAATGTCATCAGAAACATATTAATACTATGTAATTAATAGCAAACTTTTAAAGAAATGTGGCCACACTTTCTATCCATGTTTGACATAGAATGGAAGGAGCTTTTTATTTGGAATCAAAAGTTATAAGTTTTAATCTTGGCTCTGTGAATTACTATCTACATAACCTTGGGAAAATCATTTAATCTTCTTAAGCTTATCCCCCAAATTTAAAAAATGATAATGATAATAATAATTCATATGGTTGATATGAGTATTAAATAATAGAGATGAGAATATTTAGCCCAATGCTTTTCACATGGTAGTTGTTTTATAAATGTCAGTTAATATAACTAATATTAATAGTTAGTAACTAATATAAATGTCAGTTAATATAATTTAATTAGTGTTGTATTCATGCTTTGAAGAAGACATGAATTAATACTCAAGTTCCATTTAAAAATGCGCAAGGTGTCTTTTGTCCATAACGTTGTGGGAGCAATAGGGATGATCACCCTTGCTCTTGAAAATTCAGCTTAAGAAAAAAAGAAAATCAATGATCATAAGTTGTCCAAGGATACATTGCAGCTAATCTCTTGACCCTTTGGGGTGTAAAACTATCTAATACCAACAACATTCTCATTTTTAGATAAGCTGCAGAACAAAATACATTTTACCAAAAGTTTGGTTGAGATCTTTCTGTAACAGAATATCTTCAAGAAATGTTTGTGCATTGTCTTACAAAAAGCAACTACAAAGAGGAAACATAAATTGTGCTCTGTATCAATTCACTTCCACACCTTTTGGTATTTTGTGAGTCTGGCCTTTCAAATGATTTATGACATTGGGGATAGCAAAATTGCACCACAAAGAACAGGATTTTATGGGTTCAATAAGGATCAGAAGAATTGAATTCAGGATAAGAGTAGTCTGGGGCAGATACGGGAAAAGTATGGAGTAGGATAGGACGTGTATTTCTGTCTTAACTGCAGTCATATTCAATCCATGGTATTCAGTGTAGAAATACACATGAGAGAGAGGGAGACAAAAACAAAACTAAAATTAAGATTAAAAAAAAAATTAAGATTGATTTCCCATCCAAAGCACTTTTCTCCCCATCAGGCACCAACATTTTTGCAAGACCCATGACCCACCAACATTTGGCATGATCTGAGTAGTCTGCAGCTCTCGCCTGTCCTGGCATGAGCGCATATGTCTCTTACTGTGAGTTCAGGCTTTGGTTAAAGAAGTTTAAAGTTCTCACCAATAAGGAATGTACTATAGGGCACCTGCATGGCTCAGTCAGTTAAGTGTCTGTCTTTGGTTCAGGTCATGATCTCAGGGTTTTGGGATTGAGCCCCATGTTGGGCTCCTTGCTCAGTGGGAAGTCTAGGTCTCCCTCTTCTTCTACCCCTCCCCCTGCTCATGCTCTCTCTCTCTCAAGTAAATAAATAAAATATTTTTTTAAAAAGAATGTAACATATTTAAATATTTGGTCATAAGCATAGGCAAGCTACCTAAGCGATTTTGGGGGCTCAAGAAAAGCTCCCTTGCTTAAGGAAAATACTCATGTTTCTGTCTGCTGAGTTTCCACAATTGGGTGGGGTATGAGGAGAAAGGACACTAATTAATATTATATATATATATACACACACACACACATATATGTATATATATATAGTCTAGGTTAGGAATCTTTACACATATCTTTTTTGATCCTAAAATAGTTCTATGAAATAAGTCATTTTATTTCAGTTTGACAAAAAAGAAAATAAAATGAAGATCAGAAATATTAAGGATCATGAATAAAATCACAAAGCTTATTGGCAATAAGGCCAGTAGTTGAACAAAGCCAGTTATGTCAGACCCTAAAGGTTTTTTAAAAACAAAACAAAACAAAACAGGACAAAACCAACTTTAATGCTTTGCTCCTGGGAGGAAGCCTGAATGCGTTTAATAGCCTGAATGTGGTTATTTTACCTCTTCCTGAGACAGTAGTGGCTGCCTGAGGGTAAATAATGTACGTAATCTGGAGAGGCAGGTCAATGTAGTGATTAAAGTATGGAAAAGAGCAGGATGATCTGATTCAAATCTCTGTTCTAAAATGTTAACTTTGTAGATCTTCTTTGCCTTGTCCCTGAAATACAGAAGGAATGTGACACCTACTTTATCCATTTACTCTAGTGTAGTAGGCACCACTATTCAAGATGGCCCCGAATGACCTTTACCTCCTGGTATTCAACTTTTGTATAATCCTCTCTCCTTGAATGTGAGCTGGACTTAGTGATTCACTTTTAACAAAAGTTGTGGGAGCCGCTTCTGAGACTAAGTTACAAAGACTGGGACATCCATCTGAGGCTCTGACTCATCCTTCTGCTAGTTCGCTTATTCTCAGGGAAGCCAAGAGTCATGTTGTGAGCTGCCCTGTGGAGAGGCCCATGTGGGGAAGAACTGAGGTCTCTATCAACAGCCAGTAAGGATGTGAGGTCTGCCAACAGCCATGTGAGTGAGCTTGGAAGAAGAGCTCCCCCCACCATTGTCACCTTGAGTACAGACATGTGAGAGGCCCTCTGCCGACATCTTGATTACAAAATTCTAAGAAATCCTGAGCAAAGATATCCAGTAAACTTCATCAGGAGTACTGACCACAGAAACTGGTTAATAACACATGTTTCCTTAAATCTGCTAAATTGGACATAATTTGTTACATAGCAATAGATAATAATTTTTTCTTTTTAATCTAACAGCAAAAACAGAGCTAACAAAACAAAAATAAACAAGTGGGACTACATGAAACTAAAAACCTCTGCACAGGAAAGATCATCATATATATATATATATATATATATATATATATATATATACACACACACACACACATATATATGTATATAGAAATAAAATTAAAAAGAAAAAAAGATAAAAAGAAAAGAAAATCATCAATAAAATGAAAAGACAACCTATCAAATAGGAAAGTGTTTGTGAATCATATATCTGATAAGGGGCTCATACCCAAAGTATAGAAGAATTCACAAAACTAGGTAGCAAAAAAGCCAAACAATCTAATTAAGAAATGGGCAGAGGATCTTAATAAACATTTTTTTTAAAAGAAGACATAAAGATGGACAATAGGTACATTAAAAATGCTCAACATCACTAATCATCAAGGAAATGCAAGTCAAAACCACAATGAGATATTACTTCATACCCAGAATGCCTATTACCAAAGACAAGAGATAATAAGTGTTGACGAGGATGTGGAGGAAAGGGAACCCTCGTGCATTGTTGGTGCAAATTTAAGTTGGTGCAGCCGCTGTGGAAAACAATATAAAGCCTCCTCCAAAAATTAAAAATAAAACTACTGTATGATCTAGCAATTCCATGTCTGAGAATTTACCCAAAGAAAACAAAAGCACAAATTTGAAAAAATATATTCAACCCCATGTTCTTTGCATCAGTATTTACAGTAACCAAGACATGGAAACAACCAAGGTGTCCACTGATGAATGGATGGCAAAGAAAATGTCTCTCTCTCTCTCACACACACACACACACGCACACACAGAGGAATGTTACTCAGCCATGAAAAAGAATGAAATCTTGTCATTTGCAGCAACATAGATGAAACTGTGATATGTTATGCTAAGTGAAATGTCAGACAGAAAAAGATAAGAGATACTCTATTTGCTCACCTACATGTGGAATTAAAAATATTATTTCTTTATTATTAAAAATATTTTTTAAAGGGGCACCTGTGTGGCTCAGTTAGTTAAATATCCAACTCTTGATTTCAGCTCAGGTCATGATCTTAGAATTGTGAGATTGAGCCCCACGCCAGGCTCTATGCTGGGTCTGGAGCCTGCTTAAGATTCTCTTTCTCTCCCTCTGCCCCCCAACCTCCTTATGTGTGCCTTCTCTCTAAAAACAAACAAAAAAACAACAACAAAAGAACAAACTTCCCCAACATTTCCCTAAGTCTCCCCGACAAAAAAACCCTGAGCTCATAGAGTTGGAGAAGAGTTGAGTGGTTGCCAAAGGCAGAGAATGGGGGTGGGCAAATGGGTCAAGGGAGATACAAGGTACAGATTTCTAGTTAAAAAAACGAGTAAGTCCTGAGGATGTAATACAGAGCAGGGTGACTGTAGTTAATATTATATTGCATATTTGAAAGTGGCTAAGAGAGTGGATCTTGAAGTTTCTCACTAAAAGAAAAAAAATGTGTAACGATGTACACTGATGGATGTTAACTGGATTAGTTTGATGATGATTTTGCAATACATACAAATACTGAATCATTATGTTGTATTCCTGAAACTAATATAATATTATATGTCTATTATACCCCAATAAAAAATAGGAAATGAATACATTTGAGAATAAAATACATTTGAGAATATAAACAAACGATATAATGCATCTGCTATAACGTGACTCCCTTAAAGAAAAAAAAATCATAGTTTGAATCACTTAAAAAGTCATTTATGGAGGAAAGAGTGGAGGAAGAAGCAGATTCGGTGCTGAAAGACAACCTTTTTCTACATCAAAGTATTTCCTATAGCTTGCTATGACATTAGGAAACCATATCTTTACTTTTGACAGCTCACTACCCGACGCCCCCATAATTGGGGGAAGAAAATTGACTCAACAATAATTATAATAATAAATGGCAAAATTCACTTGAGCTTTTGCCTATCAGTCATATGTCACATTTGTCACTGGGCTTCTAGACAGTGATGTGACCAGTGTCTTAGATCAATGGACAGATGACGAGAATATGAATGATCATAACCACAAATGTCAACTTTATCCCTTTAAATGCACTCAGTGTCCTGTAGATAACCTGAAAGGTCACATCGATAGTTGCCACCTGCTATGTCTCTCCTTCCAAACACTATCAGACAACATGGCGTTTCTGGAGCAGGGAGAGTAGTTGAACGCAACAGCAGCCTGACATTTGATAATGGATCAGGGCACATCATTGTCCTGTTAAGCAATGGCATTTCTTCTCTGTCTTTGAAAGACAGACGAGGGCAGTCTTCCAGCTTCCCTCCCTCAGAGGGGCAGTGGTGCTCCTCCAGTCAGGTGAGTCTTTCCATTATAGATAGGAGCTGACCAAGTACATCTTCCCCTGAAGTCAAAGAGCTTGTGATATTTTGTGTTAGAGGTTCTGAGCAATGCAATATCCCCCCAGCTACCAAAGGCAAAAATCAAAGTTCATTATTTCCCACTATGGAATGGGGAAAAGCCTGAATTAGTGAAAAGCCTACATTTATAGTACGTTTTAAAAGAAATGCAGTTTAGTGCTTTTTAATACACATAGTAACTTCGACTAATTGCCAAAATAAAGTTTGCTCTCTCTGGCTTTAATGAACAGATTAACAGGACTAGCATTAGCAACACCATTTGCATAAAATTAATTTGCTAAAGCCCTTAAAAATAGTGTTCAAAGTGGCTTAAACATGCTCACTGGCTATTTACACTATTAATTTGCTAAGTAAACCCTTCTTTTTAAGTAGGACAAAAGTGAATCATCAGCCCAGCTAAAGTTGAATTACCACGAAATCCTAAAGCAAGTGAAATCTAGATTAATACATTTTCACATACAAGGGTGGTAAAAAAGCATGTTTATGAGGTTAACATCCAGTAAACTGATATAGCAAATATTTTGTTAACCACTGGAACAACAAGAAAAAGTAGATAGCTTTGAAGCTGATTTGGCCCTCCCTTAGCTACAAATGCCTATTTTCCTAGACTGATTTCTAATTAAAAATGAAGTTTTTTAGGGCGCCTGGGTGCCTCAGTGGGTTAAAGCCTCTGCCTTCAGCTCAGGTCATGGTCTCAGGGTCCTGGGATCGAGCCCCGAATTGGGCTCTCTGTTTAGCAGGGGGCCTGCTTCCCCCTCTCTCTGCCTGCCTTTCTACCTGCTTGTGATCTCCGTCTGTCAAATAAATAAATAAAATCTTTTAAAAATATTAAGAGAAAATGAAGTTTCTTTATGATTGAATTTTACTCAGTGAATATTATGGGTTAGAACTGTAGAACTAAGTCGAAAAGTTTATTGAAAGACGGAGAATGGAAGAATTCAAGTATAAACCTAATTATACATTTTCTTTAACTACGATGGAGTTCTTCACCCGTATTCTTAAAAATTATGATTACATGGAATAATTTATTGTTTAAATGCTGATAGTACTCTCCAAATTACTCCTTAAATTCAAGAAATCCCAATTAATATATCAAGAAAGTTTGTAAAATATTTGATAAGTTAACTTAGAGCCCATTTGAAAAAATGAAAACACAAAAGGAAAACATATATATATTTTTTTTAAGCAAAATACTTCAGAAGTGAGGGCAACAACTTCTCCTACCAGATCTCAGAAAATATTTTAAAAACTTAGTAATAAAAACACCATGGTATTGGTAAACTAAAAAATAGATCAAACACCAGGGCAAACTTAGAAACAGACTCATATGTGCATGGGAATGTCTTACATGATTATTGTGCAATTTAAGGTCAATGTTGAAAGAGCGTCTCAATGAATTATGTTGGAAGATTGATTGCCTATTTAAAAAATAAAAAGATCACTATCTCACAGGATTCACAAAAACAAATTACAAATGGATTAAAGAGTTAAGGTTAAGAATACAATTTAGAAGTAAGAGGTAATTATAGGAGGGGTATCTACAGAAGACATTCTTCAACAAAACAAAATATAAGAGCAGTAAAGGTGGAAAAAAAATGAATAAACTTGACTAAATCAAAATTTAAAACTTTTGTGTCACAAAAAACCTAAAGCCAGGCAAACATACTTATAATGTATTAGAATAATATCCAAAATATATAAAGAATTTATATGAAGCATTATCAAAAAACAAATAACTCAATAAAACTGAGTCTAACCCTAAACTTAACAGATAGCATACAGAGAAAGAAATTACAAATAACACAAGCACAAGAACATATATGCTCAACCTCACCAGGGGGCAGGGAGATTAAAATGAAAGTAATCATTAAATACCATTTTTTCCACTCATTAAATTGTTTTAAAAAATTACACAATGGTAAATGTAGGGGTAGATTTGTTCATTTTCAGTTGGCGCAAGCAATAGAGCTTTTTTGGAGGATAGACTGAAAGTATATTTTAAAACTAAATCTCAATAAACCTCCAACAGTACCAACTCTGTTTTTTTTTAGAGCAATACTCATACATTTATACTAGGAACTATGTGGAAAGATGCCTTTTAGAGCACTTAAATATTAATAAGATATTAGGATTTACTAAATGTCAGTAAAAGAATGGATGCATAAATTGTGGCTCCTTTAGGAATTTTTATCATATGTGCAATATTGTAATTTCAAGAAAATCCATTGAAATGTTACGTGTTATAGAAGACCAGAAACACCATATCTGTGCATTCGTTGGGAGAACGTAGGATAAATTTTTACATCTGTATGAAAATATCATGCAATTGTATAAAAGAATGAGATGTATCCCTGTGTGCTAAAACTGAGTTATAGATACATTGTTAATGAAAGAAGCAAAATTCAGAGGGTATAGTGCTTACTTCCAGTTTTCAAAAATATTATATATAATTTTTAAATAATAATCTATATTGTATGTTATATATAATATACCTACATACTATACACCCATATACACATATATTTAACTCAAATGGAAGTATAGCACAAATATAAAACTATATAAAAACACATTATGTCCATTTTTGTGTATTTATGAGCTTATGTGTATTTAAATATATTTTTTTACTATATATTCATAGAATGCCTTTGAAAGTCTACACAGGGAACTGATATGAACCACCATAAAGCAATCAGGAGTTTGCAGTTGGAGGAAGACTTAATTTCTTTTTTTCTTTTTTTTTTTTTTTTTTAAGATTTTTTTTATTTATTTATTTGATAGAGAGATCACAAGCAGGCAGAGAGGCAGGCAGAGAGAGAGGAGGAAGCAGGCTCCCTGCTGAACAGAGAGCCCGATGCGGGGCTCGATCCCAGGACTCCGAGATCATGACCTGAGCCGAAGGCAGTGGCTTAACCCACTGAGCCACCCAGGCGCCCCGGAAGACTTAATTTCTATCAGATACTTTTGTACTATCTGAATTTTCTAACATATCCATATACTAGTTTTTCAAATAAAACTAGTCACAAATAAAAACTGTAGTACTTTCCACACTATAATAAACTATACACAGATAAAAAGAATGAGAGAAATCTGTGTAGTGTCAGAAATATGTACATAATACATTGTTAACAGTAAAAGCATGCTGAGTAATAATGCACCAGTTCAATACTACTGATGTTAAAAGAAATAAACAGGCTCACGTGTGTGTTTGTACAAATGTATATATTTCTGTAAAAAGAAGGTTTTCTTTAAAATTTTTAAGGATTTTATTTATTTATTGGAGGGAAAGAGAGAGTGCATGGTGGGGGGTGCAGGCAGGGAGGGACAAGCAGACTCCACACTGAGTGCAGAGCCCCAGGTGGGGCTCCATCTCACAACCCTGAGACCATGATTTGAGCATAAACCAAGAGTTGGAGCTTAAAAAGAAGGTGTCCAGGTGTCCCTTAAAAAGAAATTTCAAAGTGCATGTATATTAAATAAAAATGTGCACATACGAACATTCAAAATTGCATTGGATGATCTAGAATAACTCAGGACCCTACTAATGGTGGTAGCTTCTGCAAATGGGTGTTACTGGGGTGAAGGCAAAAGAGATGAACTCTGTATCTTTGGATTTTTTTTTTTTTTTTACAATGAGAATATGTTCACGATTACTCCAGTAATTATGTTTTAAAATTAAAAAACAGTTAAAATACAGTATTAATTATTTGTCTAATTTTTATACTTGTCTAATTTAATACTTGTCTAAGTATTAAGGTGTATACCTAAAGCTCCCTTGGGCAAAACTAAATTTCTTAATAACCATGGAGTTTTAAACCAGCCTATTAGCAACTCTGTAACTTGCTGCCTTTATGTAGTAAGCATTTAACTGACTTAAAAACAGTAATTTAACTGATTTAAATGCCCAACTTTGCAAAGAGCCCAGAAATTCTAAACCTTCAAAACCTTCTGAGTTATTTACTGTCTCAAAAGCTAGGGTTATTAATTTCTTCCTTAAGGAAGAGACTAACACTATATCATATGTAGTTTTCTAGATGAAATGTAACAGCCTCCCAGGGCATAAAACTAGAATGCTTTCCATGTTGCCTTATTTGGCTCATTTAGGATTCATCGAAAGGAATGTAGACTTTACTCTTAAGTATCGTTTTGCTGGTAGATGAAGCTGAGCTGAAAACTTGATGTAATTAATGAGAAAGCAATTCAGATGCCCCCCTCTCTCTCCCTTCTTCCTCTCCCTCTCCCTGTGCCATATCCCACTGAAGCCATAGGAACTCAGATTTCTATTAGAATCCACTTCTTGCAGAAGCCACATAAACCAACTCTTACTGTATGTTTCTTTGAGTCTGGGCTCTTTTCCTTAGCATGATTCATCTGAAATTCTTGTGGAGCAATTCTTTCCTTTTTATAACAGAGTAGTATTCTATTGTATGGATATACCACAGCTTATTTATCCACCTACTAGATGATGAGCAATTGTGTTGATTTTTGGCTGCTGTGAATGGAGCCACTATGAACATTCAAATGCATGTTTTCATGTAGACTTATGTTTCTATTTCTTTTGGTAAAATACATAGGAGTGGACTTGTTGAGTCATATAGGTAGCATATGTTTTATTTTGTATTAAACTGCCAAATTACTTTCCAATGCAGCTGTACCATTTGCATCCCACCAGCAATGGATGAGAACTCCAGTAGTGATACTGGATCAACAGCACTTGGTATTGTCCGGTCTTCTAAAAATTGTAGTCATCTTAATAGTTGGATAGTGATATCTTACTGGGTTTTAATCTCCATTTCCCTAGTCACTAATGAGGTTAAGCATCTCTTCAATTTTATTTTCAATTTATTTATTTTCAATTTTATTCTTGAATTTAAAATATTCTCAGAGGAGCCTCAAGTATATGTTTCTCAACTATAGGAGTTAAATGAGGAGCTTTGGTGTGGTCTCAGATGTCAACCCATAAAGCTAACTAACCAGTGTGTAAGTCTTATGCATCTTTATACCCCTAGCATCTAACACTGGGGCCAACCATTCAATTAGCCCATTGCTTCAGTGACCAGATTAATTTGTGTTCCCTATACTTCCCGATAAATATACTGATTGTTGTCTACTGAACACAATCATCTTGAAGGTATGGGCTACTCTCTGATATGCCTGAATATCTGTGACCCTCTCACCTGAGTAGAATGTTTATAGAGAGTCAGTCCTGTCTGTTTCCAAAGCTGTATTACACAAGTTGTACTTGATATTATAAACATCAATTAGCTAAATATTATGAAAGCTGATTAAATATTAGTGAGAAAAAGAGTTCTTCCTAAGAAAAAGGAATTCACTCTTTGGAAGACTTAATAAAGACAAATGACTAAAAAATGTAGTAGAATATAAAGGAGAAAAGATAATGCTGAGTTTTCTACACTCAGATTGCATCACAGGTGTCTAAGTTTTTGTAGGAATTTTAATGGAAGCTAAGTCTTGAGAAGTACATTATAGGTATGATTTATGCTGGAAAGACAATGCTGAACAGTGAACTAATACCCACAGAAAGGTTTTAAAATGATAATATAAAGTTAACTTATTAGTATCCAATTACAAATGTTAAACATGTTTGCAATAGATATTTGAAAAAAATAAAGTAATAAGAATGAATGTACATCAATAGCCTTATCATCCAAACAGTAAACATTATCATCCAAACATTATCCAAACATTAAATCTCAGTTAGCATTTTGAAGCATTTGTTATTACAGTTATAAATACTAACATATAAAATAATATGTACCTATGATATAAATCATAGGTACATATTATGCAGTAGCTATTTACGTAACATTAATATATGTTGTTCATATTGTTAAAAGTTCACAAAATTATAATTTTAATGCTTTCCTAATATTTTATGATGTAACTCTATTGTCATTTCCTTAACCTAGTGTCAGACAGGAAATTTCTATTTTTTGACATTAGTAATCCCTGTAAATTATGATTTTTAGAAATATTTTGGAGTATATCTTTAAGACAGATTCTCTGAAGTGGAATTAGGAGATTACTGGCAAAGAAATTAACTAAGATAAGAGTTATTTCTGATTATAAAAATAATGCAGATCTTTTCAGAAAACTTGGAAAAGCATAGAAAAATATGAAGGAAGACAACACAGTGATAATATTGTAATTGATATATTTTCTAATACTTTTTCATCATTTTAAAACAAAATTAAGATTATATTTTGTATACAAATGTAGTCTTATAGCCTGTTTTTAATCCAGCTTCAAATTGTAAGCAGTTTTTCATATTATTAAATTTACTTGGCAGTAACTTTTAACTATATGCATTTTAATATTTTTATGAATGTATCATTGTTCATTTAAGCACTCTTTTATGGATGGACATTTAAGAAGGTATTTCTACTTTTAAAATTCTAGATAACAACCAAAGAACATCTTTATCAGTATCACATGAATTTTTAAGGTTACCTTCCTTGAAGTAAAATAACCAGGGAAAGGCTCTTAGTATTTTTCCATATGTTGCCACATTATATTCCAGAAAGAAGGAATTAATATACTCTCACCAACAGCCAGCATATGACTGAACATCTGTAAAATGCAAATGGTAACCAGACTAATTATATAGAAAACTAGTCACACCTGAAACTACTTATGCAAATGACCTAATTCCTTGGTGATGCCCCCCAGGTGTATGGATTTACAACAGGAGCCTCTTAGGAAACTGTTCTTTAGTATTTAAAAAGTCAGTTTATGTTGCCATTGTGTCCAGGGTGCTTTGGAGAACAATGCAAACAGCACAAGGTTCCTCCACAGAGGTATTTATCATTTCATTCCATCTATCATAACAGACTATCTTGGTAAACCTTCTGGCTGAGGTTTGAAGGCCCCGGTAGGTCATTGTCATACACCTGTAGGATACTCTGACTGCTTCAATATTGATTTATCCATTTTGGAATTCCTTTTCATTGATTTATTAGGCCTATACATCTTCTTGGTTTCCAGCTTCTGTCTATAAAAGGTGGCTGGAAGGACTATTTCACTATCATGTGTTTTATAGCTCACTGACATTCATTTATTGACTCTTATTTATCCAATGTTAGTATTAATGCTAATGAGTGCTACAAGACTGGCCTTGGTCTTGGTACATTTTGGCTCTGCTAACTACGATATATAAATGATAATAAAACATAATTATCAAACTTGCACAGAAGTGAGAACATTGTAAGCAATATGGGTTCTGTGTCACTTAAAAATAAAGGAAGAACAGGAATAGAAATTGATTCATACGAGAGAAAAATGGAATACATTTCTCAAAACCACTTTCCATACAAAACATTCCAAATTGTCTTTGCTAAGATAATGGGAAATGTGGTGTAAGGAATGGGGGTCAGAGGAGGACATTATGACAGAGGGTCCACAGATTGTAACTCATTTATATTGCATCCAGCTAAAGACTTGGTGCTATCACACAGTGTACCAGGCATGAAGGAGCAGTACCACTCTCAGATTTAGTTAACAGGTTCTTGTTCTGTCCACACCCCATGCTGGGGGAGGGGTCTGTAGGACCACTGTGAGTTCATGCTCCTTCCTCTAGACCATGCTCCAAGTACCAAGGACCCTAGAATTTTATACCCAAATGGTCTCTAGGCAAATTTCAGGACCTGCACAGGCTTTCTCCTCAGGTCCAACCTCCTGAGTGTAAATTGCACCACCGATGTCCTCATCCCTGCTTCCAAGAGATGGTGTTTGTAGAGGAGTCGTGCATAGAGCTTGGATGTAGGGTTGTGCTTACATGTGCTCCTGAGGTCATTCACAGTGAAAATCTGAACGGTAATGGGAAAGAAGGGGGAGAGACCACAGGCTAGGGTCAGGGCCTAGGCCAGCTTTTTCTATATTTCCAAGATCTGTCTGGAATTTTAAGAAGCCTGAGAATGCTACATGTTGAAATTTTCTTTCCATGTTATTATAAGAGATATTTGTGAAAAAGAATAGAATATATTATTTTAAATAATCTTGGGCTGATTCATAACGTTTTTATTAATTGATTTTTAAATTTTTAGACATGCTATATGAGCTTCCATGTGTATTCTTGCTTCTGGCCCAACGAATGTTAAGAGAGGGTTACTGCAAATCACGTAACGAGTCAGAGCAGTGGTTCTCAGACGTCACCGTGCTTTAAGGTCACCAGGGATACCTGTTAAAAATATAATTCCAGACCCCAAATCTCCAGACATTCAGGTTCAACTGGCCTGAGTTGAGGCTTAGGAAAGTGCATTTTTACTAATTTCCCAAATGGTTTTAGTACAGATGGTCCAATGACCACTCTCAGAGAGTCAGAGCTCCTTGGTGGAGTTAATAATTTCATTGACAAAACACACCCAAGAGAAATTGCCAAAGAGAAATTTTGAAGCATTATCTGAGAAAAGTAAAAAATCAACTTTTATACAAAACCAGAATTAAAAAATCTAAAGTAATGTTGTCCCCTACAAAGTAGTTCCCTTGGAGGTTAGACACTTATCCTAAGCAGACAGCTATTGCTCAAAACATTTTGACACTGATTTTTTTAAATTGCCTTTGGAGGTGGATTATGAGCCACATCAGAAAGCCAATCTCATTATTTCACATCACAGTTTGCATTTGACAAAAAACAGCATTACCCAGAAGGATGATGCATATTACTTAGCAGATTTAGTTCCTGTGTTTTCCAAGTCAAATATGTAATAAAAGAAGATCTATTATATAAGCACACCTGTTTATTTCAGCCTCCTTCTAAAACTATACTAAAGTGACAATGAAAAAAGAAAAAGGGCATAAATCTCTAATGACAAAGAAAGTGAGAGAGAAGTTTCAGGAGGAAACAGAAAGGAATGCTTTGGAAACTGGAAAATGGTTGGAGACGTGGCCATTGACTTAGCAGACCCCAGCAAGCTGAAACTTGAGCCCATCACTATGATATCTAAGAGACAGGCTGATTTTACCTGAGAATCTTGTCTCATGAATTAGAGGCAAAAAGTACCTCACACTCAGGAGTGCCAAGTGGGGTGACAAAAAAGATTTGTTGAAAATTTCCTTAAGGTACAATTAGATCCCTTTCCCTATCCAGGCAGCAACCCTTCCTTAAGTCCAGAAAAAGACACGAGAGCCATTCTCTGGAATATCTACCCAACAGACTGTATTCTGGAACACTAGTCTGCAAGGCAAGAATGGGAGTCCTTACTAAAATTAGGCTCCCATCTTGATAACCAAAATGCAGACTTAGACCCATCAGGTAGGAGATTGAGGAATATGAACAATCCAAGAGAAAAGGGAAAAATAAAAGAAAAAAAAGATTCTGTAATTGAGGATCCCCCAGTGAAATGGCCTAGTCTACTAGATTCCAAGTCACCCCATAGGGCTTGCAGTGAGCTTCCTGGTGATTTATTCTGAAATATAAACAGCTAAGTGATCACCAGACATGTGGGGAGAGTCTTTACCAGGAAAGGCAGAGGCTAATAACAAGGAAAGTGGAAAGAAAAGAGGTAATGAAGGGAACTAATAAAAACTGTAAAACAGGGGGTGCCTGGGTGGTTTGGTCATTAAGCGTTTGCCTTCAGCTCAGGTCATGATCCCAGAGTCCTGGGACTGAGTCCCACATCAGGCTCCTTCCTCAGTGGGGAACATCAGGCTCCTTCCTCAGTGGGGAACCCGTTTCTCCTTCTCCCTCTGTCCTCCAGCTCCTCCCTTGTGTGTGCACCCTCTCTCTCTCTCAAATAAGTAAATAAAATCTTTTTAAAGACCTGTAAAACAGATGAAAACACTTTTTAAATCCTGTAGTTAATATCCTCAGAAAGAGAATATATTGAAACCACACACACACACACACACACACACACACACACACACACACAAAACTAGGATGCTATCAAAAGAAAAGAAGAACAACTCCTGTAAACTGAGAGAAGTTTAAAAAGCAGATCTTCCAGGTAGCTTACTTAGGTGGTATGTCCCAAGACAGGAGTATACTTGTCATTTAAATTCTCTCTGAGCCAAGCAAGTGGAGATGTTGTTCAATGTGTTGATCTGAAGTTTATAGGTGGCATACAAAGGTAGGCGGCATGTCAGTAATCACCAAGGGAGTTAGTGAAGATAGAAAAGAGGGCTAAGGACTGAGTTCTTGGATATACCAATTTAATAGGGCTGGGAAATGGAGAACTAGTAAACGAGTTTGCAAAGAAGTGACCAGCGAGGGCAGCAGAAGAAAAAATATCCTAGAAGCCAAGTAAAGAAAGAATAGTGACCAACTCTGTCAAATGCAGCTGATTTGTCCAGTGAGATGGGTTTAGGATTGAGCATTGAAATTTAACAATTTGAGCTCTGATGTTCCTGCTGATTCAAAGCACAATGAATTTCTTAAATGATCCATACCAAGGCATGCCACCCTATACTGCAGTACTATTGGGTGAAGAGATCTTAAAACCTTCCAGAAAGACAAATACACAAGCTAAAACAAAATATAGGTGAACTACAGAGGACTGGGTGTGAGGATATCGTAAGTCTTCTCAATAGTAACACTGGAAACTAGAAAGCAGATGAGGAATGTCTTCAAAATTCTACAAGGCAGTGATTTCCAGACTGGAATTTTATTCCTAGCTAAGCCATCAATCAAATATAAGAGTAAATAAGTATATATTAGACATGTAGTTTCTGAAAAAATTTTTACCTCCCGTGTACCATTTTCTCAGGAAACTATTAAAATATGTGGTGTATAAAAACTAAACCAAGAAAAAAGAAGGCATGGAATCTAGAAGGCAATAGATCGGACAAGAGGGATTTCTAGGATGACAGTAAAGGACTACCAGCAGTACCAACTGAGAAGTAGCCTGGAGAGCTAATAGCACAGACTATTGTGGAAGAAAAAGAAATACAACACAGACCCAATCGTGTAAATGTTATAAAACGCCTTAGCCAAAAACAATAGTTTAACTCTTTTAGAAAGATACAAGGAGAGCTGGTATGTTAAGTTGGGTTAGTGGAGAAGGAGAGTTAAGGGGCAAATGGGGTATTGGAGAAGTCAGTGTATTCATTCCCAGAACAGGTCATAAGTACCTAAAACTGAAAAACTAAGAAAACCATATCACTTAGAAATATGAGAAGTGTATGGTAGGGGGGAGAAGAAACATTTAGGAGGATTGAAAGTGGTTGCCTCAAAGAGGCAGGCATTGAGAGTGGAGATAAATGTGATATCAAATATTTGTTAAATGTTTTCTGTCTTCCAGATGCTATTATATACTTAGCCTTCAAGAGGAAGATAGACATAACTCCTGCCCCTCTCGGGTTATTGTCTAATTTATGTTGCATTGCTAACTGATCTACTTCATACATATACATTAAGGGATATTGGATATGAGGAGGTCACACAGAGATGGTGGGATTTGGTAGGAGACAATCTTGGAGGCAGTTATGGATGGATTTCTTGATTGGTTGATCAGCTGGTTGGTTAATTGAGGAATACTTTTGCATGGGCTTAAGAGAAAAAAGAAGTGTAGGAGTCAAAGAAGTCATAAGCAAAACAAGTTGAGAATAAATAATATAGATATAAATAATAAGGACATGTAGGGAAATGTTGAAGGGTCGAGTGGCAGATAAAATAAGAAAGAGGACTTGGGATGTAGGTGATGAGCTGCTCGGATTTAGAAAGAGAGGCGCTTCAGCAGGAAAATCTCCAAACTGAGGCCATATTTGAGGCTACTAAGTCTAGAAGCTGAAGATGTTTAAAGTGGGTGTGGCGAGTGGACAGTTCTATTAGGCAGAAAGACCAAAAAGGTTGTCGACTTCACAGCAAAGACACACAGTGTCAGGGATCTGGATTAAAGCTGTGTTGGGTAAATTGAGGGAAAGATAAAATTTATGGTTAATGGACATTAGTAGGTTTTTGGCTTTTGAGCAACCATCCTTTATGTTCACTCCTTATTATGAGTATTTTGATCTCTCTTTTGAGGGAACCTCCTATTGTATATGGTTTTGGTTGGTAAATATCCATCACTCTCTCTCCTGCTATGGGCTCTAAAGAGGCCAGGTTCTCCCTCTGGATCCCACTGGATAGTAGGAATGGGAGGAGAGGATGGGGCATGGGACTTCAGTCTGACAAATGGGAAGTTGAACCCTGAATAGGTAGCAAAAGAACGTAGAGTGAATTGAAAGTGAATTACTGCAGTGGCAGTGGAGTGAAGGTGAACAGACCAAACTTTCCTCTGCTTAGGTCCCAGCCCCCTTGCCTCGTGCTTGCTCTTGTAAGTCATCCATCACTTCTTGGGCCCTCTATACCCACCCTTCCTTCCTTCCTTCCTTCCTTCCTTCCTACCTTCCTTCCTTCCTTCCTTCCTTCCTACCTTCCTTCCTTCCTTCCTTCCTACCTTCCTTCCTTCCTTCCTTCCTTCCTACCTTCCTTCCTTCCTACCTTCCTTCCTTCCTACCTTCCTTCCTTCCTTCCTTCCTCCCTTCCTTCCTTCCTTCCTTCCTACCTTCCTTCCTTCCTACCTTCCTTCCTTCCTACCTTCCTTCCTTCCTTCCTTCCTTCCTTCCTTCCTTCCTTCCTTCCTTCCTTCCTTCCTTCCTTCCTTCCTCCCTTCCTTCCTTCCTTCCTTCCTTCCTTCCTTCCTTCCTACCTTCCTTCCTTCCTGCCTTCCTTCCTTCCTTCCTTCCTACCTTCCTTCCTTCCTTCCTTCCTACTTTCCTTCCTTCCTTCCTTCCTACCTTCCTTCCTTCCTACCTTCCTTCCTTCCTACCTTCCTTCCTTCCTACCTTCCTTCCTTCCTACCTTCCTTCCTTCCTTCCTCCCTTCCTTCCTTCCTACCTTCCTGCCTTCCTTCCTTCCTTCCTACCTTCCTTCCTTCCTTCCTACCTTCCTTCCTTCCTACCTTCCTTCCTTCCTACCTACCTTCCTTCCTTCCTTCCTTCCTACCTTCCTTCCTTCCTACCCTCCTTCCTTCCTTCCCTTCTTTCTTCCTTTCTTTCTTTTACAGAGAGAGATCACAAGTAGGCAAAGAGGCAGGCAGAGAGAGAGGAGGAAGCAGGCTCCCTGCTGAGCAGAGAGCTGATGAGGGCCTCTATCCCAGGACCCTGGGATCATGACCTGAGGAATATTTTGAACAATATTCCCAGATTCCTTTTCTGGTGACTGATGTATCAGGAGAGAGCAGAGCAGCTAACTGGATGAGAGAGAGTAAGGACAACTTGAGGAAATGTGAAGTGGATGAGTATTACCCTAAACAGAGATGGAAAAAATAAAGAGGCAGAATTTATTTGGAGAAAGATAATACTTTGGTATCTTTCAGGCCTGAATTCAACACCCTTTGAGCAGCTGGGGAAGGAGGACTTGCAGTAGCAAGATTCAAAGATGAAGAGGTACATTTGGAAGCAATCTCGTGTGTGACAACATTCAAGAACAGATGTGATCATGTGGAAGAGATTACAGAGGAGGAAAGGTAGAATCCTATGATACGAGCCTTCCCAGCGAGATTCAACACATAGAAGGATATATTTATATTAAGGAGGAAGAAGTAAGGACTCAGAGAACTGATGCTTATCTAATTTTAATACTCTGTTTTTATAAATGTTGGAATTCTTGTGAGGGCTCAGTGTCCTAGATAATACCATTTACCTTGATGCAAGGAAAGATGACTTCAGATGGTTCTAATTAGCTTAAACAATAAAAGACGTATTACCTTAGGGCAAGAAAACCATAGTTAGGGCAATATCCATGAGTGGTATGTCAGGCTTCAGCTCTGCTTGTCTGGGATGCCACTGGGTCTGTCCTCCTCTATGTGTTGGATTAGACCTCCAGCTGACTTCCTTCAGAGTGGCAAGAAGGTCACACCAGTTCTAGATGTGACAAGGAGCAGCAAAGGGCCATTCTTCATCCTGGCCGTTAATAGTAAGGAAGCATTCCCCAGAAGGAAGCACTCCCTACTCTACTTTCCTTCATGTCACATTGGCCAGAACTGAGTCACATTCTCATGCCTTCACCACAATTGACTTGGACCATTCAAAAGGGCCCGTTTGGGGCTGGGGCCAGCCTGCCCACACCACACGGCTAGGCAAAGGAATCATAGTGTAGATCCTTGAACAAAAAAATTGTGGACACAATGAGGCTAATAGGACAAGAGCTGCTATCAGAAGGCAGTGATGAAGAATGAAGTCACAGAATCAACATTGCCTGCTCCGGAGTGTTAGGCTAATGTTGTACCTAAAAATCCAATAATTAATTTAGCTTAGTGTTTCATTCCAAGCAATTTTTAGGATATATTGTGCATTTTCATGGAATTTAAAAAGCTCCATCTTTACACACTTCCATCCGGAACAATTCCTAAAATGTTGATTTCAGCCACTGCTCATTTCTAAGTTTCTTTTTCTTCTGTCTCTCTCCTTGCCTACTAAAGCTTTTCAAAATTCACGTGTAGTGCAGAAGCTAAACCCTGCTGAGCTCCTATTTTGTCCACCACCATTCCACCAAAGCCAGTGATTTGTAGGCAGAGAGTTGGACTTGACAATGGCTGCAGGGTCAGGAGTAATTAAAAAATGTCAATGGTCAAGGAGGTGGAAATCAGTTCAGGCCCAACTGAAGCATTTAGCTATTTTACTGCTGCATCCTTTTAGGCCTTTTCGGCTTATAAATATTAATTTAAAGACTACCAACAAGGGCAGTAAACGGATTTAGGCATAAAACTTCCTGTCAGGGGTGATTTATATCCAATAAAAGGAGAGCAGGATAGAGAAAGCTTGCTTCGCTAAGTTTATGATAGACAGTGAAATAGTACCATCAAAATAAAAAGGCTTTCAGTCTGTCGTCGGCTGTGTGGGTGTCTCCCTTCTTAATAAGCAGCATGCTAGAATTGTATTGTTTGCTTTTATCAGTGCCTTGCACTGTTGAGGAAAAGTTCTACCGCATTGCTAATTGAACTTGTACAGATTTATAGGCTCAAGGCCTGTGCATGAGAGAGATTATTAGGACTTAAAAGATAATAACACCAGCAAGAAAATTAAAATTGCTTTCACCACTTATATTTCAATAGTGCATAACTTCTACCCTTTAGACATCCGGCGATGGACTGAGAATTTGTTTGAAAGGAGATCTGTCTTAGAGCCCATGCAGGAGTGATTCAGGACAGAGAACTCTGTCGCCATCTTACCTCGCAGGCAGCCCAGGGCATGACGTTTCAGTAAAACTGCTTTCTGGGTAAAAAGTCAACAACTTAAGACTTCCGGATGATCGCCCTGAGAAGCCATTTCCCCATGACTCTTTTGTATGTCTGTCCATCTGCAAACAGACGGATGCTCTGTCTTTGTTCCCGGCTGCCTTTTCCTGGTGTCTGTACAGCAAACAGCCTTGGAATAGAGTAATACGGTCTCCATCAGGAGCAAAGCGCAGGTTTGAAGCTCAGAATTCTTCTCCCTTAACATAACCTACCATGAGCACAGGTGCTGCTTGTCCTTCTTCATACTGCCTTGTAGAAACTAGGATTTGGGAAAGGGCGCACATGCCAATAATCTGGTTACAGCTTTTGTCATAAGTAATACATCCCTTATCTCTGACCCACGTGTCTTCTGTCTTCTGCCAGCAGATAGGAGCAGTTTAGCTTCTTAGTTTACAGATAGGGAAAATCTCACACCCTTCACAATCTGTAAAAAGCAACAGTTATGTGGACTTAGAAAAGCAATTTGTCTAATTTTTCAAAGAAAGAGGAACCTAACACCTACCTTAAACCATAAAGTCATTATTTCCCCAAATTTCCTCATCTAAGAGAGTGCTATTTCCCATCGTCCACAAGCAATGTGAAGCTAAGATAATGATGTTGTTGGAAAGTGTTATTGGGGAACTCTTCTTCAATCCCTGGGAGAAAATTCTCAGTCTTCTGACAAAAGACAGTTTTAATTAAATGATCAGGTGACTAATTAATGTCCCTTCCAGCTCTTAAATTCACGAGTTTATGCAAATACTAAGAAATATTTATGATAAATAGAAATGCCAACAGACTACTGTATATAAAAATATAGGAAGATGTGTTTACCTAGTAATGTATACCTGGAGAGTACTTTTCACACAATTTCCTGAAATGTATGGACTTTCTAGCTAGTTAGAGCTAAGGTCTTCAGCAACGACTTCTTCCTCTCTCTTTCTTTAATTTCTTTGCTTACTATTACAAAGCACTGTTAAAGTGTTAGTAGATGGAAGAGCAGCAAGAAATAAAATAATCCATGTTCTCAATCTAGCTGACTATCTAGTAACAAGAAAGATGTACACACATGGGCTAAATGAGTGAAGGAGAAAGATGAGGGTAGAAGTGCCACATAAAGGCTCCATATGGGCATGGCTGGCCTCAGGATTTAAAATGGGGAGATCCATATTTCAAATAATGGGACATATTAACCAAAAATTCTACTCCGGTGTCTGGTTGGTGTGGTGGAATGAGATCCAACATTGATGAAGTTCTCTCTTTGTGTCAAGACAATTAGAAAAAATAGATTTGTAGATGGCTAATTTTTTGCCTATTGGAAGTCATCAAATACTATTAGTTTAACTTTTACAATTTTCAACATCAATACACTTTACAATTTTAAAAACTATTGCTGACTTGGTTTGTTATAAAAATACAACTTTAGTCTTGTTTCTCACAGTCTTGCAATCTAACTTTGGCTTTGTCCTGAAATCCAGTGGGGTTATTAGGATTTAAGATATTCAGCCCGTCAAGAACTTTTTATTGTTTAATGGCTAATTACCTGGCCCCATTAAAAAAGCTGGAGCTCTCACTAAGGAATATATGAACCTTCCTGCCTATTCTCCATTTGTCCCCAGGTAAATACAGTGACATTTTCCCCCTTTCATTTACTGCCCTCACCCCCAGATTGTGCTGCTGATGGAAGGATAATGCCTTTGGCCAAGTTTTCTCCCATTCCCATCTTCGGAGATCAGCAGATTGTTCCTTTCAGATCATTAAGGGAAGAAATAAGCTGAACATTGTCTTTTTTAAATGGACAAGGATGGGATTTACATCAGAAGTGGGAGACTGAGAAAACCCATGATAAAAAATGTTGAGGTTGCCTACAGTTCCACATGGAGATCACTCTAAGATTTAAAAATAATGGGGATAGATGTGTGGAAGCAAATCCTGAATGAAGATATACATTTTCTAAAGAGAACAGTATGGTTGAACAAAGCTTTGATGACGGAACTAACATGAAACAAAGGCCCTCTGAGGAAGATCAGTCTGAAAAGAAATGAAGAATACATAAA